>NC_133521.1:28201250-28827500 GCF_049354715.1 Callithrix jacchus
TATAACCAGGTGGTAGCTCTTTCAAAGGAGTGTTTTGTATAATTTGTGCTGTATCTCATCTTAATGGACATCTAAATGGCACCAGGTATATTCTTGGTGATCTCTTGGTAGGTGAATGCATGTGGTTGCTCCCGAGATGGGAAGTCCAAAATGGCAAATACTATGGGATTTCAAATTTCAGTATAGGTTGGTAGCTATTTTTGGACAGTGATTGGTTTTTTTAATCACTTGCAATCACTGAATTAGGGACTAGCGTTATAAAAAGCAGGTTTCTGAAATAATATAAATATCTGGTTGTTACGTAGAATGAATATATGTACTACACATAGCACTATGCTGTGTATGCATCCTTTAACCTTAAGCCATCTTAGATTTTTATATTAGATATTGATGCAATTGTCAAAGCTCAGTTTCACCATTTACTGTAGTTCTTTGTTCTTCGTGGGAATTAGATGAGCACTAAACAGTGCTAGCCCATCCCAAGATTTCCCTCTAGAAAACAAGGCTTCTAGATGTGCGGAAAAAGATCAGCAATATGTCTGGCAAAGTCACGTTGCCCTCCTAGGTGACAGCAGTGCCCAGTTTGGAAAACAATGACTTGCAGAAGGATTTTCTTTCTCTCACGCATCTTTTCTTTTTTAAAAACTGCATTCCCTTCCCAAAGTAAAATTATTTTATATTCAGTTCTCTTTGAAAACAATTTATCTATCTAGAGAGAAGTTTGAAGTCTCTCTGCCACATCTCTAAATGGGTGGTGTTCCCCAAAGTTCCTCCGAACTCGATGGCCTGCTGAAGCTTTCAGTGTAGGTTGTGAGTATGTCAGTGCCTGATATTGAGGTGCGGGTGGTCACAGCAAGCAGAGGCTAATTGACCCAACGTAAAAGAAACACCGGCCATATTCTAAAGTCAGTCCATTTCCCTCTCAGAAATAGTAGATTCTTAGCACTGCCCATCTTGATTTAATTTTAATATCTACTATGACACTTTTACTCTGTTTTTTTTTTTTTTTTTTTTTTTTTTTGAGACGGAGTCTCGCTCTGTCGCCCAGGCTGAAGTGCAGTAGTGCGATCTTGGCTCACTGCAACATCCGCCTCCCAGGTTCAAGCGATTCTCCTGCCTCAGCCTCCCAAGTAGCTGGGACTACAGACGCGCGCCACCCGCCTGATATTTTGTGTTTTTAGTAGACACAGGGTTTCACTATGTTGGTCAGGCTGATGTCAAATGCCCGACCTCATAATCCACCTGCCTCGGTCTCCCAAAGTGCTGGGATTACAGGCCTGAGTCACCGTGCCTGGCCTTTGCTGTGATTTTCATGGCTTAGGCTCCCCCACATGCATTCATTCCTTAGTTAACAAATATTTACTCAGCATCTCCTCTGTCCTGGACACGTCCTGGGTCTTGGGGATGTGTTGGTGTATGAAATGAGCAAAGTGCTTTCAAACCCGTGCTGCCTTCCCTTATCCCTGCTATCTTGGAAAGCCCGTGGGACTTCCATTTTCTATTCCCACTAGAACATGAGAGAGAGTTTGTGGCTTTCCTTTAGATCACACAGGAAGCTGCTGGCAAAATTGGAGCTGGAAAGTAGATCTCTGTGCTCCAAATGAGCTGTGCCATGCACTGTCCCTGGCAAGACCCACAGGGTGGGGAGTGGAGGTGGTCAGGGTACCTTTGGATAAATGCCTGTTGCATTTGTCTTTAGATTGTGACCTTCTCAAGGGCCACCTGACAGGTTGGCTTTGAGAAATGACCTGCCATTTCCAAACAGCATCGAGGAGAGTCAATTAGACAGAAAGATGGCAAGCAAGCTATTGAGTTTTAAATGCTCTTGTTGTGTATTTGGAAAGGAAAAATATGAGTCAAGAAGGTGTGAAATGAGAACAGTTTTCTCAAACTCATGTCTGTCAAGACACCACTAATTAGAATGGCTTTCTCTCCTCCCCTCACTCAACCCAACCTCTTTCATTTTTTATTTTTATTTTTTGGAAGGGGAGAGATGACCCTGCTGAGTTTTAGAGTATGCCTATAGCAGCTTTTAGCAAATCACGATCCCAGCAGTAGGCTCAGCTTTGAAGAAAGATTTACAAATCTCTCACTGCTTTATAAATATCTGCATTTATATCTTAAAGAAGAAGAAAAAAAAGCCCCTCACGGTTGGTCTCAGCCTCCTCACCCCTTCTCCCCCGCCCACTTCCCCTTTTCTTGCCTTCTTCTTTTAGAAATTAAAGATTGTGATGTGTGCAGGAAATGAGGGTCTATAAAATTGTGATAAAATGTTCTTGCAAAATTGCCTTTGAATTTTCGCCTTGAATTGCAGGCGAAATGAAATTGTTCGCTTTCAGCATCGCTTTGTTTTTGACCCCTTTTTGTGAATTCTCAAAGGAAAGAAACATATTCCCATCTTTTATAGTAATCAAATTTATCTGGCATCTCTCTGCCTCTTGAATTACTTATGCTAGAGTTGGCCAGCCTCAGGAAGGCTGTGGCTGGTTTATTTATTTATTGTTCTAAAGTGAGGGTTTTTGACATGAGGTTCCCACATCATCCTAGGGGCGTATGGAAGAAAAATCGAAAGTGCTTTCTGACATCTCATATATATGTTATGTATATACGTGCGTCTGTCTCATCAAGGTAAAAGATATCCATCTAATAAGAAATAAGGGAGAAAAGCTGTGATCGTGGATCATGGATATTTAATATTTTTGCATGAGAGAGAGAGAAAAAAAATCTCATGTCATAGGCATAAAATTCTGTGTATGAGGCAAAAAAAAAAAAAAAAAAAAAAAATCTGGGGAAAGGCTTTACATTTGCCCAAATGTGCTGATAATTGGTTGTAATGCTGTTTAGTAACTACTTGGTTTTAACAAATATTTCTGTAACAGGTGATTACATCACCTTGTAGTATCAGAGTTTTTAACACGACTGTCTTTCACGTAATAATGCATGATCAGAGATTGCACCTCGGCTGTCACCTGCCACAGCATTCTGTCAATTACAGCCTGGCTTGGCAACCCTGAGTTCATGTGTAACATGATTCATTCTTTTTTAAATAAACAAGTAAATATGGGTCCCTTGGGTCTATCCTTAAAACAAACAAAAAAAGAGGCCAGGCATGATTGCTCACTCCTGTAACCCCAGCACTTTGGGAGGCCGAGGCTGGTGGATCACCTGAGGTCAGGAGTTCAAGACCAGCCTGGCCAACATGGTGAAACCCCATCTCTACTAAAAATACAAAAATTAGCCTGGCATGGTGGCAGGCACCTGTAATCTCAGCTACTTGGGAGGCTGAGGCAGGATAATTGGAACCCGGAAGGTGGAGGTTGCAGTAAGCCGAGATCACTCCACTGCACTCCAGCCTGGGGAACAACAGCAAGATACCATCTCTAAAAAAAAAAAAAAAAAAAAACCTACATTACAGGTGCAAACCTGCAAAAATCAGATTTGAGTTTCTAAATGAAATCTTTCTTATGTTGAGAAAACAGAATAACATTCACTCATCTGGGAGAATACATAAATAGTAGTTTTTCATTGTCTGTGGTCTTACACTCCATCTGGCTCAAGTTAAAATTTAGATAAGAAAAATTATTGTTTGAAATCATTACTCAGGCCTCACACATCCGTTTTTTTTTTTAGATGGAGTCTTGCTCTGTTGTCCAGGCTGGAATGAATGTCCAGCCACACACTCTTTATTTAAAATCTGTGCTTAGAAAAGTATATAATACATCCAGCTGCTGAACTCCTTTCATGCTTATATATTTCAAACTGCAGTGAGTTAACTCTGCAACACTCTAAGCAGGTACTTCATTTCCTTTGTTTTTTTGTTATTTATAATTTAGGCAAAATGTGTTTGTATCATAACTTACTTTTCATACGAATTTTTCAAAGGCTTCTTTATTTCTGGTGTATGATTTATACATTTCTTAAATAGGAACTCACACAAAAAACAGGATTCTTTATTTTCAGATGTTCTTATTTAAGCCAGTAAAAGGTGAACAGAAGTTTAAGAAAAGATAAAATGAAGATCCTCAGTAACAGCTGTGTTATGTGCAGTTTAAACACCTCTCACATACTCTTCACTTTTGTGACATTGTGGGGATTTTAGAACCATTGGAGTACAGGTGGGTAAGCAAGTCACCCTCTAACCATCAGTGATACCTGGAGATCAGCATTTTAGTACAATGGGTAGATCCTAGGATTAAGAAAAGGTCAGCAAGTTCCATGTGAGTGGGAAGGTTTGCCTGAAGTTAACTGACAAAATCAGGTTTACTTTAGAAATGTTGATTTTTAACAATCATTATCTATGACTTACTTTCTGATTAAATTATGCAATTAAAGGAATTAACTAACCAACCTGTCACATTTTGTTTTTGATGAAAAAGAGAAGAAAATGGCTTTGAAAGAAGGTTTAAATGCAAAAGCATGTTTTCACAGTGTTTCTCATGGTGCTACAGATTTCAAGAGGACGTACTATCCCTTGTGAGCCATATATCGTAGATCAGCAACTTGCATTTCAGTTTTTTCTCCTTTTTCCCTTATAAACAAATCTTTAACGGTCTAATCCACAGAAATGCGGATTAACATGATTCTTAATTGCCACAGTGAAGGAACAGGAAGGATTGATATTTATTTGAAATAATTAAAAAATAGTTTTCTTCTGTGCTCTCAGAGAAAGCAGCACAAATATTTTCCTGGTTCATACACAGTTATTTAAATGTGTCCAGTTTTGCAGCTGGGCCTATGAATCAATTTAGTGTGGGTTTGTTCACATCTAAAGGAAAGTTAAATGCTGACTTTATAAGTAGAGAAACATTCCATAGAAGTCCTTTGCTTTTAAAAAGCACACGTTTTACTCTGATCCTTAAAAGCTTTTATTGAACTATTTTCTTTTTCTGTTTGCAAAATTCACAAAGGGCTGTTCTGTAAGCCCTCCCCGTATTTTCCCTAGTTCGTCCTAAATTTTGCCTTGGGTGAATAAACAGCAACAGTGTTCAATTTCCCGTTCTGAATGTATATGCCAACACAGAGGGCTTTTATTACAAGGAAAGAAATCAAATCATTGTCACCTAAAGTGCTAATTATGTCTGATGAATGTATGGCATACACTTAATGCAAGGAGAGCTTAGGAAATGATACACCTTCCATAATTACAGTGACCAACCTCGCTCCATCAATCTAAATTTTTTTTCAATCCATGTTCATTTGGGTGGCTCTATTTTTATTAAATGGCTTTCTTAAGCTTCATCAGACCCACTTGCTGCTAATAAGGAAACTTGAATGAAGTATTTTGGAGCCGCATGCAATAAGAAGGCATGTACATGATATATACCAGGATGAGTATAGGCAGGTAAACTCCAGGGAGTATAGTTAACGTTCTTCTCCCACTGGGGCATAAAACTGCAAATGGAAGATAGAATTTTCCATTCTTTTCTTGCTTAATGAATTTGTGAATCCAGTTAACCAAGGATACTGTATTTCTATTTCAGGGGAGACTAAAAGCTCTCCATACAGTTGACAACAGAGCCTGTAGACCCCTCCCCAGAGACAGTAAGACCTTGTGACCCTAGGCATGCTGCCGTAGGAACCTCTGAGGGTAACATTTAGGAATAACTTCTCTTCCCCTGTTGTTCTCCTGAGAGAAAGCTACAGTTCTTCTCAGAGCCAAATCGTATGTGGCTTCTAACCAAACCTGACACCCTTATACAAATGAAATGACAGTAGGTTTTCATTAGACTGATGAACTCTGATGCTCTTTGAAGCTGCTTCAGGGTCCTTCTCTTCCCTGAGTCCTGCAGCAGACAAAGCTGTTTTGGCACATATGTGCGTTTTTGGCTGCAGAGTTGCTGTGTGAATTCCTGGCTGTCATCGGGGCCGATTGGCCAAATGTGGTGCTCCATTTTGCCCTGTCACCCTTCTGGGCATTCCTCCATTACGTGCATTTCCAGCCAAAGTGCATACTGTGGGAGCCATATGTATTTGGGTAGATTTTCTCAGCAAGTATTAAATCCAACCAAATCTCCTTTCTGTTATTTTTCCTTCTTTTCTATCTTTCTCTGTCTCTTTCTCCTTAATTCCCATCAACTCTTAATTTTTCCATTTCCCTTTGGTTACTATCTTAGAATCTTGGTGGATTTCGGGGGAAAGTTAGTACCACCCGATTAAAGAAAAGTAAGGCCGGGCATGGAGGCTCACACCTGTAATCCCAGCACCTTGGGAGTCCAAGGCAAGCAGTTCACAAGGTCAAGAGATCGAGATCATCCTGGCCAACATGGTGAAACCCCGTCTCAACTAAAAGTACAAATATTAGCTCAACGTGGTGATGCATGTCTGTAGTTCCAGCTACTTGGGAGGCTGAGGCAGGAAAATCCCTTGAACCAGGAGAGGTGGAGGTTGCAGTGAGCCAAGATCATACCACTGCACTCCAGCCTGGCAACAGAGAAAGACTCCCTCTCAAAAAAAAAAAAAAGTAATTCTTGGTAAATAATGAATTCACTATTTATTTATTTTATTTTATTTTTTGAGATGGAGTCTTGCTCTGTTGCCCAGGCTGGAGTACAGTGGCACGATCTTGGCTCACTGCAACCTCTGCCTCTCAGGTTCAAGTGATTCTCCTGCCTCAGCCTCCTGAGTAGCTGGGATTTAAAGTCATAATGATAATGCCAGAAATGGAAGTTTTGGTTGTTACACTGTTATGCAAATAGAGAAATCTAGAACAAAGATGTAGTTTCACAGAACACTTTTTAAGAAAATCTTAGTTAATAGTTTTATAGTAAATTTTCAAATTATCTATTTGTTTTAGCCTGTTTTAAAAAATTGTTTTAAATTATGTCTTGGTATCATTAAAAAATGGCAACCATATTTGGACTTACATAGTTGGGTTCTGACTATACAAGTGGGATGATACATCATAAAATTTCTGTTTCTGGCTGGGCACAGTGGCTCATGCTTGAAATCCCCCCACTTTGGGAGGCCAAGGAGGGCAGATCACCTGAGATCAGGAGTTTGAGACAAGCCTGGTCAACATGGTGAAATCCTGTCTGTATGAAAAATACAAAAATTGGCTGGGTGTAGTGGCACATGCCTGTAACCTCAGCTACTCAGGAGGCTGAGACGTGAGAATTGCTTGAACCCAGGAGGCGGAGGGTGTGGTGAGCTGAGTTGGTGCCACTGCACTCCAGTCTGGGTGACAGAGTGAGACCCCATTTAAAAACAAAAAAACCAAACCAAACAAACAAAAACAACCAAAAAACCCTATTTCTATTTTTAAAAAAAGACAATTAGATTTTTATTTTAGCCTAGAAAATTCTCAAAGCCTGAGAAATATTTTTTAAAGCTTTCCATGAATTTCCTAGTATTTCCTGAAATTCATATGTTCTAGTTGAACAAATTTGATTGTAGTGTGTAGGGATCCATGAGCCCCACACATTGGGCACCAGAAGGTAGGGATTCAGCCCTATATCACCTGTGGGTATCCCATGTTCAGTGGGACAAAGGAATGAGAAAAATACAGATTAAGAGAGAAAGTGAGACCAGGGAGCCATCACTTTGTTACTCTGGAGGAGACAGTGAAGGCCCTGAACTCTAATCATCCACACTATTTATTGGTTACAATCACTTTGATCTACAGAGTAGGGGTGGAGTGATGGTGAGGAGAGGGTGATGGTGGAGTGAATCAGTGGCCGGAACTGGTGTGTCATTCTAAGGACTGATAATAGTGGCGGTTTGGGAGTTTCACTAAACAAGAACATGTGGTTACCTTTAGCTTATTATCTATGTACAGCTGATGGAACATGGGCCTTACAAGGAGCCTACAAGCCTGGCTACATCATAGTGCTATGAAGGGGTTTTATGTCCTTGAGCACAATGTTTATGGTAACGAAGCCTAGGTCACCCTGCTCCAGAACATGAGGCATGGAGAGGCCTTCCTCCTCAGAGGCCTCCTGCGGCCTTCCGCAGTTTGCTGTTCCTTGTTTATGTGTCACTCACAACCAATTCATGTAGGCACGCTGTAAGTCCTTCCTCCTTTGCTGCTCTTCCCAACAATAGTGGTCACAAGAATAAATGTGATGTTAATTGTAATGTTGTATTACAGTAAAAGCTGCAGGCACTTCCAAGTGATGTGATAATTAGCTTTAGAAAACTAAATAGAAATTTATTTCACGAAATCTACTCTCTAAAAAATTGAAGTATTATAACTTGTTTTCTGATTTATAGTCAAATATTAAAATATTAGCATTAATTCCATTCATCAACATATACAAAGAAATAAAAATAAGTGTTACTATGAAAACTGATACACAAATCTTTGTAGCATCATTTTCCATAGTAGTCAGAAGGTAGAAACAACTCAAATGTCTATCCACTGATGAATGGATAAACTGAATGTGGTATATCCATACAATGGAATACTATTCAGCCATAGAAAGAAATGAGCTGACATATTACAACATGGATGAATCTTGAAATATTATGCAAAGTGAAAGAAGCCAAAGAAGACCACATGTCTTCTTTGAAAGCAAAGAAGATCATATGCTTTCAATAGGCAAATCTATATAGATATAAAGTAAATAGTGGATGCTTGCCTAGGGCTGTGGGAGAAAGAAGATGGAGGGTTTGAGGGAGTGGTAGCTTAAGAATACTAGGCTTCTTACAGAGATGATAAAATGTTCTAACATTGATTGTGGTGATGGTTGCATAACTCTGAGAGTACATGAAAATCCAATGAACCATACATTTTACTTATTTTATTATTTTATTTTATTTTTGAGATGGAGTCTCGCTCTGTCACCCAGGCTAGAGTATAATGGCATGATCTAGGCTCACTGCAATATCTGCCTCCCAGGTTCAAGTGATTCTCTTGCCTCAGCCTCCCAAGTAGCTGCAATTACATGTGCCTGCCACCATACCCCGCTAATTTTTGTATTTTTAGTAGAGACAGTGTTTTGCCATGTTATCCAGGCTGGTCTTAAACTCCTAACCTCAGGTGATCTGCCCACCTCAGCCTCCCAAACTGCTGGGATTGCAGATGTGAGCCACCGGGCCTAGTCAAATTGTACATGTTAAATTCATAGATTCTATAGTATGTGGACCATTTCAGTAAAGCTGCTACAAAATAGTTAGGAGTCAATTTTGCATGTTTATGTACTAAATGCTATGAGCAAAGGAAAAATATGATTACTTTTGAGAAGGAAAACTATTGTTCTCTTAAAGCTATTTTGGCAAGAGTGGAATTTCTGTGTTAACACTGGATAATATGTTATGCACACTGGCATTCTATCCCAGGATTTGCATTTTTAGAAGAGAAATAGTTTATTATGTGACTGAAACTCTGCAAATCATTTCTTTACATTGGCTGTTCTTAACATTTTGATATAAATCATGTTTGAAATTTAGAAAGAATGAGAAAAGAATAATCAGAAATTGAGTCTATTGTTATGTTTAAGTATATATACAGGACTAAGCCTTTCATGTTTAAATTTGAATATAATTGGAAATTTTACTTTAAAATTATAAACTAGATAATGGTGGCAGTACTTTTTTGTTTTTTACTTTAAGTGAAAAATTTAGCACATTGTCAAAAAATTATGTAAAACACAGACACACCCACACACACACTAAGGTTATTGGATAAAGTTCCTGTGCATCTCCTGCCAAGATTAAGGAATGGGTTGTTGTCAGCTTTTCCTTCCCTTTCATCACTTCTCCCATTCCAACCCCTTGATCCTCCGTAGAGATAACTCAGTTCAGTCCTTTTGAGACGATCATTTCCTTGTGTTGCTTTAAAATTCTACAACATGTGCGCATCCTTAAGCAACGGAATGTAGTTTCATCAGGTTCTTTATGCAAATGGAATAATTTGGTATATATTCTCTTTGTTACTTTTTTGGGGGGTCAATGTTATGCTAGGAAGATTCATTTAAGTTAGGAGTTGACATCTTACTCTCTTAAGAGCCACGTGGTGAGAATTTTTGGCCTTGTGGACCACACGATTTCTGTGGCAGGTACTCACTCCTGCTATTGCAGCCTGAACGTAGCCACAGACAGTATGTAATGGATACGCTTAGTTATTTCCAGTAAAACTTTATTTACAAAAACAGATCAAATATGGGTCTATAGTTTGCCAACCCGGATTGAAGTGACTGTGTAGCTATAGGTTGTTCAGTTTCATTATCGCGTAATATTCCACTACATAATTATACCGTTTATTTATATATTTTATTCTTGACAGACATTTGGGTGGTTTTCAGTTAGAGATTTTGCCAAAAATGCTTTTATGTATACATTTTTGCCTATTTTGGCCCAAATATGCAAGAATTTCTCTGGAGTGGATGTATCTAAGAGTACAAATAATGGGTCACTGGGTGCTGGGTGCAGTGGCTCACACATGTAACCCCAGCACTTTGGGAGGCTGAGATGGGTGAATCACAAGGTCAGGAGTTCAAGACCAGCCTGACCAACATGTGAAACCCTCTCTCTACTAAAAATGCAAAAATTAGCCGGGCATGGTGGCGAGCACCTGTAATACCCACTACTCGGGAGACTGAGGCAGAAGAATCACTTGAATCCAGGAGGCACAGGTTGCAGTGAGCTGAGATTGTGCCACTGCACTCCAGCCTGGGTGACAGAGTGACTCCATCTCAAAAAAAAAAAAAAGAAAAAAGAAAAAAAAAGAATGGGTCACTGCATATGACATCTTCAGCATGACTGAATTATTAAATGGTTTTATAAGGTGGGTTTTTGGATTTATGCTCTCACTAGAAGTATTTTAGAATTCCTATTACTCAACAGCTTCCTGAATACTTGGTGATATCAGACTTTTTAGTTTTAGCCAATTTAGTGGTAATGGTATCACTTGCATTTTTAAATTTTGCATAATCGTAATTGCTGGCATAACCATAATTATTAATGTGATTGTTTGTATTTTCATGTACTCAGTTTTGGAATAAACTTTTTTGTTAGGTTTATTCTTATTCAACCCTTTTGATGTTATTGTAATCAATATCTCTTAAATATTATTTTCTTTCTTTTCCTGATGTATAGAAATGCAATTGATTTTTGTATGTTAATTTTGCATCGGGGGATTTGGTAGGTCTTCTATTTTCATAATTACTAGATTATCTTGGATTTTCTACCTGTACAATTAATATAAGAATGACAGTTTAGTTTCCTTCTTTCTAAGCCTTATATTTAAATGATAATAAATATCCTTATCTTTTTCCAATCTCAGAGATGGAGAATCTCAAAGATGCAAAATGATGAAATCTCAATATTTCGTCATTAAATGTGATGTTTATGGCTGGGCATGGTGGCTCACACCTATAATCCCAGGACTTTGGGAGGCTGAGGTGGGCAGATCACTTGAGGTCAGGAGTTCGAGACCAGCCTGGCCAACATGGCACAATCTTGTCTCTACTAAAAATACAAAAATTAGCCAGGCATGATGGCAGCACCTGTAATCCCAGCTATTTGGGACACTGAGGCAAGAGAATTACTTGAACTTGGGAGGCGGAGTTTCCAGCGAGCCAAGATTGTGCCACTATGCTCCAGCCTGGGCAACAGAATGAGACTCTGTCTCCAAAAAAAAAAAAAAAAAAAAAAAAGCGATGATTACTATAGCTTAGAAGAGACATAGAGACATAGCCTATTGTTTTTTTTTAAACGTAATTTCTAGTTTGCTAAGCTATCTTTTTTTCAGTATAAATGAGTTAGTTGTTACACATTTATCAATTTTTTTTGCCTCTTATTGAAGTATGTTTTCTCCTTTAATATATCAATATAAAATACATTAATTATTTACTCATATTAAATTTACCTTGCATTCCTTGTATATAACCAAATTATTCATGCTGCATTACCCTTTTAAATTGCTGGAATTGTTCAGGTAATAAATTTTTAGGACTTTTTTTTATCTATGTTCATGAACGACATTGACCTATAATTTTTCTTCTGTGTATGTCATCACTAGGGATTGGTATCAAGGTAAAGTTGCCCTCATAAAAATAAATGAAGAAGAGCTCCTTTTTTCTATTTTGGGTGTTAATTTTTATAAGATTGTTTTGTTTTGGTTTTATTCTTTTTTGCTTTTGGGTTTTTTATTTTTTAATTTTTTTTTTGAGATGGAGTCTTGCTCTGTCACCCAGGCTGCAATGCAGTGATGTGATCTTAGCTCACTGCAACCTCTGCCTCCCAGGTTCAAGTGATTCTCCTGCCTCAGCCTCCTGAGTAACTGGGATTACAGGTGCACACCACCATACCTGGCTAATTTTTGTATTTTTAGTAGAGACAGGGTTTCACCATGTTGGTCAGGCTGGTCTCAAACTCCTGACCTCGTGATCTGCCCACCTCGGCCTCCCAAAGTGCCGGGATTACAGGCGTGAGCCACTGCGCCCAGCCTGTTTTTGTTTTATTCTTGAATATGTGATAGAAGTCACTGGTGAAGCTAACTAGACCTGAACTTTTATTTGTGGGAAAATTTTTGAGGATTGTTTCAGTTTTTCTCAGTAGTTATTAGACTATTAGTCAATTTTGTTAAATTTTGTATTTAAATATTTAAGTGTATTGAGATGAAGTTTTTCATAACTTTTTAATAATCTGTTTAATGATGGCAGCATCTGCAGTCATGTTCTATTTCATTCTTCATATTTATTTCTTTAATCCCTTTTATCTTTTTTATACTTCATCAATAAATGTTTTACAGTTTTACTTTCAAGGAACCACCTTTAGTTTTTCCACACATGCTTCTCCTATTTTATTAAATCTAGTTTATATACTATATTACTTTCACTCCCTTTTGTTTGTTTTGGGTGGGTTTTCTTTCTTTCTCTTTTTTCTTTTTTTCTTTTTTTTGGCTATTTTTATATATTTTAGAAATGGGAAAGTAGTCATTGCCCTTCATACCTTTTCCAAAATTTTCACTAATAAATTTGTATTATTTTATTATACAAGTTATATCTCGCAAGTTGTTATATGTAGTGTATTTTATTACCATGCATTTTTAGATGTATAATTTCTATTAGAATTCTTTGTTGAGCCATGGTTAGTTAGAACAATATTTCTCTAATTTTCAAACTGACGGGAGATTTTCTTTCTTTTTTTTCTGAGATAGAGTCTTGCTCTTTCGCCAGGCTGCAGTGCAGTGGTGTGATCTTGGCTTCCTGCAACTTCCATTTTCCAGTTTCAAGCAATTCTTGGAGGCCTCAGCCTCCCAAGTAGCTGGGACTACAGGCATACACCACCACACCTGGCTAACGCTTTTTTGTATTTTTAGTAGAGATAAGGTTTCACCATGTTGACCAGGATGGTCTCTATCTCTTGACCTTGTGATCTGCCCACTTTGGCTTCCCAAAGTGCTGGGATTACAGGCATGAGCCACTGAGCCCGGCCTGATGGGAGATTTTCTAGTTTGATTTTTGTTTAATGATTTATTTCTATTTAATTGAGGTCTGATCAGACAAAATGCTGTGTATAATTTCAGTTCTTAGAAGTTTTTAAAACTTGCTGTATGGATCACCATATGATGAATTTTTGTAAGGGTTCTGTGTGTGCTTGGGGAAAGAAAATGTGTAGTTGTTGTTGAATATAATGTTCCTCATAGGTTATTAGGTCAAGTTTGTTAATCATGTTGTTTAAAGCTTCTTTATTCTCAGGGATTTTTTTTCTGTCCATCCCATAATTATCAAGACAAGTGTAGATTAAATCTTTATCACAATAAAGTAACATGCTTTGTCGATACTTTTTGTTTTAAAATCCATACTTTTGCCAATATCACTACACTATTTTTCTTTTGGTTGATATATTCACATTCTATCTTTTTCCATCTTCTTAGTATCAACATTTTATATCTTTATTTGTAGATGTATCTTTTATAAACATCATATGAATTGACTTTGTTTTTGTTCTGTCTGACATTTGTTTTTAAGTGGAGAATTGGAGCTGTTGGTTCATTTACATTTGTGTTTAATGCAATCAGTGTTAAATTTGCCATTGTATTTTGTATTTCTCTAATTGTCTTCCCAGATATGTTTATTTTTCTCTTTTTTGTTTTATATCTTTTGCATTAATTATTTTTCATCATTATATTTATTTGTTGTATCCATTTGGAAATAATATGCTCTATTTTCATTCTTGTATTGATTTGTGCTAGAAATTACAGCAGGTATACTTATCAAAATCTAAAGTTAATCAATACCTTTACAGTTTCTCCAGACACTTTCTCCAGCTAATCAATACCTTTAACACGTTAACCTCATTTACTACCTTTCAAACGTACTTAATTTTGTCATACATGTGTCCAAATTCTTTCTAAGAATTGTCATTAATTTCGTGTCAGTGTTCATTTAAATGAGTCCACATATTTAGCTCTTTTTAATGTCTTCTTGTATCTGAGAACTTCCTCTTGGGATTCCTTCTGCCTTCTTAAAAAATATTATTTTCTTTAGAGAGAGTATTCCAATGGCAAATCTTCAGTTTTTGTTTGTGTAAAAGAAGTCTTTATTTCCTCTGTTACTCTTTGTAGCAAGGACTCTAGCTTCATTTTTTGATGTTTAACCACTGACTGCTTTTAAGCCTCATCGTATTTTTCTTTCCCTGTGATCCACAAATGGGCAAGCTTATAAAAAAGCTGAGGTGCTCTCTCCTTTGTACAAGTGGTAGCATGTAAGCTCCTGCCCATATGTGGGAGCCCTCACATTGGGTACATCTTCTTACCACTATAAAGGTCCCATGCCAGTCTCCTTTCTTTGCTCTCTAAAGTCATTTGCAGACCAGCTTGGGAGACTTGCCTTGTTCTCCCCAGAAAACACTCAATTACATAAGTAATAAACCTTTCACATTTTCTTTGCATGTATATGACATCAGCAGTCTCAATATCCAAACCAAATTTTTGGTGGGGGTCCATCCTGTCTCTGTGTAGAGGGTCTAAAACATTCTTAAAAGATGTTTTCTCTGGATATGGAATTCAAGTTTTTGAGTATTTTCTTTCACCATAATGAAGATTGAATTCTACTGTCTTTTGACTTCCAGTGTGGCAAAGAGGTCAGATGTCCAGTTGATTGTCACAACTCTGAATGTAATTTGTCATTTTATTATATTATAACTGTTCTTAAGATGGTATATATATCTTCTTTAGTATTCTGTAGTTTCATCATGATGTTTTTAAGTGTGTGCTGCTTTCTTCCTTTTTTATTAAATATTGCTTTGGATCTTAACAGCTTCTTGGAGCTGTGGACACTTGTCTATCACTTTCTAGAAAACTCTTATTTTCTCTTTAAATATTTCTTCTTGCCCATTCTCTCTACTATTTATAGAATTCTCATAAAATATATTAGGCCTTCTCACTGTATCATCCCCTGAGTCTTAACTGCTTTATTTCTCTGCTTTTTTCTTTCTCCTCTGTACTATATTCTGGATAATTTCATTTGACTCATATTCCCATTTGCCTACTTTCTCTTTGGCTCTTTCTAATCTGCTGTTATAGTGATCTATTGTGTTTTTAATTTCAGTTTTTATATTTTTTTTATTTCTAGAAGTTCTCTTTTGTACTTTATCAAATCTGTTAGAACATATTTTTGTAGTGTCCTGGGTATATTTTAAAGCTTAATTTTTATTCTTATTTTGTTTATTACACTTTCATAATCTTAAGTGTTTTGTAAATAGTGCCTGATAATTCCCATGTATAGGTCTGTTTTGGTCATTTTTGCCTTTTTCTATTTTTCTTCCTGACATAGTTTTTTTTTGCATTTTTCCCCAACATACTTGCATTTCTTTTTATTCTGACCTATTTAATGTCCTTGAAAATGATTCTCTGTGGGTTTTGAGATGTGGGATAAAGGTACTCCTTCCATAGAGGAGTTAAATCTACTTAGCTAGACACCTAAGAGAATTACCTTCAAGACAACCCTAAATTGAATTTGTTGTCTTAATATTTGTGTTATTGTTTTCTTGGTTGTTTTTGGTTACTTAGCTAATGTGATTACTTGGCTTTAAAAAATGTTGAAGGACAAAATTATCCATCCAAAGAATGGAAGTGATTTTGGAGGAAAATTGCTGATTGGTGCAAATAAATTAGAATATTTCTAATCAAAGAATTATTATTCTGCAAATCTAAGTGAGAATAGCTTTTTTAATGTCATTTTCTTTCCCTCTTGGTTCCATTTAGTTCTCAGGAAACTTTAAGTCAGTCCCCTGAGAGTGAAGGAGGGCTGAATAGGGCTTACTCATATTCTGAGGGTATATGTCTTTGAGAACCCCATTTACTTTAGAGAAATTTGCTTTTTTTTTTTTTTTTTTTTTGGAAAATGTGTTTAGGGTGAAAGAAACTTTAGCACTCTGCTTTCATCTTTGGGCTTCTGCTGTCTCTGATATTTTGAGCTAAATGTTTTACTATGTTTTCAGACCTTTGATAATCTTAAGAAGCCACTTAAAGTTTCTTATTAGAACCAGTATTTAGGTTATGAATAACAAGCTCTGCGATTCCACTTTGGGAGCCAATTCAGAGTTATGGAAAGAAGGTATATGATCAAAACCTGCCATTTTAAGATCTTGACTCCAGCTTTTTGGGAACCATGGTCCTCACAAGATATGGTTACCATTATTTTTCTCATTTTAAAAATGAGTAAGCTGAGGCACAGATGAATAAGTTGTTATCATTATGCAACTGTTTTTTCAAGTGCTAGAGCTGTGACTCGTATTCAGATTTATCTGAACCACACCTGTGCTTTTGATCATTCGTAGATTTCCTCTTGCCAGGGTCAGAATTATCCTAACTGCCCTTTTGATTTTATCTCCCTTCTTTGGCCTTTGGACAAATTATTATGAATTATTGCTGTAGATTATAAATTATTGCTATGCAGAGAACCATTAGGCTTGAGATATTCCTGGGACTTACCCATCTATCTGCCTCTGGCTTTATGAATTTGACCACTCATCATTATGTAAGCTTATTTATTTCCTAAAGATGTTATTAAAAATCTAACTGGCTAGGAAATGCAGTGTACTGGATTTGCTGACCGAAACTCTCTGTGAGTATTCATTAAAGTACAAAAGCAAGTTTATTAAACATTTTTTTTTATGTGGAATCTTGCTCTGTTGCCCAGTCTAGAGTGCTGTGGCATGATCTCGGCTCAATGCAACTTCCAACTCCCAGGTTTAAGCAATTCTCCTGCCTCAGCCTCCTGAGTAGCTGGGATTACAGGTGTCTGCCACTATGCCTGACTGATTTTTGTATTTTTAATAGGGACAGGGTTTCACCACATTGAACTAGGCTGGTCTCAAAGCCTTGGCTTCAGATCATCCACCCGCCTCAGCCTCCCAAAGTGCTGGGATTATAGGTGTGAGCCACAGTGCCCAGCCTAACATTTTTTAAAATATGAAACTCATACATATTCATTATAGAAAATCAGAATATGTACATAAGCAAAACCAAGAGACCAGAGAATACCTATAATCATACCCAAAGACAATCACCTGAAAACCCTTCCATAAAACCCTTTTATGTATGTACACACTGTATTTACATTGAAGTTCTGAAAGGGAACCATGTCATGCATGCTGTTTTATAGCTAGGTTTTGGCTGCATGGTATCACATGCCTTAATGATGATTACATGTTGAGTTGGGAACAATAGAGATTGAGACCAAAGCCAGAAACTGACAGGAAGCCAAGCCAGAAGTCTTTTCTAAGGCATTGCAAGCTTCACTTTGCAAAAAAGGAGTATAATGTGACTGATTTTCCTCACTATTTTCTAATATCATGCAGTAACTCATTACTTACCTATGGAACATCATTGTAAAGAGAGAACACTTGTTCTCTCTGAAGCAGAGATAGTTGTGATGCTTAACACAGAAAGTATTGTCCCATGTGGTTAAGGCTATTGTGATATTTTGTTCCTGTTGATCTCGTTCTTCTGAGTCGTTACTTCAAAGCATATAACATTGAAAATGACAACCGTAATCTCTAAATGTAAAGATATCTGCATCTAGGGGACTTTTTAACACAGCACTTAAAACCCCTAGAAAATTGGTCTTTATTTCCGATAAACATTTGAAAATCAAACCATGTTCAAGGGCAGAATTACCCATCCCAAGGGTGGAAGTGATTTTGAAGGACAAGAGCTGATTGGTGTAAAGAAATTAAGATATTTTTAATCAAGAGATTATAAACAACTGCAGAAACCTTAGACTAGCAATTGTCCAACAATGGAGCAAATCAAACGAATATTATCATTTTAAAATTAGCCAACTCAGCCGGGCATGGTGGCTCACGCCTGTGATTCCAGCACTTTGGGAGGCCAAGGCAGGAGGATCACCTGAGACGAGAGGTTTGAGACCAGCCTGGCCAATGTGGTGAAATCCTGTCTCTACAAAAAAAAAAAAAAAGAAATATATATATATATAAAATAATTAGCTGGGCGAGGTGGTACACGTCTGTAATCTCAGGTACTCAGGAGGCTGAAGCAGGAGAATTGCTTGAACCTGTGAGGCGGAGGTTGCAGTTAGCCAAGATCTCACCATTACAACTCCAGCCTGGGTGACAAGGGCAAAACTCTGTCTCAAAAAAGTAAATAAATATAAATAACATTTTAAAAATACAATTAGCAAACTGTTCTATGTTTTTTAAAGCTCAGCTTTTACTAGTCCTATAAACCCAATTGATAATAATGTAAACTTTGACAAATCATTTAATCTTTCTGAGTCTGTTTTATTACCTGAAAAGTGAGTAATTTAGATTATTTCTAGTTATTTTTTTTAATTAATATATCAGTAGGCACCTGCATACATACATCCTGCACATTTGCTCAAGTGTTTCTGTAGTATAGATTCCTAGCAAGGGAAATAGTGTATCATAGAGTGTGTGTATTTAAAATTTTGATAAATAGTTGCCAGATGATCCTCCAGAATGCAGCCCCAGTTTGCATTCTCATCAACAGTATATGAAAGACCGCACTTTTTGACATTTAATGTTATTAACATTTTCCCAAGCAGATGGGTTAAAATATTATATTATTTTTTGTTTCTGCATCAGTTATATTGAGCGTATTTTTATATGCTTATGGTTTGTATTTATTGTCTATAAACCTGATTTTATATTTTTTGACCATTTTTTTCATTTGGGTTGTTTCTTACTGATTTATAATTGACATTTAGGAATGTGTATAATATAATCATTTTGTTTATTTGGGAACATGTGTCAGTAGGCATAGAATTTTTCTTCCTTCTTTCTCTTTTGTTTTTTCCTTTTCTGCTTTTCCTGACTCTAAATTGGAAACCCTTTCATCTCTTTCTAAACTATACAGTTTTCATAACCTTAGAATTATTTATCCTTTAAAAGTCTCTTTCCACACTGCTGTAAAGAACTGCCTGAGACTGGGTAATCTAGGATGAAAATAAGTTTAATTGACTCATAGTTCAACATGCTTAACAGGAAGCATGACTGGGAGGCCTCAGGAAACTTACAACAATGGCAGAAAGCAAAGCAGGAGCAAGCATGTCTTACCATGGCAGAGCTGGGGAGAGAGAGTGAACCAGGAAGTGCTGTACACTTTTAAACCATCAGATCTCATGAGAACTCATTATCATGAGAACAGCAAGGGGAAAATCTTCCCCCAAGGTCCAGTCACCTACCACGAGGCCCCACCTTCAATTTGATGTGAGATTTGGGAAGGGACACAAATCCAAACCATATCACTTAGAATTATTTATCCTTTAAAAGTTGGTACAATCGGCCAGGCACAGTGGCTCACACTTGTAATCCCAGCATTTTGGGAGGCCGAAGCGGGTGGATCATGAGGTCAGGAGTTTGAGACCAGCCTGGCTAACACAGTGAAACCCTGTCTCTACTAAAAATACAAAAATTAGCCAGCTGTGGTGGCAGGCGCCTGTGATCTGAGCTACTTGGGAGGCTGAGTCAGGAGAATCGCTTGAGCCCAGGAGGCGGAAGTTGCAGTGAGCTGAGATCATGCCACTGCACTCCAGCCTGGGCAACAGAGCTAGACTATGTCTCAAAAATAAAATCATATAAAATAAAATAAAAATAAAAATTGGTACAACCAGTACCACCATTTGTCCTAATTTGCCTGAAACATCTGTTTCTCAGATTTTTCCAGCTTCCTTATGTTCTTTCACTCTCCAAAGGGTTCCAGTTTGGAGGATAAATTATATAATCCCTCTCATATGAGCTCACTTATTAAACTGGCTGAGTTTGACGCATTTGATGGTCTTGATCTTTTACACCGTTTTCAGTTTCATGTATGATTATTGTATGTTGAGATTTTTTTGTTTATTTTTGAGCCAACTTACAAATGTATTTATTTTCTTAGGCAATCTGTCATTGCACAGAGGTTTCAAAGTTTATCGATATACAATTGTACAAGCTACCGCTTTCAGGTACCTTGTAAAGTATCATCTCATTTTGCCTCCTGCATATGGACCAATAAGTGCCTTTTCTATTTCCTAATATTTATTATCTTTCCTTTCTTTTTTAGGAGACATTTGTCTGTGTTATAGATCTTTTCATCTATTTTATCAAATTTAGTGTATTTTTATTTTCATCATCTCTGCTTTCTCTGGAGTTACCGTTATTGGTTTATCTTCTTTTTCTATCTTTTTAAATGGAATGTTCAGTTAATTTGTCACTCTTTCTTATTTTCTATGAAATATAATATAAACAGTGAATTTTTATCTGTGTGTCATTTTGGCCATATGTCTTAGATTATGAGGTGGGTACCTCATTGTCTAATCTCTAAGTAGTTTTGATTTTACAACTCTCTTTACATGTCAGTAAATGTGTATCCATCTACCGTAGCATTCCATTGTGAAGACACACCCTACTTTCTTTAACCTGTCACCTCATGTTGGAAGTTGATACCGTTCTCATTTTCTTTACTATTATAAATAATGTTACAATGAATGTATTTGTTCACCGTTCACTTATTTCTTTAGAATAGAATCTGAGAAATAAAATTTTGATCAACATAGATGGCCACATTTTTAGTCTTTTTTTTTTTTTTGAGACGGAGTTTCACTCTTGTTACCTAGGCTGGAGTGCAATGGCGCAATCTTGGCTCACCGCAACCTCCGCCTCCTGGGCTCAGGCAATTCTCCTGCCTTAGCCTCCTGAGTAGCTGGGATTACAGGCACGTGCCACCATGCCCAGCTAATTTTTTGTATTTTTAGTAGAGACGGGGTTTCACCATGTTGACCAGGATGGTCTCTATCTCTTGACCTTGTGATCCACCTGCCTCGGCCTCCCAAAGTGTTGGGATTACAGGCATGAGCCACCGCGCCCGGCCCCATTTTTAGTCTTTTGAAACGCATTTCAAACTTTCCCATCTGAAAGACTATATCAACTTTTAGACTGTCATCAGCAAAGCATGGGAACACTCATTTCCTCAAATCAGCAATGCTGAGAATTCAGCTCATTTAGGAGAATGAGCTACACAAGGCTGAGGTTAGAGGTACCATCTCCTCCAAGACTGATAAGATTAAGAGAGAAATAAATGAAATCATGAGACCAATGGTTCCATTGGACGTGGAAGGACCCAAAAAGTCATTTAATTTAGCCACTTTATTTGCCCAAGTCGGGAAATTAAGCCAAATGGCTTTTTATGCTGTTCAGATTTTTCTATATTAAAAAATTCTCAATTAAATGTTCTCAAAGCATTGTTAATAAATACTTCTTAAACTATATCCATGTTATGTATTTTTATAAAGAAGGAAAACATGACATATATATAATCCTCTCATCTTGAACATATTTATTGCGTGCTAACTAGGTAAAAGAATAAATTTTATTCTAAATTAAATTTAAATGCTTAGAATAAACTTTATAGTTACAGATGGTCCTTTAAATGCTACATTTGGAATCCCCAAGAAAATTTTTTAAAAATTTATTGTTAGACAATTAACCCGGATTTTTATCAGTGAAAGCCTTTCTGTCCACCAGCTTTTCCTGGTAATACCTGGTTGCTCGACTAAAATCCGTCACTCTAAGTCACATGAGATGTTCTGACAAATTTAACAGTAGCCCTATTCCTCTTTCCTACCTCCCCTAAACTGTGGTCAGTTGTGCCAGTGAGTCAGTATTCAGCACTATTTTATCATCAGTCCATTTATTTCTTCCTCAAATATGTCTTGATGATCTTTGTGCTAGCGTCTGCTGTGGCTTCTGTGAAGAACAACATTAAATATGTTGTGGCTTTGAGGGGGAAGTCACACACGTGGTCTCACTACTTCCAATGACATGAGAGGCTGTGTGCTGTGCTGCAGAACACACAGAAAAGGAAGCCTCTACCTGTTTGGAGGAGTTGAGGGCGCTTTGCAGAGAGTAATGCATACAGTCCTGGAGACGTGAAAGAATGTTTCTTATTGGAAATTGCTGCTTTCAACCAACGGGTGGTTAGAGAATGAAGAGGAAATGCAAGCTGGGGATGTCTTAAGCTTACAGTAGCTGAGAGATTATCATAGGGAGATGTACAGGGGACTATGCCCTGGCACTTCAGAGCAAGGAAAGGAGGACCTGGAGTCATCAACATGTGTTTGCATATTAATGTCTTAACCAGGAGAGAGTGGGTATAGACAGGAGAGAAAGGGATTAAATCAGATTCCTAGAACCACCCAGGTCCAGGACCAAGCAGAAAAAGAGAAATAGACACGTTATTTGTGGTGGGTGGATTGGGGGTGTGGTCCAACCTGCAGAAAGATTAATGAACCTTAAGTCTGTAGATGAGCCCTTGGATATGGCCATTAGGAGGTGGTTATTTTCAATGTGATGATAAGGACAAAAGCGGATAGCAATACTATTTTGAGTAGAAGGAGAGGGTGTGGATTTGTGGATTATCCTTTCAAGAAATAGGCAGGCGAGGAGAGAAGGGCAGAATGGGGTATGACTCAAGAGGGAGACAGAACTGAAAAAGAGCTTTTGTTGGCCGGGCGCGGTGGCTCAAGCCTGTAATCCCAGCACTTTGGGAGGCCGAGGCAGGTGGATCACGAGGTCAACAGATCGAGACCATCCTGGTCAACATGGTGAAACCCCGTCTCTACTAAAAATTACAAAAAATTAGCTGGGCACGGTGGCGCATGCCTGTAATCCCAGCTACTCAGGAGGCTGAGGCAGGAGAATTGCCTGAACCCAGGGGCGGAGGTTGCAGTGAGCCGAGATCGCGCCATTGCACTCCAGCCTGGGTAACAAGAGCGAAACTCCATCTCAAAAAAAAAAAAAGGAGCTTTTGTTTTTGGAAGAATTTATTTAAGCTTGTTTACCAGGCAAAGGGCTACAGAGAAAAGAGGTGCTGAGGAGATATCGTAAGGAGAAAAGACTTGGTGCACTGAGCATTCTGTTAACAAATGTAAGAAACACTCCCTCAGCTTTAGCCTATCCTTCATGTCACTGGAAACACTAGAATTACAGTGTTTGACTTTTTTTTTTTAACAACGTTTTCAATTTCTTATATGATTATTGTGTATTGAGAGTTTCTTTTCTTTTTTTTTTTTTTTTTTTTTTTTTTGAGACAGAGTCTCGCTGCTCTGTCACCCAGGCTGGAGTGCAGTGGCATGATCTCAGCCCACTGCAACCTCTGCCTCCTGGGTTCAAGTGATTCTCCTGCCTCAGCCTCCCGAGTAGCTCGGATTACAGGCACGCGCCACCATGCCCGTCTAATTTTTGCACTTTTGGTAGAAACAGGGTTTCACCATATTGGCCAGGCTGGTATCGAACTCCTAACCTCAAGTGATCTGCCCACCTTGGCCTCCTAAAGTGCTGGGATTGCAGACGTGAGCCACTGCTACCCGCCAGGATGACTTTTCAGGTTGAGTTTTGAAGCAGTCTTCAGCAGAGAGAAAAAGGTAACTTCACTTTCATGGAACATGAACTTAAAGCATAGTTCAACATGTCACTGACTACAAATGTACGTAGCATTTTGTAAAAAGTGTGCCGTGCTGTACATCATAGCCAAAGCAATGGGTAAAATAATTTTGTGCATCTGATTCTGGTTCATTTATTACATTGGTGGTTTTCTTCGGGTACTGGTTATAAAATCTCCTAGCATACGTTTTGTTATCATTGAGCTGAGGGAAATCATCACCCTTAAAAATATCTCCAGAAAAGGGTTCATTTGTATTTGTAATCCTGAAGGGCTGATCTCATTTGCAATTTTGTTTTAACTAATAGCCATTCCCCCAAAAATTCTGTGAGGAATTAAATCTCTTGATGATTTCTTCACTTACTGATAAAGACTTTTAGTGTGTGCTACCGTGCAAATGACTTCAAACTGTTTTGCCTAAAATATTGTTTTAGTTCTTTTGCACAAGGTGCCGGCAAAGCCTCCAGATAGCAAAATCTCTTATGCTTAGCACTCCCTTTATATGACCCTAAGAGTTAAACTGCTACACTGGGGGATTTTTCTTTAAAATTAATTTAACTGAAAATCTCTTCAAATTCTATTGTTGGCTTTGGTGCAGGGCATGAAATAATTTTCTGTCGTACCCCACCATTCCTCGAAGGTCAGACTTTGAATTGGGCTGTTGCTGCTGAGTTTCCAAGCTACGTTAATTTTGGGTCTGCTGTTGATGGATGGAGCAGTTTGAATTTTGACATGTAGCAGGCTGACTTGAATGACCTGCAGAGGCAGATGTCAGCCTGTTATTTCATGCCCGTTTGTCAGGAAGGAAAAACAGCATCTGTTCAGGCTGTTTCATTCTAGGGTGCCTGTGTGGAAGTGTGCAGGTATCTACTACACTTAATATAGGTTGCGAGGGCAGGAGGTAGGTGGTATTTATATAATGTGTTAACACATAAAGAAACACACCAACGGTTTGTATATTGCGATTTTATATGCTGTTTTATATTTTGGCATATGTAAATATTTCGAGTGGCTATAAACAGAGGTGTTTTTTCTTTGAACATATGCGTGACAAAATTGCTGTCTGTATTGAGAAATATATCCATTGATTGTGGACTCATGCATCTTCCCATTCATATACACCTTTCCTGTGGAGGTCACTGAGCATATCAATATGACAGAAGTAAAAAGGGAGCATGTGGATCCTGGACAACGGGAGAGGTGGTCCTCGGGAGTCGGGCACCTGAAGGTGGGAAGGGAGGAAGTGGCAAATGCAGAGGGGAGGCTCCATCTGTATCCTCTCTGAACTCTCAAAGACTTAGAGCAGAGCTGCAGGCAAAGAATCCAACATAGAGCAGGAATCATCTGATGAACCATGTGCTTGAGTAAAAGAGAAAGTGTTCCACTGGGAATCAGAGCAGCTTTCATGAGAGACTTGGAATAAGGCTGAGTTCATGGACCACTGTGAGCTGATGTCACTGAGGCCGCAGACCACCTTCTCTCCTTACGTAGCTGCCTTGAAGAGAAACAAATGAGGTGGAAGGGTCCCTCACACTGCCTGAATTCCGTATTCTCTGCAGGGAGGGTCGGAGGAGCCTGTGGACCAGCATCTCCATCCCAGCCCAGAGCTCACTTCACCTATCTCATTTGTATCTGAGAACTTCCACAGAGAGACCAATTTGCAGAGACTGATGTTTGCTTGCTGACTAATTCCTATTTTTGTAAAGTGATACAGGCATGTACTTTTTAAAAGGCAAGTCACACTAAAAGGCTTATGATTACTGATAGCAGTTCCATAATCCGTCTCCCACCCCAATCCTATTCCCCAAAGGAAGCTGTTTCCATTCACTTCTCCATGTCTTCTCTGTTTATACATTTCTAACAAATGCTGCTGTTACTCAATTTGTCCATTTTAGACATCTATGGTCTTCTATTTTAGTAGGTAAGAATCAGCTCTATCCCCGCTCCCCTCCTCCCTACATCACTGTTAAGGTTTATATCTTTATGCTGAATACAACAATGTATTCCATAAAAGTTATATTGCTTTTCTGACATAACATCTTTTCACTTGCTTAATTTTCTGAGAAATTCTATCCATATGCTCCAAGACCTTCCCAATAAAACCTTCCATCTGGTCAGGGCTATGAGACAGCTTGTAGCGAGCCCTTCTGGAGTGCTCCATGTCTCCACTCCAGCATGGGCAGTTACTCTCTAGGTCTGCTCCAAAGCCGCTTCCTTTTGCTCTCACTCCTTTGTCGTCGCCTTGAAAACCCCATTTCTTCTTTCCTGGTTTTGTTTTTCCCGAAGACTGATTTGTCTGTTTGTTCATTTTTTGAGATGGTGTCTCGGAGTCTTACTCTGTGGCCAGGCTGGAGTGCAATGGCACAATCTCAGCTGGCTGCAACCTCTGCCTCCCAGGTTCAAGCAATTCTCCTGCCTCAGCCTCCCAAGTAGCTGGGATTACAGGCATGTGCCACCACATCCAGCTAATTTTTATGTTTTTAGTAGAGACAGGGTTTCACCATGTTGACCAGGCTGGTCTCAATTTCCTGACCTCGTGATCTTCCCACTTTGACCTCCCAAAGTGTTGGGATTACAATCATGAGCCACTGCGCCTGGCCCTGACGCCTTTTTTTATTGCTTTCCCTGGATTTTATGCTTTCTTGCTTGTCTGTTCCTTCTCTCATTTTGTTAGTGTACTTCACTAATAATTTCCTCAGAAAATGTGTCGGGAGGTAAATGTCTTGAGAACTTAATGGTCTAAAAATAACTTTATTCCAACCTCAAACTAGGTCGATATTGTGGGTATAGAATTCTGGTTTGAAAATCGTTTTACCTAAGATTGTTTAAGGTACTTCCTTGTTGTCTTTGAGCTTCCAATGCCACTGCTGAGAAGATCGATGACATTCTGGTTCCAGCTGCTTTGTTTGATCTGCTTTTCTCCTTCTGGAAACATCTAGAAGCTTCTCTATGGTTCCAATATTTTGTGATTTTGCAAAGCTGTGCCTTGACAATATTTTGTGATTTGCAAAGCTGAGCACAAACATACCTGGTTGGAACCTTTTAATCTGAAGTTTTTGTATCTCTTAGTTCTGGAAAATTTTTTTCTGAAATAATTCTCTGATAATTTCCTTACCTTGGTGTTTGTTTATTCTCTCTTTGAACTTGCCTGGATATATTCTCTGGTTTTCTTATCTTTTGTCCTCTCTTGCCTTTTCATTGTACTTTTAGAGAAACTTCTCCAATTTTATCTTCCTACCATTCAATTGGATTTTTAAAAAAATCTGAGAATGTGGTATTCTAGGTTTTATTGTTCATATGTGTATAATGTTCTGTTCATGTTTCATAGGTGCAATGTACTCTGTTACTTTTCTGAAGATATTACTTCTCCTTAAAGGTTTTCTTTTGTTCTCTTCATTGTTTTTACTGAGTTCTTTCTTTTTCTGAAGTTTATTTTTGTCCCTGTCATTCAGCATCCTCCAAATATCTTGTTATTTGACTTCCTGTGTTCAAGAGGAAGGCACTAAAAAGTTGATTGGGTATGTTTGTCTACCGTAGGATGAGGCAGAGAACGAGTGTTTTCACTGGGAGACCCCCGAGTGGTAATTCTCTTTTTGGGTACTGTTTAGTTTCTCTAGAGAAACGTCCTGTAATTTCTTGCCTGGGGAGCATCAATGTTAAGCTTGCAAACTTTTACTGAATGCTCCTGTTGCATTGTAGGACCCAGGATCGCTGAATCTAGAGCCACTTCTGCTTAAATACTCCCTAAGATAAACCTGTCTTCTGAAGAAGTGTAGCAGGAGTTGTCTCCTGGCTTTGAGGGATTGAAGAGAGAATGTAGAGCTCTAACAGCTCCTTCCATGAACTTTTGGCCAGTCTTCCTATTTTTAGCCTTTTTCAGATCCTGCAAGAAGAGTCCGTTTTCTTCTTATCCCTCTGCAGAAACTTATTTCAGCCTCCCCTGCTCTGCGAAGGCCATTAATACTCTTATCATGGCTCTATTTCCTTAAAGATTTGTTGACATTTCTAATCCACTGTTGTCTTTGTTCCCAGTTCCCTTTTCCTTGTGTGTTTATGCATTTTTGATCTCTTGTTATTATTTATTTTTTTAATTCTCATTACTTTGGTTGGATTGGGAGAAAAAGCAGAGATAAACACATGTTCAATCTACCATGTTTAACTGGAAGTCGTGAGGCTTTGAGTTTAGACTTGCTTTTAATGCCATTAAATTTATACAGGGAAACTCCTGCTTTAAGAGAAAATAAAAATCCTCATTTTTTATTCCGCCTTTGCCACTGACTCTCATTGCAACTCGGTAAGGTGACATATTTCGGTTTTAATATTAACTTTCATGAAAAAATATGATTAAAACCACTCTGCTCTCAAGAGCATGTCAATAAAGATCTCTTCAATGACTACTGAACCTCATGGGGCTACTGTAAACCCATGGTTTAGCGATTCTTGGTTTGGAATTTTCTATTTGTGGACAAATGGGTTTATCTTCTCCAAAACATATTAGTGGATTTTCTTGCATAAACAGTAGAGGAGAAAAGCAAGAAGGAAAAAAAATGATCCAATGCAATATATCTGAGCAGGGAAGCTGGTACTTGCAGATTCAGACAAGACCACAGCAGTGGGTGCTTCTGTAGACTTGATTAGGCTGTGGATAAATGTTCTAGGAGCTATGGTAGGATGGTAGGTATGAAGAAAGAAGAGTAGAAGGAATAAAAGAAATAAAATAACGTTTTCCATTTGCTTGCTGCAAAGGACCATTGCATGGGATTTTTTTTCTATATGGCTTCTGTTAAACAAACCACCGGCTCACCTATTTGTGTGTCTGAAAGTCTAACAAATTGCTAATATATAACTCTTCCTTTGTTTTTCTTTCATTTCTGTCTTCTCTTTTCAGTGGGTGTCAATGAAAGCTAAGTATCTCTCATCAAGATTAGAGCCATACCCCAGGACCTACTTTCAGATGCCTTCATTTTTAGATTAGTGTTTTGGAACATAGATATTTAAAACACAATTTTAGCAGAAAGAAACAGCATTCTTGATCCTTTCATTCAGCAAACATTTGTTTAATACCTTTTATGTATGTGGCACTGTGCTCTGTAATAGGGGTGTAGAGATGAGTGAACGCTTGACCCTGCTCTCAAAGAGTAAGCAGTCTAAGACAAGCACAGACGCTTAGCCAAGTAAAACACAATATAACAGGTGCTATAATCGAGGTTTATTATTTAGCAAATGTTTATTAAAGGCAAACTGTAAGTAAGTAAGGTATACAAGATGCTAACACACATTCTTTCAAAGGATGCTAACATGCTAGCATGAATACTTCAAAGAGGTCACAGTCATTTGAAACTCATTTGAAGTCATTTAAAGACCTAGGGCAAATTCAGGTGACAACCTTTAGACCGTGTGTCTAAGTATTGAAAAGTCACATGTAAAAACCAACCTGTTAAATAAGGTATTTGCAATTTGCAATGCCTGATTGGTTTGATTCCATTCTTGCTCCTTGACAATCCATTCTGTACAAAGCAATAAGAGCTCCTGATAAATAAATAGATGTGTATGGTTTAATTAGTTACCTGCTCAAATCAAATCAATCTTCAATTGATTTCCAACTTGACAAAAATTAAAATTCATTGAGCATCCTTATACATATTTCTTTACTTTGCATTCAAGATTATTTCCATGGAATAAAATTCTCTAAGAGTGTGTTCATGTTGGGACTCTTGAAGGATATTGCATATAAACTTACGCTAACAGTGCATGAGAATGTCTGCTTCCCTGTATCCTACCTAACACGGTATTCTTAGTTCTTAAGAATATATTTACCCATTTGACAGATTAAAATGGCACATCATTGTCTTATTTTCAAGCCTTTATTTACCAGAGAAGCTGAAAATAATTTCATATTTTCTGACCCCTTTATTAAAATTCTTTTTACAAAATTGCCTAAGTCAGTTCTTGTCTTGTTTTCTAGAGGGGTATTCACCACTTTGTACTGTTTTTGAGTACTTTTTACACACTGTGGACTTTCGTCTTTTATGCAGTATGCAAAATTTTTTTTCCAATTCATTCATATAGTATGTTTTAATGCATAAGTTTTATATCTGAGTGAGGCTAATCTATGAATCTCTTGCTTGATGAAATCCTTTAGTTTTTAATTATAAATAGTGATATATTTTAAACATTTAAAAAATAACGTAATACTCACATACTCAACACTTTAACATTTAACAAACACACACACTCATATTCTCTTCAACCTGTCTTTTTGAAAGACAAAATAGGCTGGGTGAGATGGCTCAAGCCTGTAATCACAGCACTTTGGGAGGATCACCTAAGGTCAGAAGTTTGAGACCATCCTGACCAACATGGTGAAACCCCGTCTCTACTAAAAATACAAAAAAAATTAGCCAGGAATGGTAACGGGCACCTGTAATCCCAGTTGCTCAGGAGGCTGAGGCAGGAGAATTGCATGAACCTGGGAGGCAGAGGTTGCAGTGAGCCAAGATCGAGCCATTGCCCTCAGCCTGGATGACAGAGTGAGACTCTATCTCAATAAAAAGACAAAATATATGGTTTTAACCTCATTTTCTCCAAATTAGTCAGTAATAGTCATGCATTTATGAATATTGGCTACCTTTACTATTGACTCAAAATGCCACATTGTTGTACAAAGTCTTATATATATTCAAGTATATTTTTACATATTATTTTTCTCCATTGATTTGCTTATTTCTAAACTAGAACTTGACTATTTTAATTACTGTACTTGTATGTATTTTAATATCTTCTAGGATAATCCTTCCTTATTATATCATGTTTGTCTCCAAAATTTCTCTCAAACCTGTGTATTTTTTTCAGTTAAGCTTTAAAATCATTTTGTTAGATTCTACCCCTAGCCCAAAGAAACTTAAAGATTTTTATTGTAATGGTATTAAAATTATAGGGTAAATTACATGAAGTTGATAGCTTTAATGCTGGATATCTTTCCATATTGCTACAAGCATCGCTTTGTCTCTGTATCTATTTAAACCTTTCTTCATGTTCCACTGTAAAACATCGTAGTTTTCAGCATATAGGTGAAATACATTTCATACATTTGAAATACATTGCTAATAATTAAATATTTTAATTCCCATGGTGAGTGAGATATTTTTTCTAACTGCTTATTGCTAATAGGTAGAAAAGCTATTGTGTTTTTTAAATTAACTGAATTTTACAATGTTCCCCCACTTTGTTGATCAGGTTTCGTTTTTGTAGCTTTTCAGTTGATTATCTGATGTTTATCAGGTGGACAGTTATGTTGTTGGTAAACAATGATACTCTTGCCTCTTTCTTGCCAATACACGTTACCTCCTCATTACTTTTCTTATCTTATTGCTTTGACTGGAATTTCTAAAACAAAGTTGAATATTAGTAATATAATAAAATGAAGCATCCTTGTTTTATTTTTGTTGCCAGGGTTTTATCATCACGCTTATATTATTTGTCAGTTTCCAATAAACATCCTTATTATGTTGAGCATGTGTTCTTCTCAGGTTTGTTGTAATGGTTTAGTTTTGAAGATAATGATCTTGAAGAGTCTGGAAATATCCAGTTGGAGAGGTCAAGCTAAGGAAAGAGATCTGGTCAGGAGTTTGATTACCATTTAAGAGAACTGAAATTATAGGAGCAGATCTGAAAATACGGTAATAGATAAGTTCGCTCATGCAGAATGTATTAAAGGGTAAAGAAAGATCAAATAGAGTGAGGAGGGAAAATAAGCTGCCCCGTTTCAGTAGTCTGAGGTCATTGGTGAGGCTAAGAGGAAATGACTAACACTATCGAGAACAGATTGAGTGCCATACACACTAAGGCCAGAAGCCAAATTACACAAAATCAAGAAAATACATATCCAGAAAACAGAGATGCCAACATAAACAACTTTTTCAAGTAGTGTTATGGTAAAGGAAATTAGTGAAATAAGCTAGTAGCTTCAGTGGGAAAGTCAAAGGACGTGTCTATTATTGGAAAAACAGTTGAAGACAGAGGAGAATAGTTGATGGAGATGGATGTAGTGGGATCGCCATTCATCAGTAGGAGGCAATCAGGATCAGGGAGAGAGGTTAGCTTTGAAAGGAGAATAGGGGGAAAGAGGAAACATTTTTCTGGGATAAGAGGAAAGGAAAGCTTCTTTCACTTCTAACCCACTATTACAAACCTATTACAAGCCTAGGACATCAGCTCCCATCATAAAATTTAAACTCAGGAACCCTGAGTTGCATGTGGGTGCGTATGTGTGTGTGTCTGTTTCAAAAGGGCTACTTCTGGGGCTGAGAACTTGAGTAACGTGCAGCTCTGGCAGATAGTTGCTAACCCACTAAATAACCCGATGTCTTTTGGCTTTGGGAAAGAAGGGATATCAGTGAATTATGCGGTACTTTGATAGAATACAACATATGCCTATCCCCACCAGTAAAAATCCTTGGGAGTTTCTTACCTTCCCTTTGTGATTATACCGTATAAAGATCTTTGCCTGAATTTCTTTTTAGTGAAGAAACTTTGACAGGATTACCTAGGAAAAATACACGATAGTTTGCAAATTTTAGTTTTCTTCTCCACCTCTTCCACCTCCACCCATCACCTCAAATTATTACTTTTCCAGTTAAATTGATCTTTAATGATAAATGACTCGACACATTATAACATCATAAAGGGAATAATTTTGGAAAGCAGAAGCCACATGGATTATATGATTGCGAAGGTTTTGGTAGACCTGTATTTTCACCTTTTTGCTTACAAGTAATTTTAGAAGCTGATAGATACACACACACCCAGATATTATCTCTCTCTCTCTCTCTCTCTCCCTCCCTCTCCCCTATATTTTAAGTTCATAGTTACACAGATATTCTGTAATAAAAGTTCAAGATTTTACAAAGGAGAAAGTAGTCCTGTTCCTTTATCTTTCTCTCTAATTTTTTTGTCACCCAGTGCTGTCATTGGTGATTTGGAAGGTCTTGCATCCTCGAAAAGTTCATTCATTAATATCCAAAGAGCATTTATTTCTATACTGTAGCATTTATTTCTATACTGTAGCATTTATTTCTATACTGTAGCATTTATTTCTATACTGTAGGCCTCTCCTGTTGGCTGTCCTGGAGAGACTCTATGAAGAAGATGCCTATGTGCCTGTCTTGCTTGTAGGACCCACAGATGCAAAATGGGTTAAATAACCTGCTTATAGAAAATGCTGTGAACAAAGCCTATACTCTGTAAAAACTGTATCTGTAAAATATCTGGGAAAATAGGCCAGCAATGAGTGTTAATGAAGTTACGACTTTTACATACATAATATATACTTTTTACTTATATTTTTTACATATATATTTTATGCATTTATACACATATATAATATATAACTGGTTGAGCTGCCTTCTCTATGACTATATTTTTCCCCAGTAAAAAATGACCCTAGATTCATCTCTTAAATTTCAGCTGGTTCTTCATATAAGTCACATTGACTTATATGTGAAAACTTCTCTGAGGGAAAGGAGTAGAATTAATCCATCTTTTGGAGAGAAGAAAATAATGTGAAATTTGAGTTCCCTGGTATAACATGACAATTTCCCAGTTTTACATACACATCTCCTTTTTTTTGGTTACAAATAATTTTAGAAGCTGATAAACAAATACACAGATTCATTCTCTTTCTCTCTCTCTCTCTCTGTCCTATCTTTTAAGTTAATAATTACACAGATATCCTGGAATAAAATTTCAAGATTTTACAAAGGAGAAAGTAGTCCTGTTCCTTTATCTTTCTCTCTAATTTATTTTGACATGGTAGTATGTGTGCATAATTTGTGTGTATATGTATCGATAGAGATCTTTGTATCCTGCTTTGATAATATAACATATTTTGTTCATTTCTATGAAAACAATGTCAAGAATATTGCTTCATTTAGTAATAGTTGCTCTTAGATGTATTATAATTATTGTACTGTTACTCTTTTGTTATTCAATTAGGGTATTTAAATATTTTATTATTAGAAATAATACTTTGCCGAGCATGCATCCATGCTCTTAAGCCCTTTTTTTTTTTTTTTGAGATGGACTCTTGCTCTATTGCCCAGGCTGGAGTGCAGTGGCACAATCTCAGCTCACTGCAACCTCCACATCCCAGGTTCAAGCAATTCTCCTGCCTCAGCCTCCCAAGTAGCTGGGATTACAGGCACAAACCATCACGCCCAGCTAATTTTTGTATTCATAAACCATTTTTAAGGCCTTTGTTCTGTGTTGCTAATATTCTGAATAAGTATTAGCAATCGTGCCAATCAACGCCCTGATCACAGCCACTAGTAACGAGCAATATTATGTTTTGTTATTTCCTTTGTAAAACGAACTCCTTCAGTTATAGATAAAAGTTAGAGAGTAATATAGTCAAACCCATGTACCTACCACCAAGCAAAAGAAATAAAACATTACAAACAGCCTCAAACTCCTGATCACTACTCTCTTACTTTCCTCCAAAGATGACCCCGGCCTGAGGGTGGTTTTATCATTCTTGAACGCATCTCGGTTCTTTTACTGATCTGGTGTTTCTTACGCATTGATTAATCTGGCAGAGGACAAAACAAGATTGAATTGTTGATTTAATTAGAATTTCATTGGTGACTTGTAGGTTTAAACATACTTCATTCATGTTTTTGGCCACTCAGTTTCTCTGACGTGAATTATCTGTACCTTTTTAAATGGGCCTCTGATTTCTCCTTCTCAATTTCAATCTTTTTTATATATTAAAGTGATGAACCTTTAGCCATTTAGGTAGAAGTTGTCTTTTAATATTAAGGTAATGTTTGAAACATAAAAATTAACGTACAACAAAGCTGTCAGTCTTTTTATGTTAACTTAATTCATTGCTTTTATGCTCATCAAATCTTTCTATCCTGGAGTCCACATGATCATATAACTTATTTATTTATTTATTTATTTTTGAGATGGAGTCTCTCTCTGTCACCTGGCTGGAGTACAGTGGCGTAATTTCGGCTCACCGCAACCTACGCCTCCCATGTTCAAGCGATTCCCCTGCCTCAGTCTCCCAAGTAGCTGGGACTACAGGGGCATGCCAGCACGCCCAGCTAATGTTTGTATTTTTTAGTAGCAATGGGGTTTCACCATGTTGGCCAGGATGGTCTCAATCTCTTGCCTCGTGATCCATGCACCTCAGCCTTCCAAAGTGCTGGGATTACAGGTGTGAGCCACCCTGCCTGGCCCATATGACTTTCTACTAATTTCTTTTGCAGAGTTTTGTAAGTCCAGGCACCTACCTCTTTGGGCTTAAGTTTTAGGTACTGATGGGGCAAGAGTGAGCCTGGATGATCCAACATGTATTCATCCTTACCAACTGAATTTCAGGACTTTAGTGGCAAGAACCATTTCTTATTCCTTTTTCTAACCCCCTGCCCAGAACTAGCCCTTCAAGAACACACAAATTGCTTGACACGTGTACTAAATTTGGAAATGACTGTCACATTTTGCATGCAGCCACTTTAGTGAAAACATTTTATCTTCTGAAATCCATCCTGGGGCATATTCTTTCTTCCCAGCTCTTCTTCTTTTATTTTTAAATAAAATATTTATAGTTTTTTTTTAGACGGAGTTTCGCTCTTGTTACCCAGACTGGAGTGCAATGGTGCGATCTCGGCTCACCGTAACCTCCGCCTCCTGGGTTCAGGCAATTCTCCTGCCTCAGCCTCCTGAGTAGCTGGGATTACAGGCACTCGCCACCATGCCCAGCTAATTTTTTGTATTTTTAGTAGAGACGGGGTTTCACCATGTTGACCAGGATGGTCTCGATGTCTTGACCTCGTGATCCACCCACCTCGGCCTCCCAAAGTGCTGAGATTACAGGCGTGAGCCACCGCGCCCAGCCCATGCTTTGTTCTTAAACTGGACTTTTCTCACTTCTTTCTCTGCAAGTCTCTGAATGAACAGTGAAATACCAGCCGGATATCCTGTTTCCTCACGGTTGTTCACTTATGTCACAACTTGGTAGAAATACAGCTTTAAAATATCATTAATGAGCTGTTATTTGGTTGGTGGTGGCATGTCCATTCCTCAGATTTGGTCTCTTCCTAATGTACTGCCTTTCTTTCCTTTCCTAAGTATGGAGTTGGGTGAAACCCTGTGCCCTAAAAGGCACTGAGCAGCACCTGAAATCATCCCTTAGTGTAAAGCTGTCTTTAGCCAATCTATGGCAAGGTGAAGTTGACATGTGAAACCCCATGTGTTTAATTTTGGTTGCGATCGCTCTAGAAAAGCAATGTACCTGAAGCGAGATCCCCAGATAAAACTTGTTTCTTCTGAGAGCAGGGTCACCCTCTCCAAATGATCAAATTAATTTCCAGTTTTCCTTTTGATCTTTTTGGAGGTGAAGTTAAATCTGGAGACGCCTGTTTGTCTTTATTTTCTTGTTAAACGCAAACTATTCCAAAGAAGGTTGAAATTAACGTTTTCCAAAGTGTCTCCGTTTCAGTCTCCCGGAAGAAAACCTCTGGAATTTTTTTTTCAACATGCTGAAATATCATGACACATGTCTAGACCAATTAGAGAGAGAGAGAGTTTGAGTCTCTGTAACAGAAATGATGGATTGGCCGGGGATGGTTTTAGTGACTCATTAGACAAATGCTACAAGGATAGAAAAATTGTTGTGGTTTTTATTTTCATTTACATCAGGAGCTTGCTTAAATCGGCACCATTCTCTCCATTACCTCTTTCTTGTGTGCTTGAAAGAGACTATCAGTTCAAACTACCCTGAATTTCGTATGCAACCTGTCTTGTCGCCTGTGCTTTGTTAGGTATCCCAATCATATTTTTAACTAGTAGGATTTCCAAGCTAGAGGAGAAAAGTGTCAGGAATTTAAGCATGGCTTAAATTCATCTCTTTATGTCCATCTCCCAAGCACAGATGATGGACGTGCTATGGGTTTTTTTTTTTCCTGTTTCATTTCGTTTTTCTTTTTCTTTTTTTTTTAACTTCATATCAGTTTATGGCGTTTGGGTTTGCTTTTGTCCTTTATTACCTTCCCAGCCTCCGTCTTCTTCTCATTCCCTCCTGTGATTAGCTCCGTGGCAGGTGCATCCTTCTTTGGTGCCTTGGAAAACACTAGGCTTTGGCCTTTATTCACATTAAGTCCACAGGATCATAAATGAAATTTCGATTTGGGTGTAGTGATTGCATTGCTTGTAATGTGAATCATAAACACCAGCAATGCAATTTTAAGACGCTGTCTTTTTTTTTTTCTTCCTAGAGAAGGAAGGAAAAGAAAATCTCTGAATCTGCTGGAGTCAGACTCCCCTGCTTACTTGCCCTGAATAAAAGGCTGGGCCATCTCGATCCTTCTGAATACTGTATGAAATTCCAGGCATCATACAGGGCAGGGTGGGAAGCAGAATGTGCAGCAGGAGATGGATTACACTTCTCTGAGTATTTACGTATCAGCAGCCTTGTTTGTGCACACACACAGGCGATACACGGAAGGTGGGAGGAATGGCTGGCTATTGATACAGATTTATAGTTTCCATCACTGCTCTCTATCCTTTGGGATCAACTTTGTCACGGGCACAGCGGCGGGGGTTTATTACAGTGTGTGATAGCAGGTGTGGGCTGTGTGTGCATTGTGGATTCATTGTCCTCCTGTATCAGGATTTATACAGCCGCACACCCCTTCTTTCCAAGGGCCTGCCTGGAGCACAGACGTTCATATTTCTGCGGGACTGGGTCCTGTGTGGTGCCCCTGGAGTCAGTGGTTGGATTCTCCACTGAATTCAGGTTGCTTCTATTACATTTAAACTTCATCTCAGCAAGGGCTGGGAGCACATTTTAAAAGGTCTGGTTCTAAATGCCTGCTGCTTTTAGTTTTATATTTTAGATTATTTAAAGAACATAAATGCAATGGAAAGAAATAGGGCAAACTTACCATGCAACCGAAAGCTCAGAGGTTTACCGATACGGTTCAGAACAATTAAAAGAGACACAAGGGCTCTGTAAAGCAATATAAATTTAGTCAAATCAAGTGTTAATTTATTGAGTATCTACTATGGGCAAGGCAGGCCCAGAGCATGGTAGAACGAGGAGTACAAGATAATTTTGATTTGAGAAAATTCAACTTCTCAGGGTTTAAATGGTTCATCTCCCCTACCTGCCTGCAGGACTCCTGTTTTCTGGGGAAGACATCTTGCTTAGGATCAAATACAAGCTCAATTTGGCTGCAGCCTTTTCTGCAGATTATTTCTCTAAGCTTGAAAAATAGGGTTGCTTTATGAAATGGATACTTTTTCTCTAAATAGATCCATACATTTGAACTCTCTAGGAATCATCTCCTTCTTTAAAAATCTGCTTGAGAGAAGAATTTAAAAGAAAACATTTGAGGGGAAAATTACAGTCACCATATAACTTTTAAAAGATTACGGTACCTCTCAATGATATGTTTAAGAATGAGAAAGCTTATAAACTGCATGCCTTATCCCCAGGTATGTGATAGAAGGAGTTAATGGGTGTGCTACAATTTGGTTACCAAGAAAAACAAGATGAATCCTGGACCTCAACGAAACCGTAATTCTGGGGATACTTTGCACTCTCCCGCTAGCTTAACCTGCTCTTCACAGTGACAGCTTCTTAAAGCATGTCAAGACTTTCTCTATGATCATTCCTATGAAGAAATAGATTAGAAGGGTACCCATGGCAGGGTTTCTCAACATCCTTCATTCAAAAGAGCTTGAGTCGGCCGGGCACGGTGGCTCATGCCTGTAATCCCAGCACTCTGGGAGGCCGAGGCAGGTGAATCACGAGGTCAAGAGATCGAGGCCATCCTGGTGAACATGGTGAAACCTCGTCTCTACTAAAAATACAAAAATTAGCTGGGCATGGTGGCGCGTGCCTGTAATCCCAGCTACTCGGGAGGCTGAGGCAGGAGAATTGCTTGAATCCAGGAGGTGGAGGTTGCGGTGAGCTGAGATCGCGCCATTGCACTCCAGCCTGGGTAACAAGAGCGAAACTCTGTCTCAAATAAAATAAAATAAAATAAAAGAGCTCAAGTCATAAGAATTAAAATTCAGGGCTGGCTGCAGTGGCTTACAGCTGTAATCCCAGTACTTTGGGAAGCTGAGGTGGACGGTCATGAGGTCAGGAGATCGAGACCTTCCTGGCCCACATGGTGGAACCCTGTCTCTGCTAAAACTACAAAAGTTAGTTGGGTGTGGTGGCGTGTGCCTGTAATCCCAGCTACTCAGGAGACTAAGGCAAGAGAATCACTTCAACCAGGGAGTAGGAGATTGCAGTGAGCCAAAATTGTGCCACTGCACGATATGTCCAGCTTAGCATAGAGCGAGACTCCATCTCAAAAAAAAAAAAAAAAAAAGTCAGGTTTCTCTTGACAAGCTGATCAGTCAATCTCTGAGCTGTTTCTGTCTCTGTGGCTCAAACTTTCTGGCTTGCAGAGGACATGATGAAGTTTGGGATATTCCCTTATATTGTATCAATAGTATCTGCAAATCTGATCCTATCTGGCCTGGTTGATACCTTTCCTGAGCTTAGCAAATGAGACTCTTCATAATATGGCTCCTGCCAACCTCTTCTGTTTTGTCTCCTCTCCTCTGTCTGTCCCCAAGTTCTAATGATCACAGACAGTTCGGAGCACCTGGATTCACTTTGCTATTGTCTGCATCTGTGTTTTTTGCTTGTCTCTTGTCCTTTACCCTTTAGTTAAATTTTCTTTGCTTAGCTATTCTTCTAAGTTAGAATAAAGATAATAAATAAAACCTTTCTCTTTCAAAACTTTGCACATGCTTCTACTTTATAATCATAACATTTTTGTTTTCATATCAATCTTCTCTACAATATTATTATTTTGACATAGGGAACAACTGTATTTATGGCTACATTAGAAGCATAAGTCCCTCTCTATCCCTGAGGCTAAGCACTGAGACCGGCACAAAACAGGTGCTAAATAAATACTCACTGGGCTGAACATTGAGGGAGATTGTACAGTTAGATGAAACAATTAGAAAGCAAAACAAAGCAATAGTATAATGAAAGGTGTAGAGTTCCAGATATGAGTTGCACACAGTTTGAGTATTGAGCCAGTGAAAAATGGCGGTGGGGTGAGGGGTGGGGGGATGATGAGTCTTCAAGGAAGCCCCAGGTTGCACATGAAAGGTAGCAAGAGTATTTGGCAGGTGGAAAGAGGAACAGCATTCCAGAGAAAGATGGTACTGGCAGCAAAGGTCAGTAGACCGTTTCTTGGTGATCATCGAGGCTCTGTCTTCCAGGAGGAGTTCATCTCCTGTCACTGCGTTCTGTTCAGTGGAGGTCATTGATCAAATGAATGTTTAATTTTCATGCCTTTGTAAGTGTCTTCATATCAATAGATTTGCAAATCAAAATACATAAGCCAATATCGATGAGAAAATACAGTACAAGTTTTCTATGAAATGTGCATTTAGAGATGAAAGCCTTGTTGGGCAGGGGCACAAATGGATTCGAGGAAACCAAAGCTGTGGCTTTTCCTCCGTGGCTTTGCTTTGCTTCAGTTGCTCTTCAGCGGCTTCCATCCTGGTGACGGAAGATATATACAGGTCCCTGCGCAACACAAAGTGAGAACCAACAGATTTGTCATAAAACAGGTGACAAATTTATTATTTCGTCCTGTGTTAATATCCTTTAAGAGTTCAATTTCATAGAGGACAGGCAGCTTGTAGAGCTTCACTGCTTATTGATTCTGGAACCACCAGCATCAGCATCACTTTGGGAGCTTGTTAGACATGAAGATTCCTGGGACCCATCCTGGACCTACTGATTCAGAATCTGCATTTGAACCAGCTCCCAAGTGACACAAATGCCGCTGGTCTGGAGACTGTACTTTAGGTAAGGCGGCGTGTCTCCGCCTCCTTTTCACAACCAGCAATCCTTATCTAAACCACAGAAACACAGAAGGTGATTTGAGAGGCCGTTTTCTTACTCTGCCAAAAAGATACGAGTATTACACTCTAGATGCAGGGCTAAGCAGTTCATTCATTATATCCATAAAGGATGTCTTGGAGGTTGAGGGCTTAATTCTTTCATAGAACCCCAATTGAGAAAGGCACCCAGAATCCTGAACTTGAAGATAATTCAGGTTGCTTCTGTTTCATTTTAACTTCCTTAAGTATGAACACATTGAGTTAGGCAGGTGTGAGCTGTAATCTTACTGTGAAACGTGTGCCTTCCCATTGGTGAAGGGGCTGTTTTTGATTATTCTGAAATATCAGAAAACATAACCAGCTCACTGCAAACAGCAGCATTCTAAACATTTAGCAGACTTTGCATGCGTGATTTACAAACCCAAATGGTGCAGAGCTAGCTGAGGCTAAGTTGAGTGAATAAAAGTATGGCATGTTTGTTTCATAGTTCCACATGTATATTATATTTAAATAGTTTTAGAATCCAAATACATTTTTCTCAGACACCTCAAATAAACCATTCTTTTTTTCTCCTAGAAAGTGTAGGACACTGGAAGTGTGGTAACAGGAAAAATGAAATTTGTCCATCTTCTGGGGCCATGAAAATGGGACCATCATCAATACTTTTTGGTAACTTTGTCCATTAGCATTCATTACCATAGCGCACCTGTCCTGTTCGTGGAAGTATGTGTAAGATCGGATGTGGGGGGAAAAGGAGCATCTTTGAGCAAGAAGCAGCATTTGGCCTCAGTACCTGGAATAAGAAATCAAGGCAAGTGGAGGCACATGAACAGCCAGGGACTTCTTACGGTGACCTCCTGCAAAATTGGATTAGACTTTTCCCTGGCAGTTGTATTAAGCTCACACATTTGATGAAATGTGCTTATGAAGTCGGCATATTTCACTGCTTTCTTTCTTTCCTCTTTTTTTTCTGGGGGATAGATTCTTTATTATCTGCTGAATTCATTTCACTCTGTCAATATTCTATAGAAAAAAATGATGGACATTCTATAATTTTGACTTTGATATTAATTCATAATTTTGATGGTTCTAGCTTAGGGCTGCTTTCTCTCTCTCAGCCTTTCTTTCTTTTCTTCCCTCCTGCCCCTGACTCTAGGTCTCAGGTTGTTCCATTCAGCAGCTGAGTTTATGACAGCTGCGTCTCTCCTTATTGCCTGAGCACATGGCAGGTCTTTTTTCATATTAAACTCACGATAACGGCAATGAAATTCAGATTTATAGCTGGAAATCAGCCTATTTGTAATATAAACATAAACACTGGTGCATTGGAAACAGCTAAAGAATTTTTTTTTTCCTTCATTGTATTTTTTTCCTTTCTTGGAACTTCATGACTTGGGTCTCAAACAAGTGCTATTTTGAAATTTTCTGGCACCATGTAATATAATTGATAATCGTGTTTAAGCAGCATCTAATATCACCCAGCATAGTGCAAAGTGAGCCATCCTAGGATATGCGCTTAAAAAATTGCATTAACACTTAGACAAAATGAAATTTTTATACTTGATTTGCTCATGGTTGGACGGATGCAACTAAACACAATTTGAGCTGTCACTTTGCAAAGGGGAAAAAAATATGCAACTTTGGAATGTTTCAAATGAGCCCAATATTAGATTCTATAACTCAGAGTGACACAGGAAATACTATTTGCAACATGATTGGTTCATTAATATTTGGTAATTGTAGTACATCATTTTAAGGGGGAAATAAAGTGCAAACAAATGCTCCCAGCTTCCAGTCAGTCACGGCTGCTCAGCTGCCACCACCAGGAAGGGTTTGGAAGCTAAAGGATACATGGATTGGGGGACGTTCTATTTTCCGCTCCCCATTTTCATTTTGGAAGAATAATTTTCATCATAAACCAACATGTCAGACAAAGCATCTACATTTAAAAAAATATTATTTCATGATTTTTTCACATGCACATTTGATGTAAACCCTGGAGGTGTATTCCCTGAGTACCTATTACCTCCATTTTAGGGAAATTACATTAAATTATTAGTGACAAATTTACTTGTCTGCCAATGTATTTTTCCGGAATTTTACTACAACATCAATACTTGGCTGTTTTATATGGGCCCTCATTTACCTGTCTTTAAAGGCAGCCACCCCTTGGGGAGCTCTGTCTGTCACTAACAGAAGCTGGAAATAGTCTTTAAGTTTAACATTCCCAGTTTCGAATTTGATGGAAAAAAACTATGTTGCACTTTAAAAATACAATGTGCCCTTCTGAAATTTACAGTTAGGCAACTTGTATTGTAATCTATCGTCTCACTTTTTGGACGAGGATAAAACACAGCTCACCCCAGGTACTGGGGTAGAAGCAGCAGGCATTATTCTTAAGCGTGAAATATGTCTGCCAGATAGCGACAAGACAAGACAGGATAGATGTTCACATTTCTTGGGTTTATTTTCGGGAAATCCTCAGGGTGAGTTTATTGTGATGCAAATGAGCTGCAGACTTCCGGTCCCTCTTGCAGGTTGCCTTAGAGCTGCCGGGAGTCCTGGAGGCTGTAGCTGGGAGGCAATGCCAGAGTGTCACCGGAGGCTCGCAGAAGTCTCAGAAGAGAGGGACCTAAGTGTCCAAGGCCTCAGCACCTGATTGTGATTGATTTTCTCATTTTAAGTAAATATTAATGTTGAAACATAATTCCATATTCCTTTCTTACAGAGAACGCCCCAAATTCTATAAGCCTCAGGCTCCCACGAAACCTGGATCTGTTGCTAAACCAGGATGCTGTTTTTTCTTTGCATCCTGGGTTATGAACAGAGGTCTGAGAAGCAGAAGTAGACTTGTCTGAGTCGTAGGACAAAAGTTGCATCTTAAACTGTAGAGTCCTGTTGAGGGAAGTGGGTTGGCGAGCCAGAAATATACGGAAAGCTTGAAACAGAAACAAATAGAAAAATGAAAAATAATAAGCAAGCACGTAAGTTTCAGGGAGGGGCTGTGTCAGTCTCTCCAGTTTCCTGTTGATGTAGAACCCTCTTCCATTAGAATTTACTGAAAAAACACTTGGCTCTGATGACATTTCATATCCTGCTATCTTGTGCTGTGTCTGGTTCTCTGGTTTGCAGATCTGTTTTTATGTGTGAGACTAAGTTGTTTGGTGGAAGATTTCAGTTCATTTTTAATTGGAGATCTGGGGTCTTCAAGCTGATCAAACCTTTCTCTCTCTTGGCATTACGAAGAATATGCTAATAATTTGTTATTGTAGATATTTAACCTGGAGTTGAGAATTGTGCAGACTTTTTTTTCCCCCTAAATTCTCAGTAGCTATTTTTCTGGGACATGTGCAGCTCCCTGTGGTTCAAACTTTGGTGAATGACTTTCTCCCTTCCCCGATGCTGTGCTAGCCAGGAGCCTCTATTTGTAAAGGCCTTTCTCTTCCCTCCCCAAATAAACACAACCATTTAGATCAAATTAACTAGAATATCTGTTTCAACTGACCTGAATCCATCCTCTGCAATGGCTTGGGAGATTTGACCTTAATTAAACCTCTATTTTGCCAGGGAATGAGACAGCTGGAGGGAAAGACCATATGAATTTCGACTTTCATTTCAGGTGGAACATTTGTAGCACCTGGGGACAGATTGTTAATGAAATATTTGCTTTATCCAACAGTGCTTTGTCGAGACCTAGAAATTTGGCACTTTGGCAAATTTTAAATGGGGGAGAATCGTAGGTAATGCTGCAGAAGAGAGACAACAAGAGGCCAGTACTCCTGAAGGAGTTATAAGGGATAAGGACCCAGGATACAGTGGAAGAAAGACCTACAGATGTTATGACTGCAAGATTCCCTTTCTTTCTTTCTTTCTTTCTTTTTGAGACGGAGTTTCGCTCTTGTTACCCAGGCTGGAGTGCAATGGCGCGATCTCGGCTCACCGCAACAGGCAATTCTCCTGCCTCAGCCTCCTGAGTAGCTGGGATTACAGGCACGTGCCACCATGTCCAGCTAATTTTTTGTATTTTTAGTAGAGATGGGGTTTCACCATGTTGACCAGGATGGTCTCGATCTCTTGACCTCATGATCCACCAGCCTCGGCCTCCCAAAGTGCTAAGATTCCCTTTCTAATGTCCTCCCCAAAACCCCTTCCTCAGTCATGGCCCTGGTGCTAGACCACTAAAATTCAGTATGATTTTAATAATCACACTCCACTCCCAGAAGATGGATGCTACCTACGATCCCCATTTTTCCAACTAGGAGACCAAGGGGCAGGGAGATGTAACAATTTGCTTCAAGTCATCTAAGGATCTGGCTGGGATTCCCGCCAAACTGTGTCTCACTTTTTAAAGAGCTGGTCCATTTCCTTTCTGTTCAACCACCTCTCGTGCGTCTATTAACTTTGAATGTTGACCTGTTTCAAAATGTTTACTCTTGATTTTTGGCCAGTTTTAGTATATCTTGAATGGTACTTTGCAGGCTTTGAATATGATCAGAAGTGGAACAAAAAACATTTAATAAATAGGGATGCATTTCAGCTAACGTTGGTTCCTAAGGTATTGTCTTCACTAAGGGGAGAAGAATCAATTCTGAACTTGGGAATGAAATTGTCAGAAAATTGGACAAACTTGTACTCACCGTCTTAGACTGTGTCAGTTCTAAAAGTATGTAATAAAGCACTGGTGGTTCACATTTACTCAAACCAGAGATGCTGCCCTAACCATTGAGACATTGTTGCTGATATCTCCTGTCCCTCCACCCCTGACAGCCACTGAAGCTTCGTGATTACTTTATTTTATTATTATTATTATTGTTTTGAGATGGAGTTTCACTCTTATTGCCCAGTCTGGAGTGCAATGGCGCAGTGTTGGCTCACTGCAACCTCTGCCTCCTGGGTTCAAGCCTTTCTCATGCCTCAGTCTCTCATGTAGCTAGGATTACAGGCATGCGCCACCCACCACATCTGGCTAATTTTTTGTGTTTTTAGTAGAGATGGGGTTTCTCCATGTTGGTTGGGTTGGTCTTGAATTCCCAATCTTAGGTGATCCTCCTGCCTCAGCCTCCTCTTGATTACTTTAAACCAAAGGTTGGAATTGGTGAATGACAGCCACCCAGTGAAAATGTCGCCAGAGTCGTTTGTTTTTTTTCTCCCATCTGTTGCCATAATAGCAATATTTATGTTTCTTTGACACTTGAAATCAATGCTTCCCTTTTGAATTCGCAACCTGAGAAACACATATGTACTATTATACTGGTGCTTTTGTGGTTTTATCCTTAAGGTGCTAACAAAACAGAACCTCCTTCTTTTGCTACCTCTAGTATCCTGGGTGTCCCCGTCCATCAAATGCAATTGTAGCTCTGGGACTGAACAGGTAGCTTGTGTGGATAAAACTGGACCATGACTAAGTATTTATTAAAGTCTCCTAATGGCCTGCACAGTGGTGTGCACCTGTAGTCCCAGCTACTTGGGAGGCTGAGGCAGGAGGATCCGTTAAGCCCAGGAGTTAAGTCCAGCCTGGGCAACATAGTGAGAACCCCAACTCAAAAAAAATGAAAAGGTGGCCGGGTGCAGTGTCTCACGCCTGTAATCCCAGCACTTTGGGGGGCCAAAGCAGGTGGATCATGAGGTCAGGAGATTGAGACCATTCTGGCCAGCATGGAGAAACCCTGTCTGTACTAAAAATACAAAAAATTAGCCAGGAGTGGTGGCACATGCCTGCAATCCCAGTTACTTGGGAGGCTGAGGCAGGAGAATCACTTGAACCCAAGAGTCAGAGGTTGCAGTGAGCTGTGATCGCACCACTGCATTCCAGCCTGGGTGACAGAGTGAGACTCCATCTCAAATATAAATAAGTAAATAAATAAATAGCCTACTAGGGTGCTAGGTATCTTGGAGGTATGAAAAAAGTATAAACCATGTTCCTAAATTTAGAGAAACAACTAACAGTAAGGTTTGTAGGACATCACATGCTAAAAACTTAAGGTGTGGGATAGAGACTATTGTGCATCTTCGGAAAAAACCACATGGGAGCCAGTGACAGTTTTATGGAAATGGATGTGAGTGGGGTTTGGTAGGGAGGAAATGGGTAGAGCATTCCTGGTGGGAGGCTCAGGTCAGGCTGGAGGGAAGAATGTCTGCAGCTGAGCCTGGGCATCCAGAAAAGGTAGAAATACACTTGGCATTGGATAAGGAAGCCAAGGACTGTCAACTTTGCAGCGTGTTCGTCATGAGACATTAAGAGAACATTGACTCTCTGAGTTCATAAAAAGGCAGTGCTATTAAAGGAAATGCTGACAGCTTAAAGACCTATATTTTTATTTTCTCCATATGCTTATTTTTTATTAACTTTTATATAGCTTTGGGAAGAATTTTGAAAGTGTCCTTTTCTTGCATCTTCTCATAAGACAGCTTTTTAATTGAATTTTTCTTATCTTCCCATCTTAAATACCCATTGATATGGGAGTTGGTCAATGTTTTAATAAACTAGGATATTCCTGATTTAAAATATGCTCTTCTTTCCACCTCCCTCCTCTGTAAGTGCCCTCTAAATTATCCATGGTAGTCAGCTGTGACAAGTCCTGGTCCCATCACATCTCATGCTTCTCGTCACAAATTAGGCCAGGATTCTAGTTCAAAAATGCAACTTTCTAAACTACCGAGGGAGAGCAACAAAAAATGAATGAATGTCCAGGATGGAATCAACTGGTACCAAAGATCTAATGTGTCCAGCTGGCCTCTTTGGGGTCATCCTTAGTTTGGGGGCACTGCTTCACCTTCAAAGAATTATCAGAGCTTGTTTTGCCTTTTAAAAAGTTCAAATCTGTTTCCATCAACAGGAGAATTTTTTGGATATAGACTAAGGGAGCTGGAGTCACAGCCAGCTGTCTGGGGTTTGAAATCCACATGTGAGTCTTGACAAAGTGCTTCTCAGCTCTTTGATCTTTCCATAAGGTGTTAGAAATAAATCTAGTTTTGAATATCAACCTTGTCATTATGAGCTGTGGGACCTTAGGTAAGTTACTGAAATTTTCGGAGCTTCAGTGTCTTCATCCGCATATAGAGAATGACAATAATCCTCCTGGGCTTATTATTAAAATTTGCATTAACAATGTAAAGAACCAGGCCAAGTGCTTGGCTCATTGGTAGAAGATCTCCTGAATCTTCTCTATCTTTGCATTTGTGACTGGATGCAATTTTCCAATCGCAGGATGTGTTACACAATTTGTTCTCAATTTGGTGGAGAATCACCAGCAGGCTTTCTTTTCTTTTCTTTTGAGACACAGTTTTGCTCTGTCATCCAGGCTGGAGGTCAGTGGCACGATCTTGGCTCACCGCAGCCTCCACCTCCCAGGTTTAAGCAGTTCTCTGCCTTAGCCTCCCGAGTAGCTGGGATTACAGGCGCCCGCCACCACGCATGGCTAATTTTTGTATTTTTAGTAGAGACGGGGTTTCACCATCTTGGCCAAGCTGGTGTCTAACTCTTGATCTCGTGATCCACCCATCTCAGCCTCCCAAAGTGCTGGGATTACAGGCATGAGCCCAGCCCCCAGCAGGTTTTTAGGAGCACCAGTGGATGGCGATGGCCACCTAACCTCTTACAGCTTGGCATTCTCAGGTAACTCAGATATGAGGAACTGCCCTGAATGTGGAATACTATCATAATGATCACTATTGACTGGACTATAGATGCCAGACCACACTGTTAGTGTCCAGTTGTAACAAATTCATTTGCCAGGCACAAAAGGACCCTGTGGGTTGCATGGATTTTCCATTATGAGAGATCAGACAGTACCTGAACATTAGTTAATGATGTAGGAAGAAGTGGCTCTATTGCAGTGTAGGCCAGTGTGCACAGCCAGTTCATAGGCAGCACTGCCTTGGGAGCCAATGAGAGATGACAAGGACATTACTTAAGACACACAAATGGGACTGCATGAATAGAAAGGATTGCATCTGGGTAGCTCAAGGGAGGTGTTGTCATTTTCCTACCCAGAAAAGATGTGAGTTCTTATGATTTGAGTAAGTTTAAAAAAAAAAAAGACAGGTTTACAGGTGGGGCACGTTGGCTCATGCCTGTAATCCCAGCACTTTGGGAGGCCAAGACAGGCAGATCACCTGAGGTCGGGAGTTCGAGGCCAGCCTGACCAACATGCAGAAACCTTGTCTCTACTAAAATACAAAATTAGCCAGGTATGGTGGCACATGCCTGTAATCCTAGCTACTAGGGAGGCTGAGGCAGGAGAATCGCTTGAAGCCAAGAGGCAGAGGTTGTGGTAAGCTGAGATCATGCCATTGCACTTCAGCCTGGGCAAACAGAGCGAAACTCCATCTAAAAAAAAAAAAAAGAAAGAAAACAGAATGTCTGTAGCTGAGGCTTGGCATCCAGAAAAGGTAGAAATACACTTGGCATTAGATAAGGAAGCCAAGGACTGTCATTTTGAGAGCCCTCCCTATGATATACTCTTTTATAACACGATTTCCTATCAAGAAAGTTTTCTCAGTGATTTTCTTCTGTAAACACAGTCCTAACAAAGATAATACCTTTCCGTAAGAATGGCTCAAAATGACTATTTTTCCATACATTTTAATAAAGAAACAGTTTTCAAGCATCTACGTCTTGTATTGAAATTTCTGTTAAATAAATTGTAGAAATTTATCTTCCTGGTAAAAAGCATTGAAGTAGATGGTCAGTTTTCTTGATTTTTAAAAATATGTTGTATCATATAACTATTAAGCTATCGGGACTACCTATTTAGAATACAGATAATTATGTTGTATGAATGTATGTACCTGCACAGTCCCCAGTATGTATTTCAGCAACTTCTCTGGGAAGAATTCATGTCTGAATTGGTCTTAAATATTCAGTGCCCGGCCGGGCATCGTGGCTCACACCTGTAATCCAAAAACTTTGGGAGGCCTAGGCTGGTGGATCACCTGAGGTTGGGAGTTCGAGATCAGCCTGGCCAACATGGTGAAACCCCCTCTCTACTAAAAATACAAAATTAGCTGGGTGTGGTGGCATATGCCTGTAATCCAGCAATTTGGGAGGCTGAGGCAGGAGAATCACTTGAACCTGGGAGGCGGATGTTGCAGACAGCCAGGATCGTGCCACTGCACTTTAGCCTGGGCGACAGAGTGAGACTCCGTCTCAAAAAAAAAAAATCAATGCTTTTGATTTGCCCTTTTCTATTTCCCTCAGCTCATGTCAGAGCTTGATCTGAAGTCAGTCACTGCGTGGTCTGGAGCTACATTCCCATGTTTTAAGCAGCCTATCATAAAAATTACAGCTGATGATAGAGCCCCTTCCTCCCAGTTACAGGATTTACTTACCTTTCAAGATGGTGGAGAAACAGGGGTTGGTTTAGAGCAGAAAGAACTGTGCATTTGCTATTTACAAACTCATCTGCACCTAATCTCTCATTGCAGCTCAAGATGGAGGGTTTATGATTAATACAGTTGACACAGAAAATGGCCGAGTGCTTGGCTTCTTTTAAATATATCATGCTCAGTGCACACAGACCCTGAGCATCCGTTAGAGAGAAGTGACAGTGGACTTGACCTTTCTCTCTGAATCGCATGTGGAAGAAGAGAATTAGCTTGCTACAATAGCACTTGAACTTGCTTTAACTTATCGCTTTCCTCTTTAGAAGGAGGAATGTCCATTAGAAATGTGAAATCACCTTCAGGCCTCATGTTGTTTAAAATGAAACTAAGTTTCCTCATTTATTAAATCGGATGTGTTTTTCAAAAGAATTTTGCTAAGGGGATCGTAAATAATATTCGAGATTTCTTTTCCCTCCCTCCCTCCCTTCCTTCTTTCCTTTTTTCCTTCCTTTCTTTCTCTTTCTTGTTAAGTAAACCAATATTTACATTTAGTGTTGACATGCATTTTATACATTTGCATATATATAAACACACACACACACACACACACACACACATTGAATTTTGCACTGGCCACCGAGCTTCCCCAGGAGAACATAGGAACAATAGGTCCACTAGTGAGGTGTGAGTTACAAAAGCTTTTAAAATTGACTTGTCTGTAACTGGAAACCAAATAAATGGCTATGGAAAATGCAAAAGGAGACCTGGCAGGGTTGGTGTTTTTTTTTTTTCTCCATAGTTGCCAATTACTGCTATTAGATATAGTATGTTCCACTTAGACCTGAAACAGCTGTGATTGACACACACTTCAGCCAATCACAGTGTTTCCTTGTCAGCTGTCATTAACCTGTGATCAATTACCGTGATTTTAGACTAACTTGAATGGAAAGTAGAAGCACATTGTTACCCAAAAGCTCATCAGGTAAATATGCCATATAAAGAAATAGATCGTCTCTGACCTCTCTGACATTTTCAAACTGTTTAAAAGCTGAAGTTAATTCTTTCTGATGGCCTTTCATCTCTAGTTGACAACAGAGAGCCCCGGAGTGGTGACAGCCCTTGTCAAGTGGGACCGTCTTATCAAAAACAATACCCTCCGGATCTTTCAAGCCAAATATTCTAATCTAAAATAATTGCATTTAAAATTTCATGTCGCTTTTATGTCTCCCCTGAACCATCCTGGTATGAAACCACACAAATCTCTTCCTTCAATCCACTTAAAGCTTCCGATTTTCCATATGGCTAGTTTAAGAAAGGCATCATTGAGGGGAATATGCAGGCATTGAAATTATAAAACCGTAGCCAGAGTGAGCGGTTACAATTTGTTCTGCTGTGTCTTTTATTTGTATCTACATGCTTCCAAGGTGTTTCTGCACGTGTCAGTCCCTGTTCTGTCCCTGTATCGCTGTACTTCTTGTGCTCAGCCCGAGCAGCATAAAATTATGTCTCTGCAAATAGAGCAGAGATCCTGGATTTAGTTGTGAGTTGCTGTGAATCATCCATTGAGTGTTTAGAATTTTAACACTGTGTTTTAGTTATATCTTCTGAACTCTCTTCAATTTGGGATTTTGAGAAACCCTGTAATTGACATGTAATTGTAAACAGAGTGATTTTAGTGCACATTAATACTGGATCCTGAGTCACTTATAAAAGGACTTTGCTAGTTTATAGATTAGAAGGCAAGTGCCCTCACCTGTTACCAGGCCCTTTGAGAAAGATTCCAGTGTTGCAAAGGACTGGTTTATATTTTGGTTTCAAAAATGTTTCTTTTTTGACAGGATTCTGCCACAGCCCTGTGCTTGCCTTACCTACTGAGAGCTGGAATCCCCTCTTACCCCTGACCAAGCCCTGTCACATCCATCATCTTTGGCTATTCTAGTTCTGGTCTCCCCTCAGCAGTTGTCTGGGACATACACCTTTCATTCTCCTGTCCTTTCCCCTCCCTCCTCCTTTCTGCTAGGCTAAACTCCTGCCCTGGGCCCCTCATTGTGTCAAGCATTTTTTTTTAAATAGCCTTGCTCCCTTGAACATGCTGTTTAGTGGTGTTTGTTCAAAGAGAGGATCATGTTTTAGATTGAAAGAAAAAAGTGGCTGGGCATGGTGGCTCACACCTGTAATGCCAGCACTTTGGGAGACTGAGGTGGGTGGATTGCTTGAGCCCAGGAGTTCGAGATCAGCCTGGGAAACATGGCGAAACTTTGTCTCTGCCAAAAATACAAAAATTAGCTGGGTATGGCAGTGTGTGCCTATTGAGAGGCTGAGGAGGGAGGATCATTTAAGCCTGGGAGGTGGAGGCTGTAGTAAGCTATGATCACGCCATTGCACTTCAGCCTAGGTGAGAGGGGACACCCTGTCTCAAAAAAAAAAAAAAAAAAGGAAGGAAGGAAAAAGTTATCTTACTTAGATCAGTTTTCATCATGAAAACACAGCCGACACACTTTCTATTCATAAAGGTGAGGCACGGCTACCCAGTCTTTTCTCCTGTAGAGCAGTCAAAGGTTCCAGATTCCAGCAAAAAGAGCCGGGAAATAAGATCCTTTCAGATCTTCCCTGATTTCAGCCCTGAGAGAAAGCAATAAAAGTGGAGACAAGTATTCCCTTCAGTGTTAGCTTTTCCCTTAGATATATAGTGCCCATAAAATCTTTTCATCTTTCATTTTAAGCTTTTACTCAAGATAAAAACAAAAAAGGAGAAAAAAGGGAACCAAATGGTATTTACATCTTTCAAAAAATCAACAAGAGAAAGAAATGATGTGTTCAAAATAAGAGGCTTTGTTTCAGTGCTGGAAGTCTGTCCACTCCTGGGAAAATTGTGTTCTGAATCTGAGCTGTTTCCATATTATGTTCAAACTCCTGAATTTTATTTTTAAATAGCTAGATGACCAGTCAGAGATGTTCCTGACCAGACCAAGGCTTTCATCACCAACCTCACTTCTGCCCCGTACACATCACACACATTCGTGTGTGAAATGTGACTGGTCAGGTTCCCTCTGTTCCCACCTATTCTTTTTCCTTCTTTTGTCAGGAAGAATGCTTCATCCTTTTCTTTCCAGACATAGATATCACCAAGGATATTACCTAAACCTTAACGTTTAGTGCCTCATTTCAGGCGAGAGAAGATGGAGGTAGCAGAAAGCCCAAATTCATTGTATTGCTTGATCTTTGGATCTAAAGAAAAGTTCTAATAGAAAACAGCAGTGTGCTGAGGGTGTCAAAGAGGTTAGGGTTCAGATGCCAGAGGCTGGTGTTGTTAGGACAGTGGTGGCGCTGTGACCACACTCTCCCTCTGCCGCAGCAGCAGGAACTAGGTTCTTGGTTGTTTCTGCCAGATTAATGGGCCTAGGGTTATTTACACAGTACTACTTGTGAAATGCACAGATGCAGGCACCAATCATGAACGCCAAGCCCATTGAAACAGAGCACACAATCTCCATAAAATGGGCTCTCCAGAAATATTTCAAAGTAGCCATAACACTCCATTTAGGACCCTGTGAGGGTATTTTTAGGGAGGATCAAGATCTCACCATGCCTGTGCGGGGTGCGGGGGGAGATGAGGAGTTGGGGAGAGACAGCATGGGGAGAAATTCCAGATACAGGTGATGGGGAGGAAGGCAGCACATCACACTGCCATGTGTGTACTTATGCAACAATCTTACATGTTCTTCACATGTATCCCAAAACCTAAAATGCAATTTTAAAAAAGTCCAAAAAAATCACCTTTGTTCCAAAAAGAGCAAATCACAACCATCCTGCTTCTAGAAACATTCACCTGTTTTCCAAGTAAGTGCACTGTTCAGTGTGAATCTGAGACTTCTGCCTCACCTCCAAAAAAAAAGCAAAAGCTAAAAACAATTTTAATTTCCTTGTGTAAATGAAAATAAATAAGGAGCCAATATTTTTTTCTTTATTATTTTATCTAGATGTTTATTTTATTACGGACAGTAAGGAAAAACCCTGAGTGGGAGCCCTGGGTGGATCAGAGCTTAGGAAATAGCATTATTTATGGTCCACATGAACCTCAGTTTCCCCAAAAGAGGATGCGGCTCTGGTGGGTCCAGGTGAAATTGTTTTGATCCGTAGGAAATAAGGGAAGTCTGGATTTGTTTTTCTGTATAACAGATAACCAGTATTAATCTTCTAAAATCTAAATTTTAATTTTCACTATATAAATGCAAACTTGCTTTCTCTCTCATTGTTTCCCAAATTCTAATAGAAGGAAATCCTCCTGCTTGATATATTATTAGTCTTTCCTCTTAGAGAATTTTCTCCTCTCATATTTTTTTCTCTGAGAATAAATAATAAAGTATATCGAGTTTCATTGAAATATCCCCTCATCTTCTCCTATTTTTAACTATCTTAAATCCATACTTCTTTATTTCATCAAAATCATTTTTTTTAATTGCATCAAAAGCAAATTGTTTTGCCATATTTGGAGTGGGTATTTCTCTGCATTCAGAATGCAGCTAATTCCATGTAACACTGGCAAATATTGGTGCTATTTTATGAGTTTTCTTAGAGTTTGAAAATTCCTTATCACCAAGTAGGCATTGTTTTCTGATCGCTGATAGGATGGTCCTCACACTCTCCAATTCCTGTTTACAGTGGAAATAAGCCTCATTTTGTTTTGCTTTTAAACAGCTTTATTGTAATATAATTTACATACCATACATTTCACCCATTTTAAGTGTTTTGAGGAAACAGAAGTGTTCCTTTTCGTTCAGCTGCATAAGTTTATTTATTATTTGAAACTGGAAAAGCTACAAAACATGATCAAATAGAAATCTTAAAACATTCTGGGGACCCCATTCTGTTTTAATGCATAATTTTCCTATTACAGCAGCGTGTTTGCACCTCTGGAGTTAAGGTCATGGCAGCGTTTGCATTATAAACCCTTTTTTCAAGGGTTTATAAATGCAGCTGCTATTGTTTGCTCAGGACTGAAGCTTGCCTCATGAGGTTTCAATGCAATAGAGCAGCTTTTTGGGGTTGAGTTTTCTTTAACTAAATTAAAATTTTAAAACACCACATTGCCCTTTAAAAAAAAAATCATTGCAAGTGTCAAAAAGCCTAGGTAGGAATTTCTCCCCAAATAACTTTTTTCTGCATATGCAGTTTTTAATCACCTTTAGTTTCCCAAAATTCTCCACCATGCTCAGTTTGTGATGAGTTATTTGCCTCAAATATTTACAAGCTAAATCCAACGTGATTTATAAATGAAAAGAGCATGTTATATATAATTGCTGTCTTTCAGCATTATTAACAGAATTATTTTACAGTAATGTAGCCCAAAGATGGTTTAAAAAGATAGCCTGTCATACCTTGTGAGAAGTTGAGTGTGTGTGTGGTGGGGGGGGTGGGGGCGTGTGTGTGTAAATGTTTATTTTCTGGGAGATTTAAAATATTTAGAGAGAAATCCATTTACATTTTTAGGATCCTATTTTTCCCTTTTCAAAATAATAAAAGTGGGTTGTAGAGGGTGTAGAAATAAGAAGAAATTATTAAATTGGCTTTCAATGTTAAAGAACAAAAAAAAAGATTAAACAAAATACAATATTAGAATGGCAGTTTAAATGAAGTATAATTGAGAATCCTGACTTTGTTTGCACACAATTGCCAGAAACTCGTAATCAGACCTTCACTGGATAATTTTAGGAGGTGTTTTCTTTTCAATCACAGTGGAGTGTGTGGTTGCTACACTATTGCCTTATGTTTCAGAAGTTGGGTTTCATCTCTTTCAATTTTATTCAATTTCAAAAATATTATATGTAATATTTTCAGGCAAATTTATATTTTCTATGGAAAAGATGAATAAAATCAAACAGAAAGGATTATTAATGAGGATTGTGTTCTAACATGTATGGTTTCATGGGAAATAGCTGTTTCTCCCCCAAACCATCTACAGTGCTCGAGACAAAAGCATTTTTTATTCATGTCTGTTTTAGGGGAAACTAAAAGTCCCCAGGAGTCAGTGACCCTCTTCTCCCCACGTCTATGTCTTGCCCATCCACAGTCCCCATGTCTTGAGGAAAGGTTTGTTGAATGAATAAATGCTTGTCCTGCCCATCTGAGAAGAACCCGGGTAGTTTGTGGGCAGTCATCAAAAACAAAAACAGAAAAACCCTGCTTTTCTAACCCTCCTTCTTCCTCCTGCTTTTCAAAAACAAAATAAGATCAGCAAACAAACAGAAAGGTTTAATCTGGATTTATGAGACTATCACGGAGGTGACAGCTTGAGTTGATGTTTCAGCTGTTTCTGCTCCAGTTGAGGTTCCAGCAGCAGCTGACAAAGCCTCCATCAGGTAGGTGCAAGAGAAAGGTTGTCTCAGAGTCTTCCTGTTGTCAGAGGCTGCAGTGCCGTTCTAAGCCCTGAGATACAGTCGCTTGGCTTCCCAAGCCCCTGGCTTTTGACAATCCTTTGAATTCAGAATCTATGTATCTAAGCCAAAATATTTGTCACCAAATAAACAGAATCCTAAACTAGTGTTAAGAAAAGAAACATATTTGTTCCTTGCCAAGATATTTAACCAGCCCTGTCTGTCCCAGCCTCATCATTTTTATTGGGAGGTTCTATTTATCATCCTGTTTATTTAACAAAGAATTAATTTAATCACACTATAAATTCAGAATATTCGAGGAATGGGAAAGATAATTTTGTAAGTTCAGGCTAAGAAGTTTATCCTTTAATGTAGTGTTTCCGTTAACAGACTGTTTTTCCTGTGGGTAAACAATAACAAAAATGTGCCTTGGAGTGCTTTTATCCCCAGCAAAGCAAAGCGTTTCAGAGCAAGAAATGTACGAAGCAGAGGGGGAAAATGCACAGTGTTTCTGTATAGTGATGGCTTGGGGACAGACATGCCTCCCTGTACCCGACATTCGTACATGTGAGAAAGAAAGGGGCACACAACATTCAGAAAGAAAATACAACGATGGAGGTGTGAAACCATCTCCTTTTGTAAGTGATTGCATCGGATTTTCATTCTGGAGTGAAAATAAATCCATCAGGCCCGGCCCCTCTCCATTTCCCATTAATCCCTGAATCGCTATTTTTTTTTTCCTCTCAAGTAAACGGTTTTGAAAGTGCAACTTTGGCTCTTGAAAAATTCAGAGTGCAGGACTCCCTAAGAAAAATTAAAATCCTGCTTTCTGTGTTCTCTTATGCAGTGGGGTAAAATATTTTCGGGTCTGGCTGAGGTGAAGAGGAACGAGGGACATTGCCCGTTTGAAATCTCAACTCTACTACACAGAATCAATAACAGCCAGGAACCATATTGCCTGACTGTCCCCGCCACCAACCCACCCACACACCCACACACGTGGTCTAAATATGTATTTACAAAATTTAAATACATGTTTACACATTTCAGATTGACCAGTTGGAGGAACAACTCTGGAATTTTCACAGCTTAGGCAATTTGAGAATAGTGTCTCTTCTTTCTATGCCATGGTCTAGAATGAAATTAGGATTTGACTTGATTGGGTTTGAATTTTTGGAGGTAGCTGTTCTTACCTGGCATGTCTACATAGTTTTCTCAGGTGAATGTACATATGCCTTCAACCAGTTACCCCTCCCTCCCTGCCTCCTTTCCTTCCTTCCATCCATCCATCAAGTCACCTATGATTTTCCTGCTAAGTCAGCCCCCAGTGGCTGAGGGTAAAATCCACAATCTGAATCCTTTTTAAGTTTTAATTTAAAAGTAAGAATGTGAGTGCTTGTAATTGTGTCTGCTGATACCCTGTTGAAATCAAAGTATTCTAAAGGAAAACTCCTTTCCGTTGTTGACAGCCCTTCAATTTCCTGTCTGCTCTTCTTAGGGACGGTAATGAAGGGCTTTAAATTGATCCTTTTATTTTTTTGAAATGGAAGAAGTGTCAAATATTCGAATTTGTCTCGATCATTTATTTTCCAGGAGCAGGGAGCAAACACGGTGTGAGTGATACATGCACATTCTGGAGGTGGTTATGATGAATAAATTGGTTGTATGATGCAGAAATCAAATGGTGGAGAGATGATGACGATGAGCAAATCAAATGTATTTGTATTGCCTTCTCACTTCTGAAATGGCGTTAAGTCAGAGATTTTACCAGAGTGAATCCACACTGCTTTTCTACCAGAGGGAGAGAGTTGCAACTTGTGCATATTGAGACTGGGAAAAGCAAGGGGTTTCCTGCCAATTTAGAGACGGAAAACAGATTGTTACAAAGTTTATGAGTAATTGAAAGTCAGTCGCTACTGTTGCAATGTACAGAGTCTGAGCACTCACGAATAGTGAGGAGAAATAGATGGACGGTAGAACCTAAGGGCTAAGAAAGAGTAATTAGAAATGCAAATAATTCAGTTGTATGTATGTTCATTGGGCAGTTTTCATGTCCAAACTCTCTTTTGTTTTCAAGGTTTTTGTATTTTGCTTTTTGTTTTTGTTTTTGTAAAATACCTTTTAATACTTATTAAATCTGGATCCAGAAGCCATTAAGTGAGAGCTCTGCTTATGGGCAAGGGTTGACAAACATTTAGTATCCTTTTGAAGATAGAGCCTGAATCTATTGGCAGGTAATTGCCATAGATTTAGTCATTAGTTAGTATCACATCACATCAAATAGAGGAAAAGCCATGAGAACGCACTTCTGAAAAAAATTGGTTGTTGTTTGCTTTTGAATAAAAGCATTACTAAATATTGAGCTCTAGAGAAATTTTTTCAATTTCATCAACATAAAAAAACATTATTGTTATTGTTTTAGATTTTCCAATAATCTCTGAAACTGGGCAAGTAAGTCATTTCACCTGGTCTGTATTTGTAATCTGTTCCTTCAAAGCAGAGTCAGCTGAATTATCTTCCAACATGCATATTTTTAGTGTCTGTGTGTACAAGTTATATTAAGCCAAGTGTGAGTTAGATTTCCTGTGTACATTGCGTTGCCATGGTGTAAAGCTTTGAGCACTTATCTTTTGGATTTATGGTCAGAATATGGGACCAGCTTCAAGAAAGCACACGGGGAAATGAGAGCGAAGTGTGGGGTTTGTGGATAAAGAAGTGCGCTGGGGTTTAAAGTCAATTTCCACACTTTTTGCCCATCTCTAATCCTCAGTCTAGATGGGGATTGCAGTGTTATTTCCCAGGTCATTTTTATGAAATATACCTGTCTCCTATTCTGTTTCTGCAACAGAGTCTTGTTCTGTTGCACAGGCTGAAGTGCAATGGCACGATCACAGTCCACTGCAGCCTCAACCTCCGAGGCTCAGGCGTCCTCCCACCTCTCAGCCCCCTGAGTAGCTGGGACTACAGGCACATACCACCATGCCTGGTTAAATTTGTTGTACTTTTTGTAATGACAGGGTTTTGCCATGTTGCCTAGGCTGGTCTTGAACTCCTGGGCTCAAGGGATTGATCCGTCTGCTGACCTCAGCCTCCCAAAATGTTGGGATTATAGGCATAAGCCACCATATGGGATCATCTCCTATTCTTTATGTGTGAGTATTCCACATATATTTTAATCTTTTGTGACCATGTGACCCTTCGGTTGAGAGGACCCATGTCAGGTTTTTTATGATGAAACTTGCCTGTGTGTAAGTAATAGTATTCATAATTATGCCTTGTGTTGGTAGAGAAATTATACATCAATCATGGTTTTTTCACATTTGTTTCCTCGCTGGATCTTCAAAAACAATCATGTTGGATAACTAGGGTATTTTCCTCATTTTGCAGAAGAAAAACTCATTGATGGGTGGTTGCATTGATTCTATGTCTCTGCTGTTGTGACTAGTGCTACAATGCACATATGCACACAAAGTATCTTTATAATAGAATGATTTGTATTTCTCTGTGTATATACCTAGTGATGGCAGACTCGATAAAGAAAATGTAGTACATATACACCATGGACTACTATGCAGCCACAAAAAGGAATGTGATCAGCCAGGCACAGTGGCTCACACCTGTAATCCCAGCAGTTTGGGGGGCCAGGTGGATCATGAGGTCAGGAGTTCGACACCAGCCTGGCCAACTTGGTAAAACTCCATGTCTACTAAAAATATGCAAATGAGTCAGATGTGGTGGCAGGCACCTGTAATTCCAGCTACTCTGGAGGTTGAGGCAGGAGAATCTCTTGATTCTGGGAGGCAGAAGTTGCAGTGAGCCAAGACCACACCATTGCACTCGAGCCTGGGCAACAAGAACGAAACTCTGTCTCAAAAAAAACAAAACACGAATGAGATCATGTCCTTTGCAGGGACATGGTTGGAACTGGAAGCCATTATCCTCAGCAAACTAATGCAGGAACAGAAAACCAAACACCGCATGTTCTCACTTATAAGTAGGAGCTGACCAGTGAGAACACATGGACACATGTGAGGAAACAGCATACACTGGGGCCTGTCAGGGGAGGGCGGGAAGTGCGGGAGAGCGCTAGGTGAAATAGCTAATGCGCCGGGCGTGGGGGCTCATGCCTGTAATCCCAGTACTTTGGGAGGCTAAGGTGGGCAGATTGCCTGAGCTCAGGAATCCACAACCAGCCTCGGCAACATGGTGAAACGCCATCTCTACTAAAAAAAAATATATATAAAAAATTAGCTGCACATGGCAGTATGCACCTGCAGTCCCAGCTGCTTGGGAGGCTGAGGCAAGAGAATCGCTTGAACCTGGGATTTTCACTGCAAGAGAATTCTCATTGCAAGAGAATTGCTTGCAGTGAGCTGAGATCACACCTGAGCAACAGAGTGAGACTCTGTCTCAAAAAAAAAAAATAGCTAATGCATACTGGGCATGATACCTAGGCAGTGGGTTGATGGGTGCAGCAAGCAGCCACCCTGGCACATGTTTACCTATATAACAAACCTGCACATCCTGCACATGTACCCCAGAACTTAAAATAAAATGAAAATAAAAACTCATTTATATTAAAGTGACACTTAGCCAGGGGTCCATACACTGAGGCCCTAGAACCAATACCAGCATGGATTTTTTAATGACCCTGTGAAGAAAGAACACTTTTTTTATTTTTAAATGGTTACATTTTAAATGGTTTTCTGATTGTTTGTTTGTTTGAGAAAGTTTTGCTTTATCGCCCAGGCTGGAGTGCAGTGGTGCAATCTTGGGCCACTACAACCTCCGCCTCCCAGGTTAAAACAATTCTCCTGTCTCGGCCTCCTGAGTAGCTGGGACTACAGGCACCCGCCTGGCTAATTTTTGTATTTTTAGTAGAGATGGGGTTTCAACATGTTGATCAGGCTGTTATCGAACTCCTGACCTCATGATCTGCCCGCCTCGGCCTCCCGAAGTGCTGGGATTACTGGCGTGAACCACCGTGCCCAGCCTCTTTAAATGGTTTTTATAAGTACCCATATGATAGCTTTCACTTTACCTCTTGGCCTAGACCCTGAAAGCGCCGACTGTTACTGTCTGGTCCTTTGAGAGAATATTTGCTGTTCCAGACATCATTCTCTCCAGCCCTTCAATTCTGCACCTTAGACCAGCCTTCCAGCATAGCCTACCCCAGACTCTCCCCCTACGCGAGATTATTGACTTTGTAAGCAGATCTCCACTTGTGTTTTCCTTCGTGTTTGGCATACCAGGTACAGGACTCTGTATGTAGGAATTTAGCTAATACTTTTTGACCATTTAACTTACCCAGACAAACCCAAGCATGCCAGCTATGCTTGGAATCCTGAATTAATTTGGGGCTAAGGTTAGCAGTGGGGATGTGGTGGAAATGTGGAAGATCTAGCTGATTTGACGTTAGGATCTGATTTCAGCGTAAAATGTGTTTCAGGCATACCGCGGGTCCCAGAGATCATGTTTTCTCTTGTGTACTTTTATGCTAAAAGGGAAAATGCTTATTGTATTTAATTTCTTGCTCCTTCCATGATGAGGTTTTTTAGTGAGTTTCTTTTGGGCTCCCTTGCTGACTGTTTTGAAATGGTTTCCATTTTAAGCGTGTCTTGAAAGTGTTCAAATGACCACATCCGCCACCGGTAGATGTTTCTTAGGGTGAAACTCTCAGGCCTTCCTTTTTAAGTTACAGCAGAATCCAAGCAACCTTTAAAGCAGAATGTTGCCTTGTTAGGCAATCAAATGTGGCGTACAGCAGTTCCTTTCAGCTCGGCAGTCCACAAGAAGGGTGAATTCAGCTAAGCACATTTAGTAAGTTAAGAAGATTTTCAAAAGAATAGAAAACACAAAGGTGAAGAAAATGGACTTCCTTCTGCCTCAGTCTACCCCAGCAGAGATTTTAAAAACTGTCTAGAGGCCGGGCATGGTGGCTCACGCCTATAATCCCAGCACTTTGGGAGGCTGAGGTGGGCAGATCATGAGGTCAGGAGTTTACCACCAGCTTGACCAATATAGTGAAACCCCGTCTCTGCAAAAAATACAAAAATTAGCTGGACGTGGTGGCATGCACCTGTAGTCCCAGCTACTCGGCAGGCTGAGGCAGGAGAATCACTTCAACTTGGGAGGTGAAAGCTGCAGTGAGCTGAGATGGCGCCAGTGCACTCCAGCCTAGGTGACAGAACGGGACTCTATCTAAAGAAAACCAAAACCAAAAACTATCTAGGCATGGTGACCAACACTGGTATCTTACAGGAAGCCTGGAGTCAAATATTCTCCCTACACTGTGTAGCATGGGGCAGAGAACATCCAGCAACTCCTGATCATGGGAGATTTTAAAAGGCAACTTGCTAAATTAAGACGTATCTGACTAGCTGACCTATGTTAGCAGTGGATTAGATTTGAAATTCCCTGGGTAGATTATTTGGGGCAATAGCGACTTCTCTTTCTATTTTAAAAATAGTGTTTATTTTGTAATTACTGAATTAGAAAATGTAACCCAATATAGAAAACTAGGGGGGGGGTAATGGAAAAAAAATTATTTAAATCCATAATCCCTCTACCCAGAGCCACTAGAGGTACTATTCCAGCACATTTAGTTTTATTTTCTGTTTATATAATGAATATATAAACAGTGCTGAGATTATACTACATTTGGTTTGTAGTCTACTGATTAATAATATAGCATGGCTGGGCATGGTGCCTCATGCTTATAATCCTAGCACTGTTGGAGGCCGAGGTGGGCAAATCACCTGAGGTCAGGAGTTCAAGATCAGCCGTGCCAATACGGCGAAACCCCATCTCTACTGGAAATACAAAAATTAGCTGGGTGTGGTAGCACAAGCCTGTAATCCCAGCTACTTGGGAGGCTAAGGCAGGAGAATAACTTGAACCTGAGAAGCAGAGGTTGCAGTGAGCCAAGATCATACAACTGCATTCCAGCCAGGGTGACAGAGCCATCTCAAAAAACAAAAATATATATAGCATATATTTTTGCTGAGCATTTTTAATGAGCATATTGATAGCAAAAATATTCCATTTCATGATATAATAATTAATGTATTAATTCTCTGAGTGTTGGCCATGTAACTCACTTTTATGTGTTCATTTATTATAATAAATAATGTTACATTGCTTTTAGGAGGGATTTCTGGAGGTGGGACTACCAGTTTCAAGGTTCTTAGAAAGTTTTCATCATTTATATTCTTTCTACTCTCTAGCACATATCAGCAACTTTCAGTATTCTCGTATTTTTAATCTTTGCCTATCTAATTGTTCACAGAACATCTCAATGTCTTAATTTTGATTCTGTTATAGGCTAATTAACCAGTTGTATTACATCTGAGACTTATCAATTCCTGTCCTATGCCCATTTTTTACTGACATATTCATCTCTTTTTCTTATTGACTTGTGAGATATCTTACAGCTATCAGATAGTAATGTTTTTAAGTTATTTTTCCATGAAGAGTGAAAGAAACTGAGTGGAAGTGGTCGGAATGAGGAATTCACAGAGGTTTTACATGGAAGATTTAAATAAATGCACGTTTCTTCTTGAAAGTTCTTTTTGGGGGTGTGGTGTATATGGACGATTGAGGTAGGAATGAGGCCTTAGTTTTCTTTCCTGCCCTTTCAAGGAATTGTCTCACGAGACCAAAGACGGTTTTGTAATAGAAAAACGTTTGCTTCCTTGCACCTACCTCACGTTCCATTGTGAAACGGAAGCTGCTCATTCTGCAGGGTCCGCACGGTCTCAGCACTGCGTGCCATACATCTATGTCTGGGACCAAATTTTTCACAGCCTCCCAAATTGAACAATTAAAACATCATTTTAGAATATTTTACATAATAAAACCCACCACCCAGATTTAAAAATGTTTAACCTGTTGTCACAGTTGCTTCAGAATATTTTTTTCTTTTCTTCTTCTGTTTTGTTTTGAGACGGGGTCTCACGCTGTTGCTTAGGCTGGAGTGCAATGGTACCATCATAGCTCACTGAAGCCTCAGTCTCCCAGGCCCAAGCAATCCTCCTGCCTCAGCCTCCCGAGTAGTTGGGACTACAGGCATATGCCATCGTATCTGGCCTCGTTTTCTTAATTAGAAAGAAAAAAGTCACAGCCGCCAACCCTACTCCCATCCCTCTCTCATGAACTCGGTATGTTTTGTTCCTGACCATGTTGTACTTTTGCTACACTCAGAAGGTTTCTCCAGTGTTTCCTTTATTCGGTGTCCCTAAATGTTATTCTAAGCATTTATTTCAGTAATGGGCTTTCCGTTCACTTAACATTATTTTCTAGATGGCTTCACCTTTTAAAATATTAAAGGGCACGTTAAAAGCTCTAGAAGTCAGGGAATATCTGATGGGGTAAAGGTGGAGAAAGTGACAAAATTGAAGGAAGAACAGTAGTGGGCTACAGAACCAGAAATCAAAAGAACTGTCTGGGCCGGGCGTGGTGGCTCACGCCTATAATGCCAGCACTTTGGGAGGCTGAAGCAGGTGGATCACGAGGTCAGGAGATCAAGACCATCCTGGCTAACATGGTGAAACCTTGTCTCTACTACAAATACAAAAAATTAGCCAGGCTTGGTGGCACGTGCCTGTGGTCCCAGCTACTTGGGAGGCTGAGGCAGGAGAATCGCTTGAACCCAGGAGGTGAAGGTTGCAGTGAACCGAGATCACGCCATTGCTCTCCAGCCTGGGTGATGGAGCGAGACTCCGTCTCAAACAGAACAAAACAAAACAAAACAAAAAACAAAAGAACTGTTTGTTAAATGTCCATTCTGTTGGATTACTATGGAGAATGTACAAAATCATATATTCTTCCCTCAATGAGTTTCATTTTAATTGAAGACAAAGGAAAGTAAAAATAACCACATGATGAGTTAAAATAGAGCACCACACAGTTGTTAAATAATGGTACAAGAATTTTTAAACATCCCAAGGCAACCTGTGCTTCACTATCAAGAGATGTATTGAGTTCCCTCACACTTAAAAGCCAGACTGGAAATATATTTGCTAATAAAACACTCAACATTTGTTTTTGTAGAAACAAAAAAGGCTTTTGAAGTTTTCCTCAAATATTTACTGACCACCTAAGAGATCGAGACCATCCTGAACAACATGGTGAAACCTTGCCTCTACTAAAAATACAAAAGTTAGCTGGGAGGGTGGTACGTGCTTGTAATCCCAGCTACTCGGGAGGCTGAGGCAGGAGAATCACGTAAACACAAAAGGCAGAGGTTGCAGTGAGCTGAGATCATGCCACTGCACTCCAGCCTGGCGACAGAACAAGACTCCATCTTAAAAAAAAAAAAATTACTGACTACCTACTTTGGGCAGGGCATTATGCTAGATGTAAAGAATAGCTTCTGAAGTTAGACTGGGTTCCAATCCTTATGTTCAGGCAAGTGGTGTTCCATGACAAACCGGATTTTGGTATGTGCCTACTCTTCTGGAAGGGGTTGGGTGTGAGTGGTAGGCTAAGCCTGTGTTGACAAAGACAAGCCTGATGATGTAAATTTCAAAGATCCATGATGCCATTAGAAGAGAAACCAAGGTCTATTCATGGAGCTCAAAGATACAGTAGCCATGGAGATATGGGGTGAGGAGCAACAGAACAGGGAAGAAAAAGTCCATGCCTTCCTATTTCTTGATGATATCCCAGGTACCATCTCTTGGGAAGTTTCTCATGATTTCTTCCCAGGGATGAAGCTGCTTCTTGAGAAACAGTCCATTCTGGAGCCTTCTCTCTGGCCTTTAGTCTGATCTTGTTAATACGACCTTATCCAGATTTGGAGGTTGCTTATAGTTTGGGTGGACCTGCAAGGCATCCTACATTCTGATACAAGGAAGATCTCAGAATTCCCTTACAAAATGTTGGCACGGTGCGTGTACAAATAAGATGCTCTGTATCTTCCTATTGACTGAAGTCCAGCAACCCCAGCCCTCCCAGACTTACCCCAGAAGTGTGGGGTGGGGAAAATGGAGAGGGAAGAGCTATCACCATCATCAGTAGCTATTAGGATGACATCTGCAGCAAACTCCAAGCATAAAACAGAGTAAACCATCATCCAATCAACAGCGACTGGCCTAAGAATCCACAGAGTAAGAATTCCATTCTCCAAAGAGAGGCCTCATCTTTTTCTGCCCTGAAAGTGAGTCTCATTATACTGGTACAAGTGTATTCACCAGTGGGCTGTTAAAGGTTTTTTTTTTTAATGACATTTTAATCTGGAATTTATTATTCATTGTGTAAACCATTTATATAGTTCTCAATCAGCTGCCATCATTTTTGATGATCTCTCCTAATGGAGGGAAGCAGTCGTGGAGAAAATCCAAAGCAATTTACAATCCAAATGCTGTTAGTGTTTGCTTGTGAAATGTAACGTCTGGTTTTCAACTCCAGACGGGACCAACTTCATGGGCAGGCAAGCTGTGCGGTGGCACTGAGCCCTGTGCCCAGAAGGGCCTCAATTCTTCTTTAATGCTCTACATTCACTGCCTTGAAATTTGAATCATTTTTGAACAAGGGGCCCCTCATTTTCATTTTGTACTGGACCTTGCAAATTATATAGCTGGTCCTGGCTTTAGACTGACTTTTCTCAAATAGATTGTAACGTGACTTTGCATCTCAGAGGACATCCACACTGACAGAAGGAAGAGGCTTCCCTAAGGCTGATTGAGTGTCTGACTCCAACCTGTGGCTCTCTTCCACTGACCCCCCACATGGCTAATGGAGGGATAATGGACATGCAGTGAGATCCACTCAGGGCCCCAGACCAGGAAGCTGAATATGATGTGTATCATCAGACTTTAAAGTTCATAGAGAACAAACTCATCCTCTTTAAGAACTAGGAAATAATGAAAAATACACTCTTTAAGATAGTATTTGAAAAAATGGGTGATCAAGAATGGTGTTCTAGGCCAGGCACAGTGGCTTATGCCTGTAATCCCAATCCATTGGGTGTCTGAGTTGGGAGGATTGCTTGAGCATAGGTGTTTGGGCAACACAGAGAGACCCTGACTCTACAGAAGTTTTTAAAAATTGGTCGGGCATGGTGATATGTGCCTGTGGTCCTAGCTGCTCAGGAGGGTGAAATGGAAGTATTGCTTGAGCCCGGGAGGTTGAGGCTGTAATGAGCCAAGATCACGCCACTGTGTTAAAAAGAAAGAAAGAAGGGGAGAGAGAGAGAGAGAGAGAGAGAGAGAGAGAGAGAGAGAGAGAGAGAGAGAGAGAGAGAGAGAGAGAGAGAAAGAAAATGAATGATATTCTAGCATCACAGTGTGAAATTTATAGCCTACTCTTGACCAACAAAAGAAAATACATATGAACTGAGATTTCTGAAGAAGAGGTGGTATGGCTTGACCTAGCTAAACCAGAAAAATTTGACCTGGTTGGGGGGAAGGGAGGTTCTATGAGAGATACAAGAATTCCCAGTATAGCGAATCTCTGCCTTTCAGGAGCTCGCCAGCTTGTATCTACTTTTATTTTCTATGCTCTTTTCTCTCCATCAAATGCCTTCGTCAGGACAAGTTCTCCTGGTTTAGCTAGGTCAAGCCATACTACCTCTTCTCCAAAAATCTCAGTTCATATGTATTTCTTTTTTTTGCCAAGAGTAGGTTGTAAATTTCATTCTGTGATGCTGGAATACCATTCTCTCTCTCTTTCTTTCCTGCTTTTCTTTTCTTTCTTTCTTTTTTTTTTTGTCAGGGTCTTACCCTGTTGTCCAGGCCAGACTGCAGTGGCGTGTTCTTGGCTCACTTCAGCCTCAACCTCCCAGGCTCAGGCAATCTTTCCATCTCATTCTCCTGAGTAGCTAGGGCCACAAGCACGCATCACCACACCTGACCAATTTTTAAAATCTTTTGTAGAGTCAGGCTCTCTCTGTGTTGCCCAGGCTGGCCTCAAACTCCTGAGCTCAAGCAATCCTCCCATCTCAGATTCAACCAGTGCACACAGATTTTCAAAAGGATGCATTAACTGCCCTCAAGGAGTTTTCCCCGAGTGAGAAAAGGCAACCCTAAATAGATAGTCTACAGAGTGATGAGGCCCATAAAAAAACACACAGACCAAATGTCATGAAAGGCCAATGGAAAGGGAAGCAATTCCAGAGGGTAAGATCAGGGAAGGTGTCATGGAAGAGGTGACGTGGTTGTTGGGTTCTAAATGAGAAGCTAAGTAGGACTGAGATGTGTGGAGAAAATGTAGTGAGTTTGGAAGAGAGCCCGAGCCAGGGCAGGGACGTGCAAGTCAGTGGTGCACACAACGAAGTATGAGCCATTCAGATTGGCTGGAGAACAGAACGTGTGGTGGTGAACAGTATCCAGAAACGTCTGCTGGCATGGACTGCGGACACCATGAGTGCCTGGCTGAAGCATCTGAACTTTGAGGCCACCAGTGATTTTCTTTTCAAGAAAGGTGATAGGTTGTGCATTACGCTTTAAGCAGAGTCAGTATGGCAGATGTGTGTAGGAGGCCTTCATTTGTACAGCACATATTTATTGTCTCCTAGACACTAAGGACTGCAGCAGATCTGAAATAGAATGGTGAGTTATAGTGACATTCCTTACCCACTAGAAGCGTACTGTTCGGTAGAGAAGACAGAGAAATAGATCATGGAAGTTGAGTGTCATGATTTGACTGTGCTATGATAGCAATTATGGAGAACATCGAGGAGAAATGCTTATCCTAACCATGGAAAGCTTTTTGAAAATAGTAATATGAAAGCTGAGATGGGAGCAGGTGGTGAAGAGGGCACTAAGGTTTCTCTGGGCAGCATGTTTGCAGGTCCATAGGCTACGGCTATCAGGGAAGGCTGAAAGAAGTCCCGTTGCAGGAGGAAGGGTGGCGGGTGGGGGTGATCAGCACAGTGTGGCTGGCAGTGCAGGAGGAGATCAGAAAGGAAGCTAGAGAGAGAGAGAGATGGGAGCAGGCTGAACCTCCACCCTGGAGGCATTGACAGAGCTATGGTTTAGCCAAATTCCCGTTTGGAGACTGTGGAAAGCAGTTTATAGGTTTCTCAAGGAGCTTAAAACAGAGCTGCAATTCAACCCAGCAATCCCATTATTGGGTATATACCCGTAAGAAAATAAATCATTCTACCAAAAGACACATAGGTCTTTTGGTAGGTGCCCATCAACAATGGATTGGATAAAGGAAATATGATATCTATATATCTATATCATCTAGATCTATATCTGTACACACACAATAGAATACTATGCAGCCATAAAAAGGGTGAAGGCGTTTTTTGCAGCAACATGGATACAGCTGAAGGCTATTATTCTAAGCAAATTAATGCATGTTTTCTCTGGTAAATGGGAGCTAAACCTTGGGTACTCATGGAGGTAAAGATGGCAACAAGAGACACTGGGGACTATTAGAGGTGAGCGGGGAGCAAGGGTTGAGAAACTGTTGGGTCCTATGGTCAGTACCTGAGTGACAGGACCATTTGTACTCCAAACCTCAGCACTGCACATTATACCCAGGTCATGAACCTGCACATGTACCTTCTGAATCTAAAATAAAAGGAAAAGATATTGATGAAATTCCAAAAAAAAGGGGGGGAAACAAATTAGAAAGTAATGATTAAGGCTGGGTGCAGTGGCTCACACCTGTAATCCCAAGCACTTTGGGAGACTGAGGCAGGCGGATCCTCAGGTCAGGAGATAAAGACCATCCTGGCTAACACAGTGAAACCCTGTCTCTACTAAACATACAAAAAATTAGCCAGGCACGGTGACATGTGCCTGTAGTCCCAGCTACTCAGGAGGCTGAGGCAGGACAGTTGCTTGAATCTGGGAGGCGGAGGTTGCAGTGAGCTGAGATGGCACCACTGCACTCCAGCCTGGGCGACAAAGCAAGACTCCACCTAAAAAAAAAAAAGAAAGTAATGGTCAGAAGAAAGCAAATGGTGGCCTGACATAGGGCAGAGGAAATGGAGAGAAAATGCCTGATACGAAAGCCACTTAGGACATATAGTCAACTGGGATTTGGGATGGATATAATGTACTGGGTTTTGGGATGCAGAGGTGAGGGAGAGGAAGGTGCCACAGATGACCCTCAGGCATAGGTAACCAATTGCAAGGTGCAGTGAGTTAGGGACCAGTTCGGAGTGGTGAGTATTGAGAGGGAAAGATGGTAAAGTCAGTTCAAGTGAATTTGAGGCTCTTGGGAGATATTTAAAAATCGATACCAGTAAAGTGACACAAATTTGGGTATCAGTCAAGATAATCTGGGCTTTGATAAGTGTCGAAGCCTTCAGCACAACTATGGTAATTGCTACCATAATATGTATCACCTGCCGAGAGTGCGAATAGAGTCAAAATGGAAGAAGGCCCAGCCCAAAACCATGGAACCTGAGCAATTACAGAATGGGCAGGGGAAGGGGAGTGAAGGATGTGGCCAGAGAAGTAAGGTGAGAACCAGAAAAAAAGGAGTCTTGGAAGCCAAGGGAAGAGAATGTTTCAGGAAGGGAATTGTTGATTCTTTTGATGCAGCTGAGAGGTCAAGGAAGTTAAGAGCTGAAAATTGTCCATTGGATTTAGCAAGCAAGCATTTCTTGGTACACTTTGCTAGAGGACGTTGGAGGCCATCATCTGGCCCATGGGATGTACTGACCTGGAAGAAAAGAGTGGAGGCAGAGATAAATATGAGGATGGACAGTCGGGTAAGCAGTCTCGAGCTCGGGTAACAGGGATGATGGTGATGTTATTGACAAGAAGAGGGACACAGAGGGAGAAGTTATTTATGTGTGGGAAAGGAAAGATAATGAGCTCCTTTACTCTCAGGGAAAGCATCCTGTGTCATCTTCCTGCTTGTGCAAGCAACCCCATAACAAAACTCCTTATGTTCCTCATCCGAAAGGGACCGTGTTCCCTTAGAGACCTAAGCAATGACTTCTCCAGGGTATTGACAAGAAATGGAACATGAGTTATAAGAACATTGGCTTCTCACATGGCTAATGATGAAATTGGACCCTGTACGCAGGCCATACACAAATATTAATAACAAAAGGGTAATGATAACAAAAACGTCAAAACCTTATCTTGGAAACAAAAGCACATTTCTGAGTATTTCATGGCTTGAAGAGAAACTACCATGGACATTGGAAAGTATTTGGAGCTACATGATAAAATATCACATACCAATGTTAGGTACATGGGCGGCCAGTGGTTCCAGCATCATTTATTGAGAAGATACTCAATTTATTGAGAAGGTACTCAATCAGTGCAATTTCTGCACTGATTCTGCAGTGTCACCTGTGTTACCTATATAGAGCTCTGTATTCCTAACTCTGCCTCTAGACTCTCTTCTGTTACACTGGCCAAGTAATCCTCTATCGGTTAGTATCACACTGTTCTGATTAATATGGCTTTATAAAAATTCTGGCAAGATAAGTCCTATCACCTCCCAGTCTTAGTTCTATCTTAATTACTCTTGTAAATTTTCACTAATAAAACCTCTATTGGTCGGGATTTTCTTTGAAATTACCTGCAAGCTATACATCCACTGGCAGGTAGTTGATTTATTTTCATTTTTGTATTTTTAACTATTGAGCCTTCCCAGCTATAAATATGGCATGGTTCTCTATTTAGATCTTTTAAATTATTCCAATAAATGTTTAGATTTATTTCTAGATGCATTTTATGCTATTTTACATGATATCTTTTTAAAATTTAATTTGATAATTCAATTGGATTATAAAAATATAATCGTTTATTATGTATTGATTTAGTACAATATTGCCAAACTCTCCCATTAATTCTGATTTCGATTTCGATTTCCTTTATTATGTTACTTTCACAATCATATCTTATAGAAATTGTTTTGTTTCCCCCCTCAATAATTTTTAGCTTTCACACCTCTTCCTGCACTGGCTGTGACCTCCAGAGTAATGCTGAATAGGAATAACAAGAGTGGGCATCCTTTCTTAACCCTAGTTTCAAATAGGAAGCTTTTAGTATTTGACCATTAACAAGAGTTTGACGTGGGTAAATACATTGAATCAGACAAAGGACCTTTAGCTCTATTTCTAATTTGCTAAAAGTTAGCAAATTATATTATGTTGAATAAATAGATTTTAATGTTATCACGTTCTGTCCTTTTTTTTTTTTTGATCTATTGAGTAAACTGTATCATTTTTCTTTCTTTCTTTTTTTTTTGTGAAATGGAATTTTGCTCCTGTTGCGCAGGCTGGTGTGCAGTGGTGCGATCTTGGCTCACCAAAACCTCTACCTCCTGGGTTCAAGCAATTTTCCTGCCTCAGCCTCCTGAGTAGCTGGGATTACAGGCATGGACCACCACACCTGGCTAATTTTGTATTTTTAGTAGGGATGAGGTTTCTTTATGTTGGTCAGGCTGGTCTTGTACTCCCGACCTCAGGTGATCCACACGCCTCAGCCTCCCAAAGTGCTGGGATTACAGGTGTGAGCCTCTGCACCCGGCCCTTATTCTTTTTAATATGTTAATGTGGTGACTTATAGTACAGTCATCCCTCAGTATCCAGAAGAGATTGGTTCCAGGATCCCTGCAGACACCAACATCTGCAGATGCTCACAGCCTTTATATACAATGGCATAGTATTTGAATATTGTTTCCTCCCTCCCCTCCCCTCCCTTTTCTTTTCTTTTTCTTTTCTACTGAATACTATATTTCGGTCCATGGTTGGTTGAATCCACATATACAGAACCTGCAGAAATGGAGGGTCAGCTGTAATTAATTTTCTAATGATAAACTCTTCATTTCTAGAATGAAACCTGCTTGGTTATGATATATTATGATTTTTATTTATTGCTAGATTGAGTTTGCTCACACTTGAGCTAGAAATTTACACCTATCGATTGATGTTTTCCCTAATTTCTCTTTCTCATAGTGTTTTTGTCGGAGTTTGACATCCAGGTTTTGCTAGTCTCAGAAAATCTGTTGGAGTCAGTTCCCTTTTTCCTGTTCTTCGGAATAGTTTGAGTAATATGAAAAGTGTTTGTTCCCTGATTATTTGGTGAAACTCATTGTGAAGCCATTGAAGCCTTCGGTTTCCTTTGTGGATGGATTTTTGATTACTGATTCAATTGTTTTTTAAATGTTCATGGTGAATATGTAGGTTTTCCTTTTCTTTTTGGACCATTTTTGATAAGTTGTATTTTTTCTAGGAATTTGTCAATTTTATCCAAATTTTCAACTTTATTCATACTAACTTATTTATGATCTCTTCTTATTTTTTACATCTGTGCATCTATAAGTGATTTTCATTCTCATTACTAATACTGCTTTTTATATTTTCCATTGCTTTCTTGATTTGTCTTACCAGTGGTTTGTTTTTATTAATCTTTTAAAAGTTACACATTTGAGTTTTGTTGAATTATTCCTCTGCATATTTTTTTCAATTTCTATTTGTTTCTGCCCTTTTATTGTTTCTTTCTATTATTCTCTATTTAGAAATACTTTTCGTTATGAAAAATTTCAAGCATATGCAACAGTAGCAAGAACAGTAAAATGAGCCCTCTGGCACCCATCATTGACATTCAACAGTTACTGACATATGGTCAATTTTGTTTTACCCACATTTCCTCCCACTCTCCCCTGCCCTGGGATTATTTTTTCAGGGCATAATACCAGTCCACATGCCATTTGCTTTATAAATATTTCAGCATGTATCTCTAAATAATATGGAAAGTTGGTAGTTTTTGTTTTTTATACTTTATTTTGGAACTTTTAAAATGTATATAAAAGTACAGGAAATAACATATTGAACCTTCACATACCCATCATCCAGTTTTAGCAACTGTCAATTCATAATATCTTATTTCTTCCACATCCCACCCCCTTCTCTCCTCCATGGATTATTTAAAGAAAAAAACTATACCTATGTTTTTATTTACAACCATCTGAATATCTCTGTAAAAGCAAAGAACTTCTTCTTCTTTTTTGTTTTTTGTTTTTTTGTGTGTTTGTTTTGAGAGAGAGTCTCGCTCTGTCCCCCAGGCTGGAGTGCAGTGGTGGGATCTCAGCTCACTGCAACCTCTGCCTCCTGGGTTCAAGCGATTCTCCTGCCTCAGCCTCCTGAGTTTCTGGGAATTATAGGCATGCGCCCCCATGCCCAGCTAATTTTTGTATTTTTAGTAGAGGTGGGGTCCCACCATGCTGGGCAGGCTGGTAATCCCAGCACTTTGGGAGGCTAAGGCGGGTGGATCACCTGAGGTCAGGAGTTCAGAACCAGCCTGTGGTGAGATATCATCCTCCGTCAGGAGATGACACCTGATGTGTTATTTTCCTTGTTGTGTTCTATAAACATTGGTGATCATGACCTTGATCCGTTTAGCTCATTAGTGATTGTGAAATGGTAGTATTCTATTATCTGCCTTCTATTTGGTAATTGGAACACTTCTCAAAACAAAACTAAATTAGTTCTAAGTTCTAAACAAAACTAAATAAGTTCAATTTTGTTTAAACTAAGTTAAACAAAATAACTTCTCCCCAGCAAATAGCTGGTTACAGGTAAAATTTGTATGCTGACAACTACTTGATTGTTTCTCTTCATTTACCAGTTTTCAACATAACGAGTTGGTTCTCTAGAATGCTCTAATGATGGCCAACGTCATCAAAAATGTTATGAACTCTTGGATTTAAATATATTGATGTGTTTCAGTGTGGTCAAGTTATTGTTACTGTTGCTGCTCTTGACCCACTTGTAGCCAGAGGGAATCCCTTTAAATTGGCTCCTGCGTGCTTTCTATTTAGCCTTTGTCATCACTGGCACCATCCTTGTTTTCCAGCATGTCCCATGCTCATCTTGTACAATTCCTGTCCCAGATGGAGAATCAATTATTTTTCCAATGACCCCTGGTTTCTATTGGTTGAAAAGAATAATTAGAGACACAATCTAGATGCTAGACCTGCTCATGGGTAGTAGGTCAGTTATGGTTTTTAGGAGTCTTTAATAGACAATGTTGAAAAATGTTTTGTTTATATCATGAGTTCACACAGATATTCCCAATTCAAATTCAGGTTTTTACTCACCTACAGATGATACAGGTTGTTACTCACCCATATCACCTCTATATCCGCTGGTCCTTTCTCCCATGCCTCAAATTCCTGTGCCATTAGGATTGCTTATTTTCTTTATCCCACAGTATATGTTACAAAAGTCTCCGTTTAACAATACCAACACTACCACCACCAACATGGTTATTGAAAACAGTGATTTTTTTTTTTTTTTTTTTTTGAGATGGAGTCTCACCCTGTCGCCCAGGCTGGAGTGCAATGGTGCAATCTTGGCCCACTGCAACTTCTGCTTCCTGGGTTCAAATAATTCTCCTGCCTCAGCCTTCTGAGTAGCTGGGATTACAGGCGCCTGCCACCACACCCAGCTAATTTTTGTATTTTTAGAAGAGACAGAGTTTCACAATGTTGGCTGGGCTGGTCTCGAATTCCTGACCTCATGATCTGCCCACTTCAGCCTCCCAAAGTGCTGGGATTACAGGTGGGAGCCACCATGCCTGGCCAAAAACAGTGATGTTTTTAGAGAACATTCCACTTAGATGTACTGTCAACTTGTTTTCTGAAAACACTTTGAATAGTTCTTCTCTGAGAGATAATGATTCCCACTAGTTACACAGTTAGGGTCACTTATTTCATTTTACTTTCAGATTTGGGGATTGCATTTCTAATTTATTACTGTTTTATACTTTTACCAGGTTCCAAAGACAGGGTATATATATATATACATTTATTTTATGTGTATGTGTATATATTTGTTGTGTTGTTGTGGAGACAGGTGTTGCTCTGTTGCCTGGTTTTGAGTGTAGTGGTGTGATCATAGCACACTGCAACCTTGACCTCTAGGGCTCAAGTGATCCTCCTACTTCAACATACCAAGTAGCTGGGACTATAGGTGCGTGCCACCATGCCTGGCTTTTTTTTTTTTTCTAGAGACAAAGTCTCACTATGTTGCCCAGGCTGGTCTCAAACTCCCGAGTTCAAGAGATCCTCCTGCCTCAGCTTTCCAAAGGGTTGGGATTATAGATGTGAGTCACATGCCCAGCCTCAGGGTATAGTCAACACTAATATCACTTCTTTTGCTGTGTATTTCTGCTTTCTCCTTATGTGTAACCATTACGTTTATTTTTTACTTATTCTTTTTATCATATACAATATATATGTAATTTTAAGTACGAGAAATCAAGGTGGAAGAAAACATATATATTCTCCCATTTATTTAAGAAGGAAGATACAACATATAAGTAAATTTTACATTCTATATACATATATACATATACATACATGTATACATGTCTCTATATAAATATACATGTATATATACATGTAAACAAACATATAAATGTATATATGTTACATATATACATATGTATACACATACAATGGTATAATTACTTATATAATACCTCCCTTCATAGCTAAATGGTAGCATAATATATATGCTTTCTTCCATCATGATTTTTTTCACTTAAAAACAGAAGAAAAAATTTTAACAAAATACCACTATCACATCTGAATATTAAAAAATATTTTGTTAATACAATTAAATATCCAGTCAGGGTTCAGGTTTCCCCAATTATCCTATAAAGGTCATTTTTTTTTTTTGAGACAGAGTCTCATTCTGTCAACCAGGCTAGAATGCAATGGCACCATCTCAGCTTACTGCAACCTCCACCTCCTGATTTCAGGCCATTCTCCTGCCTCAACCTCCTGAGTAGCTGGACTTACAGGTGCATGCCACCACACCTGATTAATTTTTGTATTTTTAGTAGAGACAAGGTTCCACCATGTTGGTTATGCTGATCTCAAACTCCTGATCTTGTGATCTGCCCACCTCAGCCTCCCAAAGTGCTGGATTACAGGTGTAAGCCACCATGCCCAGCCAAAGGTCATTTTTTAAAATAAGTTTTTATTTGAACCAGACTTTGGGGTCTTTTGCATTCTATATGTTTCTCCTCTATCTCTGTCTCTGTCTCTCTCTGTCTACACCCCTCCCACATACATTCTCTCTAGATGTTTCTCTCTCCCCAACCTCCAGCAGTTCATTTGTTAAAGAAAAATTATTTATTATAGAGAATTTTCTACAGACTGAATTTTGATGATTGCATGTCTTTGATGGGGCTGAATATATTTCTCTCTCATTTTCTTATACAGTCATAGTTACATCTAAAAATCCAAGCTTTTTGGATATACTGTATTCTTTTTTTCTGTTTTCTTTTATTTATTTATTTCTTTTTTTTGGAGATGGAGTTTCGCTTTTGTTACCCAGGCTGGAGTGCAATGGCGCGATCTCAGTTCACCACAACCTCCGCCTCCTGGGTTCAGGCAATTCTCCTGCTTCAGCCTCCCGAGTAGCTGGGATTACAGGCACGTGCCACCATGCCCAGCCAATTTTTGTATTTTTAGTAGAGAGAAGGTTTTACCATGTTGACCAGGATGGTCTTGATCTCTTGACCCAGCCTCGGCCTCCCAAAGTGCTGGGATTACAGGCATGAGCCACCGCGCCCGGCCTTTTTCTGTTTCTTAAAATGGATGTATATTCTTTTCTAAACATTTAAAGTGGTATCATTTCTTCTACAACTTTACCTGCATTCTTTAACTTTTAAAATGTAGTTCAACATTTTCTTGGTCATTCAATTCTAATAGTTGCTAATTTGTTATGATTCTTTTTTTGATCTATGTATTTTCTTCTTTAGAAATGTTTTCTAAATTCCTAATTCATGGGAGTTTCCCTACTTACCTTTACCTTGTTGATTTTTGGTTTAACTGCCTGTATTCAGAGAACATTGTCTGTCATGGCAGTCCCGTGAAATTTGCTGAGACTTGCTTTGCCATCGGTGGCCCCGTGTGCCCCATTTTTGTAAATGTTCCGCAAGTGCTTGAACATAATGTATTTTCTGTTCTGTGGTTGGTGTGTTGTACTGTGTTTATTTAACTTGTACTATGTGAAATTGCTGTTTGCGCAGGTCAAAATGAAAATCCTGCATGTTTTTGAAAAGGATGTTTTGTTTATTTAAAATGTATGCAATTTGCATTGATCGTTTTTCTTGGAATAGACTATTGTATGATGTATTTCATTTTGATAAAGTTTGACATTTTTAGGTTGTAAATTATTCAAACTCTTCAATTACTATTTCTCCATGGGTATGTTTTCTTTATTGGAAAGTGCTCCAAATCCTGAGAAAAGTGGCAACTCTTTGAATACAAGTCTGGTGAGAATGTTGGACACACGTCATAGCTCAATTCTGTTGCTTTTGCTCTGGGAATTGATGATGAGCGTGGTGGAGTGTGGGCATGCAGACATTTGGGTATATGTCCAGTCACCGATGTAGGTTGCTTTTAGTTCAATTTCCGTTGCTTCAATGCAGTCCCGAAAAGCATTTTGGTAGCAGTTACGGTTTTGATGAGTGTTTGGTACACCTTCATCAACATCTAACCATCGTGCAGGTCATTTGCAATTGTTGACACAGCCGATTTTGTCACCAATTCTGGTTCCCTCTAAAAAGCAATATGTACACCTCCAAACATCTCTGTTTTTTAAAAAAGTCTTTTATCTGCTGGTATATTTACTTATTTAAATTTTTCACCTTCCCTATTGCAGATGTTAAGGCATTGTCATAAATCTCAGATTGTAATTTGTAAAATAGCTTCTATCATGACTCTGAATTGATCTTTTCACACGGAGTTGGGCCTCTCCCAGGCCTTTGAGACTCCGTTCTACAGAATATAACTTTTGAAGAACCAGGAATAATGTCACTCTTTCTTTCACAGAGCCATCTCCAAAGGCAAAATTGACATTCCAGCCTGTTTCAGTGGTCTTGTGTCTGTTTAAATTCATATTTTAAAGAAGTATTCAGCATTCTTTGGAAGACATCAGTGTTTACATAGTGGGGAAAATAATAGCAAAAACAGTCCAATTAAAAAATTAAGGAATAGAATTCTATTAAAAATGCTAAAGAGACCATAGAATATATAGTATACATCAATTTCACTAACCTCAGGCAGTGTTTAAGTCATCTAATACTAACTGTTTCATGTTGTAAAACAATATGTTCAGTAGGTCAATTTTAGTTTTATGTTTTTCAAATCTTCTAGTAGTTACTGGTCTTCTATCTGCCTCATCTGTCAGTAACACAACTGAGTTAAAACCTTCATTAATGACCGTTGATTTGCTTGTTTCTCCTGGCAATCCTATCCATTTTTATTTTACATATTTGAGACTGTATCATGAAGTACATTTTATTTTTTCAAAAATCTTTCTGAGGAATTGATACTCATAGGACATTTTTTAATTAGTCTGTTTTGTCCAGTAATATTATAGCTGTTGTAGATTTTGTTTTTCCTCCCAGAATGTTTCATTTTTTTTTTTTTTCATTTTTTACTTCCAACTTCTCTATATTTATGTTTGTGTGTTTGTTTGTTTGTTGTTTGTTTGAGACAGAGTCTCGCTTGCCCAGGCTGGAGTGCAGTGGTGTGATCTCAGCTTACTGCAGCTTCTGTCTCCTGGTTTCAAGTGCTTCTCTTGCCTCTGCCTTCTGCGTAGCTGGGATTACAGGCATGTGCCAACAAACCCAGCTAATTTTTTTTTTTTTTAACAGAGACAGGGTTTCACCATGTTGGCCAGGCTGGTCTTGAACTCCTGGCCTCAGGTGATCCTCCTGTCTCAGCCTCCCAGGGTGCCAGGATTACAGGCATGAGCCACAGTGCCTGGCCTTTTCTGTATGTTTTACTAAGTCTGTTATAAACAATATATAACTGTAGTCCATGTCTGTTTTCTTAGTTTAGAATTTTCTTATTTTGTGTTATCTTATTTTGAATTTTATATTTGTATTTCCATATCATTTTATTTCCTCTCTTACCTTCTTTTGAATTAGTTGGTTATCCCATGTTTACTTTTTCTGCTACTACTTTGGAAGTTAAATGCCTGTTCTTCTTTCTTTTTGTTAATCACATATAAGTTAATCAAATTCTAAAATTAATCAATACATTTTCCTACTCCTGAATCATCCAAGACCTTGACACACTTTAACTGTACTTATTACCTACCAACTGCTGTTGCCATGTTTTATTTCTATTCATTTAACCCCACAAGTCATTACATACTAAGTCAGTGTTTCTTTAGATTCAGCCACGTATTTTTCACTCCTTGTGCCTTTCATTTCTTATCACATCTTTTTGTTGTTTTTGTTTTCTTTTTGCTCTAAGTTCTGGGGTACATGTGCAGGATGTGCAGGTTTGTTACACAGGTAAACATGTGCCAGGGTGGTCTGCTGCACCTGTCAACCCGTCACTGAGGTATTAAGCCCAGCATGTATTCGTTATTTTTTTTAATGCTCTCCCTGTCCCTGGCCTCCCCCGACAAGCCCCAGTGTGTGTTTGTTTTACCAACAGTGTAAAAGTGTTTCTGTTTCTCCACAATTTCACCGGCATGTGCTGTTTCTTGACTTGTTAATGATTGCCATTCTTACTGGTGTGAGATGGTATTTCATTGTGGTTTTGGTTTGCATTTCTTTAATGACGAGTGATGTTGAGCATTTTTTCATGTTTGTTGGCCACATGTATGTCTTCTTTAGAGAAGTGTCTGTTCATGTTATTTGCCAACTTTTTAATGGGGTTGTTTTTTTCTTGTAAATTTTCTTAATTTCATTGTAGATTCTGGATATTAGACATTTGTCAGATGGATAGATTGCAAAAATATCTCCCATTCTATAGGTTGTCTATTTGCCCAATGATCATTTCTTTTGCTGTGCAGAAGCTCTTTAGTTTAATTAGATCCCATTTGTCAATTTTTGCTTTTGTTGCGATTGCTTTTGGTGATTTCATGATAAAACCTTTGCCCATCCCTATGACCTGACCTTATCACATCTTTATCTTTGACTTGCATTAATTTTCATAATGTCCGAAGTATATCCGTCAGACTTTCCTTTAGTAATGCCCTGATGTTGGCAAACTGATTTTGGTTTTCACCTTTGTTCTTAAGATACTTTCCCCCAACTATATTTTGAAGTGTATACTTCTAGTTACTTTCCCTTAATATATTGCTGACTTTATTCTGTGGGCTTCTCACTTCCATTGTTGATGATCGGTAGTCAGCTGTCCATCTGTTTCTCCTCCGAAGATACATTATATGCTTTTAAGGTCTTTTCTTTGTCTTTGTCATGGATTTAGATATGGATTTACTGTTATTTGTTCTACTTAGGATTTACAGGCTCTATTAATCTAACTTCCATTACGTATCTATTATTTTAAACATAACTATGAAGGATGTTAGAAATATGTAGCAATGAGATGTTATTTGACCACTCAGAGTTTTGTGGAAGTGACTACATTACAACTTTAGGTTTATATAGTTAGACAACCTCATGGCAGATGAGTGAAAGCTAATGTGAAGAACATATTCATGAGGCTTCTCACTTCGACATGGTAGACTTCTCCAGAACTCCTGTAGGGAAAATATTCTTGCCTCTAGGCTTTCATGCCACAGTTTTTCTCACTCTGGTTTCTCCAGTAAGCTGAGACTCCATTTACTTTCTGTATTCCCATATATCTAGCCATTGTTTAGGTCTATATCTTCTTTTATAGTACAATTATGCTATCATTCTTTTGAAAAGCAGTAATGTAGTTACTTCAGTGGAAACTTGAAAGGAATGGGAAGCATATGTACATACCCAGTTTATGATTTTGAATAGAAAATACATTCTAAGTTTTGTGCTTGATCAGTGACATGGATGGTAATGCAAATGTTAACCATTTACAGTACTTGTAATAGAATTAATAACTACTTAAATATAACACTTCAGAAATCACTGTGTACTTTAACTGTTCAGCTTGATGCTTAGGACCTATTTGAAAGTAACAAGGGTCTGTTAGCATAAAACAATTTTTATTCCTGCAAATGACAAATCTGATTTCAGGTATGTGAATAAAGGAGTCAGAATGATACCACTTATACAGACAGTATATGAAAGTAGAAATCATTAAGCTTTGTTTCCAACTGCTATAGTTGAGATTTTAATGTAGATAGGCCTTTGAAAAGAATTAACATATTTCCTATGAAATGTACATAAACAAAGGTGAGCCATTCTTTTTTTAATGCCACTGATTTATTCTCTATGTTGGTGGGTTTCTTCCTGTATTGTAATATAAGATTTTCCTCTCTTGAAAATACTTGGAGAAGGCCAGTAGCTTGACTGTTGCTTAATTGAGAAAGTTTGAAAAATTGAGAAAATAAAGAACATTTTTCTAGAAAAGGCAAGATGAGCATCTCCTAGATCTGTCCACTGAACAGGCCTAAAAGTAATGACAGCCCTAAAGTAATGAACACACCTAGTGTCCAGATTGTGATCTCTAAATACCATTCTCCACTGAAAGGAACTAAGGCTTCTTAAAAGGCTGGCTGGTTTCAGCCTATGGAAAGAATTATATGAGGTCACAGCAAGATATTTTGTTGTGTCAGAAAGCAAAGAAACTATGAAGTCTAATGGGTCATATCAAAGGACACAAAAAAAACATGAATGCATTCCTGTAGGCAATAAATGGGACACTGTGAGTATCAAAAAGAATAAGAAGGCTGGGCACGGTGGCTCACGCCTGTAATCCCAGCACTTTGGGAGGCCGAGGCAGGTGGATCACGAGGTCAAGACATCGAGACCATCCTGGTCAACATGGTGAAACCCCGTCTCTACTAAAAATACAAAAAAATTAGCTGGGCACGGTGGCGTGTGCCTGTAATCCCAGCTACTCAGGAGGCTGAGGCAGGAGAATTGCCTGAACCCAGGAGGCACAGGTTGCGGTGAGCTGAGATTGCGCCATTGCACTCCAGCCTGGGTAACAAGAGCGAAACTCTGTCTCAAAAAAAAAAAAAAAAGAATAAGAAGTAGAAATGCATTAAGTCTAGTGACCTTCATATAAAAGTGTGTGTGTGGGGGGGTGTTGCTGACAGAGAGAGAGAAAACCAAAAGCAACCAACCCAATTCATCACTAATTGCATACTATTAGAATTAACTCCTTACCCCAAAAAATAGGCAACTAAAAGAAAAAAAAAAGCATTTACCCTTTTTTTATATGAGTGTTATTTCTAGGTAACTAGATAGTCCCAGTTAATAAAGGAAACTTCTTTTATACAGAAAATTCCAACTAACACATAGAAAGGAACTCATAAATTAGATAATCACTATTTTAAGACTCCTAATAGAATAATTATTTCTTCCTAATACTAAAGATAGGATGCTTTCATTTAGTATTTATAAGAGGTAAATATTTTATACATTGTCCAAGGATAATTTTTTAATATATTTATATATTTAAAAATACATAAATGTATATACATTATATAATACATTATAATGCATTATATACATTATAATGTATTACATTATACTTTATAATATATTATCATATATGTGTATACACATATATAATGTGTATAATATATATTTATGAACACAAAAGTATTTAAGAATTTTGTTACATATATAGAATATTTTTATAATTAAAATCTATAATAAATTAGTAATTTATATATTATACACATTTTATCATAATGTGTATAATATGTATTTGTGAACCCAAAAGTATTTGAGACTGGTCTCAATCAATTTAGAAAGTTTATTTTACCAATCTTAAGGATGCACCCCTGACATAGCCTCAGGAGATCCTGATGACATATACCCAGGGTGGTCAGGGTACAGCTTGGGTTTATACATCTTAGAGAGACATGGGGTCAATCAGCACATGTTAAGATGCACATTGGTTAGGTCTGGAAAGAAGGGACAAATGCAAGTGAGGGCTTCCAAGTCATAGGTGGATTCAGAGATTTTTCTGATTGGCAATTGGTTGAAAGAGTTATTATCAATAGAAAGTAATGTAATGTCTGGGTTACAATAAGAGGTTGTGGAGACTAAGGTTTTATCATGCAGATGAAGCCTCCACATGGCAGGCTTCAGAGAGAAAAGACTGTAAGTATTTCTTATCAGATATAAAGAGTCTGTTCCAGCTAAATGTGGTGGTCACACCTGTAATACCAGCACTCCAGGAGACTGAGGCAGGTGGATCACGAAGTCAGGAGTTTGAGACCAGCCTGGCCAACACAGTGAAACCCCATCTGTACTAAAAATACCCAAATTAGCTGAGTGTGGTGGCATGGGCCTGCAGTCCCAGCTACTTGGGAAGTTAAGGCAGGGTAATCACTTGAACCTGGGAGGTTCAAGTGATTGCAATGAGCTGAGTCCGTGCCACTGCACACCAGCCTGGGTGACAGAGTGAGACTCTGTCTCAAAAAAGAAAAAAAAAGTCTATTGTCTGTTTCATTAGTAATTCCAAATGGGAGGAGGGTATAACAAGGCATGTCCAGCTCTCCCTTCTCATCACAGCCTGAACTTGTTTTTCTGCTTAACTTTGGAATGCCCCTGGCTGAGAGGAGAGGTGCATTCAGATGGCTGGGACCTTAGAATTTTGTTTTGTGGTTTACATATACATTAAATATAAAGCAAAGAGTAAAGCAAAATCTAGAGAATTACTGAACCTGAGTGATGGGGTTATAGATGTTGCTGTCTAATTTCACTACTTTTAAATATGTTTGGAAATTTTCATAATAAAAAATAAACACATTTGCCTCAGTCAAAAGGAGTAGAGTGGGAATCTGGAGGTCTGGATTCTAGATTTAATTCCTTATACATGGGAGTATTGTAAATAAAACATATCACTTCCTTGAGTGTCTGTTTCCATGTCTGTGAAATAGTTTGTATGACATCTTAGTGTTTGTGTTGACTATAAGCTTGGAAAAACCTGCATATTATATTCCCCTCTTTTAGAATCAGAACGCCTCTTAGCATTTTAAAGCCTCTGAGAACTCCTGCAGCAAACTGGGAAACAATTGAATCTCTTTGCTCAAAGTTTCCCAAACACATTTAATGAAAATACCCTTTCCACCCCCTGCCCTTTTTTTTTGAGATGGAATCTCGCTCTGTCGTCAGGTTGGACTGCAGTGGCATGATCTCGGCTCATAGCAACCTCCGCCTCCTGGGTTCTAGCAATTCTCCTGCCTGGAACTTCTTCCAAGTACCTGGAACTAAAGGTGCCACCGCCACACCCGGCTAATCTTTTGTGCATGTGTGTGTGTGTTTTAGTAGCGATGGGGTTTCACCATGTTGGCCAGGATGGTCTTGATCTCCTGATCTTGTGAACCACCTGCCTAGGCCTCCAAAAATGCTGGGATTATAGGCATGAGCCACCACACCCAGCCTTTTATTTATTTCATTTAACATCTATAAAACTTGAGCAAAAACTCTAGACCATAGATGACCTCTAAAGACATCTTCGTTGCTGAAATTCTATGTATCTATGATTCCATATGTCTTTAAATGTGTATAGAAAATCAAATCACGAGTTAATACAGTGGGGGAAAAAATCAGTCTAATCAGTTGTCTGACAGAAGTGCCTATTCAATTCAGGGCAAATGTTTTATCAGGTAACCCCAGGTAGACCAGCTTGAATGTTTAAGAAAAAATAATCTTGGCTGCAGCATCCTATGAATCTTAGCTGTGTTATGTTTGCAAAATGCTGGGCTTGAGCAGGCCCACACATCCATTTAGTCTATCGTAATGATCAATGCTGATTGCTCAACAACCAGTTTGGCCAGAGTGATTGACATCAATAGTTTATAGTCTGCGTGTTGCTGAGAATCAGCAGAATGACCACCGTAGCCTAATTTGGAATGGGTTTGATATTTGACCTGGAACATATTTGTAACCATGACTTCTCTTCCATACAAATGATTCTGCTGCTTTTCACTCAATTATTAAGATTCTCAGGGTAAAAACTATAAAACTCTGGGGGATGTAAAAAGGAAATAAGCTGACCATTATTTAAATCATTAATTTCTTCTTAAATATTTAGATTTTTCCTCTTTTTTTGAAGATAAATTCAGAATTTTAAAAACCAAATTACACCTTCAGTCCCTTAATCTTGAGGAAAGAGAAAGCTGTTGTTTACAGTCTCCTAGTGTTTGCTTTTTATAGAATTTTTTGGGAGGTTGGGAAGTGGGGAGTGGGGGACAAGCAGGTGAGCCGAAGTGATTAATTAACAACATAATAACCAGCCTGGCCAGCACAGTGGCTCACGCCTGTAATCCCAGCACTTTGGGAGGCCGGGGCAGGTGGATCACAAGGTCAGGAGGTTGAGACAATCCTGGCTATGGTGAAACCCTGTCTCTACTAAAATACAAAAAAATAGCTGGGCGTGGTGGCCTGTGCCTGTAGTCACAGCTACTGAGGAGGCTGAGGCACGGGAATCGCTTGAATCCAGGAGGCAGAGGTTGCAGTGAGCTGAGATCGTGCCACTGCACTCTAGCCTGGCAAAAGAGCAAGACTCCCATATCAAAAAAAAAAAAAAAAAAAGAACCATCTTGTTCAGCTCTGTGTCTATTCTATAGCTATACGATGTATGAGCTTTTAAATGTAACTTTATATTTTGAGATAATTGTAGACTCATGCAGTTGCAAGAAATACTACAGGGAGATATGATATACTCTAATTTAGTCAGTGTCCCCAGTAATACCATTTTGTAAAACTATGTAGTACAATCTTAGAACCAAGACCGTGTGCCTTTTTTGTTTTAGATGGAGTTCCTCTCTTGTTGCGCAGGCTGGAGTACAATGGTGTGATCTCAGCTCACCACAACCTCTGCCTCCGGGCTTGAAGTGATTCTCCTGCCTCAGCCTCCCAAGTAGCTGGGATGACAGGCATGCACCTGTAATTTTTTTTTTTTTTTTTGGCATTTTTAATAGAGACGGGGTTTATCCATGTTGGTCAGGCTGGTCTCAGACTCCAGATCTCAGGTGATCTGCCCACTTCAGCCTCCCAAAGTGCTGGAATTACAGGTGTGAGTCACTGCACCCAGCTGACCATGTGCCGTTTTAAAGGGTTTACAGGAAACACCAGAAGTAAAGAAAAAGGAAGTGGCAGAGATAGTTTCTACCTGAACTTCCTTTCGGATTGCCTACATCTCCCATATTTTCAGGGACAAATACGAATTTGTACTTTTTATCAGTAATAAGACATCTTGATGCTTTCTCTGTCTGTATCTGTTTAAGTAAATCATCCATGTTTTTGTGGGTAGAGACCTGTTCACATGCTCAGCAATCACACTTAGAAATAAGCATAGCCAGTCTGATTTTGTGAGTGCTCCCACACCCTCCTCCCTGGCAACATACATTGAGTTGCAAAGTGTCTCAAGGTGCAAACCAAAGCAAATTTATTAGAATCTAGATCTAACTAAAAGATCCCATGGATTGAATCTGCTGTCTTATGAGGTTTTAAACATGTCGTTTATTTTTCACTAGGGCCTACTTGAGGGTAGAGGGTGGGAGGAGAGAGAGGAGCAGAGAAAAAAATAGTATTGGATACTAGGCTTAGTACCCCGGGTGACAAAATATTCTGTACAACAAACCCCCATGACGCGAATTTGTCTATATAACGAACCTGCGTGTGTACCCCTATGTGTACCTAAAATGTTTTTAAATGTTATTTAGTCTGAATGTCCTAGGAAGGATTACCCAGAACAGCTCTCTGCTTTGCGACATACCAATTAAAACAGAACTGTCAGTAGGCTGTCGGCAGGTCCCCTTCCGTGTACCTTTGAAAGACTTTTCCTTCCATGTGTGTGTCTATGATGACGGAAGAATCGTTTCTCGTTTTTTCTCCCTTTGTAATAATTATCTGTACAAATGCTTGTGCCAGGTGAAACCTGCTGCAGCCATAGGTGCATTATCTATTCCTGACCATCACTCAGGTCCTTTGGTGATGCAAACGTGTGAGTGTGCCCAGGGTAAATATTTGACCACTGTTCCAGCTACTATTGCACAGCCCTCCAGTGACCTTGCATTAATTAGCTGAGAATTTCAGGGCTTTGAAGCTGATTGAATCAAAATATTGTTTTTACAAGTTGATGAAGGCTCTTGATTGATGTGGGCCCTGCTGATTCTTTAAAGGATTAAATTGTATGTACAGATTACGGAGTCCTGGCTGTCACTGCTTAAATGGGGATTGTTTTTTAACAAAGGTTAAAAAAAAATAGCGCCATGAAGTGTTTTCTTCCCAATGGGTGCCATGATCATTTCAGTGGGCGTGTATAACTATGAAAGAGAATTAGAAAAATTGATGGAAATGGTCAAGAAAAATATCAAGAGGCAGAAGAGAAAGACAAAAAGAAATGAATGAGGGAGAAAGACAGGGCTTGGCTTCCATTCATCCTGAAAATATGTTTTGTGTGCACATCTCCCATGGTAAAGCCTGCCATATTTCTCCCTGGGTGCAAGAGAGAAACACAATCATTGCGGTCTGAACTGGTCAGGGCTTAGAGGAATTGAATGGCATAAAGCATCTCTAGTGAGATAGACTCACATGGCCCCAGGTCACACAGCTCTCTGCCTGCTGAACCTAAGAGCCCCACCGCATGAATGAGATGTGACAAGACCCAGAGTCAAGCCCTCGTCCAGAGAAAGGGCAAGACAAGCAAAGCTCAGGAGGGAAACTGACACAAATACAGATGGAAGAAGAAGGAGCACAGATTTTCTCCCCCTGAAAATCCTTCTGTGTGAATGAGAATATTCATGTCCCCAAATAAGACAAGTCTTAATATGTTTTTCTGTATATTTCTCTGACTCCAGACCCCTTCTGTCAGTCCCACGTTGATATTTTTTCCACCTGCAAATTTACAAAACTTTAATCTAATTTCATCCTGCACCTGTTAACTTGAAAAATGACTTGTTCTCATGGACGCTGTGTTGTGTAATGAATCAAAACCAATCAGCATACAGAGGAAACAATGAAATGAAGGACAAAACATCATGTGCCCAGAGCAGGGAGATCGCTAAAGGTCCTAGCCAACAACTCCTTACATAATTTCTGAGAATGAACCCTTGGTTTTTAAATGCTTTTGGGAACCTGTCGCTTCCTGTAGTTGTCTTTTGGGATAAATTAGTTAGAATCACATGTAGTAGGAGCAGGATTCTGAAAATTTCTTAATGCCTAATATGTTATGGGGTGGGTAGAACACTTCAGTAGGTAACAGTGACATGGAACATGGGAAGAAGGCATTTGTGAGACGTGAAACTGCGCTGCCGGCTTAGTTTTTAAAAAACTAATCATACATGCAAAACAGCAAGAGGACCATTTATTTATTTTTATTTTTTTATTTTTTTGAGACTGAGTCTCACTCTGTCACCAGGCTAGAGGGCAACAGCACAATCTTGGCTTACTGCAACCTCTGCCTCCTGGGTTCAAGCGATTCTCCTGCTTCAGCCTCCCGAGTAGCTGGGATTACAGGCGCCTGCCACCACATCCAGCTGATTTTTGTACTTTTAGGAGAGACAGGGTTTCACCATGTTGGCCAGGATATCTTGATCTCGTGATGCTCCCACCTCGGCCTCCCAAAGTGCTGGGATTACACGTGTGAGCTGCCACGCCTGGCCAGCATGAGGACCATTTAAAAGAGAATGTGGATAAATGCAAAGTGGTAGCTTGAAAGTTAAACACCTAAAGATGGAACAAAGGAGAGTGCTGAGTAGGACTTCGTGGCTGGAGAAGACCTCCAAGGGGCTGTGGGTCATTAGAGGTGCCTTGAGGGACATGGTGGGTATGAAGGCAGTGAAGCACAGGGAAGTGTCCTGTGTGACAAAGAAATCAGGACAGTCGGTGGTGGTTTGGCTGGAAGCAAGAGAATGATGCGGGTGAAGGAGCAGAAAGACTGTTCAAGGGGGTGGCTCTTCGCCAAAGACATCGACTCTCAGACTAAGATGCAGAAAACAGAGGCAATGAGACCCACCGTAGAGATGGGCGCAGAGGGTGACAGGAGGAAAAACCCCTGTGTGAGGAATCCCCTCAACCATTGTCATTGTCGCTGTAGAAGCCACACAAGTCAAACCTTAACTGGGCATGTTTTCAGTCTGGAGAGTTATCAGATCATCTGGGGAATTTATGAACATGCAAGTCCTGGCCTCTACTCCCAAAGCATTGGATTTAGAAGTTCAGATGTACAGTCCAGAGATGGGCAAATACAAATCCCCTAGGCTCAGGGTTCCAAACTAAGGTGTATGAAAATGACTTGGGGATCTTGTTGAAAAGCAGGCTCTGATTCAGTGGGTGCAGGGTGGGACCCAAGAAATGATGCAGAATTTCACCCCGGTCCATTACAGTGGAGGCACAGTCACCCACCTGGATGAAATTTTGCATCATTTCTTTAAGGAATGAGAAATAAAGAGGTGATTTCTTTAGAGGGCTTCAGGCATATCCACAAAATAATGAGACCATTTCTTTTCCGCATCAACATAAGAAATCAGTCTTATTGTACTTTAGCCTCACATTTAGGGGGAAGGGATAAGAAAACACAAGTCTTAAAGTTTCCCTGGAAAAGATGAATAATGGATTACTCTTCTACATTTTTCTTCCTGTTTTAAGGACCAAGCTGGCATTATTTCAAAAGAAAGGAAAGAAGGAAGACAGAATAAAAGGGAGGAGAAGGAAAGGAGGAAGAAAGAGGGGAGACAGGGCTGGAGATTCATGGTAGGTGTGGGTGGACCAGCGAAGAATACAGCTGTGGTCAGAAAACGAAGATATGAAGCTACACCTAAATTTCATATAAATATGGAAACACACATATACACATTTATATAGTGTAATAGATCATTGCATTGTGTATAGTTTTATTTATTTATTTATTTTTGAGACAGAGTTTTGCTCTTGTTCCCCAGGCTGGAGGGCAATGGTGCGATCTCACTCACTGCAACCTCCACCTCCCGGGTTCAAGCACCTCTCCTGCCTCAGCCTTTCAAGTAGCTGGGATTACAGGTGTGCGCCACCATGCCTGGCTAATTTTGTATTTTTCGTAGAGATTAGGTTTCTCCATGTTGGTCAGGCTAGTCTCGAACTCCTGACCTTAGGTGATCTGCTCACCTTGGCCTCCCAAAGTGCTAGAATTACAGGTGTGAGCCACCATGCCCGGCCACATTGTGTATAGTTTTATATTCATATACACAGGGATAAAAGAAGCAGAGAAACAGCCACACTGGTGGAAAATAAACTATTTGGTTCTAACACAGTTGTTACAAATATCTAAGTTATCTACAGCATCTGTATTAATATAGGTTAATATATAATTTAATAGATTATAAAGTTAACTTTACTTGATAGCTGCCAGTGGCAGGCGGCCATTTAAGAACCACAACTGTGGCCAGGCGCCGTGGCTCACGCCTGTAATCCTAGGACTTTGAGAGGCTGAGGCAGGCAGATCACAAGGTCAAGAGATTGAGACGATCCTGGCCAACATGGTGAAACCCCGTCTCTACTGAAAACACAAAATTAGCCAGGCATGGTGGTGGTGCATGCCTGTAGTCTCAGCTACTGTGGAGGCTGAGTCAGGAGAATCGCTTGAATCCAGGAGGCGAAGGTTGTAGTGAGCTGAGATCATGCCACTGTACTCCAGCCTGGGTGACAGAGCGAGACTCCATGTCAAAAAAAAGAAAAGAAAAAGAATGACAGCTGTAACACATTGACCACAGCGTTTTGAATCCAATGCAACTAAGGCTAAGATCGTTGATCACTTTTCAATTCCATCTTCTATTCCATGCATATGCTAGTCTCATCCTCCCTTTGCAGGCAAAACTCCTGCTCTTTTCCTGCAAAGGGCTGGGGTTTTCTGTGCTGTGGTTTCTCTTTGTGCAGGACCTTCGTCCCCTAACCCAGAGCAGTGCAGAAGAAATGAGGTTTGACCATCACCGCAAAGTCCGGGTCCTCCTCAGGCTAACTTGCCTTCCTTTCGCGTTGGGGAGGGTGGTAAGGGCCTTCCGTGTCAGAGTACGAGTGAGAGCATGGGAGTGAGGCATGGACTTCTGGGGGTGCCTGCGGCAGGTTAAATATCATTGCAGAATAGCAGTGCATAAAATGCACCCTGTCCCCTTGTTCACTATAACTCTCTTATTATCTTGGGCTCAGGTGTGTTGTATGAATATACAATAATGGAGCTAACAAGATGGTTTGGGGTCACGGAGGGATAAACCGTGGCATAATCCAGCTTCGAAAGCTGTTCTGATCATGGAAATTGTAGACTGGTCTTGTGGCTAGTTTTGCAATAAAGATATACAAAATGAATATTAGTTTCCAGGAATTAATCTGAGAGCATTTGATGCACTTTATACTGGAGTGGCCGCATTGAAGGCAGCTCAGTAGACAGGATTCCAATTTAGGTTGATAGAGTGCTTTGGGATCCCAGGAAGGAAGGGTTCCCTGTAATTGGGAGAAGATTTTATTTTTGAAATGCCCATCTCTTGGCTTTGTCAAAGGCCACACATCTGTCTGCCTTGCCTGTGAATACAAGCCAGGCACAAGGCATCGAATCCCGTGGCGCAAGCTTCTGGTTCGGTATTCAGCATGACAGACAGCTTCCAGTTTTATTCTTTCAGAGGGGACCCCAGGACACACTGCATTTTATTGTTGTGATTGTTCTGTGGACCAAGCAACATTAGACCCACAGAGAGGGGAGGCTCAAGACAGCTTTATGTTGCCTTCTCCTGCCTCCCTTTCTGTTTCTGACTTGCTGAAAAGTGCCCAGGTTTTAAGGCTCCGAAGAGTTTTCGCTCTGAAGCCAGGAGCTTGGGTCTGAGAAGCATGTGGAAAGCTGTTTCTTACTTTGTCCTTCAAAGTGTGTCATTCTTTGGCAGATGGCCAGGTTGGGGACAGAACTGGAGACAGCTGAATGCAGGCCGTGACTCTTTAAGAACTGGAATTCCTGGCACACTCTTAATAAAACAGCCCCAAACCACTCAAACAATGTCCTCTATCCCTACCTTATTGTAATGTTATCTGTTTGATTATCTGAGCTGCCAATTGAGAAAAAGTTTTTTTTTTTTAAGAATATTTAGATTCAAATTCCATTTGATGCTCTCGGTTGACTTTTCTTTTTTAAGTGGCATTAGGGAATTATTCTTCTCAAATCCTGCCTGGGTAGCTGTTAAGAGAGGCTTGTGTTAAAACTCCTGTTCTGCTTAAGATGAATCAGAAAACGTTTTGACTTCTGGCATTTTCCCTTAGAACTTCTGGGCTGCTTATTTGTAATTGTATTTAGTCCTTTTGACTGATTTAATTTTTACCTCTGTGAGTGATCTTATATATTTTATCACACTGACATATGAATTATGTATTTACAGTTCACCCGAAAAGGTATTGTGGTTATTGGAATGCCCTTTTACATTCTATTTGAGACATCCCTTTCATGACATCCAAAAAGGAGTTTGTGTAACACATTTTGATTTGTGCCGTGAATTATGACCAAGTGTTTTCACACCAGTATTTAGGAAGTCAGCTGTGTAGCTACTTGTTGCAATGTGTGGGAATGAAATGTCGTTATTGTAATTATTATTGAAGATGTTTTTTTAAAAAATATGATTCTATTTTAATGCCTCCCTAAATTAAGTGTGTTGGCCTGTACACTACACACACAAGGTGGTGCGAGATGTGAGCTGCCTTTAATAACAAAATGCAGTTTTCATTCAGCCAAAAATAGCCCACAGCTAACATGAAGGATATAGTTCTGTAGCCAAGGAACCCAGAGAGAGTTTAATCATTTAGCCTGCAGATTACAACTTAAAGCATTTTTAGAGGATTTAAAAATATATATCTCTCCGTACTCTGGAATTTGCTTATTACCTAAATAAATCATCTTTTTGTTTAGCATAAAAGAACTAAGTTTTTTTACTTTAATACTATCTGAGCTTAGATTATCTTTGATGGAGGTGGAAGCAGTATATCTAGATGCTTCAAATGAGAAAAAATGCATTTTCAATTGTCAGTAATATTTAATTTCTATCAACAATGTCTTAATTGTTCACCCTGAAAAGCAAAGCTTTAATGTGTCAGCCTAAATTATAATACTAAAGAAATTAAAAATTATGCTGTTACCATTTCCCATTTTTAGAAAGTACTGATTAGATTAGAGAAAATGATTCTTTATAATTTCACTATAGAAAAGCTGTATGTCTAGTCATATCATTCCATCGAAATGAAATTAAGGAGAAATGATGTCTTCACACAGTGTTTGCAGACTTTTTTTTTTCTTTTTTGAGAAGAAAAGGTTGCAGCATCTAATTTTAGTCATGATTTGTCTTTACGAAAAGGTCTTGTCAGGGAATTAAACATTTTAGTTCTGGGTGTTGCCTTAAAAATACTATGCCTAGTCTTATAATAAAAATTAGACTGGTTTTAATTTAAAGAGATTTATAAGTGGCTCTCTTAGGAATTCGTTGTTTTATTCACCAAGTTAGTACACCAGTAGAAACATACCAGTGATGTTTAGCTTGCAAGTTAATGAAAAACAAATCCCCTATTGAAATAAACTAGATTTTTTTTTCTTTTAATATAGAAAGATCAAGCTCATGCTCAAGAAACTTTTCAAAGAGAAAACTCAACTAAATTTATTTCTCATGTTTCTAAGATCAAATGCCTTCCATATCATGAAACTCGCCATTTATTTGGGAAAACCTGCCTGCTTAGGATTTATTAATGCCATTCATTTGATGAGATGGAATTTTTCTAAGTGTAATATAAAGGTCTAAACTAGAAAAAAAAAAAACTAGGAAGGAATCAGAAAAGCATTTTAGTCTTGATTATTCAGAAATAGACATCCTAAGAAAACATGTTTATTGTGCCTGAGAAAACCATCCTCATGGTTGTAAAAGAATGCTAAATCAATGTGTATTTAACTTCAGATGAAAAGTTGCAAAGCAGAAACAAGCATCCATTAGGGACACATTATATGGGGTTGCATTTGTGACAGGAATCCTGATTTTTCTGAATATGTTAACTTTTTTTGGATAACTCAGTGATGAAAGCTTACGGAGGAGCAAGTGTATTTCTTAACACAAATTTGTAAGGACGGCTTTGATATCTTTATCTTTAATGTTTCAAAGCAGCTTTGTTAAAGTCCAGTTCCTGTAAAATGTATACCTGGGAAGTGTCAGATCACAGGAAAAGAAGACTTTTAATATTCAAGGAATAATAGGTTTTTTTTTTTTTTAAGGAAAGCTTGGGGAACTGCCAGGGTAGCCTGCTTTTAGGACTTCATACCCCTCTGCCTCATGGCACGCTCTGCCTTCTCATGGAGGGGGTGATTAAAGGAAACGGGTGGTTGCCCTTTACAGCAAATGATCAGTTTGTTCCTTTAGTTTCCAAATATGCAGATTAAGATGATAAAGAAGAGACAGTGGGTTCCTCGTAGAATTCACTGTTCTTGAGCTCCATCCTGGCATCCGTGTGCTCTTCCGGCCCTGCCCAGGAGTGCGCATGTTTGAATATCCAGGTTTCACTGGCAGACCTAATTTCAGAATACATAATGCATGATTTTGGAACCAATTTGTTATTGTAATAAAATATTTTTCAGGAATGCATGGAAGTACTCGAGAGGAGAATGCTAAATTATACATGCATTGTGGCCGAGTGGATTCATTTAGCTCAGTCTGCAGGTGAATCTCCCTGTGACCTTGGCACTTGCTGGCTAGTCTAGAATAACAATCAAAGCTTGGATTAGAAATCCGACGATTTCCAAATATTAACAACTTCTTTCAAAGGAAATGCTGATTTCAGCATTTATGTTAATGGGAACATCAGTATCTCTTTCAGAGTTTTTGGGGTGGGGAGAAATTAACAACAACAACAAAATGCAGGCATGATCTTAATAGGATTAAAAGCCAGGCTTTTTATTTTCAAAATGCTCATTTGTTTCCTGCATTCTGTTTTCATATCAGGGCTGCTATTCACTACTCTAGGAGCCACAGGCCACGGAAGAATCACAGCATTGCATTGGTAACGACAGGAAGGTGACATAAAAGGTTTCTGTCTGAAAGGAATTCTGTATTCCTTCCCAGCCCATTTCCTCCTTTCTTATAAGTCAGCTTGGGAAAGAGCTTTCCGAGATAGAAGGTGGAGAGGACAGAGGTGCTCAGGTCCCTGGCTTGACTTCTCTCTCTCCCCCTTCCGCATTAGGGCACACACTTGAATCATTAGAGAGGCATTAATTGAAACAGCCTGTGACCCATGCGAATCAGATGAACTGCCTGGGCTGGAGAAGTTGAACTGTGAAGTTGAGTCGCCGGAGGCACATGACATTCTGTAATCTTCTTATCTCAGAGGCTTTGCACCGGCAGCTCACCCACGGCTGCCCGTCGGAGCCGGACAGCGGGGCATGGAGAGTGGCCCAGAACGGAGACGATAATTTACCGTGTAATTTGTTGGGAGATTCCTTTGATAGATTTCACCACCAAAGAAATTTGCAAAAGGATGAGACCCTAAAGCTCTGAAGCCAGCTCGATCCTGGGGCTAGAGTGGGGCTACCTGTATGCTGCAGCTGCGTGGATGATGGTGGGTGAAGGGACTCAGGGACGTTGAAAATCACAAGTTAATGAAATCTGGGTGTAGCACTCCAAAAAGGCAGGTAATTTCAAGCTCTGGTGTGTTTGGCAAATCAGCAATCCCACTTTGGGGGGATACGTGTTCCTGTTTTGGCATAGCAGGTATGCTAAGATGAGGCAGGTTTCCCCTAGCTGCCTTATTGAGGAGATGTTACAACGGAAAGGTGATTGAAACGCCCACGAAGACATTAACAAAAATATTCCAACTCTCAAAACTGTTTTCTGAAAACTCGGGGAAAGAACGTCAAAGGAAAAAGATTCACACTTTGGGTTTTGCTCACTTTTGTTTTTAAATAGTTGCTTAATGACCTATAATATCACTTTTCTAAGAAAAAAATGTGAAAGAATTTGGTAACTTATAAAAAAAAAAAAAGAGAGGCGGGGAGGAGGACATTTTCTTCTAGCCTCTGAAAGAAACCAAATTGACTACTTTTTGCGGTGCTTTGAATGGTATTGGCGACATTCAGCTTTCCTTCCTTCCTGACTTTGTTGAAGAACATTCATTTCATTTGAGGCTGTTTCTTTTTCCTGCCAGGAGAGTTGGTTGGTTGGGGTGGTACTTTGTTTTCTGTTTGAAGGAACAGCAGATAAAAGGGGAGACATCATCTACATTTTGCTTAGTACATTGGTTTATATTCAATGTCCTTTTGAGAAGAAAAAATTCTTCAATTAGCATTTTTCACTGAGCCTTGTTCTGTTCAAGGCTCATTACTGAAAAATTTGAAGGCATATAATATTGTGACGAAGATGATCTGTGAGTCATGTCTTAATTAAAAGGGCTCTTAAGCTACAAGAGATGGAGGCCAATCCAGATTCAGAATGGGAACAAAATGAATGGATGAAGCCAGTCAACATCCTTTTCAACTCAAAAGGATATTCCCTGTCTTCACATGGAGGTTGAATATATACTGTGGGACCTGAGGACAGAGAAGACGCTGGACATTGGTTCCGTGGAATGACCTTGGCAAACGAGAATGTTCTGTGTAGAGAAACATGCAGGTGAAGGGGGCTGGTGTTATCCTGGTAGAGGAAGCACTGGTGGGGTGTCCCAAGGAAGGGAGATGAGGAGCTCTTCTGGGGATGACAGTGACAATTGTTCTCCATCTTTAAGTTCAGAGCAAGAGAACTTGGAGAATTAGTTTAAAGCAAGAAAAGTTGTGAATGCTTGGAATTGAATAGTGTTCTCCCAAATTCATGTCTCCTTAGAATCTTAGCCTGTGACCTTATTTGGATATAGGATCTTTGCAGATGTAATTAGTAAGGATCTCCAGATGAAATCATCCTGGATTTAGGACATGATCTAAATCCAATGATTAGTGTAGGAAGGAAGGAAGGAAGGAAGGAAGGAAGGAAGGAAGGAAGGAAGGAAGGAAGGAAGGAAGGAAGGAGGGAGGGAGGGAGGGAGGGAGGGAGGGAGGGAGGGAGGGAGGGAGGGAGGGAGGGAGGGAGGGAAGAAAGGAAGGAAGGAAGGAAGGAAGGAAGGAAGGAAGGAAGGAAGGAAGGAAGGAAGGAAGGAAGGAAGGAAAGGGAAAGGAACTGAGAGGGACCCATCTGTAATCCCAGCACTTTGGGAGGCTGGGCTGGGAGGATCGCTTGAGCCCAGGAGTTTGTGACCAACCTGAACAACAAAGGGAGATCCCCATCTCTACAGTTTTAAAAATTAGCTCCATATGATGGTGTACACTTATAGTCCCAGCTACTCAGGAGGCTGAGGTGGGATGATTGCTCAAGTCCAGGAGGTCGAGGCCACAGGGATATTTGTGACACGCAAAGACACAGGGAAAACCACATAAAAGCAGAAAGATTGGGGCGATGAGTCTAGAAAGCCAAGGAGCGCAAAGGACGCTGGAACCACCAGAAGCTAGAAGTGTGGCATGGAACAAATTCTCACTCAGAGTGTGGCATGGACTGAATTCTCCCTCAGAGCCTCCAGCAGGAACCAGCCCAGTGGACACCTTGATTTCAGCCTTCTGCCTTCTAGAACTGTTAGATGATACATTTATGTTGTTGTAAGCCACTGAGTTTGTGGGAATTTGGTATGGCAACTCTGGGAAGCTCATACACCCAGAAATGTACCACCCATTGTAGGTATTTTGGGTCTATGAGGAGATCATCTCAACAGGAGAGCCATCTGATTTTCACTTGCCATCTGCAGAGACCCCTCTCAGTCTGGCTTACATGGCACATGGCTGTGAGAATATTGGTGGGGCCAGGGTGCTCCTGCTCACACGCAGAGACAGACCTTCAGCCCTATCAGGAGAGAGCCAAGGCTGTACCAGGAGAAGGTGCTCTGGGAGCCTCAGGCTAGTGTTTCTACAGCATTGCTACAGCTCTGCATTAAGCAGAAAGCTTAGACAGGCGATGTCTCCTACCCAAGTGGATATAAATCCAAGCATCACCAGAACTAATCGTTTCTTGTTGGGACCCCCCCACCCAAAATTTTGATGTGTAATTTTTTAAATCCTAAAATTTGGCCAAGGATTTGGAGAACACAAAGTCACCTGGACCCCACTGGTCCCTGCCAGCAACAGAAGTGAGGCACATGATAGAAGTGGCATGGGTGCATGCAGAAATCCCTAGCCTGGCAGCTGTTGATGGGAGCCCAACCGATAATTTCTTACTTCACCTAAAACAGAGACTAACGTGTGTTGGAGAGTAAAAGAGGGCCCTGAACCTAGACTTAGAAAGGGGACCTAGATTGGGCTGAGTTACCTTGGACAAGTCACAACCTAAGGAAACCTTATTTTTCTCATTTATATGTTTACAACCCGAGACTAGCATATTCTTCCCTGAGTTCTGAGGAATTAACAAGACAATGTGTGTGAAAACATTTGTAAATGATTAAGTCCCGCGAAAACCTTGAATGTTTGAGATAACCTTTGGGGAAAGGACCCATGGTTAAATTTTTACTTCTTAGCACCACCTTGTGTTCAAGTTACTACTCTTGAATTTTAGAAGATCTGCGTTAACACAATGGACCAGAGGCCACTGAAGAATTCAGCGCGGCTTTCTTCTTGGTGCCATTGATGTGAAACTAAATGAGTAAAATTGAGGGCCGGGCGCAGTGGCTCACAGCTGTAATCCCAGCACTTTGGAAGGCCAAGGTGGGTGGATCATAAGGTCCGGAGTTTGACACCAGCCCGGCCAATGTGGTGAAACCCTGTCTCTATTAAAACTACAAAAATTAGCTGGCATGGTGGCGGGCACCTGTAATCTCAGCTACTTGGGAGGCTGAGGCAGGAGAATCATTTGAACCCAGGAGCCAGAGGTTTCAGTGAGCCAGGATCCGCCCTCATACTCCAGCCTAAGCAACAGAGCAAGTGTCTCAAAAAAAAAAAAGAAAAGAAAATTGAATAAACTTTGTAGGATTTCACTACTTCCTTAGAATTTCGTCAGATGCAAATATTTGAGAGTAATGTCTTTTTGGTGGTTTTTGTTTGAGATGGGGTCTGGCTCTGTCACTCAGGCCAGAGCGAAGTGGCACCATCTCTGCTCACTGCAGCCTCCACCTCCTGAGTGTAAGTGACTCTCCTGTCTCAGCCTCCAGAGTAGCTGGGACTACAGGAGTGTGCCACCACATCTGGCTACATTTTTGTATTTTTAGTAGAGATGGGGTTTTGCCACGTTGGCCAGGCTGTTCTCAAACTCTTGACCTCAGGTGATCTGCCCACCTTGGCCTCCCAAAATGCTGGGATTACAGGCATGAGTCACTGCGCCTGGCCACATCATGTTTCTTACTACTCAGAAAGCATGATGACTGAGAGGCATCCCCAAACCCACCGATTCCAATTTGCTTTTTCCTAAGAGAACAAAGAGACATCTAAGTTAAATACATTGCATAGCTACCAGCATTTAAGACCATACGGTGGAGATGACAGAGTTTTGGAAAATGTACTGTCTAATTTTTATAACCTGAGCAGACTTGAATGCTAGGTTTAGCAAGGTACCATTTTGAAGTATGGGGAGTAGGAATGGGTTACACTGGAAAACAGAGCCTGTGGAAGTTCTATTGCCAGACTTGGCCAGAGGGCCTGATTATTGAGTACAGCAGTACATTGGGTCTGAGCTATGCCCTTGTTTGTACTGAGTTTGCTCTGGTTGGGGTGGGGATGGCGGAAGACGGGAGAAGGGAGGCAGTTGAGGAGCCGGAGTCTTAGGATAATGGTGGCAATAACTGGAATCCCATGTAGTGATGTTGGAACTCACATCTTAGGATGCTTGATGTAATTTGGGGGTAGAGAAAGCAGGTCCCAACTTCAAGGGATGGAGCTGAGGAATAATGGAGATGAAGTAGGGGCTAGCATCTTGGATGAGGACTTGGGTGTAAACTCCGGTGTGGGGTCAAAGCATGAAATCAGGGGAGGCTGTGGCTCAGAAAGCCTGCAGGCACCAAACCCTTGGCCCAGGGCAGCTGGGGTTATGCAGAGAGTGGGGATGCTGGGGATCGTCATACATGGCCATCTGTTTCCCAGAAACTCAAGATAGGGAGAGGTTGAACAAAACCCAGAGGTCAAATGTCTTCTTCACGTCTAGATGGAGACTTGTGACGTGGTAGGAAGTACACACTTGCCGCACCCTTGTTAATCCTGGCTCTCACTGAGCGACAGAACCATAATTAGGCTTGGCCTGTGGTCTACCCATAGTGTACGTCCTGCTTTGAATTTCAACTGAAGCCATTTTTGAATGAACTCATTCCCTTGCTTCTTTTTTATAAAGAAATTCCAAAGGAATGCTTTGAGTCCCTTGGGAAGGTGAACTAGTAGTCTTCATCCAGATATTGACACATCATTTTTCCTTGGGGTGTTTTGTCTATCCACCTAGATTATAAGCTCCTCAAGGATAGTGTCTATACCTTAAAAAGTGTCTGTGCATGTGTGTTTTCTCTTAAGAATCCCAGGACTCCAAAGCAAAATGTTCTAAGCACGCAAGGCTAGGAGCATAACCTGTTCCTTGTGGTAATCAATTTCCTTCTGCATTTTGACAGGTAGAAGGGCAGGGATGGGGAACAGCAGGATGTGGAGGGTGGGAGGATAGAAGGTGATATTGTACTTAGATTATTGCTGCTTCATGCAACACAGAGCCAGGCAGGAATCAATCACATCCCCTAGTACTGTAGATTATTACTTGTGATATTAATGCATGTAAAAATTGGACCTTTAAGACTGCACTTTCAGAGGCTAATCACCTTCTTTAGCATCTCCTCCCTCGACAGAGTCTTGGTCTTTGTCTTCATCTATAAAGACCCTGGGTACTGCTGGTTAACTGAAATTTTCCAGAGCGATATTTTGAATCACCGGCATTAGAACTGCCACTGAATGGTTTACCGTATTTCAAGCAAAGGTCTCCTTGATGGGAGGCAAGGATTTTCTGCTTATCTTCCCGTAATGGCACAGTAGCCTTGCTACAGGGTGGATTCTGAAGTATCACTTAACAGCAATCCATTTCCTTATGATTCTTGATAGCATGGTTTGTATTTCACCACTAATAAATAGGACTAGTTTTCATAGAAAGGCTTTTAAAAACATGGGAACATTTGATTTGCCTGTAGTCTTTTTTATTTCCAAATAATTTTGTCTGTTCTTTTTTTGACCCTCTCAGTATCATTTTAAGGCCATCTTTGAAGAGGGAGACATCATCTCTGTCTTCTCTGGTGAGACAAGTGAACGAAAAGGCTTCTCAGAGCCACTCTTCAGATGCATACCGCTGTGGTACCTTGCAATTCAGAACCGCAGGCACAGCCTTCACCCTAAACATTTAGTGACTGCTTTGACAGAGGAATTCCTAAGACAGCTGCTATCTTGGCAGAACCTAGGGAATATTCAGATCCAAATTGCATTGCCCAAATCCCAGATATTTTGCTGCAACAGATACATTGACCAGACTGTCTTCGAAGAAGGAGGTTCATGACCACATCCCACTTGGATGCTTCAAAATGTCTTCACGTGTCTCAGAAGAGTTGCTCTGTAGATTTTTAGAGCTCTTTTATTTTAAACAAAATCTATTTACTTAAGCACTTTCTTCCCAAGTTAGGAACTTAGGTCCATTCAGGTTTTTCATTTTTTTTTTTTTTTTTTTTTTTTTGACGGAGTCTTGCTCTTCTCACCTCTGTGGCAATCTTGGCTCACTATCACCTCTGCTGTTCAGGTTCAGGTGATTCTCCTGCCTCAGCCTCCTGAGTAGCTGGGACTACAGACACATACCACCATACCTGACTAATTTTTTTCTATTTTTAGTAGAGTTGGGGTTTCACTGTGTTAGCCAGGATGGTCTTGATCTCCTAACCTCATGATCCATCCACCTCGGCCTCCCAAAGTGCTGAGATTACAGGCCTGAGCCACCGTGCCTGGCCAGGTTTTTCATTTTTCAAAGTTGAATTGCAAAACTGCTCCAGAGTGGAGAGGAGGCCTCCACAGTCAAAGGGACTTTCAATTCTTATTATTGTCATAGAACTTGGCAGCTTAGTTTCCTTTTGAGGAATATGCCTATTTTCGATTGTTAGATTTTTGTTGTAATCAGAAAAGAAAAGAGAAAGAAATCGTTGGGAGAGAATCAGTTCTTTTCAGTAAAGTATAAGAATGATAAACCCTAGTTATTTTGAACTGAAAAATTCCAAATTTATGATAATTTGACCTTGTTAGGAGAAAGTTTAGGTGTCTGTTACCTTTCCACTGATTTTCTAAATTTGGACTGTGACAAAATATGGTGGAGCATTTTAAAACCAAAATAACTAAAGTGTTTTTAAAGGGTTGAGCTAATTAAATTTGATATGTAAGTATTTAACACTTGTTATCTGCATATATTTTCTAAGGCCTTCTGCTTAGAAATATTTCTTTCATTTTTGAAGAGTTAGGTAGTTGTATATGCAGTAAAAGTGGGAAGACAATATTTTTTCAAAAAATCATAAATGCAGATATTTCATGTAGAATGACCTTAATGCATAGTTCCCATCTGCACACAGATGGAAACTAAAACACATTACCTACCTAAAGTCCACCGTTAGTAGAAAATTCTAGAATTTCAGTCTACTGTCTCTGAAAATCAGACTGGTTCAAATCTGGTATAGTGTTGTCAGATTTAGCAAATAACAACACAGAACACCCAGTTAGGTTTGTATTTCATATAATCAAGAAATAGTTGATTTTCACTAGAAGCTTGCCCCAAATATAGAACATCTTTTTGCTGAATATTTTAACTTTTTTTTAATATAACACATAATGTAAGTTATCTGGTAGCCCTAATTAGGGATCAATTTAGATTGTGTTTGTTCCTTTTCACTAATGATTTCATACTTTTTTGCCTATTTGATTAATTAAATCTTCCAAAGTCTCTATCTTTTAAATAAGGAACAGAATACCACCTCCTAGTCTCATGAAGTGGTTTAACTTGGCCTGTCTTTGACCTGAGGAGCTACGAAGTGGCACCGACTCACACAAGTGAAATTTTGGAGGCTCTGTCACAGAACACAGCTATATCCCCTCCCATCTCCTGGTTATGGAGATCTTATCTTTATTTTTTATTTTTACTTTTTTGTGAGATGGAGTCTTGCTCTGTCACCAAGCTGGAGTGCAGTGCCACGATCTTGGCTCACTGCAGCCTCTGCCTCCTGGGTTCAAGCAATTCCTCAGCCTCAGCCTCCCGAGTAGCTGAGACTACAGGCGTGTGCTACCATGCCCAGCTAATTTTTGGTATTTTAGTTGAGATTGGGTTTCACCATGTTGGCCAGGATGATCTCAGTCTCCTGACCTTGTGGTCCAGCTGCTTCAGCATCCCAAAGTGCTGGAATTACAGGTGTGAGCCACCAGGTCTGGCCTGAGATCTTATCTTTAAATCACAGATGGTACTAGTGTGGTCCAGGTGCTATTGATCGGGTAGTTTACAGCCTGCTGGGAAGTCCCTAACCTGGGCAGTTCCCTTCACACCTGGGAATTCCTCAGGGATTTTATCCTCTGGACCTGGATTTGCCCCAAAGCCACCTAGCAATTCAGATGATAGTGATGATGATTCAGGCTTTATGAAGTACTGACTTGATGGAATAACGTGAGAGATGAACTACAGGGCCGTAAGTGTAGAAAGCAATCATGACATCTGTGTGAATCTTTGCATTAAAAGAGCATTTAAAAGTCAGCCCTGACACTATCTTCAGGACAAAATAGCATTGACTTCTGAAGGAAGGCAGTAGCCAGGCCAAACACAGATGAGCTTGGGAAGGGTCCTGTTTTTGCCTCCTCTGCTATCTGTATGTCAGAGGCAGAAGGAGGAAGATCTGGATTTCTAGTGTGATATTACTTAGCAGAAATAAAGGGAACATCTTTTGCACATATGCAGTCTCTGAAATAGTCCTTGAAAAGATTTTTGTAATTCTGAAATCTTCAGCATCTTATGACTTCAACATTTGGTGCGAAAACCAGTCAATGGAGAACAATGAAAGCAAAACAGGGAAGGAACTTGACAGGCAGGCTCCCAATCTGCAGGCACTGGGTTTTTTTCCCCTGCTCAGGTCTTTAGTGGATGAAATGTCAAGTGAAACAAGCCCTTTTAATTCTTCTATTAAATCCAGCTTTTAATAACAAGCATCCTGGAAGAACAGATAATATTTGTCTTATAAAATGTAACAGCCGGTTCCCTTCCTGAACACAAACCCGCTCACAGGACTTTGTCATGGGCTCAGGCCTGACACGTTTGCAGATGCTCCAGCTAGTTAATTAATCAGGTCCAGATGCTGCTACTTAGCGATTTTCCCACTGTCCCTACCTCCCTTACCAGGGAGGGGATGGTGGCAGAGAGAGAGACAGGGTAGAGCCAGAGTCTGCCAAAGACCTCTGTATTCCAGGAAGTTCTGCCATGTTTTCTTCTATGTTTGACTCAAATGTAGAGCGTTTGCACTGGCCAGCAAGGAAATGTGTGTGAGAGAGCAGATGCCCATCAGAGACAGCGGCTTATATCACATGCAGTAACCAGACCCAAGAGAGAGACGTGCACCATCATTACCATTGTCTGCTCTTCTGACAACTCATCAGGTGGCCCAGTATCTTCTAAGCTAGACTCAGAAGGGATGAATAGGCCCGAGAGAAGATCTGAAAGATCTGCTTTCATCAGAGCTCAGTGTTGCACAGCTAATGCCATCACTTAAATGCAGTGTCCATCAGTGAGCTGCCAATGGAACCCTTGACTTGTACTTGGAAATTGAGGAGAGACCAGGTGTGGTGGCTCATGCCCCCACTCCCAACACTTTGGGAGGCTGAGGCAGGATGATCACTTGAGGCCAGGAGTTTGAGACTAGCCTGGGAAACATAGTGAGACCCTGCCTCTTCAAAAATAAAAAAAAATTAGCTGGGCGTGGTGGTATGTGTCTCTAGTCTTAGCTACTTGGGAGGCTGAGGTGGAATGATAGCTTGAGCCCAGGAGTTCAAAGCTGCAGTGAGCCATGATAGCACCACTGTACTCCAGCTAGGTGACAGAGTGAGACCCTGTCCCTAAACCAAAAAAAGAACAATCACAAAAAAAGGGAAATGGAAGTGCTTAAAGAGCAGAGAAGGGAGAGGAGGATGGGGCTCATGGTTGTAATCCTAGCACTTTGGGAGGCTGAGGCGGGCAGATCACTTGAGGTCGTCAGGAGTTCAAAACCACCCTAGCCAACATGATGAAACGCTGTCTTTACTAAAAATACAAAAAAATTACCTGGGCATGATGGCAGGTGCCTGTAATCCCAGCTACTTGGGAGACTGAGGTAAGAGAATTGCTTGAACCTGGGAGGCAGAGGTTGTAATGAGCCAAGATCACGCCACTGAACTCCCACCTGTGCAACAGAGCGAGCCTGTCTCAAAAAAAAAAAAAAGTCATTTTCTTCTGTGTATGTGCACATGGCAGGAGGAGCTTAGGTGAATCCAGAGCCCATCCTTGGGGGTTTAGGGTTTGCCCTTCACCGTGGCCCCTCCAGCCACCATCGCCATGCTGATACTGGTTAATAACAGTACTGCAGCTTTCTGTGTTTAATTGACTTGTCCCCCATCTGCTTTCACAATGTGAAATAAGAGGCCACAAGAGTCACTCCAGGCAAGGTGGTAGAAACAGACCTCACGCTTCAGTACCGTTTGACAAGGCAAAGAATTGCCCTCCCACCACATGGCACTGGTATTTGGAGGTGCTTTCCTTTAGAAAGTACCAGGTGCCTTTCCTCTCTGAGCACATGAACTGTTTATGAGTCAAAGTTGTCCTCATTTATAGGGGATCTGTTTTCTTTCTCTCTCTCTTGAAAAAACCTGTTATTCAGTGGGCTATAAAATGGAAAATAAAGATCAGAGGTAGTGGAAATAATATAATGTACCTGGGCACACACATTAGAAATCTCTCATAAAACGTAAGGCATTTAGAAATTTGTACTCTATTATTTCACTGTGGCCTGTTGGGAAGCCATTCTCCCTACCAGTGCTTTCAGTCTTGTCCCGGGACATCTTCATAAACTGCTGTGCTCTCTTCCTTTAACTCTGCTAGCTTTCCGAAGGAGGGAAGGCCCATTCAGGACCCCTGTTGATGATGGAATTTGATTTTCTGAGTTATAATTGCTTTGATGCAGAGTGAGATGTTGTGCTTCCGTGAAGAGACCCCAGAATGGTGTGTTTTTGAGGTTTTTGGTAGAGCAGGTAGATTTCTTTTTTTAGCCCATCCACATGTCACAGGCATGTAAATCAGAGCAACTCCATCTTGAATAGGAGCTAGGTAAAATGAGGCTGAAACCCACTGGGCTACATTCCCAGACGGCGAAGACATTCTAAGTCTCAGGATGAGATAGGAGGTCATCACAAGACACAGGTCAGAAAGACCTTGCTGGTAAAACGGGTTGCAGTAAAGAAGCCTCCCCAAACCCACCAAAACCAAGAAGGCAATGAGAATGACCTCTGGTCGTCCTCACTGCTACACTCCCCCCAGCGCCATGACAGCTTACAAATGCCATGGCAATGTCAGGAAGTTACCTGTATGGTCTAAAAAGGGGAGGCAGGAATAATCCAGCCCTTGTTTAACAGATCATCGAGAAATAACCATAAAAATGGGCAACCAGCAGCCCTCGGGGCTGCTCTGTCTATGGCATAGCCACTCTTTTATTACTTGACTTCCTTAATAAATTTGCTTTCACTTTATGAACTCACCCTGAATTCTCTTTTGTGCAAGATCCAAGAACCCTCTCTTGGGGTCTGGATCCGGACTCCTTTCCTGTAACACAAGGGTCTAATAGTACAGTACTAACAGATGGTTTATTTTCCCAAAGCGCCATTCCCCTTGATCTTGCAGTCTTGCTGCTCTGATTGTACCAGGCAACCTTTGTTGGCCTCATGCAACAGAAGACCAGGCAAAAGGCCTGGCCGCAGCATGGTCCTCATTCATCCCAGCCGTCCTGGAGTCCTCAGCTGGCTCAGTTCACTGAGGCCTTCTCAAAGCCCATCTTATTTTAAACCACATCCTCTAGTGGAGGAGGTTGAGCAAACAAGGCCAGGATGGGCAAGCACCCCCACTCCACTCTAGACCTCACCTCATGAGCTCAGTCACCCCTCAGGACTCCCTCCTTTGGTTCCATGTATCATCAATCCTTTCTACCCTCTTTCCTATCCCTCCTCATGCTCCCCTGCCTCCCCTAAAAACCCCAACAGATTTTTCTCCAGAGGACAATAAGCCTGCATCTTTGGTGCTGTCCGGAGCTCGGAGGGAAAGTTGAGGTCAACGTGGCAGGCTGTACTGCTTTCTTTTGAAGCAAACAGATGGTGAGGGTTAAATGACAGCTCTCTGACTGCCTCTTTTGAAGTAATTGGAGATAATTTGTATTTTGAAGCAGAACTTGACCATTGTCAGAAGGGAAGAAGGTTAATATGGAAACGATTTTACATTAGCCCCTGTTTCTTCCGCCGCCCCCTCCTCACTCCTTTCGTGCTCTTCTTCGGATCCTTGTCGCTCTAATCCTTGCTCCAGGCAATTGGTAAGATTGTCTCTGGGCTCTGTGTGTCTCATTTTAGGCAGTGGCTGTTATGAAAGCCAACAACAGCTTATTAAGGCCAGTGATAATCTCTTCCACTGATGCATTGTTGCTTTCCAGAGGTCCAATTAAGGCTCATATTAGAAACAAGATCTTGTAAACCTCACCTAGAACAGTTTGCAAACAAATGCTCCGGCAGCTTCCTCATCTCTGCTTAGAAACACAAACTGACTTCGTATCACAGAGAACACTGTGTCTGCATTTAAGAAAGGGACATGCTTGTCTTTCACTGCTAGCCACCCTCCCTTTCCAGACACTTAAATAAAATGTATTTTAATTTCAAAGCCTGGCTTTGGGACCCTGTCCCATGTGAAGCATGGTATTGTTTACCTCCTGACTGCATCCTTTATCAATTTTTTTTTTTTTTTTTTGAGATGAAGTTTCACTCTTGTTTCCCAGGCTGGAGTGCAGTGGCGCAATCTCAGCTCACTGTAACCTCCGCCTCCCGAGTGCAAGCAATTTTCCTGCCTCAGCCTCCTGAGTAGCTGGGATTACAGGTGCCTGCCACCACCCTGGCTAATTCTTTGTATTTTAAGTAGAGACAGGGTTTCATCTTGTTGCCCAGGCTGGTTTTGAACTCCTGGCCTCAAGCAATCCACCCATCTTGGTCTCCCAAAGTGCTAGGATTACAGGCGTGAGCCTCCACGCCCAGCCAACTGCGTCCTTTCAAAGAGTTTACAGTACTTCCTGAAATCCCACTGGGGAGGGAAGTGGAGGGGTAGAGAGCACCTTAAAAATACAAAATGCCTTGCATTTTCCAGAAGAGTCTTAAGAGAGTGGCATGTGGATTCCCCCGCCTCCTGTTCCCATCATAAATTCTCCCAGAGCTCACAGATTCCTGAAGACATAGGGAACAGGGAAAGAAGTTGGATATGATTGTCAGCCTTCATCTGGAGGGCATGGGTGGGAAAGATGCTGCCTTCTGGAGGTGGCTGTGATATTAATCTGGCTGACTCACACCCCTACCACCAGGGTATTGCCAGATACAGAGACACTGAAGAAGGTCAGGCCTATTTATAATTTCCCAGCCTAGTGGACATTGGGCCTAATGGAATCAGATGGTGCGAATAAGGGAGGCTATACCTTCAGAGGTACGCAGAGTCCTTGGGAGGCTGGCAGCTGCAGGGACACTGCATAGCACATGCAGACACCTTCTATCCCATGCCTCCTGAGCTTGTCAGCCAGCAGAGGACAATATGACCACCAATTGGTTAAGGATAGAAACTCAGTCCTTCCCATTCTGAGGTCTGTCAAAGCAAGAGATGAGCCACAGTTTGCCATAAAAGGAATCTTAATAACTGATATTTAAAAATGAAAGTTTGATCCAGTGTCACCCTGAAGAGTCTGAATCTGTAGAAGGCAAACAGAAGGCAGCAAAGTGAAGACTGAAATCTGTCTCCAGCATGTTTAAGTGCTGTTTGCAACTGAAGTGCTGAAGGGAAGATTGTATTTTATTCATATACATCTGGTTTATTATGAAGCACTTTTTTTCCCCACTAACTTGGAGAAAGCAAAGAAGATATTGTCATGTTACTGCTGGCTTTTTCTTAACCATCCAAAGTAGAGAAATGGCTGCAAACTTTTAGAAGCAATTCAAGTACCTCGGTAGCTTTCATCAGATGTTCTCTGTACAAGGAAAAGAAAAAAAATCATTCTATCTTTTTATTTTTACTTTGCTTTAATCTTATTTGATGATGTCTCAACAGGCTGGGACATGCTATCTTGGATGGCAATTTCACTGCACCATATGTGTCTCTCACAAGATAGCGGAGTGAGATGAATCTTGGCAGGAAGAGGACTAAACACATCGATGAAGAAAAGAAAAAATTTATTTACTGAACTCCCTGTTGCCTGCATACATTTCCCCCCTTGTACTGCGACACCCGGTGCAGCAGTTCAGACTTAGTTTGTTATAAACAACTGTGTGAAATACAGCCGCCATTTATCACTTTTTCTGATCCTCTGCCCCAGTTTTTCTGAAAACTCACATTAAGCATTTCATTGATTAAATGATGAAGCCCAATGAACAGACAGAGAAAATCTGGTTCTTCCCTAGACCCCCTGGTTGGGAGAAAGCCCAGGCCTGGCCCCTAGAAGCAGCAAAAGCCCCTTCTTCCCTACCCTACGCTTGGTGACAGACCTGGAGTCTACGGTGCTCTCCAGCCCGGTGGGATCCCCATCTTGTCAAGTTGGCTTCGGCCTTGGGGTTGCCATTAAGACATCATTAACAGATGAACATGACCAGTCTGTGCTGCCATTAAATAGAAGGAGGTTGCGGCCAGGGACATTGGAGGTGACCAGTGGTTTAGATTCTATTGGAAAATGGCTGTGAGATACCAGTGTTTCATCACATTCTCCACAGGGACAAGGATTATTTCAAAGGACGGACTAGAGCCGTGGTCTGGACTCCCTGCTCACCTTTCCGATGGGGAAGGGAGATCGTTTGCTGTCATGCTCTGGTATCATACGGGCTAGAGTTCCAGATGACAAAGTTGGAACTGTGGAATCTGTATATTTTTATCTCCTGTGATGCTTTCAGAGAATATCCTGGTGACCTTCTTGTGACCTCTAGAGAGCTAGAGCTCAGAGAATGAAGTTCAATGAGCCATTTCAAAATGTGTTGAGATTAAGGTGAAATCCAAAGCTAAATAAAAAATATAAGGAATATCATTCATCAGCCACTATTTTGAGGGAAAAGAAAAGGAGTTACAAGACTTCTTTTACAGGAGACAATTTAAAACATTGGGGAGCATTGGTTTATTGGGGTACAGATGTCCATCTTTGATTTTTTCTCATGGAGCTAGTGAGCAAATGGCATACATAGTGCTTGTCACCCCTGGATCCGATTCACAGGAGATGTGATTAGGACAGTTAGCAGAGCCCAGCAGAATGTGACAAAAGGTGCTTGAAGGATAAAGTTTCCTTGGAATACTCAGGCTGTGGATGTAAATGAAAATTCTGAGAAGGAAACTTAGGTCACAAGAAGAGAGTTAAATTCAGAATTAGCTGCTTTCAGAGGTGCATGCTAACTGGTATGTTCTTTTCCAAGAATTTTACAGGCAGACGTATCAGTTTAGAGCAGGAAAATCTAAGTTTTTTTTTAATATGTAAAAAGTAGTATAAATGCAGCATGACAAACAGGTATCTAATGTTCTTTTGCTACTGAACAAAATGCCTTTCTTCCCTCATTTATACTCATGTCCTCTGAGAACAGAGTTCAGAGAAAAGTTAGTCTTCTTGTCCTCAGAAAAATATCTAAGGTTTTGTGGTTGTATAGAACTTATCCCAAGTCTGCTGATTTTTTATTTGGAATGCTAGTGGCGGTGCGAAAATGAGAGTTAAATGTGGAAGTGCAGTTTCAAACTGTTTTAGAAGTCAAGTTGATTTCATTAATTTGGTGGATTCTATGTCTTACACCTTTTTAGCTTCTGGCCAGGAAATTTACATTTGGATCAGGATAGAATGGTCGTTTTTGAATGACACGGCAGGATGTGAGTCAATATGGATTTTATGGCTAATTTTTCCAATTACTAATGGTATACTTTTTAGGTGCCAAACACATGTACAGGGCATAATAGGTATGTACTTCTCTTAATTGTGCTCTTGCTTGACTTTGCAAATTGAAAGGAAGAGGTGGGAAAAATTACCGAAAGCAGGATGGAAAGAGAAGTTTACTGGCAATGATGTAATTTCCTATTGGTATCTTGTCCCACTAAAAACTCAAGATTGCCCCATTATAAATACCAGATCAATGCAATTTATTTCTTGAGTTAGGGCTATAGTTAGAAGTCTATTTGGATGACACGAGTAAAAGATACATGACTGTGTGCTTTCTCTCTCTTCCTCTCTTTCCTTCTCTCTCTCTCTCTCTTTCACACACACACACACACACACACACACACACTCTCATTCACTCACAGACACATCTGTGCTAGAATTATTTCTATCCTTTCAACATAAAACATCAAGATGGAGTTAGTAAATGTTGATGATACTTGTTTATACATTTGCGTTATACACAATGTTAATAGCACATGGAAAGAAAAGGAGTTACTCTAACACCTCTTCCAAAGCCATACCAAAATCTAAACTCCCTGAAATCATTTGAAGTCTCTGAATCCGTAAGTCTTACTTTCAAGCTTCAGGGGCAGGATGTAATAAAGTGGGGTGTGGGTACGTGTTCTAATTTATCCAATTTCTCTGGAATGAAGCTATGTACATTGATATGAAAATGAGATGTAATCTTCATGGTTCGATAAACTGACTCCTTTTAAGAGAAACACTTCTGAATTTTAGCCGGCTCTAAAGGTTCCAGACTGCATTAGGAAACAAAGAATATGAACTCTGGAAAGGTCTCTCAGGTTTGGATAATGCAAAGGAGACAATGCGAACCTGATGTTGGCTCCACCTCCCTCACCCTTGGTTAAACATAACCCATAGTCGCTTCCTTCTTTATCAGAAGGACAGTTAAGAGTTCGGTAACCAGAGTCTCGTTTTAATTAGATTTTTACATTTAAGGCAAAACAGACGCATAATTTAGTCATATTAGTTAGCTCATTTGTACTTTTTTTTCTCTTCATGCTAATTGTGTACTTAGTAACTGGTATTGTTCGAAGAAGAGAGGGTTGTTTCTCTTGGACTGGGTTTTCCAGTGTGGGGGCCACTTGAAAACCGCCTCTCATGTTCCCCTCTCGTGCAATATCAGTTAATTCTCAAGAGGAATTCAGACAAGGTGCTAAAACTAGGATAAAAGCATTTTAATACCAGAAAATCTGCTCTGTCAAACCAGAGGCCTTTTGCTGGTGGGAAAGCAGCAAAAGTAAACAGTAGCGATCTCTCGTGTAACAGAAGATTTAGGTATAATTTGTTTAAATAGTAGCAATAATGATTATTAATTCACCCTTTGAATGTTAACAAAGACTTGGGTTTTGTTAGTTTGTACTTTAGATTCATTTCCAAGCTCAAGTTTGTTTTAGGCTAATGCTCCCATCAATGGGAAATGCAATTAGCTTTAGATTCCTATTCCCCTCTCTCCTCAAAATATATTTGATGTTTGGTAATACAAAATAAAATAATTCCCTTTCACAAGACTGCCTTGGAAACCTTGTGATCACAACAGAGTGAATTTTTGTTGAATTCTTCTCTACTTCCCTGGGAAACAATAAGGAATTCTTTTTGTTCTTTGCCACAGAAGGTATAACAAATGGATTTCAAAATACCTGCACTATATAAGCGGTGCTTAGAAGAAAGAAAAATCAAAGCAAGAAATAAAAATTACAAAATGGTAGAGCCGGACTACTTCCTCCACAATTTGTTATCTGACCTCATTGCTGAAAAACTCCATGAAGGATCATGGTGGCTTGTTTTTCTCCCTTTGACACTGGAACATTAAAATTAGTTTTAGTTCTGTTTTATCCTGTGTGGTGTAAAAGGGCCAGAGTCCCTAGAGGACCCGGCCACAGGGATGGCGGGCATTCTCCAAAGGGCAGCCCCACACTGGGTCTGCTGTAAACATAGACAGACTCAAGTGCAAGGTCCAGCTTGTCCCGTCAAGTTTATCGTCCACTCCATCAAAGGGTCTAATGGTCAGCAGAGGGGGCTAAATGTGTCCCCCGTGACCTGACATTAACGGAGTGGACTGGTTTAAGTGTTACTGAGGGTGTCTCAGAATGATTTGGACGCCAATACCCGTTTGCCTCAATGAGCCGTCATCTGGGTCATGACTCAATACAGCTTTGCCCTGACACGGCCCAGCCCCGAAGTACTCCTGGGGGACCTGGCCTCACCTCGCAGACCAGCAGACAGCAGGCTGATCAATGCCCTCTGACAACAAGTGAAACAATCACCTTTTCCCTCTCCCCTCCACCCTTCGTACCTCCCACCCCTCACCCATCTGACCAGCTTGAAAATGATAAAGATAAATTGTTTTATCTAAACATAGAGTCTGACACTGAGAAAAGACAGGAGGAGTGAGGCGACCCACCCAGTTTGTCTAGAGCCTTAGATTCCAGCTTTTTGCTTCTCATGTAATTTTGATAGAAAAAAAAAATCAGTCTGTATATCAAATGTAGAGCTCGTCTGATCCAGAAAAAGAAAGAAAGAAGGAGGAGAAGAAGAAGAAAAAAAAAAAAGCCAGGCGTTGTGGTAAATATTTTCTGCTCAGATGTAAGCTGGCCTATAAACATTAGCTTTGGAGGTGTTAAGGAGACCCCGGGCATTTTCTGTGTTTGGACTGGGATTTTGACAAAACCATATGCCTAGGAAATACATTTAAATTATAAGGTTCTTTAAGAAGCAGAGTGTTTTTCAAAAGGAAACCAACAACATAATACTGATGTGGGAAATCTTTAGAAAAGGCTTGAAATACTTTTAAGAGAAGATTCCCTGCAGAGTTCCAAAATAACCATTTAAACCATTTTTGCATTCCTATTTATTTGGATTTGAAACAAAACTAAAGAAGATAGAAAAATGTAAATATTCTTCTCCTATCATGACTGTCGTTTCTTCCTGACATTTAAAAAAAGAGAGAAAGTGTATTAACTAACGCCCAAAAAGAGTTTCGATGTGAATAAAAATACATGTGAAAAACATTTTAAATGCATCTGAAATACGTTTAATATATTTCAAATCAGAGGATTAAAATAAGTGAAAATAAGTGGATTAAAATGTTTCAGAATTATGTTTCATTTACTACTAATAATGCTATTTTTGATATTGATTTCCATGTAATATTGCCTCATAAAACAATTTTAAAATCATTTTCCTTTAGGCAGAATAGGAAAAAAAAAACATTTATGTTAGATTAAGACAATTCTCACCTAAGAGGTGAATATTTTCAAAACTGTGTATCTCAATATTTTAAAAAGCATATCAAAAGAAAATTTCATCTCAAAGCATTACCTTGTGAACAATTCCTAAATGTCCCTTTTGTAATTTCTGAGAAGTAACTAAAATTGCATATACATGTTTTTTAAAACAAGAACAAATACCTGTTTTCATATTTTAGCTGCTGAGAGCCATCTCCACTCACAGTTTTTCATTTGCTGAAGTGAACTGGATAAGTAAATCAGTGAGAAAAGAGTCAAATACTTTCATATTTTTTAGAGAGAGAATTGTAATTTACTAACTGTGCTTTTCATCATTTGACGTCTAATTTGTTTATATAGCAATTCAAAGGCACATTTTATTTACATAATTATTTATACAAGTTATCTTTCCTTCTTGACTTTATTAATTTTTTTTCTATTTTGTTTACACCTTCTAGTGGAGTGGAGTAATACACTGTATATACAGTGTTTCTATGTGTTATTTCAAAAATAGTTTATGCCATTGTTGAAAGATGATTTTTAAATAAAAGTACATATTTATGTGGGTTATTTCTAACAAAAGAATGAAGTACATCTTATGCTTTGTATATGAGCATTAATAACAGATGAATGTCTTCCTTTTTGGAAGCACAGATATTTATTATATAATTGCACTTAAAAAGAAAAAGGCTAAACACCCAAAGTGTCAAAAGTCAAGCTTAACAAATTTAAAAGCAATGAAATGAAAACCCAGTTAAGCACAAAAGGTCTTTTTTGAATTTAGTGAAAAGCTGTTGCGAGACTAAGGAAGACGAGACCTGTGCCTGCAGTGTGCAGTTTATTAGGTCCAATGCTCGTCTTCAAAGGAGTATCACAGCCGTGTGGCATTTAAGGATTTAGAGGAATCCTGAGAATTTGAGTGCTTTTTGCCAAAATGGATTCCGTGTGCACTTTAGCCATGAAAACTGATTTAGGATCTTTTCCTCTGGCTTTATTTGTCCATTTAGATAACTACAAAATTATCAGTCTGCAAAGGCAGAAAAATCAAGGCGGGATGGAGCTAAACAGAAATCATCCATATTTGCAGAAGAAAACCCAGACTAGTGTGTGTATAGCAAGGAGTGTGTCACTGTGGTTATGGAGCAGCCAAAATGGGGTACTGCAAGTTTTCAGATGCTACAGCAGGATCCGGGTAACTGTTTATCTGCTCCAAGCATATAAAGATATTCGTACATGTTTTTAAAGTAACGTTGAGCATTGTGTTTGTGCTCACGAGTTCCAAAGTAATCAGAAAAACCGTATTTTTCCTGCACTTTTGAAATAACACACTAGAATAGGATATGGAAGGATCCTGAATGTCTCAGGAAGGTGCACAGCTGGGAGGGAGCCAGGACGTGTCACCAGGGCACACTGGGTTTGTGTCCATCAGGGACAAGCCTCTTTCTTGAGTCAGGTTTAAATGAGGCATTTCAGACCCAGTGTTTGGATAAAGAGAGCACAGAGTCGACCTTGTGGGATGAAAATCAAACCCTATTCACTATCAAGATTTTCGTCAGTGAAAGCTCTCTCTCCCCTCTTGACAAACCCCCCATCCAGGGTGGAAACCTGGTTCTAGGATTAGCAGGGCAAGTGGCAAGGATCTTAAGAGACCTAATTTGGGGACGAGGGTTTCCTGTCCCTGGAACTAAAGGAAGAGTCAAAGAAAGGGAATGTTTCAGGAGAGAGGCTGAGATAAAGAAATTCTGAACTTTGAACAAAAGGAATGAAGTAGGATTTAATTTAAACCAGGGTATGACTTGCTTTTTATTAGCTTTGATTGTACAGGATTTTTTTTTCTTTCTTCCTTTCCTTCGTTCTCTTTATATTTAATTTAAAGCCAATTTGGTAACATGGGGCTTGCTCTGTAAATATAAAAATAGAATAGTACAATAACCCACGTGCAGGAGGGGAGAAAATGGGGCATGTACCCTCGACAGGAACATCACTGCATTTTTACACAAAGAACAAATCTCTCCATCCTACGTTGTCATTAGGATGGAGAGATTTCTTTTTCTTTTCTTTTTGTTTTTCTATCATTTCAATGTAAGAAAAGGACCCCTCTCAAGATGCAGTTCCCGCTTTTGCAACGTTGGATATGTTATTATTACAAAATGTGGTTATATTCTCTGCCTCTTACATTAACAATGGGGACAGGGGTAGGGGGTGGGTCGGAGGGGCCTGAAATGACAGAATGAGGGACACACAATAGGATGGCCGTGACTCTGAACAAATAAATAAAACATGTGAATCACAGTCTCTGCTCTCTGCCTCCCTCCTCCCTCCCCCCCCAACTGTGATTAAATTTGCTGTGGTCATTTCCCAAATGTCTGCCTGATTAAAAAAGGAGAAGAAGAAGCCGAAGAAGAAGCAACAGCAGCAGCAGCAGCAGCAGCAGCAGCACCTAAAGCTTTTTCTCACACCGTGGCTTAAAGCGAGGACCCTTCCTGGGGCTGGCAATCTCCACTCCTGCCAATCAATCCTACGAGCACAGACACGCATGCCGCTTTCATTAGCAAAAACGCTCCACATCTGATTGCTGTCCTCTTCCTACCGCCCCCCACCCGGAAAAAAGAAAACAAAACAAAACAACTACCGACCCTGTAATACCAACTCTGCCCCCTTAGTAAACAGCTACCCAAACTACCTCCAGCATCACACTGAAACCCTAGCCGCCCGGGGCTGAGTAATAGGATTTCTCATACCCGGTCCTACAACCACCAACGCAGCTTCCCAGAAACCTATTGGATGCACAGGGGGAGAAAAAGAATACATTTTAATAAATCGAGGGGAAAAATGATTTGGGTTCTGTAGCCCTGTTCTTTAGTAATAGAAAAAGGTGAGGTTGTAGCAGGGGGGAGAATGGAGGGGGAATTTAATATTGCAAGAGATAATAGCAACTATGTTAATATCCGGAATTTTCAATGTACCATAAGTACATTTTGTTTTTCCTTTTAGCACGATTTATAATTAAAGATTTTAATCTGGCTTCACATTGAGTTAATAAGCCCTTTGATTGATTAGGATTCATAAAATTGCCATTTCCCGCTGACGCTTTGTGTTTCTGGGGATGTTCTTTTGAAAAGCTGGGTTAAGGTGAGTAGGAAGCAGTCATTGTTTAGGCTGAGCTGCGCCAATTCTGGGAACTCGGAACCGCTTTATTCAGAGTTTGTCCCCTACAATATCTTGTTGTTCAGCCAAATTAATGCAGATAGGATCTACTGGGCTGCTGTTGAGTCATTTTTTTAGGGGCAAACTTTTTTTTTTTTTTTAATTTCAGCAGGTGTTCTGAACAATTTCTGCCTGTTTCCTGACCTGTTCTTTGGCTGCACTAAACAATAAATAAATAAATAAATAAATAAATAAATGAAAATCAGGACGAAACAGCATCAAATTGATAAATCGAATGTTATAAAGTGTTTCCAAGATAAAGGCGAGAAGAAGAGCACGGACTAAAGACATGTGAATGCAGCAAACCCAGGGAAACCGGGCTCCAATTTTTCTTTTTAAAAATTCAACTTCAGAGGCTGTGCGACCAATAAATTATCCTTTTGCATGAATGGCCTATAGTGCAATATATGGGAAGTATCCTCCTTCAGCTAAGGGGATGTCTTAGAAATGTAAAACAAATGAAAAAATAGGAGAGAGACGCCGAAGCCGGGAGGCGGCCCAGCGCTGTGCTAATGCTGTTTATCAAGTTAAATAATATACCCTGCCACCCCCACCCTCTAAAACCAAACCAAAATTAAGAGCAAAATCAAGAAACGCCGATAAATTCTGAGAAGAAAAGGAAAGACAGACAGAAAATGGGAGATAGAGCCGGTGATTTGAAAAGTCCTGGCAAGGGGACAGGTTTATGGTACCCTCGATGTGTGTATGGGGGTCTGAGAGAGAATGCCCCCCACGCTTACTGTTAGCAGAGGTGGGGGTCGGGGGGAAGTGACTCTGTTTGGCTTCGGAAGGGCCTCCCTGTGGAGACTGAACCAGAGAAAATTCCCTTTGTGTTTTGTGCTCTAAAGGGACCTGCTATTGTTGTATGAGGGGCCTCTTAGAAGATCCAGGCAAGCTGGGGCTGTGGGCAAAACCTTTCCAGATAACACTCAACTTGTTTTGGAATTGATCCTGACACTCCTTCACCGCATCATCCTCCCCAGTTCACTTGGCACAAATATCACTTTAGAATCTTGTTATTCTCATTCGGATCTTCTCCAAAGGCAAATGTTTTCAGTGCTAATGAGAAAAAGCAGAAGTCATGTCCACGGCCGGGGATCCCAGAAGAAGCGTCCCCCAGGTGGACTGGGAGGTGTCACCCAGCCTCGCTTCTCTCCCACACCTTTACCTGGCATTCTTCTGTAACCTGAAAACCCTGCCTCACTCCCTGGATTGCCAAAACCCTCCTTCCCACAAGCATCTTTGGTCTCTTTCTGGCTGGATCCCCATCAATATGCTCAACACTCCCTGGCACGGATAGGTCCCCCTTCCCCAAGCTCTCTTTCCCTGGAGGTTTCTGAGTTTTGCCACAGAATAGCCAACACCAGCACAAAGTATATAGCGGCCAACCCGTGGAGGGAGATGAGTGTGGGTTTCCAGCCAGCCAGCAATGCCCCTACATTTCCCAAAATGTTCCTGCTTGGCCTTCGCTGACCTCCTGAATTCCGGACCCGGCAGGCCTGATTGGTGGCCTTTTAAACGTGACTAATAAAGAAAATTTACCCTAAGCGGGGAGGGGCCCCCAGCTTTACCACTAAAGGGAATGTGCCCTGACGCATTATATTTTTTTAAAGAAGAGAAGAAAAAGAAAGAAAACAAAGCCCGACACATGCATTTGTGGCAATGCAGAAATAAATTAAAACAAACTCTCTCCTCCACCCCCCCTTCTTTTTTCTCTCCCTAACCCAGGTCCTAGGCAATGACAACAGAGAACGAATAATTCCCGGTGCCGTGTCTTACAGTTAAAGGTACCTTTGAATGAATGTCAGCTCCTTTCTACCTTAGTGCAGTCGATCGATGCTTCATTAGGGCCGAATTGTCTTTGCCCATGCAACCTTGAAAATAGTCCTTTTAATTACCTGTTAGGAAGTCAAGGACCCTCCTTTTCCCCTCTATCTCCCTCTCTCTCTTCCCTTCTCTCTCTTGTACCTTTCTCCCTCTGCCTCTCTCCCGCTGTCTCTCTCTCCCTCTCTCTCTCTCCCCCCTCCCCCATCCCCTTCTCCAGCAGAAGGCTCTGGGAAGTGGGGGTGAGCAGATGGGGGTCACTCGCATTTATTCACAGTCTGAGTACATCATTCCTTGATAGAGAAGCTGGGAGGAGAAGAGAAGGTGGGGGCGGGGGACCTGGGCAGGGGAAAAAAATGGAAAAGAAAGAAATATCGGACCCTGAGGTGAGAGGGCAGGGTTCAAGTCCAGACTACAGATCTATTGAAGAGGTTTCAGCCAGGCAGGCCTCCACTTGACTTTCTCATCAGCCAGCTTTATGGATTCCCAGCTGCTCCCTTTACACCAGGCTCTTACATCTCCCTGGTGCTAATTACCAGGGGTTTCTAAATAATGCACTGCCAGGCCCTGCCAGTGCCTCCAAAGGATTTCGGACAGGCTTCCTCCAGGTCACAAGGAAAGGTGGGGCCTGTTGGTGAAGTATTTCAGAGGGGCCAGGGAGAGATGCGCAGCCGGATTAATCCCTCCCGTGGAAACTGAAGGCGTTCCAAATAATCGTAGGCCTGGCAAGTGAGCACTGGAAGAAAGTGCATAAATAATCATATTTGTTATGCACTATTAAAAATTCAGAAAGATTTTAAATTCAAGTGATAATCTGGTCATCCTGAGGGATAGGCTTGTATTTAATAGCCAGGTATTTTTTACCTATTCAGTTATGATGAGAAATATTCTAATGAAGTCATAAACCTCAGCAGAGATATGTTAATCACCTGTGTGCACTGTTAGAGCTGTGTTAAAAACATACCTGCCCAGGCTGAGCCTCCTCCTCACATGGTGATTCAGGATCACATGTGCAACCCTTTTTCCTTCCCGTGGTCCCCAGACACCTGGAAATATATGGCTAAAAACTACAAAGCTCATCTGATCTTCTCTTCAGCGGCCATATTTCTATCCGAGCAAGGAGCCAGGGGTCAGGAATACATTTCCCCCCAAATTTACACAACAGAGTGAAGTTACATTGCTCTCACCCCTTCCCAACACACACACACACACACACACACACACACACACACACACACAGTCTCTCTCTCTGAAGGTTTAGCTTTCCCAAAGAAAATACAAGATGCTAGTTATTTTTTAATTCAAGATACACTGTAATTATTTAAGTATGAGCATGCCCCAAATATTCCATGGGACATATTTATACTTAAAAAAATTGTGCATTGTTTATCTAAAATTCACATTTAACTGAGCATCTTTTTGTTTAACTAGCTAAGTCTGGCAACCTCATGCAGATTCTTTTTAAAGGTAGATATTTCCTACAGTATCAAATGAAGATAATGATATCAAGTCACTTACAAAAATACTTTATCATGAAAAGATTTATTCAATATTTTAGAGTCTAGTTTGTGACACTGAAAAATGAGAGGTTACCCTGTAGAGCAATCTTCATCTTCTGTTGAGTCATCTCATTCCACCTGGACATATAAACTCCAATTCAAGTGGTCACAATGGACAGTTGTCTGTCCATTTAGCTCAGTTGTATAAATAAAAGGATGCTAGAGGCTGGGCATGGTGGCTCATGCCTATAATCCCAGCACTTTGGGAGGCTGAGGCAAGTGGATCATGAGGTCCGGAGATTGAGACCATCCTGGCCAACATGGCGAAATCCTGTCTCTACTAAAAATACAAAAGTTAGCTGGGGGGCTGGGTGCGGTGGCTCACACCCATAATCCCAGCACTTTGGGAGGCCGAGGCAGGTGGATCACAAGGTCAAGAGATCAAGACCATCCTGGTCAACATGGTGAAACCCCGCCTCTACTAAAAATGCAAAAAATTAGCTGGGCATGGTGGTGCATGCCTGTAGTCCCAGCTACTCTGGAGGCTGAAGCAGGAGAATTGCTTGAACCCAGGAGGCGTAGGTTGCGGTGAGCCGAGATTGCGCCACTGCACTCCAGCCTGGGTAACAAGAGCGAAACTCCGTCTAAAAAAAAAGAAAGCCAGGCATGGTGACACTTGCCTGTAATCCCTGCTACTTGGGAGACTGAGGCAGGAGAATCGCTTGAACATGGGAGTTGGGGGTTGCAGTGAGCTGAGATTGGGCCACTGCACTCCAGCCTGGGCAACAGAGAGAGACTCCGTCTCAAAAAAACTAAATAAATAATAAAATAAGGACACTGGAAAAAAAAATTCTGTATGTTTAGAAGTGCTCAAGTTGCACTGTCATCACCATAGTATGATTCAAATATCTCAGCCTAGTCCTGCCCTGTGCAGCCCCCACCCCAGGCCCACCCACAAGTTCTGATTCCACTGTGAGCATTGTGCCTTCCCACCGGCTCCATTCAGTCACTTGAATACTCGTGGGAGAAGAATACTTCCTGCATCGTGCGAGGGACTTAACCTTACTCGGGGAGCTATGATGTTACCACATTAAGCTGAAACAACCACCAAACAGGAGGGCCAGAGGACAGGGCTGGGAAGGGAGACAGGAGGAGGGCTGGGAGGGGAGGCAGGAGGAGGGCTGGGAGGGCAGGCAGGAGGAGGGCTGGGAGGGGAGGCAGGAGGAGGGCTGGGAGGGGAGGCAGGAGGAGGACTGGGAGGGGAGACAGGAGGAGGACTGGCGATTGCGCTTCTGTAGTTGCCTCACAAGCCGTCTCTCTCATCAAAGTGTCCCATGTAAGGAAAAGGGGGGATGGCAGGACCCAGGCGTCCATCTCTGCTTGCTGGGATCTTACTCTTAGCATTTTCAGAGCCTCTAAGTAATCTGCCAAATAAATGGAATGGGATTCCTAGTTTTGTATGTTTGACAGCATGGTTTTTTCCATTGTATTTTTATTTTTTTGAGACCGATCTGCTCTGTCCCCCAGGCTGGAGTGTAGTGCTGTGATCACAGCTCACTATAGCCTCAGCTTCCTGGGCTCAAGTGACCCTCCCACCTCAGCCTCCTGAATAGCTAGGATCACAGGTCCTATGCACCACCATGCCTGGCTAATTTTTTAAATTTGTTGTCGAGATGAGCTCTTGCTATGTTGCTCAGGCTGGTCTCAAACTCCTGGCCTTACGTGATCCTCCCACCTTGGCCTCCCAAAGTGCTGGGATGAGAGCATGATTTTGATATTTCATGGGGTCTTTGGGGAGAAGAGTGGAAAGGACACATGAAATCTCACATGAATTTGCTGGGCCCAATGTACATATTCATAAAGGTGAGGCATGCTCCAGGCTGGAGATGGACAGGTGGAGAATGAGGCTCTAGGTCAGGCTGACCTGGTGCTTTGGGGTAACTCTTGCTGAGTGGGCAGGGCTGGAGCTGTTGTTTCTGGAAAGAGCTGGGGAAACTGGGTCTCTGAGATGACCCCTACCGTGTATTCCAAAAGAGCATCTCATTTTCCTGGGTCTGAAATCCCTGCTTTTAGGAAGCATTGGCCAATAAGCTCATGCCTGCCTCTCTCTGTGTGCCTGGGCTCAGCCTGGCCTTCACTGATGTCCTCAGAGGCCTCTGATAGCCAGCAGGTGATGGCTTTGTGTGTGACTGACTCTGGAATTGGCAAATACAGTGTTCATAGTCCTGGTTGCCATTGAGGAGAATGTTTGCTGAGCACAATATCTGATCTAGAAAACAGTGAAGGTGATGGACAATGAGATGATTTTCAGATTGATATCATGTAAAGAGGTGGGGGGAAGAGCAAGTGATTAAATAATACTTGAAAAAGTCAAAGGAAACTGTAAATGCAACTTTTTAGGAGCCACGGAATGGAATTTTCTGCACAGGAGAAAATAAGTCTTGTTCCTCTTCCTGCTTTTACTGCTGGTGACATGATCAATCTTTTTTCTCTGTGCAGGCTGGTCAATGGAGGAATAGATTAGATACTCTTAGGAGATTTTGATGAGACTAAAATCTAGGAGTTGGGATCTTTGGGGACCTAAAGAATAAAGAGGTTATTTCCTTTGCAGAGTTTCCTTTTGTGAGAGAAAGCGTATCTTCCCTGAAAATAGATTATTAAAATGACTTTAACTATTGGGGGAAAAAAGAAGAGTTTTGCATGCAAAGCAGGAGTGTTCTGTTTCATTTCTACTCATCTAGGACTTCAAGTAGCCCATATGATTATGGAAGCAGTTATTCCTAAGAACCACTAAAGACATTTTCCTCTTGGACCCATATCACATGAAAACCAGCATCCACATGAGGCCAAAGAAACATGCGTTTTGTTTCAATACAATGTGTCTGCATGAAACATTATGACAACGAGCTCCAAAATTCTCCTTCTAATACTCATCACCAAAATATACAGCTTATGGTAAAGTAAGTACAGCTGATTAGCAGCGATCATATTTGGAAGAGAGACCTCTGCTTTCATAGCATAGCTGTCCTGAGCAGAGTCCAAATTCCTCCCGATTCATATGTGTGAGTGTGGGGAGAAAAACTGTTTGTCTGTATATACTGGACATTGAAAAGCAATTTCTTGCAGCAGTGAGCTTAATGTATCCAGTAACCTTCTATTTATTTGGGCATTATTTGCTGAAAACATTTGGGAGGCTTTGGCATAGGAGTATAAGAAACCCCAGACCAAGTGTTGATACAGAGTTTCCCTCTTCACACACCAATGGCCCAGACCCACACGGGCAGGTGCTGGAAAAGCCGCCTCTCTTTACTGAACAGCATCAAATAAGGTCAGTAATGTTGCTTGTGCGCCCTTCTTCTTTTATTGTCCATGTTATCGAGGAAACCTATAAAAGTTCCCTCTTTTGATATCTTGACCCACAGTGTTGCTCGCATGCTGCTTTGTGGTTTAGAGATTTAAAGAAACAGAGAGGGAAAAGGAGTGAGAGAGAGAGTTTGCCTTAGGTAATAAACAGCGGTGTAAGGCCAGAGGCCTTATGAAAAAAAAAAAGAAGAAGAAGAAGGGGAAAATTTTTTTTTTAAAAAAAAGAAGAGAAGCAGCCGTAGCAACGAGGGAGTTTAGAAACGTTCAGGGGGTTGGAGGCTTGCAGGAGGGGTGGGTGGGTGTGTCAAATCAGTTTCACCTGGTAACAATGTTAACTACAATTCCGGACATTCACAAGCTCATTTACACCCTATCTTGAATGCAGAGAGGTGTATGATGTGTGTGTCAACAGGGCCAACAGTCACAGGAGAAATATTTGGAAACCCACAGATATCCTTGTTCAATTCTCCTAGTTTTCAAAGACGAGAGAGAGAGAGAGAGAGAGAGAGAGAGAGAGAGAGAGAGAGAGAGAGCGAGCGAGCGCAAGCTATTTGATAGCATAGGGTACTAGTTTCTGTTTTTAGTGGGAATTTAAAATTCGATGCTGTCATCTCCCCTACACACAATCTTCACTCTCCAGATCATACCCTCTGTACCTCCTGCCTCATGTGTCACAGGTGTTGTTTCTGCCAATAAGGTATCTCAGTGACTTTGGATTTGACTAATGCTTTGAAGTTAGTCTATTGAGGGAATCACTGGACACTCTGTATGGCTTGCACATATCTTGACCTATCTAAGATGACATGTTTATTGAAAAGATGGCAGAAAACGGGTCTTTGTTATTGTTGGGAGTTTGTATGGTGACTAAGGAGGGCAGATCTATCTGTTTACTTTTTCTGACTGCTTCCATGTGAGGTGTTGAGCTTGTGAAGGTGGGATTTCTAAAGTCTCATCTCTCCGCTGTTAGCCAATGGGTGTGTGGTAGACGTGAGGAATTAGGGGCTGTGCGAGAAACAAGACCATTTGCGTGGGAGATGGGGACATTTGTTTGTTTCTTTCCCAGCTCTTTTGTCCAAATGTCTCCTCTCCTGCTTGCTTTGGTGGGAGATAAGACTATTTCCTTGGCATGGAAAGAAAAGTTATCTAACTTTTTCAGGAAGATATTTTAGAAACAAATATTGAAGCTTTTGCTACTAAAATGCAATTAATGATGTACTTCTCATTCAGTATACCTTCAGAGCTGAAATTGAGGTTGAGTACTCAAGTAGAGGGTGACTTTTTTTTATTTGTCATTAACTTTTCATTAAATTTTATTTCAATATTCTTTGGTGAAACTTTTTTCCCAAACTGTACAGCAGAGCAAACAGAAGAGGGGATAAGGTGAAAAACTGGTGACATGAAGTCTTGTACAGCTTTTATTTTAGGCTGACTAGTGTTAAAACACACACACACACACAATGATACAAGTCATTGACATGATATGTACATATGCTGCATGATGATGTGCTGCTCACATTCATTGCTCAGAATGTTTTTATGTGCTCACTTGGACATGCCACCTGTTTATTTGTACAGTTTACTCAGAAAAAAAAATCGGAATGCAAAAATGACGAATCAGCATGACTCTAGAAAATGTATAAAGCAGTGAGCCCCATATATGAAGAATGAAAGAGTTACGTTATTAAAAGTAACTCTTATTCAAGAATAATAATGGCCTTTTCAACATTGTATCAATAAGTCGAAATCTAAGATACTACTTCGTGGCTTCAAAGTTCGTAGGATTTCAAAAAAGCCAAGACCCTAAATGGTCAGCTTTTGTCCCTTCACCCCCTGTCATACCTTCCTGGTAAGGAGTAAAAGTCTGACTTGTGGCACTGACATCTTTTCATGGTACTTCTGAAGAATGAACTGCTTCAAGTGTGGAGAGGGGCTTGGGCTACTGACTTATCTTTGGATCCTCAGACTTTGCCTTCCCATTAAGCACAATTGTGGCCTCTATATTTGCTGATCTTACAGGCTACTTGTTTAAGTCGTTAAGAAGTGACTTGCCGGGCACAGTGGCTCAGCCCTGTAATCCCAGCACTTTGGGAGGTCGAGGCAGGCAGATCATGAGGTCAGGAGATCATGAGGTCAGGCAGATCATGAGGTCAAGTCAAGACCATCCTGGCCAACATGGTGAATCTCCATCTCTACTAAAAATACAAAAAATTAGCCAGACGTGGTGGCACTTGCCTGTAGTCCCAGCTACTCTGGAGGCTGAAGTAGGAGAATCACTTGAACCCGGGAGGCAGAGGCTGCAGTGAGCCAAGATGGTGCCACTGCAGTCCAGCCTTGGTGACGGAGCACCACTCTGTCTCAAAAAAAAAAAAAAAAAGAACTGACTCAGAACAGAAGAAAACATTCCTGAACTTTCTCCTCTTAGAGCTGAAAGTTGTACTGGTGATGCTGAACTCTGAGCCATCAGCTGAGGAAGTTTTGAAGATAAGCATCAGCCGAAAGCATCATGTCTACTGAGGGCTTGGATACTCTGTGTTGAGAGAATAAATTCAATTGGTCACAACTGAGACAGGTCTCTTATTCGCCCAGCATGTGATGAAATAGATAACTTATTGCTGGTATCTCTTGGATGCTCAGGTCAGATAAACCCTTAGGCAAATCAGCATGAAGTTGAAAGGTAGGATTGGCCACTGCTCACTGTGCGAGTTTCTTTCTTTTTTTTTTTTAATAAAGAATGTCATTGAATTAACCTATGCAAATACATCTTCCCAAATAATAAAACACAGATCCCTTAGTTAAATGTATGCCTACCATGTATTGCTCTCATTTTAATAACAGCAGATTAGTTCCTCCTGTCATGGAGCCGGGAAACGTAGTCCTCTGACAAATCCGGACTCTTGTGGGCTATGCAAGGAGTGATGGAGAGAAAACCCCACATGGCAGGAACGGCTTTAGGGAATCAAGCCTAACTGGTATGGTGTTTTCCTGGGTGTGTCCTGGGTAACATTTTAGGTGGTGCACACACAGCAGCATTGCTTAAAAATAGCCTATTCAATTGAAAGTGTATTAAAATATGATTAACATTAAATCCATGATTTTCTAGCTACGTTGGCTTAGGTTACAATTAAGTGAGGTTACACTTTATGCAGATGGAATGAATTGCATTTTTCTGCAGCACATTGACTTTGATGGCACACAGATACAGCAGGAATCGTAAATGTGATGTCTACAGTTAGCTGATGATGACTTTTTGGGTAACACTGGCCAGTGTAGGCTGAGGCCGTAGCTCCCAAAGTTTTCACCACCAAGAACCTGTTTTATTAATTTTTCCTGGTGTGAACTTTATATTTTGAAAGATTTAAAAAATTATATAAAATTCAAAATATTTCTGATATAAACTTTATATTTTGAAAAGTTTTTTAGGCTTATATAAATGAACCTAATATTATGTAGTAATTCACCTTTCTATTTAAAGATATCTATACCTAGTCAGGCGTGGTGGCTCACGCCTACAAGCCCAGCACTTTGGGAAGCCAAGGTGGGAGGATCATTAGGTCAGGAAATTGAGACCATCCTGGTTAACACGGTGAAACCCCATCTTGACTAAAACACAAAAGATTAGCTGGGTAACTCTGGAGGCTGAGACAGAATAGCTTGAACCCCGGGAGGTGGAGGTTCCAGTGAGTTGAGATCATGCCACTGCACTCCAGCCTGGTGACAGAGCAAGCAAGATTCCATCTCAAAATATAATTATATCTGTACCTGTACACAAGCATAAAGTAATCAGTGTGCCTGACTGCACTGGTGTAACTCCAGCCAACCCCAATCAACTGAGCATAATATATTCTGAGAACACTTGTTTGCAAGTATCTAAAACCAACTTGAGCTTACCCAGTGAGGGAAAATTTGTATTAAAGATGGAGGGCACATAGAACCCAAGGGCCAACCATCTGAAAGAGCTGGAGTCAGGAATTGGAAGGTGATGGGCATGGCAGGCAGAATGTTTTCTTGGTCTCTTATTGCTGGTTCTCTTCATGGATTGTTATTCTCTCTCAGTGGACTGTTTTCCTGCCACCCCGTCCTCATGGGAGATGGAAGGTATGTGTCCACAGTTCCCAACTTCATACTGCAGCAACGTGGAAAACTGGTTCTCACAGGTTTAACTCTGAGTCTCTAGAGGAGATGCTGATTGATCCCATTTGGGTCAGATAGCTGCTCTGATCTCACCAGCAGTGTACTGTACTCTCCTTATACCAGCTCCTGGGAGTTGATTGTTAAATTCCCAAGAATTTTGACATGGAGGTTGTTAAACACAACCTTTATTAAAAATGAAATTAAACTTACAACTAAATAACAATTCTGATCACTTCCCAGTTTTTAAAGACATGTTACTATTATTTATGCTCTTGAAGTTATGTATGCCCATTGTATCGCTGGTGAAACTAGGCTATTATGAGGTGCTACTTACCGTACATCTTTTCAACTCTCCATTCAGGGACATAGTGTTGGAAACTTGAAAGTAACCACAGTAAGAATTTACACAAGGGAAATTGGCAAACACTACAAATCCAAGTTTCTTGCTTTTTTTTTCTTTTTTTCCTGGAAAGCTAATTGTCAAACATTTACCAGCACATCACTTAATCAAATCCCCTCTAGGTGGCTATAGGGCCTGGGTTTCTCTCCCAGTGAAAAGGGCACTGACAGCATCCCACTCCATGGATGGATCATGAGAGTGAGTTTATTGGGGAGTCACTGTGAGGTGGATTATACTCACCAATATCTAAAGGCTTTCCTTATGTACAAAGAAAATAGCCTGATGATTTTTCGTTTGCCTTTATATTTTATGTTATAAAATGCCACAAGAAAGATTCAGACACACAGTTTGGCAACTGTGACGATTATGATGATGGCAGTGGTGGTGGTGGCAGCTAATATTTATTGTGCATCATTTTGAGAGCTTTATGTATATGAAGCTCATTTGACCCTCAGAACACCTATCATTCAAACCAAATTCAACTTAATTCAACAAATATTTATCAAGTACCTAATATCTACCAGGCACTGTTCTAAATGTGTGAGATCTATCAGTGAGCAAAACAGAGATCTCTTGGTGGTTACATTTCTTCTGGGGCAGACAAATGATAAACACCATAAAGTTACACATTATAGCATGTAGTAGAAGGTGATGAATGCAATGGAATGAAGCCAGGAGAGACAGAAGGGTAAGAGAAATCTGAAAAGTCTAGAGTTGGTGGCAGGTTGCAATTTTAAGTGGGATGGACAGGGAGGAACTCATTGAGAAGATATGTAAGCAAAGAGTTGAAGTAGGCAAGAGAGTTGCCTTTGTGGATATTTAAGAGCATTCCAGGGAAAGAGAACTGCAAGTAGAAAGGCCCTAAAATGGAAGAATACTGTGTGTGTCAAAGAAACATCAAGGAAACCACTGTGGGTGGAGCCGAGTGAGCAAGGGGAAGAGAAGTAGGAGGTCCTAGAGGTAAGGGAGGTGGGTGTTAGATCACCTTGCGGGCCCTTGTAAGAACATTGACTTTTACCTTGAATGAAAGAAGGAGGTATCTGAGGGCCTTGAGCAGACGAGTAACATGAGCTCACCTGGGTTTCAGAAGGATCACTCTGGCTTTTGGGTTGGAAATAGACAGCAGAGAAGCAAGGGCAGATCAAGGGCTATTGCCATGATCTAGGTGAGAGATGCTGTTAGCACTGACCAGGGTGGCCGCCACGGGGAGCTAAGAAGTGGTTGGGGTCGGATTCTGTGTATATTCTGGAGCAAGCACCAAGAAGATTATTCCTAATAGGTTAGGTGAAGGCTGTAAAAGAAAGAGAGAGTTCAAGATGACTTCCCAGTACTTTTTTCTTGAGCAAATGAAGGTGAATTTGCCATCAACTGAGATGCCTAAGGCTGAAGGATAAGCACATTTAGAGAGGAAAAAAATTTTGACTTAACTGATTTCCAGATTCTATTAAAAATTCAAGTGAAGATGCTGATTGGCCCATTGGATATTCAAGTTTGGATTTTGAAAGGGATGTCTGAGTTAGACATACAAATCTGGGAGTTCTTGGGACATAGATGGTATTTAAAGCCATGAACCTGGATCTGCTTATGAAGAAAATGAGGAAAATAACACCATAGGAGCGAGAATTACTGATGCAAGAGAAGAAGGGAGAATAGCCGGAGAGAGAGCCTTCCACTGGTGTGAGTAGTATCTAGTATGAAGTAAAGTGTTGCACTTTAGATAAGAGCATGAGTGGTTTATGCATGGTACCAGAAGGCAGAATTTGAAAATGCAGATGCTGGTTGACAGGTACATGTGATAGTCAGGAGTCCTTGGAAATTCATTTGTGAGTCCTTCACTTTTCTTGGTGAAGTAGGAAGCAAAACCCTCAGTGAAGAATGAGAATGGGGAAGAGGCATTGATGATTTGAGATGAAAGGAGAGCATGTTGTAGTCATCTTGGAGTGTGAGACAGTACATGACGAGATATGATCAAGGACATGCAGTATAACAGGTGCATTTGAGGTCCTTGATCATGAGGTGGTGCATTAATCCATTCTCACGCTGCTATGAAGAAATAGGCAGTATAACAGGTGCAGTGTAACAAGTGCATTTGAGGTCCTTGATCATGAGGTGGTGCATTAATCTATTCTCATGCTGCTATGAAGAAATACCCAAGACTGGGGAATTTGTAAAGAACAGAGGTGTAATTGACTCACAGTTACACATGGCTGGAGAGGCCTCATGAAACTTACAATCATGGCAGAAGGCATCCCTTTACAGGGTGGCTGGAGAGGGAATGAGTGCTGAGAAAAGGGGGAAGCCCCTTATAAAACCATCATATCTGGTGAGAACTCACTCATTATCATGAGAACAGTATGTGGGAAACTGCCCCCATGATTCAGTTATCACCACATGGTCTCACCCTTGACATGTGACAATTATAACAATTCAAGGTGAGATTTAGGTGGGGACACAGAGCCAAACCATATCGGGTGAGTACAATTATTATTCCCATTACAATAAGGAAACGTAGGCACAAAGAGATTAGGTTAGTTGCCTAAGGCTCCACTGTCAGTAAGTGGGGAGTCAGGATTCAGAATCCGGCAGCCTTGCTCTGAGTCCTCCTCTTAAGCACCACAAGATACACTTTTAGAGTTAACTAATGAATGACTGATTCTGCTTCTGGTGATGACCACTGTATTAGTCCATTTTCACGCTCTCATACCTGAGGCTGGATAATTTATAAAGAAAAAGAGGTTTAGTGGACTCACAGATCCACATAGCTGGGGAGGCCACACAATCATGGTGGAAGACAAAGAAAGAGCAAAGGAAGGTCTTACATGGTCACAGGCAAAGAGAATGAGAGTCGCACAAAAGGGGTTTCCCCTTATAAAACCATCAGATCTCATGAGATGTATTCAGTACAATGAGAACAGTATGGGGGAAACCACCCCTATGATTCAGTTATCTACCACAGGGTCCCTCCCACAACACTTCGGAATTATGGGAGCTACAATTAAAGACAAGATTTGGGTGGGGACATAGCCAAACCAAACCAACTAAAATAACAATAGTCTGTCTTTTGTTTTTTTAATCTTTATTATAGACAAGGTCTCACTCTGTCACCCTGGCTGGAAGCAGTGGCACAATCATAACTCATTGTAACCTAGAACTCATGAGCTCAAGCCATTCTCCCACATCAGCCTTCCAAGTAGCTGGGGTTAGAGTGTGTGCCACACATCCAGTCAATTTTTTAAATTTTTATAGAGACAGGGTCTCACTATGTTGCCCAGGATGGTCTCAAACAATCCTCCTGCTTCAGCTTCCAAACATACTGGAGTTACAGATAAGAACCACTGTGCACAGCCTAAATAACAATATTCTATCAGTAGGACATAGCAAATCTGCAATTCACCTCCATCAAAGGAATTATTATTATTATTTTTTTGAGACAGGGTCTTGTTCTGTTACCCAGGCTGGAGTGCAGTGGCATAATCATGGCTTCCTGTAACCTCCAACTCATGGGCTCAAGCCATCCTCCTATCCTCCTGCCTTAGCCTCCTGAGTAGCTAGGACAATAGGCGTGTGCCACCACACCCTGCTAGCTTTTTAATATTTTGTAGACGTGGGGTTTCACTACATTGCCCAGGCTGGTCTTAAACTCCTGGACTCAGGCAATCTGCCCACCTTATCCTCCCAAAGTACTGGGGTGATAGGAGGTAGCCACCACACCCAGCCAGGAAATGGTCTTAAAAAAACATAAAATGTTTTTTTAAGACAAGTTCTGCATAAAAACTGTCACATATGAAAGACAGAGAAATAAGTTCTGGATTAGTGTTTCTTGAAGGGGACATTATTGTTGAAAGGTTTTCAAAACCATATAAATAGTAAAAGACATTGACCTGAAAGGTTAGAAGAGAATCATCTAGACATTCTGAGGGCTGGGGATATATTTAGCTGCACCGAGGGCAAAGAAGGCTGGCCACAGCTGTGCCACAACTGAGCCCAAAACCAATTAGGCTGGCAACAAAGATTTATATTAGAAAAGGCAAGACATCTTGGATCTCTAAAAAGCCATGCAACTGCTAAGTTTCCCAACAAGTAATGACAGCTTGGAAGAAAAAAGCTATTTGGCATATTTGACCAAAACCAACGTGTACCCCTGTTTCATCTCTCCTGTTAGCAGCAGACAAACAACTTTCAGGTTTCCAGCATGTTGGCCTGTTTCTCCCATGCAGAACTATCCAAGCTCACAACTGGATGTTTAGCCTCCAGAATCCAATTCAGATCCACACCTGGTTGTCAAGTATTTTCTGGGCAGACACTGGGATTATGAAGACAAATAAAATGCAGGCCTGACCTCATCAAGATCATAATATAAAGATAATATAAAGATAAAACAATCATGGTGCAGTGTGAAAAGTGCATGGACAGCAAAATATATAAAAGACAGCACCTCAGAAGGTGTAATGAGCTTTTCTTAATCAATGAAAGCCTGCAGAAAATTGAGGAATGTTGATAGGGTTAACATCATAGTGTAGAATCTTCCTCCTTAAAAGGGGTCCACAGACCCCTTTGGCATCATTTTGGGAGATTTGTATGCATATTACAGTCTCCACGCTCTGATTTAGAAAACTGAAATGTCTATTGTGACTTTTGGAATCAAAGAAGTAGTTTTCCAGACATGGAAACACATCTCTGAAAGTTCTGGTCACATCTGAGCTGCTCGGAGGAGGTAATTCACTGCTCCTATAATTCCCATGTGTTGTGGGATGGACCTAGTGTGAGATAATTAGGGGGGCAATTTTCCCCATGCTGTTCTCATGGTAGTGAGTAAGTCTCAGGAGATCTGATGATTTTATAAGGGAAAGCCCCTTTCACTTGGTTCTCATACTCTCTCTTGCCTGCTGCCATGTGAGACGTGCCTTTTGCCTTCTGCCATGCTTGTGAGGCCTCCCCAGCCATGTGGAACTGTGAGCCCATTAAACCTCTTTTTCTTTATAATATACCCAGTCTTGGCTATCTTTATCAGCAGCATGAAAACAGACTAATACATTAACCAAGAACACAAATGATACATTTCAAGTATCAAATATAATGGAGTGGTTCTACCCCAACACACACACACACACACACACACACACACACACACACACACACTACTTCCTCACAGAGCTAAATTTTGCATATGTGGGGAATTAATTTCTAAGAAGTTTCTGCATCATCACACAGCCTAAGATCCCCTAATGAAGCCACTGAGAAACAGGTACATCTGTTGGGATGCAGCAAGCCACAGTTGCAAATGACAAATTATTTCTGCCACTCAGAATCAGGATTGTAGAGGCTGAATATCATTTTCCGCTGAATTACTTTCTAGGCGAAGGCATAATGTTACAGTGCCATTGACTTCCTCAGAGGTATGACTCTTTAGAATTCTTCTTTAGACTCTTGTGGGTATTTTCCCGTTTTTCCCCTGGACACTGGGACTGGCCAGAGAGAAGTTTTATCAAGTCTATTAGCCGACCTCAGCAGGCCCCCAGGAGGCAGAAGCCAAGCAGATCTTTGCTGTCTGCGAGTGTCACCGCTGCCAGGGACCTGCCAGCAACCTCCCCGCCTGGGTGGGTGCCATGCTAAGTTTCTCTCTGTGGGAGGCTGTTTGAACACATCACATGAGTGAAACCTGCTGAATTGGCTTCTCTAGGATGGGAAGAATGTTTTTTATTAATCCTGTTCCTTGGCACCAAACCCTTTGATTTCTTCCTCTTTCTTATAGAGGCATTTTTAAGAGCATACCTGAGATTAATAGCAAATCCTTTGACCAGGGCAGCTTTCCCCTCAGCAGCCACTCCATCCAGTGGGCAAAATTATCACCCACAGACAAGGGGTCTAACCGCAGAATGAAATTCATCACTGACCGATGTCCAGATAATTTAGATCGTCAATATACTTCACTCTCTTTTCCAAGTAGAGGAAAAACTGCCCACCTCTAGCCTCATCAAGAATATTGTTTTCCTAGAATGCATTTATGCCATGTGACCTCTTTCTTGGCAAACTCATATTTTATTCTTTGTTGTCCTCAAGGAAACCCCAAGCTTATTAATTGTTAAATACGTTATGGAACTAGGGATTCATTACAGGCTGTTCTCAATTCAGAAGGTTGGACAGCCAGATGCCTGTCCTGCATCCAAGAGGTTGATGTTCTGTGATGTATCATTATAATGTAGCTGACATCATGAAGCTGCAGTCCTGTGTGTGATTCTCATGCTGCTGGTTGCCTAGGCTCTCTGGCTACAGACCGTAACTCGATCCTGATACTGTGCTTCGAATGTTTGGTGTTGGTCAAAGCAAGACTGAATAAGAGGCTATGGCCAGCACATCATCACGACTTCAGGAACAAGAGTTCATAGCACATTCTTTAGCATTCACGTATATTTCCAGTCTTTCTTCAAGGCTTCCCCAGTCAGCTGAATTCTCCCCCATCTGACTCCCTCCTGTACTTTTCTACTCTCATGATTACTTATCCCTTGCTACTTTAGATTGCAGTAATTAGTGTCCATGCCTTAATTTCCCTGCTGGGATCATAAACTCCTTGAAGACATAAACCATATTGAATACATTTTTCTACCTCTTATGGTGTTTTGGCATGCTCAATAAATAGTTGTTGAAAGAAGAGATAGAAGGATGGATGGCTGGAGAAGTGGATGAATATGTGTGTAAGTTATCTTTGTAAATTGGTTGGCTAGTACTTCTATTGATATCCATCAAGGACTGATAATTCAGAGATCTAAAATATAGTGTAATAATGATGCCTGATAATGATGCTACATCTTCCACAAAACTCGTAAATCTGATACGGTGGTGTACATTAAATACCCATAGTATGCTGATAATGCATTGAATTTTCCTTCCCATGAGCAGAACCATATCCTTGCAGACGCTTCCTGCATGTCAAAGCTCTCCAGGAGGCTGTTCCCATTTTAGTGCAAAGGAAACTAAAATGCAAAGCAGTTGAATTGTTCTGCGTCACACAGTATACCACCGGACCGGTGGAATTGATGAGTGTATTAGTTGCCTATTGACACGTAACAAATTACTCCAAGATTTAGCAGCAGCAACAACAAATGTGTATTATGTCAGTTTCCCTGGGTCAGGAATTTGGCTTTCCGTAGGTTAGCTAGGTGCTTCTGACTCACATCTCTCTTTAGGCTGCTCTCAAGAGATTACCTGGGGCTGCCATCATTTCAAGGCTTGAGTGAGGAAGATCCATTTCCAAGTTCACACCTGTGACTGGTGGCAGGTCTTGGGTCCTCACTGACTGTTGGCTGGATCCATCCATTCTTAGCCTTATCGGCCTTTCCATAGGGGCAGCTAATATGGCAGCTTGCTTCCTCCAGAGGGAGGGCCCTGAGAGAGTGAAAGACAGCAGGGAAGACAGAAGCCACAGTCTTTCTGAAGCCTAACCTTAGAAGTGAAACCCCATCACGTTTGCTACATTCTCTTCGACTAAAATGAGCCCCTAGGTCCCTCTTACGCTCAAGGGAAGGGAGTGACATAAACGCCCAAGTACCAGGAGGCAGGACTCACTGGAGGCGTTCCTAGACATTGTCAACCACAGTGGGTCCCCAAGGCTCTCAGAGGGATCGTGTGTGACCTGCCTCTTGCCTGTCTGTACGTACAGTATTTAGTCAGAAGGTGGTGCCAAATAGGAGATCATAGACACAACCTGTCTCAAAAGCACAACCTCTTTTCTCTCTTTTGACAAAATGCAAGGTAAACAGGGCTTCTTGCTGGGAAGTTCTGCCAACAACCCTTCACATCCTGAGTGCCATCTAAGCCTCCTACCTCCACCACCTGAACTCTTCTTCATAGCTGGTGCTGGATTTCTGGGAAATCCAGAAACCTATGTTAGTATAGCCTTGTTCTGCATCCACCACGAGCACCCGGGCTGGAGCTTTCCGAGATGGCAAGATAGCTTTCCCAATGGGATCAGCAATCAAAATGGCAAAAGTGTGAGTGGAGGAAGGAAAAAGCCCTTCGTGATGGTGGGTGGAAGTGAACCCTGTTCTCAAACTAGTCTCCTACATTGGAAATGAATGCTTCGAATTCACTAAAATCCCCTAGGAGTTTATTCCTTTGTGTCTTTTAAAGTGGGGATCGTATAATAAATGTAATCAAAGAGATACTGAATACTGGATAAGAAGCAGAGGGTGTATTTAAGCCCCTTTTGCTTCGAATGGTCATTTGCCCTGCAAGTCCACTGTTATTGCCAAATCTCCTTAACTCCTTAAGCGAGATAATGACATTTTATTAAAGAGCAATTGCTAGATTATTAGCCACTGGGCTTAAAACACTGAAGTGTCATCATTCTCCTGCTTGCCCTGGCTCGGATCAGCGGGGTTTAAGCTGCTTCTGATATGTGAAGTTCACAGCCAGCCCTTCTCCTCATCCCCGCTCAGAATTAACCAATAAATTAGAATAACTAAGTGAGAAAGGGTGAGACAAAGCCAGTGTCAAAATTGGAGGCCAGGGCCTGGGTCATTTTGAATATGAAACGAAGCATGGTTTATGTTTTGTATTTTATAGGTCTTAAAACAAAGCTAAGGGATAACGTTAAGGATCAAGGTCAGGGTGTTATCTTTTGTGGGGTGAACAGGGTGGGGGTGGCGAGGTCACAGCTTATGCTCAAGACCTGGCCCCTCCTTTCTCTGTAACATTTATTTTCTGGAGCTTCTGTCTAATTAATATAAGGCCTTGCTAGAGCACACTGGCCCTCATTGGGCCTGTCACTCGTTAATCAAGCGACCCTTCTAGCCTTGGGTAATGACCTTGAAAGAATATATCAGCCCATGATGGCGGAAGTGAGGAATTAAATTGTTTCTCTGAGTGCTTATGGTCATTGCTGACAATTTATATCTCACAGCTGCCCTGGGCTGGCCACGCTGGCCATTGTGCAGCAATCATTTTCCTGGCCGGGAATGGATTGTGTGCCGGACAGGGACCAAGCTGACTTCCTGCACGTCCTCATCTTTATGTTATTTCCTGCCCCCCCCCCCCAACCGCCTTCCTTTAATCATGTCTTTGTTTGAGAGGCAGGGATTGTACAAAGTTAAAAGCTTTGTCATTAAGGCCACCAAGAGCCAGAAGCTTGGGGTAAACCGTGTGTCTGGCTCTCACCTGCTTTGTCTCTGAGCACGCTGCTTTCGCCTGTGCTGATGTAAGGCTTAAAAGTGGAGTGTCTTGAGAATTATGTTAGCTCAAAACTCATAAGAGAAAAATTACTAGAAATATTAAAAGGTTGCCAAGGGTGTATTGTGTACAAGTGATTAAGCCCGAACCCTTCCTGGGTCTCTCTAGGAGGTCAGGGAGATATTGGCTGCTGGTCCTGAGGGGAACAGGCGACGATAGGGACTTCCATCCTTTCGCCTTTTATGGTGGTGTATTTAGACATAGTGGTATCTTGGGGTATGCCGGTGTGCAGCTAAAATCGTACCCTTGTACCAAGAGTAATGTTATCTGTACTGAAATGAAGCACTGTGCATCCACGCAGAGTTCGTGCACCCCTTCTCCTCTATTTATTCTTCTTGAAACGAAGTAAGTGAATTTTAAGAACTCTTTTCTGTGAGACTGTCTTTTTCGTCATTTTACTAGATAGGGTTGGGTTTGCACAAGAATTAAGAGGGAGGGTCTTCTCCTTAGCTAAACTCCAGCAAACAAATTGCATCCCTTTCCGTGTTTACTTTCAAGTTACAAGTTACCGGATTTTGCGTGCAAAGCTTTATAAAGTCAGTGGCATGACTTTAGCTTGTCCTGGGTTTTATCCTGTATGTAGACATGACCAGTGATCACTACATGTATGTGCTAAAATTTCAAAGAAGAAAAATCACCAACAGGAATCTCAACCCAAGTGGGGAGAGAATGAAGTGTGCGTAAAACCGAAGCTTGACTTGGAACGCCCTCATCTCGCTGGGTCCCTGTTTGCCACCGGGACTCTTTCTCCTTATTGAACAATGTCTTCCATAGGCAGGGAATTTTTTTTTTCCTGGGATCTATATGACATGGGGGCTTCGACCAGTCATAGCTCACCTCTGAACCTGGGGATGGTCCTTCTTATGTGATCATGTTGTGTTGAGTGTTTAGCTGAAGGAAATGGACAATGAGAAGAGCTTCTGTTTAATTGCTCAAGCATACTGGCCCTCGGTGAAAATAGGACAAATATTATTTATTCTGCCCTCAGCCCACCTGGAGAAAGACTGTGTACAAACATGGAAAACGAAGGCCTCTGACCACGTGGATGACTCTGGAGGCAGATGAGCAGAATAGCAGCTGATCATTTGCACAGTGACCCTAATAGGGGTCCCATCTAGATGTTTGCTCTTTAAGCAGGGAGCTCATGGAAGGCCAGGGCTGTATCACTTTGGTCTTTGAATTCTTTACCACAACAGGTCTAGAAGCTTCCATATAGTAGGACACTAAAGAAAAATGAGATGTGTTGAGTGATGGAATTCGTTCATTCATTCCGTAATCAGAACATGAGAATCTAGCTGTTTTCACAGCTCTTTGGGAAGTGGCAGGGGACAGAAGGGCCACAGAGATGATTTCTGCCCCTCTGCCTTTCTGTTTTCATCCTGTGCATACATTATCATGGAAAGACCACAAGACTTCAGTGGATGTTTTATCACTCCTCCCTTGAACTCCAACTTTGCAAAAATCACCTGTTCTCTGGAAACAGCAACGTTGATGAATCTTAAATGAAGGGGTTGGACTTGCTAGTCTCTAAGGTTTTTCCTAGCTTGGCATTTCTGTAATTCTAGAGGACTGCCTGTCACCTTCTGAGAGAGAAAACCAAGTCACAGGAAAAGGATGTGTTTATGTATAAAAAATGGCCAGTATTACTTGTATGCCTTGCACGTGGTAGGTGACCAGAGAGATGGCTTGGACTGGCTGGTGGAAGGAAATAGCTGACAGATAAGAAATTCCTCTGTTTAAATCACCCAGCCTTCTGTCCTTCCCTCACGTGGACATTCATGCCAACCTCTTACCGTGGTTCCTGGCACAGCAGAGCTTTCAGGATGTTATTTTTCTAATATCTACTTCTAATGATAAGGCTACTATTTACTACTCACTTTCCTTTATAAATTACCTGATCTTGGGTCTGTCTTTATTAGCAGCATAAGAACAGGCTAATACACCTTGGCACAGAGTAGACCCTGGGCACAGCTCATCAGTAAGGGAGGTAGTCTTTACAGCACCCTTTCCTCAGAATGCCCAGTCCCTCCTACGCTAAATTTCCTGCCCTGTTTCCTCCTCTCGGATTGAACCTGCTCCAGGCTACTTACTCAACTAAGCTCCCCGCTCCCAAGTAACCCTCCTTCCTCACTGCCCCAGATGATTAGCCTTTTCACCACATCCTAGCTCTGTACCAGATCCTGGGCTGTGGATATGGCATACAGGATACACAAAATGCCTAGGAGCTCCCCCTGTTCCTCAGTAGACCCGATTTCCAATTAGACAAAGATAAGCCTTTGTGGAAATCAGAATCCAATGGAACAAGCATTTCCTGAACAAGACGAGAACTTATTTCATCTTCACAATAATGTTTCAAAAGAAATTCATTATATCTGTTTTATGTCTTTGCTTTATATTTTAAAGATGCTATTACATTCAAATGAATTTCTGATTTATCAGTTCCCAATTTTTCACAATTACCTTTTTTGAATCTAGTATTTGTTATGCTCAAAACCGATGGACATCGATGCTCTGATGTCAGACTTCATTGATGGAATGATAATGAATTCTCCTTCCTATAGTCATTAGGTAAAGGCACATATAACTGACAATCAGAGCTTCTGTGCATCATTAGATAACCAAGGCTGCCTTGCAAACTTGCTGGTTTTTGGTTTTTTTTTTTTGCCAAAGGGAACGGAAGTTGACATTTTCGTCAAGGCCTGTGAAATGTTTCTTATTATGGGAAAATAAATACTACTTCTGCAGAGTCAAAATTCTAAGGACCCAAGGCTGGAAATCACTACTTTCATTGGTGGGATTTTAGGTATTATAATAAGTCAAAGTGAAAAAATGTGGTGAGTATGAGTATCTGCCATTTTGAGCAGGGTTCCAGATTTATTATTTATTAAAATTCATTTTAATAAAACTTCTTTAAAAGTTATTTTAAATTTGAATTACTTTTTATTTTAAATTATTTAAAAATTCTTTTTAAAATTCTTATATTTTTCCTAGATTTCCACCTCTTTCTACTTTTACTACATTTTCTCACAGTGGCTTCTCTGAGAGCCAGCAGGGGACAGGAGAGTGATGTGGGGGTTGGGGACAGCACAAGCATGGGATTCAGTGTGAGACAGGGACGTCACCACCCTACGTCCTACCCCGCCCATCCTGTCTGTAGGGTTTATCTGTTTATGTAAGAGATTACCAGTACTATGGTGGTAGGTTCAGAGTTAGTGGCTCAGTGACTAAGAGGAACAAATGATTGTTACTATCATTATTATATTGCTATTGTCAATGGCAGTTCACATTCATTGAGCTCATTATGTGCCAAATTCCATTCTAAACTTTTTACAACAATCCTTTAAGGTAGACATGATTGTCTGCACCTTGTGGATGAGATGGCTCCACAAGAAAGTGGCAGAACCACTTGAACATCTGAGCTCTAAAGAATCAGCTACATAGAATTAACCAACCAGCCAGCCACCCAGCCAGCCACAACAAGACCTCGTTTAAGCTTGATCATTGAAGGCTGGGATTCCTTAACTGTCTTAAAAATTGGTGGCTATTTGAGATTTTTTTCGTTCATTTGTTTGGATTTTGTTCTTTGCATGATGATATTCTGAAGTGTTGAATTAAGGAATCTGGAATTCTAAAAGGTCCAAAGATTATTTTGTACATTGCATTTTGTGATCATTTTCCTGGCCCCTCTAACCTTGATTTAGAGTTTATATCTTCCCTCTCTTCAGAAATATTAGCTGTGCCAACATATTATGAGTATCACTTTGGTATAGAATGATCTCTGTCCTTCTTTTCTCTGTATTATTTTATAAACTCTTCAAAGGCAGAATCTATGTCTTCATAATCATCTTTTATTTTCCCAGTGTAAATAGTAGGTGCTAAATAAATATTTGTTAAATTAATTTGATTTTGTCTAAGTTTGCATTTAGCACCATAGGTGACTCGGTTTATTAATTCAATTAACATTTATTTCATGTGTGTCTACTATGGATGCTTGCTAGACACGAGATGTTTGTGGAAAGAATGCATGAGACACCAGACTTCTTCCAAAGCAGACAGCGTGTGGTGGCAAAGGAGTCAGATAGAGAATTTGAAGGCACATCAGCTGTTCCTCTAAGCCCATTGAAAGAAGACCAACATTTAAGAACTGAAATTTACCAAGATAATTATTTTATCATTATATAAATTAAAAAAAAATCCTCATCTGGTAAAAGCTCACAGTTAATTTAGTTTTCATTCTAGGTGAAGACAAAGAGTTATATAATTATAATTTTAATTTATAGAATTTGGTATAATTTATGGAAAGTTTCAGAAAATGAGACTTCAGGGATTAGACATAGTCATAAAACATCACAATTGTAGAAAGACACAAGTATATTTCATTAAATCTTTTTTTGTTTTTGTTTTTGTTTTTTTTGTTTTGTTTTTTGAGATGGAGACTCACTCTGTAGCCCAGGCTGGAGTGCAGTGGCGTGATCTTGGCTCACTGCAACCTCTGCCTCCCAGGTTCAAGCAGTTCTCCTGCCTCAGCCTCCTGAGTAGCTGGGATTACAGGGGCATGCCATCATGCCAAGCTAATTTTTGTATTTTTAGTAGAGATGGGATTTCACCATATTGACCAGCCCAGTCTTGAACTCTTGTCCTCATTTTCCTATTTCAAATTTGAGTTTGTGAAAAAGTGCCTGGTGTGAAATTAAATCAAGTTTACAGTGAGTCTGTTTAAACCAACCCCAAATGACAGTAGTTCCCATATGTTGTTTTACCTTTAAATATGTGATCTTCCTTATACCTAAAATACCATACATTTAATTTCTAAAAATCACGCACCAGTTTTTTTTCCCCTCCAATTATACTGCTGGTAAACCTATTTCATGTCCTGGAAAGTTTTGTTTTGGAAAGTGAAATGGCCTTGATTCCTAGTAGCTTGTGAGCAATACCACTTCCATATCTGAGTACAGTTTGCTAGTCAAATGGTATCTCAGAGGCAAGTAATCCTGATAAAGGGCGTAGAAGTCGGTGGAGTGATAACACTTCAAATCCTCTAGTGGGAGTACTCCTCACAGGAGTATTGAGGCTGCCTTCCGGAACCTTCAACCTTTGAAGTCCCTAGGAAGAGAGACTCTGATGAAGCGAGAATAAAAAGACAAGACAGGTGGCATGTGACCAGGAAGAACCAGGGACAGAGGACGGTGGTCTCCTTTGGGAGGTAGAAAATGGAAAGGAAAGAAATTCCAATCAACCAAGGTACAAAGCTCAAAGGTACATCATTCTGAAACGAGGACAACTTAGGAATGAGAATGAATAATGGGCCCAAGGTAAGGAAGAATGGGAGGAAGTTTAAAAGGAAGGAATTTTTGTAAAGCAGATAATAATTGAGAAATAAATAGGCATTTTAGAGAAATGTAGAAAAAATTTTTCAAAAATGTTTAGAATAATCCTAAAAAGAGACTGATTAAATGTTGAATGTTTAATCCTAGATAACTGAAGAAGAGAAGAAATGAGTTTATAACCAATAATGCAGAAAATATCCTTTTTATCTAATGGAAATGATCTGTCTTCTGATTTACTGGTGATTTGACTCTATCATAAATAACCATTAATTAGAAATACTGGAGACATTCCTAGGCTTAAGATCAAGAAGGATGGGTCATTTTCAACCATCTGGAATTCAGAAGATCACCCTTTATCCCTGATAAGTTGATGGCTTGGAAATGTTTATATCTATCTGCTTACTTAAATGACTTGGGAAATTCACATGTTCCATTAGCAGATAGTGAACAACAGTCAGTGCCTTTGAGACATTCCTGGACTTTGCAAAATCTCTTTGTCTTCACCGCTTTGCCTCTTATGTGCCATGAATCTCTCTTGGTGCTTTTCGTTCTGTGGCGTAATAGCCACTGTTTTGTTTAGCTGGGAAGACATGTTAACCTTTTAATAGCAAACTGGTCATCTAGTGCCCTTCCAATGCTTTTTGAAGACTTCTTTGGACTCAGAAATGAACGCAGGCAGTAGGGCAGAACAGTGGGGAAGAAAAACAGCTGAAGTATAATTTAGGTTTCTATAGATAATTTTTTTTTTCTTTCAGCAAAACCTGAAAGCATTTGCTCAAAATTGTTATTAGAGGAGTTTGCTGTATCTCCCTCTTTGGGAGTCTTTAAAATGCCTGTTTCTGCATAGTGGTTAAATATGTCTTGCTTGGGGCAGGGTCTTCCCTCTGCCAGACCAGGAGCTAACTCCCTCCTCTGAGGTTTCGGCTGACAGATCTTCTCTAGGTCCCCTGAATGGGAAATTAATGGTGATTTCTCCTCACAAAAGGTTAAGGACTTGTGGATGAGGTGACTTCCCAGAATCTGCCATTTGGCAAAGGCTAATTGAACAAGGCAATAAAAAGGGAACTAATGGGAAAATAACAAAAGTAAATCCTAGTTGCATATGTCCTTATTCAGGGAAATAAGACCTAACGACATGAAAAAGTAAATACCATTTCTTAACACTGTATGCTGAGTCTTCAATCAGCACTTTAAATAGCCCAGTGAAAGAAGGCAATGATCTCAGTGATTAGGAATGATCCATGTAGTATATGCTTTAAATGACCTACCTGTATCCCTGAGACCTGTCCAATATGGTAGACCATAGTCTCTGTGGCTAACAAGCACCTGAAATGTGACTAGTCCTGACTAAGATATGCAGAGTATAAGGTACATTGCAGATTTCAAAAACTTAGTGTGAAAAAAAAGTTAGCATCTCAATAATTTGTTTATGTTGATTACATGTTAAAATAATAGTAACCTGGGTAATATAGTGGGCCGAATACAATGTATAATAATTAATAATAAAATACATTATTTAAGTTAATTTCACCTATCTTTTTTTGTCTTTCTTAATGTGGCCACTAGAAAATTTAAAATTATATATGCAGGTTGCATTTGGGGGTTGCATGATATTTCTGTTGGAAAATGCTGCTTTAGACCTGAACAATCTACATCTGAGAATCTATACTCTCTACCTGAGGGCTGCTTCTGATGTTGGACCAGATGAAAGTGATTGGAAATTTATATTCTCTCCTTTTCCCCTCTACCAATACCTTTCAGGATTTGGTGTATAAATACCCCGGCTCCCTCCCCTCATAGGTGGGATAGTTGTAAGATGTTATGTTTGCTACATTTCTAATATTTTTCCTACAGTTGCTTATTGTGGTTTCACTCTTTGCTGCTCCTCCCTGCTCTTCCCAAATAAACTCGATGCTCTCAGATTTCTTGCCTCCGGACTGAAACAACTAACTCAAACTGGGGCAGTGAGGGAAGAAAGCTGCAGAGTTAGAGATGGCATTTGAGAGGTAGATGGGATTTGCAAAGGTCAATGGGAAAGGGCATTCACCTGTACATTTATTCATCCATGAATTTTGTAGACAGATATGGAGAAAAATATCATGAAGGTAGAAATGGCCAAGTCTGTTGGGGAAGCATGAGATGATAAATACTTCTACTACAAAGGAAATGAGTGAGCCATAGAGGTAGAAAAACTCCAAGATCTCCAAACAGGGATGGCCTGGATTGCTTTGGAATCTGGTAGTCCACGGGAAGCTTCTTGCTGAAGGTGATGGACAGTAGAACAGTACAGTCACTATGGGCACTTTGGCGGGTATCACTTTAATGGAAGTATGGGAATGAAGTAAAGCTAGACTGAAGGAAAACAGACCGGCTCAGTCTTATGGATTTGTTATGGAAGGATGAAGACTTCAGCAAGGGTGCTGGCAGGCAGAAGTTGAAAGGAATAATTACTCCAAATGTGCATGGTGTTGATCATGCAATTTTTTGGACTTGATTTCATGTATCAACACAGTGAAGTGAACAAATGCAAAGATGCCTCTTGAAAAAAGAAATGACAGAGATTAGTGTATAACTAGAAAGGAAAGTATTCAAGATGAGCCCCAGGGTGGGGAGAACAGGGACTTCATTGTTTGTCCACCCCAACCGTTGAGCACATGTTCTCTGCACACCTACTGTGTGTCAGACAGTGCCCTGGGCCTTGGGAATACAGTCAGGAGCAAGTCAGACAGAACTCCTGCCCTCCTGAGTTCAGGTGATTCAACGAGGAATGAAGGAAGAGGAAATTGACTTGCGGAGAAAGGGATGATTTTGGTTTTGGGTATGTTGGGTCTGAGGTTCTATGTTCACATGGAAATACCTAGTGGGCTACATGTCATTCCAGAGCAAGGGCTGAGCTGGAGGTATGCCTAAGCCTTACCTCCAAAGAGAAGATACTGGAAGCTTTTAATATGGCAGCTACATGTCATGTGTCGCAATATAGAAGATTAAAACAATCAAATTTGCAGACAAGGTAAAGTTGATAGGCTTTGAGTACTTGAATATATTTTTGTGTGTCTGTGAGTTTGTGTATCTCTTATGTGCAGTTAACATACCTGCGTATGCGTGCACACACACTCCTATTTTCTTTTCTAATGATACAGTTCCATGCACATCAGCTATGGTAGGATATAAGCCCTGGTTACAAAGAACAGCTGCTCTAATTCCTGCTATGCAGCCCCAGCTATAAGAGGCGATTTAGTGCTGTTCTCTTTTCTCACAGTGATTATACTTTGCATTAGCATTTCGTGTGACTTGTGTAACTTTTCAAAATGCATTTGTGTAGCTCTTGGAATGATATCTTAAAATAACCCATAGGTCAGTGTTTAATGATGATGGTGAAGAGCTAGCAACAGAGGTGCTGACGTGGTTTCCACTGCTCTCTGTCTTTGAATGTAAATCTGTTTCATAGGGATTACTTAGTTCCATGTTATATTCCATGAATGGCAATGACCAATGGAAACAATGTGTTTGCATTTGCACAGAGAACATAATATCTGGACTGACTCTACATCATCTTCCAGATGGGCTTGTTTGACTGATTTAGACCATCGGTCCAGCCACATAATCATTTTGTTTTAACAGCTGGTCAGATGATCAAAATGGTGAGGTATAGATATGGCTCCTAAATACAGTCCCAGATTCCTCCATGACAGATTTTAAATGATCCCAGATTCTCTCAAGCTATAAATCATTTCAAGGAATTATTTTCCAGCCTCTTCAATATTACCTACTTCTAAAGAAACTGTATCTGTAGGGTCTCGAATTTGTTCTCCTTCAACTCTTTCTCGCTCTCTTCCTCTCTTTCTCTTTCCCTCTTTCTGTCTCTCTTTCTCTCTCTCCCGTTTCTCCTTTTTCCTCTCACCTCTCTCTTTCTCCTCTCTCCTCTCCTCTCTGCTCTTCTTCCTTCTGTCTGCTTCTCCATCCTAGTTTGAGCCAACCTCACTGGCACCATCTTTGTGACTCAGGAATCCCTTTACATATTTGACTTGGTCATCCTTAACCAGTACATCCTGCTACTGTTGAAGGTGGTGTGTCTTCCACATCCCCCAGTGCACAGAATTGGTCATTGACAACTGAGGAAATTTAACGAAAAGACGAGAAGACTTGTTAAGTCTCCCTTGGGTTGCCCGTCTGCGCGTACAAATAGAATTTAGGTCAATGAAAGTTATGCGGATAAAGGTGTGGACAGGGGCCTTCAGAAAGCACGTTTCCTGGCCTTGGTGAGACTCTAGACATTCTGAGAAAGGAGCATTCATACCTTGTATTGAATATGCTAGAATTCTTTTTATTTCTTTATTTTTCAAAACTTAAGTTCTTTTGTTTCATGAGAAAAAAAGACATGGAAATATCAAGATTATAAAAATGGCTAAGGCCAGCTCAGCTGTCTGTCACCACATATGTGGGAGAGAGAGAGGAAAAGACGGGAGGAGGAAGACTGGGACAGTCATCCTGGTATTGTAGTTCAGGCACTTTGAAAGTTCATGTCAGCTCATTTATTCATAACAACCTTACCAAGCTCAGCGGCCCACCCGCCACTCACCCGCCTTCCTCCTTGGACTTCTAGGAAGGGAATAGGACAGACATAGAGTGTAGGAGACAGTCTTGGATCAAGGAGACCTTGGTCACTAAGGCAGAGATTCAGCTTCTATGAGGTTCAGCTCATCACTTGTGAAATGAATAATAATACCAATCTCATAGAGTTATGGCAGTTACATGAGATGATAGGTGCACAGTTTGTCTTTAACCAATAGTAACTCAGTATTAGAATTATAGAATGATAATAGTAAAAATAGTAGTTCAGAATATTCAGCTTCCTTATAAAGTAATAATAATAATGGGATGTAATTCATAGTTATTGTGAAGAATAAATTTGAAAATAGGTATAAAATGCTCAGCATAGTGTTGGCATATCACGTAACCATGAATAAATGAAAGCCACTATTATTAATAGCAGCAGGAGCAGCATTAGGGATAGTATTCACTTAGCAAATTACAGACTCATCCGTCGTTATGGCTCTAGTAGTTATAATATCACTTTCTTTGTGAAAACTTCTTCTGCATTATCAACCCTTCCTGCCTCTCTGAAACTAATCATCTAGCATAACCAAGAAGCAAGGAAAGCTGGCATTCCATGGGATATGTTCTTCTGCTTGTTCGGTGTCTTCTCTGTGGTGGGCATGAGACAAAGAACCCCACAGGCTTTGAGCTCATTCCCATAAATCTCTTTCTCAGACCTCCTTCTCTTCAGTCTTCCAATCTTCCTCCTTCCAGGCTGTTGACCAGTGAGGCATTTGCCACTGCTCAGGAGTCTTTGTAAATCTTTATCTCAGGCCATTTTATCCTCACCCTAAATTGGTGACCCAGGGCACAGTTCAGAGCTCTGCATTGTGAAAGAATTACCAATCGCCATTATCCTGTGGGCTGCCCTTGAGGGAGGCTATCAGATCATTTATTCTTATTTTATTTTATTTATTTATTTAAGATGGAGTCTCGCTCTGTTACCAGGCTGGAGTGCAGTGATGCCATCTCAACTCATTGCAGCCTCCGACTTTTAGGTTCAAGCGATTCTACAGGCACGCGCCACCATGCCAGCTAATTTTTGTATTTTTAGTAGAGACGGGGTTTCGCCATGTTGGCCAGGATAGTCTTGATCTCCTGGCCTCATGATCCATCTGCCTCAGCCTCCCATGGGATTACACGCATGAGCCACCTCCCCCAGCCAAGATAGTTTACATCAACACATTGCCAATGTATCTGTAAACCATCCTGAAGTTCTTTTCTCCTCCCTCAGTTGGTCATAGGAATATGCTCCTACCTTGAGGCAATTAGTGTGGATGGAGAGAGGTGTCAGCGCACCCGATTCAGTCAATGCGAGGATCTGGGCCACCTGTTCTGGCCCTTCTCAGGACTCCTCCTGAATATTCCTACCATATTTATTATACGACGGCATGTAGGCCTCCCTATTCAACTGGATGACTCAATGGATCTGTTAATATCCAGCTACTGAGTGATAATTCCAGTCGTATCGTCACCTAGAGCCCCATGATCAGAGTTCAGTTTCACACCAGGGACTGCTTTTCAAAGAGCTGTCCTTCTGTCTCACCCATCAGAACATGCTTTTCATCCATGTGTGGAGATCTCTGGTTGCCAGCTGAGCCTTGCCAGCCAGTATTGATAATTATAACCACCTTGCCTTGCATGATTATGTATCATGATCTGGCCTGTGCTATTCTAGAATTCTGTCATCCTCATTGAGACTAGGGAACCCTGTTCTATGATGGCATTTCCTTTCATTCACCCTGATCTACAGAGGTCATCCACCAATGGGTTTCATAGAGATGTTAGTGCCTGCCTGCTTCAGTAGTGTGTTCCTTACGGACTGAGTAAAGGGAGTGTCCTCTGTGCCCTCCCAGGCAACATAGTCAGGTAGTGGGTTTTTTTGTTTTTTTTTTAAGATGGAGTCTCCCTCTGTTACCCAGGCTGGACTATAGTGGCACGATCTCAGCTTATCGTAACCTCCACCTCTGGGTTAAAGCGATTCTCCTGCCTCAGCCTCCTGAGTAGCTAGGATTACAGGCACACGCCATGACTCCTGGCTCATTTTTGTATTTTTAGTAGAGACAGGGTCTCACCATGTTGGTCAGGCTGGTCTCGAACTCATAACCTGATGATCCACCCGCCTCGGCCTCCCAAAGTGCTGGGATTACAAGCGTGAGCCCACGCCTGGCAAGGAAGTGGGTTTTATGTTCTCAAATAATGGAGTTATTCTAACATTCCCACCTCCGGGCCCTCTGCCCCTTCCCTGAATGCAATACCAAAGCAGTTCTTCTTCTCTTGCCTGTGTGCTACAGACCATCACCATGCCCAAACTTTGAAGAACTAACCCAGGCAGATACTAAGACTGGCTCCAGGTATCTTTGCCAGACCATCAAACCCTGAGTCATAATGGGATCTTATTATTTCACTAAATGCTTCACCCATCTGCCTCCTTTGCCAACTGTTCTATTGCAACCGATCCATTAAAAAAATTTTTTTAAACCCAATGTTTTTAATTACTTTTTATTAACCATGGAAGACTTCTGTATAGACTCATTGTTATGGAAGTCTCACATTCCACATTTCCCGTGTCCTGCCGCTCCTGTAGAGTGTAAGCTATTTCTTCCCAGGGCAGACATTGGATTTCTCCACTTGAGTCCTCCTGATCTAACCCTGGTATCGGGCTACGGGCAGTGAAGGGGTGTGGGATGAGCCTTGAGGACCACAGGCATGATCTTACGGGAACCTGGCTCATAATGGGTATTTGTAGGTGAGTCTAGATGAGGGGAGGTTGCTTTTGCCAGCTTTAAAGGTTCAGGGAAGTCCAGAAATTCAAGATTCTTAGGATCGTCTATCCAAATTATTGAATTTCAGGTTTCAAAGTCTCATTCTTTTTCTGTACGAATCCTGACTTGGGCACAGGAGCCCTACTGAGACTGTGCATTTCATCCATTTTGCCACCCTTCTACCCTCAAAATTAAATCCTTAGCCAGATTTTCAACTGTACCTGCCATGTTGGAAATGGAGGTCTCCTCAAATGCTGCTCTAAAGAGCCCTGGGTTTTCATAGCTACCTTGGACTGATAGTTATCCAATCTGAGTTTATAATTTTTTGAAGGTTTTCAAAACATAGCAGTCATTCAACTCCGTAATATTTGTAATGACCATTTCCTAAGGCCATGCACATTTCACAGAGACCACAGAATTTCACCTTCTGCTTCCGCTTTATCGCATTCCAAGAGAGGTGAGAATCTTAGTACCTGGGATGCTCCTGCATGTCAGGGTAGGTGCCATGCCTGGCACCAACTGCCTTGGCCTAGGCTTCCCTAGAAACAAGAGCAAAGCAGTGATGTGGGAAGTAATCTCAGACAGTAGGTGTGAGGTCATGGTGGGAAAGAGACGTAGAACAGAGGGAAGCCAACGCCAGGGTGGATGGTGGAGTTGGCCACTGCTGTGAGCAATTGCTGCTGAATCCTACCTGGAACTTATGAGGAACTTTTGAAAATCAGTCTCCGAGCCCTTTACCCAGATTCTAAAAGGCAGAAGCAACTTTTCATTAACTTCCATCCTCAGCCGGCCAACTTCTAGGTGACCATGTCTGCATGTGGAACAGGTTCCTACGGGTACCTCATCTGACAACATCAAAGGAGCACAGGGCACAAAGCCAGAGGTATGAGGCACATCCAAAGGCAAAGCCCTGTCTCGTTGTACCTGCAAAAATCTGGTCAAAGCCTTTGCGTAACTGGCTGTCACATTCATTGCTGGAATAGACGGTAGGATAGAGGAGATGCATAGTAGCACGGCTGAGTTGTCTTGTATACAAGATTCTGCTGAGGTCGACCTCTAAGGACCTTTGTGACCCGAAGATGTGGACTTAGAGAGAAGTTGGCCAGAACAAGGACATGGAACACTGAGTTTCTTCCTAGAAGAAGAGAGGTGAAGGAAAAAGTCTTCTTGATTTATCTCCTTGATATAGAGAAATCTGAGCTGCTGTATGGTTGCTCAGGTTGGAAACCGCACAACACCGCTTGCTGCTATTCACATCACAGTGATACAAATTGCTCCCTTTGGAGTTGTCCAGTGTATTACCTGCATGTCAGTACATGGTGACCCTAAGTAGTTTTCCTAACTTTGTAGTAAATAGTTCAAAGTGAACAAAATGCAGTCTCTATCCTTCAGATTTCATGGTTTAGTTGAAGCCTCGGATAAAAAATTAGAATATATGATATGATTGATGTTCTAATTATAGTCCGTATGAAATGTCATAGACAATGAATAGCAAGTAATAAAGTGTGCTGGCATTAGAGTTGGGGCATTCATTCAACACAAATATATTAAGGACTTACATCTAGGTGCCAGGGACACAGTGACAAACAAGGTAGACAAGGTTTCTGCTCTGATGGAGCAATGTAAGATGCGAGTGAGGCAAATGACAACAAACAAATAAACAAACAAGCAAATGTCCGATCATGATGACTGCTGTGGGTAGAATTAGAAAACAGTGAGTGGCGTAACTGCAAGTGGTTAGATGATGCCTTTAGATTTTGCTGATCAGGGATGCTTCTCAGAAAAGGTGACATAGATGAGATGAGAATGACAAGAAGGAGCCAACTGTACCAAGCTCATAGGAAAACAGCATTTGAGGGAAAGGGAACAAGGCATGCAATGGTTCTAAAGGACTATACTGAGCATGTTTGAGACAGGGAAAGAAAGCAAAGCTGTCTGGACCAAGGTGGGAGTGGTGAGAAGGGAAGTGAGAGATGCAGTCAGAGCCCACATCATGCAGAACCTTGCAGTGTGACTTTTACTCTAAAAGGCCAGGAGCAGTGTGACTTTTATTCTACAAGACCAGGAGACATTAAAGGGGCTGGCTGATGGATTGATGGTGGGGTGGAGGCAGGGAGAAGGGAAGTTGGTAGGGAAACAGAGTGAAGAAGAGATGAGAACTGGGTCCATGGTCGTGAGGTGGTGCCATTTTCAAAACAAAGAGGGATCTGGGTTTTTATGGATATAGGTGGCAGAGGAGAAAGGGCATTTTAAAAAGAAGACACAGACTAGACAAAGTCAAAATATGAAAGCATTCCACTCCATTAGTCACCATTGTCACCAACTTGCTTCTGTGACAATCAAGACCAAAGACAAAGTAGTTATGCCAGAGGAGGGAAGGCCTTGGAAATTTCTAATTAATTACTATCAACTTTGTGCACATGCATTTCTCTATGACACTGCATTTGGGATGGATTTGATCCATTGCTGTTGAATTTCTCTAGCCATCAAAGAGTCTAAAGGTTGCCTTGAGTATTAATATTTGAGGCTTTGTAGATTCAGTACAGGGATATCTTTTTCCTGAGATTGATTCAAAAGACATCACAGACACTCAGCACAGTTCTTATGTTGGTTGAAGTGTCAAAGGCACAGCCTCCTTTGACAAAGAAGGAGAAGGACACACGTCTTCTATTTTTGCTTTTTAAGGCCAATGTCTCACGAAGTCACAGTATTCGTTCATGTCTGGACAATAATATGTACCACTGCATCTGCGTATATTTCCAGCATGTACTGTCCTCTCTGGGCTGTGTTTCGCCTGTTTTTAATGATGGCTCACTGGATGATAGAGAATCAATTAAGTAGGATCCAAGGTTGTCCAAAGTACAGCTCCCACTATTTCCCTAACTGGTTCCATGTGATCACATAAAAGCTTTGTTTTCATGCTCTGCTCCTCCTGACTCCCATGTGTGTAATGACAGTGCTGAAGAACTGCATGTCTGTGCTTGAAACGTAGCATCTTTTCACTGGCATCAACTATTCCATGGTAGGATACCCAGATCTTTTTTTGTGGAACATGCTTTTTTCTGCTCCTCCTCCTTCTTTTAAGATGTGTAAAGAGGAGCAGCAACAAAAAAGGCAGTGAGTTCTGGATCTGACTTTATTTCCTAAAAATTAACCCTTTTTCCCAGAAGCATGTTAATTACCCCAAACCTTGCTGCCTGCACATGGCCTATCATCTCACCCCTTTCACAGATGGCTTTGAGGCCTAGGAAACATAATTTAGCAGAACAAATTCACTAACCCCTCTGTGAGCCTCGATTACCTATTCCTGGAGGGCCAGGTGGATTGAAATGGATTTGGTTTGCTAATAGGATCAATGAGCATTTGAGGGAAATCATCTTATATCAATACCATGTATCCACCTTAAGCATTTTCAAGTGGATCACACATGTTGTCCTTAGCCCCTGCCTTGGTCCTAACATTTGTTAAGCATCTTTTATGTCTAGGTTCTAATCAAATCTCATCACAAAAATTGTGAAAACTCATAATTATTTCATGTTATTGATGGGTTGTTCAAGGATTAGACGGGTTAAAAGTTAGTGTGTAATCTCCCAGGTAAAAAGTGGCAGGGGCCAGGCACAGTGGTTCTTGCCTGTAATCCCAGCACTTTGGGAGGCCAAGGTGAGAGGATTGCTTGAAGCCACAAGTTCAAGACCAGCCTGGGTAATAAAATGTAAACCTATCTCTACAAAAAACTTTAAAAGCAAAATCAGCCAGGCATAGTGGTATGCACCTGTAGTCCCAGCTACTTGGGAGGCTGAGGTGGGAGGATCACTTGAGCCTTGGAATATGACGCTGCAGTGAGCCATGATCGCACCACTGTACTCCAGCCTGGGCAACAGAGCAAGACTCTGTCTAAAAAAATATGGCAGAGCTGAATTTCATGCCTTTTCTGGTACAGACTCCAGTATACTTTCCACTGTATCTCTCCTGGGGGGGACACAAAGTCCCCCCTGGTTTAAGTGGTTCTTCTGGGAGTCACTGAGGGGTGGGAGGTATTTTGTATTGAACTTAAAGGAATCTGGCCTTCAACACATTAAACTCAGGATCTATCCTATGTGTATAGAGTAAGCATAGTCTGTTCTGGATGTTCTACATCACCTCATTTTTCTGTTTTATTCCCTCTCCCTCTTTACTGATACGGTTTCACTCTTCTCCTCCTCACAAAATAAAACACCTGAATCAGGGTGTGCCTATCTAAAGGAATCAGAAAAGCTTTAGGCAGACATTAGGACAAAAAGCCTTGCTAAACCTGGACTGGGTACTGACTGCGTCCCAAGAGCGTCAGTACAAAACAGGAGAACCCAGAGACAAAGGAGGCTGCGCGAAGGAAGACGCATTCTGCTTATGCCTCGGTGGAAGGGACCAGATGAGAAGGGTCAAAATGGAGCCCTTGAGGTAATACCATCTATTACACGCTGCACCATTTAGAATGGATTTCTAGACACAAAATACGCATTATCGCCTTGGTTCAGCCAGGAAGAGGGCTCTCTCAAGCAGTATGCATATTAAAGTGTGTAATCTCGCCGTTACTATGGGGAAATAATTTACAGGATCATACAACCTGCTGTCTCCTGTCATCTGCTGGGACCCTGTGGTTGCCGTGGCTGCACATGGGGACTTAGCTACCGAGTTAATGTCACCTACTGTGTAAAATTGCACCTAAGCGGAAGGAGAAGGCTGATTGGTCGCGGTCAGGGCTGCATGTGGTGAAGGCTTAACTAAGAGAAAAGCCATCTGAACCCCTGTGGCTCTTGGCGAGGGGGTGTCAGAGCCAGGCCTGACACAGAGACCTGCTTTGGTCTTATAGAGTCGGATCATTCTGGATAATATGCATGAACCTTCTCTTAGGTGCTCAAGTTTTTCTGTGGGACTCTGTATTAGCCTAAGAATGTGAGTATTCAATAGGAGAAGGAGATCTGGAAGCCAAGACTATATTTCCCGCTATACACTGTTGATTTTAGCCAGGACCGAGTTAAGAAAGGTATAGGAAGTAAAAGGAGGTGAGAAAGAAAAACAAGGAAGAGCTCATCCAGTGGAATTCTTAGGCATTCCTAAATCCCGGGTCCGGGCCAGGTGACACTGTGGGAGTTTTAGAACTAGTAGCATTTCATGAAAAGATAAACTTGTTGTTAAAAATCTAGGCATCTCAGATCTGACCAGGCCCATGGCATAGAAGACTGCCAGATCTAGTCTGCAGTGAAACAGCTGCAGACCTTAAGCAAACCCTTGATCCACCATAGGTTTCTATTATCTTTGTCTGGAAAATGGTGAAGTTTGAGCGAGGTCAATTTCACAGTCCCTCTCTCTCCAACCCCCGCCTCCCGCTGGAGTGTGAGACCCCGAGTCTCACAGCATCCCAAACTCACTGTCCAGCAGGGTACCCTGCACACAGTAAGAACTCGAGAAATCCTGAATGGATGGAAAGAGAATGCCTAAGGGCAAAGTACCAATCCTCATGCATCGAGCAGGTAAGAGCCTGCTCTACTGAGCTTATTCATGTTCAGATGTCCCTGCTCCTTGGCTCTGCTCTGCAATGCCTCAAGTTTTTCCTGGGCACAGTGGCAGTACATTTCAAGGCAGACAGGACAGTCTTACAGTTTCAGCTGCTGGGGGTGAAGTGAGAGGCAAAATCTGGGATCCAGAGACTGAGAGCCGGTACAAGAAGGCAAGTTCGAAGCTTGCGGAGTAATTCCGTGTCGACTCCTTTAGACTGGAATTGTTTCATTCTTCTATCCTGGCTTGCTGGGCTTCTGATTTTATTCATATGTACTTTTTGCCTTTTTTTTTCCCAGTGTGTTCCAGCTTTAGTCATTGCCTAAGATTGACTGTCTAAGTAGTTAATGGACAGGTTTCTTAGGAAGATGGAGACAAATTGCCCCTTTACTTTGCAATCAAACCAGGCAAGATGGTTCATCATGGAAGGGGATGGGGGAAAGAGATCAGCTAAAGAGAAAGTGAGCAAGTGGTCAGCCCCACTCTTGATACCCTGCTTCCTGTAAGTGACATAAGCTTTCTCAGGGAGGCAAGCATTTTGTTATTGTTCCTTGTTTATCTCTACTATCAGGTGGTGCACTGGCTGACATTCTGCATTTAGACAGCAGAACGGGGAGGATATACATATATATTTATATTTATGGTAGTTTTTCAAGCACATTCATCTGAAAAGGCTTGGGTTGATTAATATTTTCCGCTGTCCGGTAACCATGGCAATAGGGTCAGCAGATATAATACTTAACTTAATCTTCCAGCTGACTCAGTGTGCTTCACCAGTGTCCCGAATAATAGAAAGCTATTTGCCTCTCTCTCTCTCTTTTCGTCTCTCCCTCTCTCCCTTTCTCTTTCCCCCCTCATCTTTGCCAGTGGCTCTCTCACATGACCCAAAAGGAATACACTGGTTTTTTTTTTCCTCATTTCATTTTGTTTATGCACTTAAAATAAATTCCTGTGTGATTCCGCTTCCCACCCGAGCCAATCTCCCCTCAACAACTCAACCATCCTCTTCCCCTACCACCTCCACTCCCCACCGCCCCCCCAACCCAGCACTCCAGCGGCCAATCTCCACGGAATGACAGGAAACGTGGGAAGATCCTGATAGCTTTCATAGCTGCACCGTAAGGTTTATGAAACACACTCCTCAGCCAAATGAACCCATGTGGACTCTCCTCCCTGCCGCAGACCGAGGCGATTGGCTGAGAGCGCCTTGCTGGTCCGATGTGCTCTCCAGGTGGGTTAAGTACATTGCTTTGTCTTGATCTGGTCCAGTTCCTTCATGTCATCTCTCTTTATTTCCCTTCTCTTTCCTTCCTCCCCCTTCCCTTTGATAATTATCATCTTCTTCTTTTAAGCTACCATGTTTTTGCACACACTCCATGTTTGACTGGTTCTAGGAAAATGGAAAATTGGTTTTGAAACCTAGGTAGACTCTGATGCAGAAATAAACCCAAAAGAAAAACAGTTTGGGGAAGAAGAAGGGGGTTGAGGCTTGCAATTGACATTTTTGTTGTTCTACTTTCAAAAAAGCCAATATGAATTCTTTGATTTGAGTTCACTTGTTTCTTTCCTGTGGTTTATCATCCTCCAGCCACTGTTTATTCCACAGCCATTTATAAAAAGAAGATATTAAGATTTTTAAAAATATATTCTTTCCAAAGCTGGGGAGTGGAATAGGGTGGTGGGGAGCATTAAAAAGAGAGAGGGAGAGGAAGAACAAGAGAGAAATGGTTAGAGTATGGGTTATAAAAAGACTGTAGCAGTTTTTCTATTTCTGTTTACTTATTAATCAGACTTGTATTAATGTTGTCACTGATTCAAACAGTCAGCGCATTTCCCATTTATGCCCTGCTTCCACCTTTTGTTTTTTTGGGGAAAAAAATACTATTTCCAGAGAAAAACAGTATTTTTTAAAGATGAGGAAATGAATAACTATCACCCACGTTTCTTCCTTGGAGGAGCACAAACCTCAGTTTATTCCTTCAGGATTTCTTATTTTACTTTCGGAAGAAACAGGTCAAAACTGTGACCGAACAATGCCAATTGTGAATCCACTGATGTTGCTCTAAAATTGGCCCAGTTTGGCTGATTACATTTAACCAACATGGAGGAAGCTGCCCCTGTGTGTGTCTGTGGATGCTTTTCGTGTAGATACGCATTTGATATCTTCGCTCTTCCAGGGCCATCCTGTGTTCCTTCCCCCATTCCCCTACTCAGGAAATCATGCCTCATGCCTCCAGGTAAATCAAAACCCTGTAACTGGCACAATGGTAATTGAACGCCATGGGAGCCAGGTCAGGAACTGGAGGAGAATAGATGTGCAACTGTCAATCTCCCGGAGTAGGTGCTGCCATGGAGCACCACCCCCAAGAGCAGACACGTGCGGTCAACTCCTTTTGCAGACAGGTCTCACGCTAAGCCATGTGACATTTCTCAGACAGATAGATCCCTTCTATGTGGACAGTTATGACTGAAAGCAAAATGAAGCCCCTAGTCAGTGTGCCCAACACCGCAGACATCCTCAGAGACAAAGATACCTGAGGATTTACCCTGGGTTGCAAATGCTATTTACCTAAGTGGCCATGACATATAAATGCTGCAATGTGACACATGCATACAGCTAAGTATGGATATTTATATAAGTGCCTCTAGCTCATCACCATGGCTACAAACACCTCAGAGATGAAATTGTGGATATCCACAGGCCACCGATCCTGTGGTGCGAATGCTGACTCCCATTTTAGGGATGGGTCATCTGGCTCTGATTAGAGCAACCCTTGAGAGAGCTGGAAAGGGAGCCTGCAGTTCCGAGTCAACACAGCATAATGGGATTGATCATCCCGTCACGATGCCACATGGTGCACCAGTGAACACAGCGTGAACAGGGATTGCCATTGTGGTCAGCGGTATCACCTTGGCGAATCAGGGAGGCACTTTTGGGTTACAAGGAGCCAAGACTGAGCTTGCCTCCGTTAATAGACTCTATTTTAATAATATCCAGGGAAATGAGAAGAGTCCTTCAGCACAGGGCTAGGGATCAGAAAGAAGTGGAATATTTGGGGGCATCCAGCAGCTCTAGTGGGTGTGCACCCTGTGTTCACTGCGTGAGGATACCAGGTCATCGTCTCACTCTTTCAGCAGCTGATATCCATTGCTCCTATCCCAGCAAATCCACTAAGTCCGAGACTGGCTGTCTGAGAGCTCCACTGATCTCCTTCTCTGCTTCCTTGGATGTGGTTCTCAGTCCATGTCATCCACCATCTTTGGAATCCCTGGGTAGACCTGAAGGCCACATTCTCCACAAGTGAGGATTGGAGTGGTCAGATACCATGCAGGGCAGGACAGCTTCTTGGGCCAGACCACTTCATGGGCCACTGTCCCAGTCCCTGTGATTGCCTTGGGATCAGGGGCCCATTTATGACCCTATTAATTGTGGTCAGTTACTGGGGCCATGAGTTACAAGGAAAGCATGGTGACCTCGTCAAAAGGAAGATGTAGGCAATGACAGGCTTTCCAAGTTCCTCAACTGATACCTTTAACCATTAAGGTTTCCACGGCCCTCGATCTGATATTGCCTGGCAGGTCTTGTTGGTACAGGTCATCAGACTTTATTAAAGAAAACCAAGGGGAAAAAAAATGGACATTTTTCCAAGCTGTTCTCCTTAACCTTCCTTTAGAAGTGCCCATTTACATTCGAGATGGCCTAAACACCGATTTCTTGATCTATGGGCATTTATTTATTTACTTATTTATTGCCTGATTAATGACTTTTAATGCTGTGTCTTTAACCACTTTCCAGTGGGTTTACCTCCTGGTGGAGAGAAACAGAAAAAAAAAAAAAAAAGAGAGAAACTGCTGTTTGAGGGAGACACAGATGATCAGAGTAAACCGATAGCTTGGCTGGGTGTGTGGTGGCTCACGCCTGTAATCCCAGCACTTTGGGAGGCTGAGGTGGGAGGATCACTAGATCAGGAGTTCGAGACCAGCCTGACCAACATGGCGAAACTCCATCTCTATTAAATATACAAATATTAGCTGGGCGTGGTGGCAGGTACCTGTAATCCCAGCTACTCGGGAGGCGGAGGCAGGATAATCACTTGAACCTGGGTGGTGGAGGTTGCACTGAGCCGAGATCACGCCACTGCACTCCAGCCTGGGTGATAGAGCAAGACTCCATCTCAAAAAATAAAAATAAAAAAAAACAAACCCCCCCCGCCCCAAAACCGGATACCTCTTTGTTTAAAACAATAAAAATCCTATATAACAGCAACCAAACTTTTCTTCCATAAAATCCTTCCCCAGAGAGGTAAGGAAGCTACTTTTAGGGTTCCTCATGCCCTTACAAAGGAGATGTTGGGTACGACCTCTCATGCCAGGCACAGCTTCCAAAGGTGGGAACCGGCTGCTGCGCTGAGTGAGCATCCATCTTCTCCACACAGCGGCTTTTCGTTCAGGGTTCTTTTAATTTTTCTAATTAATTTTGAGAGCTCTTTGAGACAGTTTCCATTTTGCTCACAGTTTGAGTCCTGCTCTGAGATATTCTCAATAAATGTCGTGGTGTCTTCAGCGGAATTCTTCCTGTGTAATGGATCCTTCGAAGGAGACTCATATTCCTGCTTAACTTAGATGCTTGATCCAATTTGTCAATTTCAATCCAGCAGTGGCTTTGATTATTGACGGTGACCCATAAATCATAAGGACTCAAAACACATTCAGAGCAGGGAGGGAGGCTGCTGGTTACAAGGTCCAGAATCAGGGAGTGCCTACATGGTACCCTTTTTTCTTGAGATTTGCTGGGGTAGCTTTTCTTCTGAGATGGCTTATTGAATGCTGAAGTCCCAGAGTCTCAAATTGTCTGTACGTGAGTGTGTGTACAACCATATGTCACTTAATAATGAAGATATGTTCTAAGAAACACATCATTCATCAATTTCATCATTATGTAAACGTCTTAGAGTGTATTTACACAAACCTAGATGGTACAGCCTACTTCTTGCTTCTAAGTTATAAACCTGTACAGTATGCTACTCTAGTGAATACTATAGGTATTTGTAACACAATGGTAAACATTTATATATCTAAACATATCTAAATATAGAAAAGGTACAGTAAAAAATACGGTTTAAAAGACTGAAAAATGAGGCTGGGCATGGTGGCTCACACCTGTAATCCCAGCACATTGGGAGGCTGATGCCGGCAGATCTTGAGGTCAGGAGATAGAGACCATTCTGGCTAACGCAGTGAAACCCCATCTCTACTAAAAATTAGCCAGATGTGGTGGTGGGCTCCTGTAATCCCTGCTACTTGGGAGACTGAGGCAGGAGAATCACTTGAACCTGGGAGGTGGAGGTTGCAGTGAGCCGAGATTCTGCCACTATGCTCCAGCCTGTACAACAGAGCAAGACTTTGTCTCAAAAAAAAAAAAAAAAAAAAAAAGGAATTAATTAAAAGATTCAAAAATGGTATCCTATCTGTATAGTACACTTACCATAAATGGAGCTCGTAGGACTGGAAGTTGCTCTGGGTGTGCCAGTGAGTGAGTGGTGAGTTTGAAGGCCTAGGATATTTCTGTACACTACTGTAGACTGTAAACATTGGACACTCAGGCTACATTAAAATAATTGTCTTTCTCCAATAATATATGCACCTTAGCTTGCTAGAACTTTTTTACTTTATAAACTTACTATTTAAAAACATTTGGAATAACACAACTTTAAACACATTTTGTAGCTATACAGAAGTATTTTCTTTATATCCTTTTTATGTAAGGTTTTTTTTTTTTTTTTTTACTCTTTAAACTTTTTAAATTAAAAACTAAGGTAGCCAGTAACAGTGGCTCATGCCTGTAATCCCAGCACTTTGGAAGGCTGAGGTGGGCAGAGCACAAGGTCAGGAGTTCGAGACAAACCTGGCTAGCATGGTGAAACCCCATCTCTACTAAAAATACAAAAATTAGCTAGGCATGGTGGCACATGCCTATAGTCCCAGCTACTTGGGATGCTGAGGCAGGAGAATTGCTTGAACCTGGGAGGCAGAGGTTGCTGTGAGCCAAGATCCTGCCACCGCACTCCAGCCTGGGTGACAGAGTGAGACTCCATCTCAAAAAATAAAAAATAAGGCACAAGCTGGGCATGCTGGCTCACACCTGTAATACCAGCACATTGGGAGGCTAAGGCAGGTTGATCTCTTGAGCCCAGGAGTTTGAGACCAGCCTGAATAACATGGTGAAATTCTGTCTCTACAAGAAATAGAAAAATCAGCCGGGCGTGGTGGCATGTGTCTGTAGTCCCAGGTACTCAGGAGGCTGAGGTAGGAGGATTGCTTGAGCCCAGTAGGTCGAGGTTACAGTGAGTGGAGACCACTGCAGTCTAGCCTGGGAACAGAGTGAGCCCCTGTCTCAAAATAAAAACAAATAAAAAACAAAAAACACAAGTAAGGCACACACACATGAGCCTAGGCCTCCAGAGGCTCAGGATCATCAGTGTCTTTCGCTGTCTTTCACCTGCACATATGTTCCACTGGAAGGTCTTCAGGGACAGTAACACACATGGAGCTGTCATCTCCTATGCTAACAATGCCTTCTTCCGGAATACCTCCTGAAGGACCCACCTGCCTGGGGCTGTTTTACAATTAATTTTTTTATTTTGTAAGTAGAGGGAGCACATTCTAAAATAATGACACAAGGTATAGTAAATTTGTAAATCAGTAACAGTCATTTATTACCATTATCAAGTATTAAGTACTTTATATGACAGCGCGGTAGATTTGCTGAGACCAGCAATGTCACAGACACATGAGTAGTGCCTTGCACTGTGATGTCATGATAGCTATGATGTCACCGGGCCGTAGGTAATTTTCAGCGCCATTGTAATCTTACAGGACCATCGTCACGTACATGGTCCCTCACTGATTGAAACGTCATGTGGCACATGACTGTATTTCAAGAAAGACAAAACTTTGCCAATTGATTTAGTGGAGTTTTGTGACAGTTGGATATTTTTCCCATTTACATATTTTCTTTTAATTATGAAGATCTCCTTGTACCACGTCTGTAGTCTCCATTCCTAAAGAGTTGGGTTTTCTCAAATTTGCTTTCATCGGTTCTAGTATAAAGCTGCGTCTCTTATGTTTGCACATCAGGTGGGCATTTGTACCATAACGGGAGGAACTTGAAGGCAATTCAGCTGTCTTCCCAAATGTGTGACTTGGAAAGATCCAGTGCTCTGCAGTAAGGAAAACACAGCTGTCCTCCTCCACTTCAGGGGAAGCCTGTCAGTCAGTTGCCACCTGTTAAGAAAAGGAACCACCAAATGCAGAGGGGCAGCTTGTCACCAGCCTCCCCAACCCAAGTGCACGAATTAACTCATGCCCCCGTCATGCAGACTCATTTGCAACCTACACGAAGATGCTGGTCTCTCCGGCAGGGTGGCGCTGGAGGAAACGGCCCTTGGGTGGGTGAATCTGCAGCTTCCAGTGTCTTTGTTGTCTGTGACCCAAAAGAGGAGGCAAAGGACATGAGGGACTGAGAGGATGCCTCTCAGTTTCTCTCACTGGCCATCCAGCTTTCTTTAGCTGGATGGTATTTGGAGGCTCCATATCCTTGCTAAATGAGATCTTTGTTTCAATAAACTTGTTCTGTAGTTTTGCCCATGACTCCAACCCCACTTCAGGTCTCATCAACACATAGTTCACACATTTGGGGGACTGGGTTATGGGTGAGAGTGACACCTGTTCTTTTACTTCTTGCTTCCACCTTGTGGAATCTTCCAGCACCATCCAGGTCCATCTCCCACATCAGAATTGAAGCACTCACTCCCCTCCCCAGCTATTGGAAATACTGAAGGCTGACTGCTCTCAACAAGGTCTTCTCTTTAGTAGTTGCCTCAGGTTAAATGCCCTTCCCCAGGGGCAGCCTGCATCCCAGCTCCAGGGCTCCCCCGTCAGGTGAGGCCTTGGTTTTGTCTGCACCATAATTCAACTTCTCTACCCAGTCCTGCTCCCTTTACCGCTGCCAAGGCGGTGTTGATGAACTTGGCCCTCTGCTAGCCAGTCTCCTTGAGTTCACTTGTGTGTCCACAATGATTGCCAAATTCCATAAAAATGCCTCATTCTTTAAAAAGACGCTGTTGCTATCGTTTTTCCATAAAGAAGTTCCTTCTTCAACTTTCAGGGGCCAAGGTTCCAGGCCTTTTGAAAATGGATTGTTTTTACATTTTTCATTGGTGTGGCAAACATATAATTAACAGCGCAGGTTAATTTTTTGAGTGTACAGCCTACAGGTTAATTTTTACATATACACATATGTGCACACACACGGAACCAACTCATATCAAACGTCTCCATCAGAAAACTCCCTCACGTCCCCCAGTATTTCCCTACCAAAAGCCAATACCATTCTAACCTCTATCCATGTGAATTAATTTGGAGGTGATTATTTTGCATGTTTTAAGTTTCTGTCTTTTATCAATGTTCTTCAAAATTTGGCAAGTGTTGATGGGGGCAGTCACCATTTCTGTTATCCTTTTACAAGGTGATAAAAACATTTAGAAGGCAGCATGCCTAACAAAGGAACTCACAACTCAATATTTACATGAAGCACCAAAAAATATAAGCAACGGCATTGTTAATATTGCACAGATGTATCACTTTACAGGCATTTATAGTTTGCAGAGAACTGACTGCAAAATGCTACACAACCGAGTTGTCAAATTATTTATAACTTAGGTTGAAACTGTCATTAGGCTGGGATTTTGAAGCTGAATTAGGATAAGCAATGTAAGCTCTGGATCTATTCAACCCAACTTTTTGTTTTCTAAAAGAGTGATACATTTTATAAGGCATCGCCTCGTAATCCTTATAATCCTTCCATCTTTCCCCAGCACTGTTGAAGGTCTCCACCTTTTTCTACCCGTATCTTTTAGAGTATTTCAGCCTTGGGTCCATTCCCTCTTATGGTGTTGTCAGGATTCCCAAGGAGTTTCTAGTTCTCTTCCCTTCTTTTTTCTCCTCCTCTTCCTCCTCCTTCTCATTTTTCTTATTCTTCTCTTCTCTTCTCTACTTTTCTCTTCTCTTTGTGAGACAGAGTCTTGCTCTGTTGCCCAGGCTGAAGTGCAGTGGCATGAACATGGTCCACTTACAGCCTTGATGCCCCCCCCCGCACCGGGCTCAAGTGATCCTCCTGCCTCAGCCTCCTGAGTGGCTGGGACTACAGGCATACGCTTCCCCACCCGTCTAATTTTTAAAATTTTTTGTAAAGATTGGTTCTCACTTTGTTGCCCAGGCTGATTTCCTGGGCTCAAGCAGCCCTCTTGCCTCGTCCTCCCAAAGTGCTGGGATTACAGGCATGAGCCACTGCACCCGCCCTCAAGTAGCATTTCATGAGACCCACAACCAAGTCTTTCTCCAGGAGGAAGAGAAAAGCAAGCTATTGTGTAATCTTTAGTGGTTGCAGTGACTGTGTCAGGCAGTTTCTGAGTGGCTGAGGACTGGTTAAAGCTGGAGGCAGATTTATATTTTGCTCCTTGTTCATGTGCTCGTCAGTCGGAGATGGTGGAATAGCCTCCAGCGTTCCCCCAAATTAGTCAGGTCCTGGCCAGGAAGACAGACCTATGTATAATACTTTCTTTCTTTCTTTGAGTTGAAGTCTTACTCTGTCTCCAGGCTGGAGTGCAGTGGTGCAGTCTTGGCTCACTGCAACCTCCACCTCCTGGGTTCAAGCAATTCTCTTTCCTCAGCCTCTGGAGTAGTTGGGACTACAGGTGCATGCCACCACACCCAGCTAGGTTTTAGTAGAGGGCAAGGTTTCACCATGTTGGCCAGGATGGTCTCAATCTCTTGACCTGGTGATCTGCCTGCCTCGGCCTCCCAAAGTTCTGGGATTACAGGAAAGTCCATATGGAGTCTAGTTTAGAAGGGTTAGGCACTGGCTAGGCATGGTGTGGTGTGGCAGGGGAGAAGGAGACAATGAAGAGATTAGTAACAGCGGGAAGCTGTTCACCCTCAGCCTGGAGGAACAAAAGGAGGAGATGGTGGGACGGAGCCCATAAACCAGGGCTACCTGTTGGAAGGCAGAATCACAAGAAGTCTGTCTGACAAAGCTGGGGTGATGGAGGAGAAGCAGCTACTTCCAGTGAGGCCACCCAATGCAGAGGGAGGAGGAGGGGGAAGCCTCCGACCTGGCTTCTCCCTCAAATCCCACCCTCCAGGCCCAGTGTCTCCCATTTGGCAAAACCCAAGCAGGAGTCATTTGGCAAGAGAGTTCTTTGGAAATGTAGTTTGCATAACCGCTCCCAACAGAATATGGAGAAGAACAGAATACTAGGGGGTTTGAAACTGAGAGCAGGGAGTCTAATCACCAACTAACTTCCCTTCCCATCCTTCATGAATGGGTGAAGAGCAAACCTTCCCACCACTTTGGTATAGGGCTAATTTTTTAAAATGTGTTTCTTTTGTGTTTGTGACAGAGATGGAGTCTCACTCTGTCACCCAGGCTGGAGTGCAGTGGTGCAATCTCAGCTCGCTGCAACCTCTGTCCCCCAGGTTCCAACAATTCTCCTGCCTCAGCATCCCAAGTAGCTGGGGCTACAGGTGCACACCACCACACCCAGCTAATTTTTTTTTTTTTTTGTATTTTTAGTAGAAATGGGGTTTCATCACAGTGGCCAGGCTGGTCTCGAACTCCTGACCCCAAGTGATCTGCCTGCCTCGGCCTCCCAAAGTGCTGTAATTACAGGCATGAGCCACTACACCCGGCCAAGGTGTGTTTCTAAGAACAGCGAAAGGCCAATCATTAGGTGAGTCTTTGTTTTCAGGGCCTAGGGGCTTCCAACTGGAGTCTGTGCTAAGGGGCTCTGTCTCCTGCTCCTTGGGAGTTTATGGATGCAGCGCCTTACTTTAGGATTTACAGGCTATCTCAGTTTCATAAATCAGCCATGTGTGCTCCGTGTGTGCGAGTCTGCAAATTCTAAACTAATATGTCGCTCTCTTTCTGTCTAGCATCATATTTATGTTAAGGCTCCATAAATCGTGTTCTACATTTCTGCAGCACGACCGTGATGAAAAGTGATGTAACCCACAATAGGAAAGAATGGAAATTAACATGCAAGAAAACAAAATGAAATAAAAATGCACATGACCTGCAAATTAAAGCTGTTTATTTCAGAAATGTACATTGATGAGGGGAAGGATATCAAGTGTTCTGTCTGCATTTAGCCACTTGGCCATTCAGCCTTTCAGTCCATCTTTGCCATGTCAGATGGGCCTTTTGTCAAGGTCCCAAGATTTGTTTCTGGGTCAGAGGTGAGGGTGGTAAGCTTCTGAGCGTCTTTTCAGGGGCAAAATTTCCAGAGGGATGTTAGAGACCGACCGGTGTGTTGAGGAGAGATTGTAAGGATAAAACTGCCATTTTCAAGGGCCAAATTGCCTGCCAGCAGGTGAAGACAGAAGCGTGAGCCGAGGAAACACTTTCTCAGGTTTGAGCCAGGAATTTTGCTATTTCCTGGCTAGCTTAGCAGACCAGAGCAAGGTGGATTTCAGCCGTTCCATTTTAGCCAAAGCATTTTTGTCAGACAGATTTTGGAGTATTTTATGTGCACCAGTTTCTCCCCTTTGCATCCGACTCCTAGACGGCTTGACTCGATCATAGCTAAAGCACAACCCTGCTCAGGAGTTCACTTGGCTGGCAGAGGGCATGATTTAAAATGGAATTCACCTCTGAGCCAGAGCCTCTTCCTTTTCTTTAGGGGTCTTCGCTTTTCACATTTGTTTATTACATTTGAAAACTGACTGAAACATCAGGTTATGCATTAGACCAGGGAATAAAAGGTAATATTTTAACATGCTAAAGGAATTCTGCCAGCCAGTCGTAAGTATCAATCCATCACAATTATTAGAAACAATGTACTCTGCAGTAGTAAAGAGATACAGCCAATATGCAGACACACACTAAATAAATTCCCTGTTACACTGTCTCCTCCCCTGCCCGAGCAAATGCAGAAACTATTTATACAAGAGAAACAAGGCCCGTGGAACGCAATACCACTCATTTTTTTTCTTTCTGGTTTCCGTCATTCCTGTAAGACCGAGTGGAACTTGCATCAGTGTCCCCAGGTTCCCTCTTAAAAACATAGTTTGTCCCTGGGTTGGGGAATTTTAATATGCACAGAAAACGATTATAATACTAATGATTATGTTTGTGCATCAACTAGGAAAGAAGGCCATTGGGAAGGAGGAACAAGGGGGTGAATGGACGAGGTAAATTGATTCTACCTAGAAAATAGACCTTGCCTGAGTGTTTATACACAAATGGATGCCCACTTTTCTTTCCATTCGCGTTCCTTTCTTTTCCAGCCATATCTTCATTAGCAAAGAGAACGCTGGAGGCCGCCCCCTCTTTCCTGCAGCCATCTGCCTTACGTAAACCAGCTAGCAAACCGCTCCGTCCGTATTGATGTAGACATTACCACAAATCGCCACTTAGGGACCTGAACGAATTGACTAACTGGTTTCAGATCCAATACACATAACTTGATCAGACACAAAGTTTAAGTACACTTGCAGTCGTGCCAACAGCACCTACCGGGAAGCGACTCTTTGGCTGCCAGCTTCAACAGGCCCTGGGGGAGACCCGGGAGGAAGGCGGGCAGACCTAGGCAGGGCTAGTCTGGAGGTTTTAAGAAGATGGAAAGAAATACACCACTCTGGGCAGGAAGCATGGCCATTTCAAAAGCCACATGGCTGCTTCAGTTTAGGGTACACTTGATTAAAAAAACTTTTAATTTGGCTTTTTTTAAGATGAAGTCTCGAACTGTTGCTTGGGTTGGAGTGCAATGCCACAATCTTGGCTCACTGCAACCTTTGCCTCCCGGGTTCAAGAGATTCTTCTGCCTCAGCCTCCTGAGTAGCTGCAATTACAGGCACTCGCCACCATGCCTGGCTAATTTTTTTGTATTTTTAGTAAAGATGGGGTTTCACTATGTTGGCCAGTCTGGGTCTCGAGCTCCTGACCTCGGGATCCGCCCGCCTTGACCTCCCAATAATTTGGCTTTTTATTCTGCATTCTAGCAGCTCTGAGCTCTGCTAGAGCTGAGCTCAGGACAGAGTGTCAGATGACATGGGAGATGGGGAACTCAGATCTGAAAAGCCTTGGCTGGCGAAAGGTCAACCCATGTGTGCATATGCCCGCCCATGAGGCTGCCACACTCAGGAACAATGGTTTTTGAGTTCATTGTCTTCTCAGTAGCTAGGAAATTACCTGAGTAGGTCCAGGGAAAGGCCTTGGAAGGAATGAACAGGTTGACCCTGGGAGCTCAGAACGGCTCTGCTGTATGGCTGGATCCAAGCATCATGCGAGCCTGTCCTTCCCAGGTGCAGTGGGCCAGCCCAGCCCTGCCCATGCTGCAAGCAGCCATTCGTTTCTGACCCAATCCAGCTATTACTGAGTTTACTTCATCTCCCTCTTTTGGATTATAAATATTTGTCTTCCTCTAGTCCACTTGGGGATGGGAATGCTGTTTTTCTGTGACACGAAGCTTTCCTTCAGTGTGTTATGTGATAGAACTTAGAAGCCTGGATGCACAAGTGAAGGAATTGGTTGGGCTTGTAGCCATGGAAGTTTCTGGAAAAAAAAAAAACTAGAAAAATCTGTCAGTTCACCTGATGTGCGTGAATCTGTATGCATATATGCCTGTGTATTGGAGTAAGGGAAATATTGATAAAGCAGAACCAGATAGGTTCCTGGCAAGAAAGGGATGCACAGTCTACTGGAAGCAGACCAGACCAGCTGTGAAAAAATAGGTGACACAAGAAAGACTGAAAGTTAGAACAGAGAGGAGGCATCAATTACAGAGAGAGGTGGATATGGGCAGACTTCAGAAAGGATTGTATTAGAATGGGAAGCCCTTAAAAATTGAAAGAATAATTCCAGCTTATTCATAGACCAAAATGCTTCTATTTCTTTTATGACAATGTGTGTTATATGTAGTAAATACAAAATATATATAATACTTGATTCCATTGATTAACATTTATTCATTCATTTATTGAGCATCTACTCTGTACTCAGGCACAGTGGTTGCAGGGAGAAATAATACAGTCATGGTTGGTCCCAGCTAGAATTTACAGTCTCACAACAGTCCTCTAGGAACAGATTATTGAAGGCTTAAGGCATTTGGCAGTGAAAACTTAATCCTTACAAACTGGAGTTGTTTAATGCCCAGGGTGACTTCAGAAGTGATATCATAATAACAATGATAAATAGAGTGAAACGTATTGAGCACCCCTGTGGGCCAGGAGATGCTGGAGGATTTCTATACAGGGTATCATTTAACCCTCACCACCACTTTATACGGGGGAGGCTTTTAGTCCCATTTTACATTTGTGGTTTCAATAAGTTAAGGTGCATCCCACGTGTTATGGAGGAAGACGTGGGTTTGAAATTTGGCTCTATTGATTCTAGATCCCCCGCTATTTCTACGCTACCATGCAGCTTCTCTGGTGGCAATGTGGAAGTTAGATCAGGGTGGAGAGGGAGTGGCATTAGGGATACTTCCTAGGGGAACAGCAGTAAACACATTATTATTTTATGTGGATTCCAGTCAACACACCCCTACCAGAGGAAACAAAAGAGATAGAGAGGGGTACCGGGGTCCGGAGTCTTGTGGAAGCTAAAAATCTACAGGATTGGGTGATGTGTTTAGCTGTGAAGTGGGAAGGGTCAGGAGTGGCTGGTTTAAGGTGACTGACAGGGTGGAAGGCCAAGGGCATTAGAGAAGGTAGGAAGTTGGAGTCAGAGGCAGGAGATGGCCATGAATTTCATTTTGCACACATTTCACATAAGGAGATGGTTGGACATCTCAATAAATGTAACAGATAGGCAGGTGTATATGTGGCATTTGGATATACAGATCGGGGAACCATCAATGAAGGGACCAAGGAAGCAAGAATACACAGCTGCAAGGAAACAGTTGCTTCTGGCTGCCTTGTTCAAAAGCGCTCATTGGTTGGGAGGCCAAGGAGGGTGGATCACGAGGTCAAAAGATCCAGACCATCCTGGTCAACACAGCGAAACCCCATCTCTACTAAAAATACAAAAAATTAGCTGGGCATGGTGGCACATGCCTGTAATCCCAGCTACTCAGGTGGCTGAGGCAGGAGAATTGCCTGAACCCAGGAGGCGGGGGTTGCGGAGAGCCAAGATCGCGCCATCGCACTCCAGCCTGGGCAACAAGAGCGAAACTCCATCTCTAAAAAAAAAAAGCACTAATTGGGCGCGATGGGCAGATACCATTTCCTGGATCATCTGGTAGACCAGAGTTTCTGCGCTTCAGCAGCACTGACAGTTTGGACCAGATGATTCACAGTTGGGTTGGGTGTCTGATTTGTGCATGTAGGATGTTTAGCAGCATCCCTGGCCTTTACCTACTAGATGTCAGTGGCACCCCCACCCCCTGCCTCCAGTGTGATAATAAAAAATGTCTCTATATGCTGCCAAGTGCAATTTTGTCCCCAGTTGACAAGCAATGAGTTAGACCAAACTAGTTTCACTTTAGTCCATATCACTGTATATAAGCATACCTGTTATACATAGTGTGTACACCTGTGTCACTTTTTCAGCTGATGGGACTCAGTGCTACCCATGTAATCATGCACATAATGAAAATTGAGTCTGCTATGAAGTGATGAGGATGCCACAGATTTCTGAATGGTTTGGCCTAAGTCACATGCTTATAGTTTGAAGTCTTTTAAAGCATGTTCAAAATTCCTTCATTATATTTATTTTAATGCCTGTGGCAGACAGTTGGTGTTTTCCAGCTTTATAGTGATATTTCTGCAGCATCTTTGCAGTTGAGTTGAAGCCGTATTACCAATTCCAGTTACCGGGTTGGGAGAGAGAAAGTGATATGTATCACCTCTGGGCTGAAGCAGGTAAAAGCCAGAGCCTTTTCCATCTCTCTGCCCCTGATACAATAACAGCCAAAGCCATATTCCAGATGACTCAGCTTCAAGCGGGAGGAGGACTTCCTAAGCCATCTCAGCTTTTGTGTGGATGTGATATGTCAAGCCACTGAGATTTAGGGTTTGTTTGTTACCACAGCAGAGCTTGACTTTATCCTGACTAATAGAAATCTTATTAGTGTAAAAAGCAGGGTGAGCAATAATATTTCGATGACATTTTGTCAAAGATATATCCACTTTGTGCAAACATGACAACCACATATAAAAACTGCACCCAACGAAGTAATGAGATAAATATTAGTCACAGGAAAAATCTGACAGTATATTTTATATTAATTCAAAGAAATATCAGTTAGCTGTCACGTCTGCAGTTTCTTAGTTTCACTGGAGAGGTGGTGTTTTATTTTATTTATTTTTTGTGAGACAGGGTCTTGTTCTGTCATCCAGGCTGGAATGCAATGGCATCATCAGAGCTCACTGCAGCCTTGACCTCCTGGGTTCAAGTGATCCTCCCACCTCAGCCTCCTGAGTAGCTGGGACTATAGGCACATGCCACCACACTTGGCTAATTTTTGTACTTTTTGTAGAGATGGGGGGGCTTCCATGTTTTTCAGGCTGGTCTCAGACTCCTGGGTTCATGCTGTCTGCCTGCCTTGATCTCCCAAAGTGCTAGGATTATAAGCGTAAGCCACTGTGCCCACCTATTTTAATGTTTTAACACAAAGGGATTTGTTAAATGGTGTTAGATCAGTGAAAGGTGGAGTTATGTAACATAGCAAATCAGTTTTGATTTCAGATATATGAGATCTACCTTGAAACTGATTTCCACATAGGTTAAACCAAAATAAATTTTTCCCTCCCTTCCTTCCTTCCTTTCCCTCCCTCTGTCCTTTCCTTTCCTTTCCCTCCTTTCCCTCCCCTCCCCTCATCTCCCCTCCCCTTCCCTTCCCTTCCCTTTTTCTTTCTTTCTTGACGAATTCTCACTCTGTCACCAAGCTGGATTGCAGTGACACGATCTTGGCTCACTACAACCTCTGACTGCCAGCCACGTTCAAGCAGTTCTCATGCCTCAGCCTCCCAAGTAGCTGGGATTACAGGCATGCATCACCATGCCCAGTTAATTTTAAAAATATTTTTAGTAGAGACAGGGTTTCACTGTGTTGACCAGCATGGTCTCAATCTCTTGACCTTGTGATCTGTCCACCTCAGCCTCCCAAAGTGCTGGGATTACAGGGATGAGCCACACCATACCCAGCCCCTAAATAAATTTTTCAGTAGTGTGAACAATAAGAGAATATTTTTATGTCATTAAAAAGCTTTCAATAGGAATTGGGCAGAACTTCACAAACCTGCCTTGCAAAAGCTATGGAAAGCTTCCCATCTTTGGGAATATGTTAGTGGAAGTACTGGAATTAATGTGACGATTCTTGAACTGGATATCTTAGTAGATGAAGCAACTGATGTTATTCCTCCATTCTGAGCTGCAGCAGAATTCTTGATAAAACTGTCAGTGAATCTACTGATAGTATTTCTATTAAGTTAACTTTAAGGCGTGAAACGGAAAGGTTTTAAGATACTCTTCCACAAGTATTTGAATAGCTGCAATGGAATTTTGTAGAAATTGATTGTACAACAGAAATTTGTAACAATTATATAAATGGCACATCTGATGTTATTCCACTTGATATGATGTTTTTCATATTTATATAGCATGAATGGAGACTGTTATCATTTTGTGATTTTATTGAAGTGCAGTTCAGATGAATTTTGACATTGTAGAACACAAGACTTCAATGACTAATCTCCACTCTTGAAAGAATGCTAATGTTGTTACAATTACTATGAGCTTTGTTTCATTCAGTCAGAAAAAACAACTACCAGAGAAAAATCGTTTTAAGCATTCTGAGTCAGAACTTTGTTTCTTTTTATAAAGCGATGCTACTGAGTTTTTTTTTCTACATAATTCTACTCTTCAAAAAAATAAGGGGAGATTATTTTGAAATAAATTATTTGTGAATATTTTTTCTTAGAATTGAATTTAAGAAGAAAGATTTGCAAGATAATGTGGCTTGAAGTAAGTAAGTGGTAGGGAAAAGAATTGCTAGCATTGGTATTTGTTGCAATTTGTGTCTAATGCATCAGGTAACAAGGGTATATGAAGTTAATTGCTGAATTATTCCCGACCTTTGAAAGGGAAATCTTAGTGCTTCTGTGAATTATGCTGGATTCGGTTGGAAAAAAGCCCTAAATGGAATGATCTAGAGAAGCTATGGAATCATTTCTACGTTGCTCATCTCATTTTGTCATGAAATGATCTTTTTAATGAAGTTTCAGTTCTTAAATCATATCTTAATGAGAACTTGCTGGCCAGACGGCATAAAAATAAAGATCTGCTACAGCTGAATGTATGTCAAGATATTCATCAGGAATACATTGGGATGCCAAACATAAGGAAAGTATAGAATTATATTCTCTCCCTCCCAGATTCAAATGCTGGGATCAAGAAGAGGGCGTTGTCCCTAACTGATGTACTTTAGGTATCAGAGAAAGTATTGATGAAATTCAAGATGAAATTTTTCTTGAAAATCCAAATGAATTCCTCAGAGAATCTGGAGTTCTAAATAGCTATCAGAAATAATCATAGTACCTTTAAGAGTTTGCTGTGTATCTGATACTGTGCTAAACACTTTGTATAATTTCATTTAATCTTCACGACAGCCATATGAGATAGGAACTATTATTAGTTCCATTTTACAGATAAAGAAAACTAAGGTTAAATAAATTTCCCAGGGTCACTAAATAGTGGGTGGTTAAACTGTCATTTGGTTCTTTCTAGAACAAACACTCTTCATCTCCAGTCTGTCTTGGCATCCTAAAAACTGGGTATTTATTGGACATCAACTTCAATAGCAATGGGGTGATGAAAATACAAAAGAAGCCAGGTGCAGTGGCTTACGCCTGTAGTCCCAGCACTTTGGGAGGCCGAGATGGGTAGATCATGAGGTGAGGAGTTCCAGACTACCCTGGCCAACATAGTGAAACCCCACCTCTACTAAAAATACAAAATTAGCCATGCGTGGTGGTAGGCACCTGTAATCCCAGCTACTTGGGAGGCTGAGGCAGGAGAATCACTTGTACCTGGGAGGTGGAGTTTGCAGTGAGCTGAGATCACACCATTGCACTCCAGCCTGGGCCACAGAGCAAGACTCCATCTCCAGAAAAAATAGAAAGAAAGAAAATAGAAAAGTAATGTATGGGATGACAGACAACTTTTGCTGGATTTTGTGTATCTTGTCTTATAGCTTTGTTTTCCAGGCATCCTGTGGCTTCCTAAGTCACACCCAGCTTCCTGGAATGGGGGAAACTTGATAAATGAAGCTTTTCTAGGTGGAATCAAAACATCACTCCCATCCCCAATGTTTCCTTGCCCAACAGGATCCTAAGAGGCAGGTATTGAGATTTGCCAGTTGTTTCTATCCATGTCAATATCAACACCTATTTCACATCACTGTGGTTCCTCCAGATGGGCTGACAGCGCCATGGCCTGCCATTGGGCCATGAGATCCCTGCCGATGTGGGCTCTGCTATTCTTTCCACCTCTCTGGCCTTCCCTTACCCTACCCCGTCCCATGCTGCCCCATAGTACACTGTCCCTCAGCCTGCCGTGGTATTACAGCACCTCTGAGCAGCCAGCCCTAAAGGATGGCGTCATTCCTTTAGCTTTCTTCAGTGTTTGCAGCTCTTATATTAGTTCCCAAAGGAGTGAATTTGTTCTCTCAAATTCTTTCTCTTTCTTTCTTTAGGTTTTTTGGAAATGGAGTCTCGCTCTGTTGCCCAGGCTGGAGTGCAGTGGCACAATCCTGGCTCACTCCAACCTCCACCTCCCGAGTTCAAACGATTCTGCTGCCTCAGCCTCCTGAGTAGCTGGGACTACAGGCACGCGCCACCATGCCCGGCTACTTTGTTGTATTTTTGGTAGAGGCACGGTTTCACTGTGTTAGCCAGGATGATCTCAGCTCACTGCAAACTGAACTCATGGTCCACGCACCTTGACCTCCCAAAGTGCTGGGACTACAGGCATTAGCCACTGTGCCCAGCCTCTCTGAAATTCTTTGGGGCTCCTCTCGTGAGGACCTTGTACCAGTTATTTATTGCCAAGTTAATAAGTCACCCCCCAAATTAGATGCTTAAAACAAAAATGATACAGTTGCTGACTACTATGGAGGTTGACCATTTGGGCTGGACAGAGCTAGGTGGGTGCATTTCTGTTCCACATCTTGTTGGCTGGGCTTGCTTAGATGTCTGGGACCGCAGGTGAGTCAGCAATGACAGGTGGACATCTCTTTCCACGTGGGTTCTCGTCTTCAAGGAGGCTAGCCTCAGCTTTTTGCATATGGTGCTGGAAGGAGTCCCAGCAAAGAGCCAGAGAAGACAAATTCCAGTGCATGAGCACTTTTCACACTTCTGCTTGCATCACATTTGCTAAAGTCCCACAGGCCAAAACAAGTCACAAAGCCAGGCCCAGAGTTAGTGTGGGAGGAGGCTAAGACATCACACGAGCTGGGCATGGTGGTACACACCTGTAATTCCATCACTTTGGAAAGCTGAGGTGAATATCACCTGAGCCCAGGAGTTCAAGACTGGCCTGGGTAATATAGTGAGAACCCATCTCTACAAAATCATAAAAATTAAAAAGTTAGCTGGGCATGGTGGCATGTGCCCATGGTCCCGGCTACTTAGAAGGCTGAGGTGGGAAGATCACTTGAGCCCAGGAGATTGAGGCTGTAAGGAGTCATCATCATGCTTGCACTTCGGCTTGGGCAACAGAGCAAGACCTTGTCTCAAAAAAAAAAAAAAAAAATCACATGGATACAGAAAGATGGGATTTATTGAATCCTTGCTATAACAGATCTTAATAGGTGTCTCCCTGGGAGGGATTCAGAAGACATTTGAGTATCTGGACCCTGCAGTGCCACACTCAGGCTGCTCACCATTAACTAAGCTCTTTAATTTGTTATTAGAGTCTCTCACCTACGTGGTCCTTATCCAAGCTGGTTTTTTTATGAACCTCCGCGCAGGAATCCTCTGCTCTAGCACTGCCCCTGTTGATAGTCTCTTGACATTTCCTCCAGGTCAAAACCCCCTTGCTGTTTGTAACTAGCAAGCTATTTCAGCATAAGGAACAGGATTCTTCTGCCCAACTCCAATCCCTTGTACCTTTTCCCTTCGTTTTAGTTCTGCTATTGCTGTCCATTTATGAGCCTTATTTTTCCAGTGAAGTTCTATGCCATAACACATACATACCTAAGATATAAATGCTCAGTAGCCCAAATTGCCTTGGCCTTACAGTGGAAAGAATTTGCCTCAGTGTTACCTGTGAATTTCTTGCAAGAGTTGAAGTGGTCTTGCTCCATGTCATGGGTACAGCCTGAGATCCTGAAGTGCAGAGTGGACCACAGCACATTGAACGATGTATTCTTCGCAATGTTTGCAGATAAATGCAAACTTGGTTCCTGAACAGAAAAAATAATGAGTAAGAGAGACCCTAAATTTGGCAGGAAACAAGGAAAGTCCTGGGCTAGAATAAAAACTGCGTCATAAAACCCATGATATAAATAAGCACAGTCCAGTTAATTCTGGTGTTTGGAACCCGTGTGGGACGACCTTTCTGCTGGGGACTCTCTGGGATTCTGGAATTGATAGGTATTCCTCAAAAGCAGAATTCCGCAATGCAAAATCCGAGCGTTAGAGAACTGTCATCAAGCGGTACTGTTACCAATGGAGGGTGTCCAGGCTCTTGGCATCTCCAACAAAGAATTGAACAAAACGCACAAACAAAGCAAGGAAAGAGAGAAGCAACAAAGCAGAGATTAATTGAAAATGAAAGTACACCCCACAGGGTGGGAGCGGGCCTGAGCGCAGGGGCTCAAGTCCCGTTACAGAATTTTCTGGGGTTTCAATACCATCTAGAAGTTTCCATTTGTTACTTGGTGTATGCCCTATGTAAACGAACAGGATGAAGTAGAGTTACAAAGTCATTTACTCAGTATATGCCCTATGTAAATGGAGCGGATATTTCCTGTCATAGCTGAAGTGTTTCCATTTGATTTAGTTCTAGGAAGTCAGCGTGAATCGGCCTTATGTTCTCTGTCCCCAGACCCTATTCTCCTGCCTCAATACTTTAGGACTTCGATTAAGCTTTTGAATAATCAGATGGCATTCACTCAATATATGTTTATGGCTCAACTGCTATACGCCAGGCACCGGGCTAGGAACTTGGGACACATTATAAAAGAGAGAGGTGGTCCCTGCTCTCCTGTTGCTCACAGCCTTGGAAAAGTGATTTGACAGAACACTGTGATAAGTTCTGGCACTAGGCACTTGTTAGCAGATGGTAGGAGGGCTTTTCATCCAGACTCAAGAAGTCAGAGAAGGCTGGAAGGAAGGCTGCCTGGGAGAAGCAGTATCTAAGCAGGGACCTGAGGAAGAGGATGCGGATGAGCCAGCCCAAGGGATGTGTGCATACCTGTGTCACATGGTAGGGTGGTACACAGGGACGTCCACTGGGCTGAGGGAGTAGCTTGTGTGAAAAGAAGAGATGAGAAAAAGCATGTTGGGCTCAACACACAGAAGGACACATAATGTGGCTGAAACTCTGAGAAGGAGAGAGAGAAGTTCAGCAGGATACCAAACACTGCAGGCCTTGTCAGCGTGTCAAAGGGTGAACCTACAACAAAAAGCTAAACACAGTCCCAAAATGGTATAGGATTTTCATCAAAGAATATCTTTTGTTTTTAATACAGAGTTTCGCTCTGTCACCCAGGATGGAGTGCAGTGGCACAATCTCAGCTCACTGAAACCTCCACCTCCTGGGTTCAAGTGATTCTCCTGCCTCAGCCTCCCAAGGAGCTGGGATTACAGGCTTCCACCACCATGCCTGGCTAATTTTTGTGTTTTTAGTACAGATGGGGTTTCACGATGTTGGTCAGGTTGGTCTCAAACTGCTGACCTTGTGATCTGCCCACCTTGGCCTCCTCAATTGCTGGGATTATAGGCGTGAGCCACCGCTCCCAGCCTAGAATATTTTTTTTCTTAAGAAAAGTCATTGTTAAATGCTAGAAACGTTCTGTTTGTTTGTTTGTTTTTCCCACTCTCAAGTTTACCTTCAAAGTGGCTTGAAACCTGGATTGTACCTATGAATGTTCTTCACTTAAAAGTAGCAAAAAGTGGGGGCCAGTAATACCCTTGTCTACCGAAATGGGATTTGGACATGGCACAGAGGAAAGAAACTGGTACCACGGTTGCCTGGTTTCCTACTCACTCCATCCCTGAGGTCACCCACTGGCCCCATCTGCTCCAACGTTGTGGAAGCAAGCTGTCATTTCCTCTTACTCATTTTTCAACCTGCTATTTGACTTTGCTACGACCTGATCTATTTTCAGTCCTCCTCCTACTTTTGTTAATTTCCCCAATGCATGCAACTAGCCATTAGTTCCTTCTTTACCCTTTGGAGGACAAAATTGGTGGGATCCTTTTATAGTTGTGTCTCTGAGGATGCTTCAAATCTTATGAAAATTCTATTTTTTTTTCCCTTGTGGAAAATGCTGTCTGGTTCTAAAGGCAAGTATGTGGCAGCACCCTTCCAGTTTCCCAAGTAGATTTCTGTACCTTTCTGTGTTTTCACATTGTACATTTGCATGAAATACAACATAAAAATAAAGTGTGGAGGAATGCATGAGATGTTCCTATGTAACTGGAGGAACGCAGATGAAAGACATCGTATTTCCAGAGAGCCCTTTCTCATTGAAGGTGTTCGTTCCTCTGGCAGAACAAACAGACCCTAAAACACAGGAGATGGGAAGTTGGTTGTTTTAAAGGAGAGAACGCTTTGGGAAGTATTGGTCCTTTGCTCCTCACATAGGTACATGCTGTAGCTTTTGCATCCCAGTTCTCTGCCACCCTGGTGATACCATGCCTCTCATCTGGGATGAACTTGGCCCTGAACTGACCATTCTCCCTCATTTACTCATGCCCCACAAAGGGCTGAGCTCATCCTAGCGTCATCTGATATTCTGGTGGCCCATCTGGTCACCAGGCACCCAGCTCCCAGGGACCTGGAATTAGGCCATCTCCAGGGAATGCCAAGGGCGAAAGTCTTCAGACCTTTTGGGCATGAGTTCGGGGCTTAATGCATCATGACTGGAGCTTTTTCAAGCCCATGTCTGAATTGTTAAGAGATGAGAACCTCAATCAAGCAAAAACTTTAGACTCTTTGGGGTTGAGATGGAGGATAAAGCCCAGCTATGCTCCAGGAGGAGATGTTCTCTGGACCCTTACAATATGTAGAGGATGCTTTGTGGAAAGTGCGTTTTCTTTGCGACGTCGGTTTTTAGGCTTCTCTCTTCCCACAGGACTCTGGGCGGGAAGTACTTGCTGATGCCGGACTGCACCTTTCCTACCTGCAGCCTCCCGTTTCAGGCCACAGAAAGCAGCTCTTCTCCCTGGACCCCCTGCAAACTTGACATTCTTGCAATCAAGCTGTCTAGTGGGGGATTTCAGACTGTTTTCTTATTACTAAATGGAGAGGTATTAACAACACAATGCAGAAATTAAAAAAAAAATAAAGGCGGAGGGTGGGGAACGGGAGTTGGGGGAAGAAAAGAAAAGACAGCCGCCTGCTCTTTTCTTCTTGGTATTATTATTTGTGACAAAGCCCTCGGTCCATTTTTCTTCATAATTTGCAGGACTCCTAATGGGAACAGCACCTCCCAATTACCATGGCTGCCAAAGGCTAATTTGGTTACCGTCCGGATCCACAATAGCGAAACTGCGTCGAGCCTTTGTCGATATTTGCATACTATACATACCAGGAATGTCAAACAGCTGCCTGGCCTCTCTCCCACTATCATGGCAATTATGGGTCATTAGCTCCCCCGCCCCCCACTCTCCCTTTTTCTTGTTCTCGTCTTCCAGGGTCTGGTAGGCCGTTGTAGGCAGCTGACGGATTTGCAGAGACAAGAAATGAGAACGCGGAGCTGCGTGGCCTATTTGTTCAGAGTCGAGGCTGACGGAACTGCCATTTGAATTGCCAGAGCGCGGCCCCACGCTTTTATTTCCTGATTACCTCCTTCTCATCTTTTCTTCCAGCCCCTCGGTCCCCACCCTGGCTCCCGGCTTTCTTGAGGAAGCCTCTCTCTCTGAGGCTCCGAGCGCGTGTCTATGTGTACGCATTGGTCCTGGCAGCCCGACGAACCTCTGGGCCAGGCGTGTGCTGACACTTGAAGCGGGGGCCCACGTGTTCTCTTCCTCCAGGGTCACCCTCGGAGGGATCGGGCCTCAGATGTGCACAGCCAGCCCCCAGACCCTAAGCTGATCCACATTCAGAGGAGGGGATGTTTCACTTTCAAGTTTGTTCATTGAATTCTAACCCCATGGAGGGGGAAGAGGGGCAGAGGATGAGAAAAGAACAAGAGAGGATCTAGCTATGAAGCTCTCTCTCTTCTGCAACAATGAGTGTGTCTTGCGGTAGTTAATGGGAAGTTATGGTTTTTGAATATAATTTTTTCCCTTCAAGCTGCTAATTTTATTGACAATATGGATAGATTGAAAGACCCAAAGCTTTTGTGTTGTTTTGTTAAAGCAAATAAGTGAGGCACAAATGTAAATTACATCTCCAGGTTCACATTAGAGGTTTGCAAATAATACTGAGCTAATGGTTATTGCAAAGGAAAATAGCAGTGGGATCAATATTCTATACAGTGGAAGGCGATACCTCTCTCTCTTTTAATCACCGCATTGCAGAAATGGCATTGAAATTTGAAATCTCATTTTCTCCATTTGTACAAATTGAACATAAATCACTATGAGTGAGGGAGGTGGCAGGCAGCTTCACTCTTTTCGGGATTGCATTACTAATTAGTGTTGGGCTAAAGCCCTACACAGCCTGGAGAGGCTTCTGGAGACCTCTGGCCAAATGCAAGATGCTTTGGAAAGCCTGGATGCATGCAGGGAGGGGCCATGCCCCTCTAGCAGGGAGTGGGTGAGGCCGGGGGGTTAGCCCTGCAAAAGAAGGGAGACGAAGGGCAGGTCCTCACACACAATGTCATTTTCTGGGCTGGGACAGTAGATCTCCACCAGTTCCTGTAGATTTCAGTGGAGTCAGAATGGGTAGGACCTCACTGTTCCCAGGAAGGGGTAAGGTAGACGTTGGCTTGCCAGGTTTCCTTCCATCTGTGGCTGCGGGAGTAGGGGCCGGGGTACCAAAGATGAACGCCTTGGCTTAACACGGACACTGCTCCATCACCTCCCATGGCCACCTCCCGTGTCTCAGCACCAATCTCTACTTCCTTCCCTCTGCCCTTCTCTTTCCTTCATTTCTCTACTCTTATATACTTGCTCTGAGTGGCTCTCATGGCTCTAAGCTGGGTGATAAATATTATTTACAAAGGATATTCAGCGATGTCAAAGGGTCTCCAATATGTACCCACTTCAGTTCCATTTTCTCAAGTTGCTCAAATGTTACTTACACTGGACTTGATTTATTGGCTACGGGGTCATTGTGACAATGGGGTGCAAGACCTTCCTCACCCTTCCTGGGCTGACATAACCTGTGACTGTGCATTTCTGGGCTGGGCAGATACAGGAGAGGATGCCGTATTTTAAACAAAAGGGTGAGGAAGTTGACATCTAAAATATTGTAGGCAAGCCGGGCACAGTGACTCATGCCTGTAATGCCAGGACTTTGAGAGGCAGAGGTGGGAGGATGACCTGAGGTCAAGAGTTTGAGACTAGCTCGGGCAACATAGCGAGACCCCATCTCTACAAAAAAAAAAAAAAAATTTAACCAGGCATGGTGACATATACCTGTGGTTCCAGCTACTCTGGAGGTTGAGGTGGGAGGATCGCTTGAGACCAAGGGTTTGAGGCTGCAGTAAGCTGTGATTGTAACACCGCACTCCAGCCTGAGCAATAGAGTGAGACCCTGTCTCTTTAGTTAATCAATTAAAAAGCAATACTAAAATTTGGTAAGGGGACAGGAGAGGACTGGAAAGCAGTATGTCAATCCGGCTGGCAGAACTTCTGGATTTAGGACTTTGCTCTTTTTTTTTTTTTGAGACAGAGTCTCACTCTGTTGCCCAGGCTGGAGTACAGTGGGGTGATCTCAGCTCACTGCAGTCTTTACCTCCCAGGTTCGAGGAATTCTCCTGCCTCAGCCTCCTGAGTAGCTGGGATTACAGGTGTGTGCCACCATGCCCAGCTAATTTTTGTATTTTTAGTAGAGTCGAAGTTTCTCCACGTTGGCCAGGCTGGTCTCAAACTCCTGACCTCAAGTGAGCTCTCGAACTCCTGACCCACTGGCCTCGGCCTCCCAAAGTGCTGGGATTACAGGTGTGTGACACCGCACCCAGCCCCAGATTTAGGAGTTTGTTTTTAGAGATTTGGGAAGACCTTGCGCAGAGAAGAGTTGTACAGACCGAGTCCCTGATGTGTCTTTGCAGTGGTCACTTACCCTTTCCCCTGAAGTAAATAACATTCTGCTGGGTGATTAATGGGGGGTGTTTAGTTCATTAAACTTGATACCCTGAGGGCAGGACAAACTGGTAAAATATTTATATATTTATATGTGAGGCTGCTCCCATAGGGCCAGTGTGTGCAGATGAGCCAAAAATGGAACAGGCTAGTGTCCGGCAATGGGGGCCTCAGCAACGGCCACTGATGCTTGCATCCCCCCATGGAGCTTAGGAGTCCCTGTAAGATTGGAGGGAGACACCTTTTCACTCCAGCCAGAGTGGCCATTTAGGAGGCCACCATGCGTCCTGCTGCAGGGAAGCAGGACAGCTGGGTGGTCAGAAAGACAACAGCACCGCAAACATTGCAGGCACGTTCTGCCCTCCACTGCCTGTCACTCCATCCCCACACCTGGGGAGAAAGGCAGAGTGACTCCCAGACTTACCACCCAGGGACCCCTCCGTCCTTTGCCTCATCCTTAGCAGTCGCAGGAGGAGTTAAAAACAGGCAAGGTGAGGGGGAAAACTGGAAACAAGGTTTATTACCTAAGGTTCCTCTCATCCATTTCAATAGATGAAAGCAACGAAAATAAAGCAAAACCCATCCAAACAGTAAGCAGGTGGTGGCCGCTAATAGAGAAGAAATAAAAACCTTTTAGAAATCAGAGCCGACTACAAAACACAGTGACAAAGCGGAATGAAAGTTCTGAACAATCAGTTCAAAGAAAAGGGTGTTTGAAATAAACCCTTAAAAACATTTCAAATGCTGAGGAAAAAAAAAATGCTGCTTTAGACATTTGAAGCCAGGATGATTTAATCTGGAGAGGGGACTTTTTGGATATTACCGGAGGAAAAAAGAAAAAAGATTGAGAGAATGAACGGAGGAGTCCTTGAAAGTAGTGCTGTTCAGAGAGCAAACCTGCATTAGGTCCCCACAACTGCCAATCACAGCAGGTTCATCACTGATTCCTGGGTTGACCTGGGGCTTTTAACCTCCCCATGCCTCCATTTGCCCAGCCATAAATGGGGGTTACTAATAGGCATGTCCTCTCACCCTCAAGGTCCCCAAGGAGGTCTAATAGAATAATGGACCTGATCCTATTGATGGAGAATGTGTAACTGCCTCTTGGTGACCCCTACCTTTAGAGGTCAATCAGGTATCCTCCTCCCAGAGCCTTTCCAGGACCCGCCCCTATTTGGTAAGTTTCAACATTCATTCAATCATTCCCCATTACGTGTGCCTGCTCTGTCGCTATGTAGCAGGCATGGTGGCACAGGATGACAGAATGAGGAAGAAAGAACACACGGTGCCCTCCCTCAGGCTGATCACAGGTTGAAGGAGGCAGGCATGTTAACAGGTGACCATATAACAGGGTGCAGGAGCATGCCTGGGATGTCTCAGGAGTGCAACCCAGAGAGGCTTCCGCGAGGAGGTGATGACTTAGTTTGTTTCTGGCAGAAGGGCAGAAGTACCCGGATGTCAAGGCTGTGAAAGGTATCTCCAGGAAAGGTAACAGCATGGATGAAGGAAGAGTGGAGTGATGTTTGTAACTTTTATGGCAGGGTTTTGGGGTATGAGGATGGAGTGGAGGCAGAAGAGCCTGGAATGGGAAGCAGGAACTTCAGCAGCCTGTATTTGTTTAGGCCGAGAATTGCCATCAGCTGCTGGGTCTGGAGGTTGATCATGAATACATATGGCAGCTTCCCGGTCATCAGCAACTCTTATTTTTCTGAACCACTCTCTTGAACAGGTGGCTTCCGTCTTTAAGCTCATGTCACTGGCAAAGAAGGGAGGGTGGACACAGCAGAACCACTCTGCGGGCTCTAGCACTGTCTTTTACAGCAAGGGAGGGGTGAGTCTGGGTTTTATCTGGGGAGTGTCCGTCACCTTAATCATGATGGGATTTGCAGTCAGCCTGTACCACACCCTCTCAGATATTTGCATCTCACTTATCTGTGCAAGGGCTAGAAGTCCTAAGGGGCGGGCACATAGGAAAACACTTTGAAGAGAAAAGGAAAAGAAAATTTCCAGATTTGCTTGAGTGAAAACAGAACCCAAAACTCTTAATATATAGGGTACCACCATGCCCTGGTTCGCCCATGGGAGTCCTGGCATATACCTGTTATCTCTTCATCTTGTCCGCTTTGGATTTGTCCCAGATTGTACTTTATTATTTTGAACTAAGTGCTGTTATTTATTATTGTGTAAAAGAGGCCAGGAAGGAGGGAGCCTGGGTAGCCCAGTTGGTAGAGCATCAGACTTTTAATCTGAGAGTCCAGGGTTCAAGTCCCTGTTCAGGTATGTCCCTTGAGTTTTAGCGTCTAATTCCGACTCAATTTTTGAAAAAGAAAACAACGAAATCAGCCAGGAGGGGTAGGTAGAGAGAGCTGCCTTTTGTTCCACCAGCTCCGGCCGAGGTCTCATATACCTGCGTGTGAGATGCTAGTTTGGAGTTCTCCTTTGAATTCGTCGTCAGGTTTGAAAGATTACCAGTGCTACCCAACCCCTTTTTCCACTCTGTTCCAGACACAAGGTAACTGACAACCATTCTCAAAGGGTGTGAAGTGCACTCAGATACAAGCACGTGGGATTAGCCAGGTTCTCCAGGTGAGAAATGACTGCTGCTGCTGCCCTCCTGGCTACCTGTACAGGGGCCAGTGCTGGGGCCTGTGGCATGCAGCCTGCCACCATGGTGCCTGTTGGCAGGGTTCATGGGAACTGTGGAAACTAGAAGGTAGGTGTGCAGGAAAATATTGGTCCATACAGGACATAGAGGCTAAGCAGCCCCACCATAGAACATAGAGTAGTCTGAATGTTCTTACAATACCAGTTTTGCGTTTATTTATATAATAAATGGAATTTGCAACTGTTGATTTTATTATCTGGTAACATTTTTATTTCAGAGTAATCCCTTTTGGCAGTCATCGACTCCAAAAACCAAATGTGCATGTTTAATGAAAAAATTAGGCACTGAATTTCCCTTTCTTACAAAAGCCAGTATAGATATAACTTGCACAAAAAATGTTTATCAATATTTACCATTCCCTGTGGCAAAGGACCACATAGAAAACAAGAATTGCTAACAGAATATCAGAAAATCAGCATCTAATTTTAAAAATCAGTAGTGGTTTTTTTGTTTGTTTTGTTTTGGTTTTGAGATGGAATCTCTTTCTGTCACCAGGCTGGAGTGCAGTGGCGTGATCTCAGCCCACTGCAACCTCTGCTTCCTGGTTTCAAGCAATTCTCCTGCCTCAGACTCCCAAGTAGCTGGGACTACAAGCATGTGCCACTACGCCTGGCTAATTTTTGTATTTTTAGTAGAGATGAGGTTTCACCATATTCGCCACGATGGTCTCGATCTCTTGACCTCGTGATCTGCCCGCCTCAACCTCCCAAAGTGCTGGGATTACAGGCCACAGTGCTCAGCCTACAAAAAAAATCAGTAGTTATTTTAAGACTTGCCTGTAGATGAATTCACATGTGAATCTGTAGCAGGTGGACTTACAGATTCTTCTGCAAAGAACGATTTTTCATTGATATCAGATGACTCTTTCTTTGCTAAATTTCTAAATTTTTTCTTCCAAGTTTTTGTTATGTTTGTGCAAAACATGTAGTGCCTGCACTTAATGTATTGGCACTTGAGACAGAAGAGAAATTGCAAACAGTTCCAAGGCTAATCTATTTTATCAATGCTATTAGAGGCTTCACGAAGAAAATGCGTACATTCTAATAATTCATTTGAATTTTCACTTCCAATTCAGAAAATCAAATTATTAAAGTTTCTGAAAATTCATTCTAAAGAAGGTAAAACATCTGATCTTATTGTTCATACCAGCATACTCTCCAGTTTTTAATGAACTTCGTAGTTGAACATCGAAGGTAAAGTTCCTAAATTTTGTGGTGATAATACCGCTCAAAATTTGGTGGAATTTAAGTTCATGATAAAAGTCAGTGTCAACGTAAAATGAAGAGACTTATGAGACAGAAATAGGTTTGGAATTCGTTTTGATGTTCACGTAATTCACAGCTGCCTCCTACTAGCTGCAATGTTAGATTGATTAAACATTTTAATGGTTTAAATTTACAAATATTTGTGTATACTCCGTTAGAGCAATTGAACCACAATATTTTGGGGGATGAAATTGATGTTGAATATTAAAAATACTTCAGGGTGGCAGTATGGATTTTTTTTCTGTTTGCTGCTTGCCGTCAATGGGGTTTTTAAAGATTTTGCACCTTTGAAGAGTTACTTTGTAAATCAACCTACATGTTCTGCAGTGGTTTTGAAATTCTTTTATAAATAAATCTGTAAGTTTTGGTTACATTTTATTCAACACCAGTTGGATATATTTAATCAAAATCTCGAAGAATAGAGTGCTCAAAAAACTTTATTTGAAAATATTGAGCTAGTTGCAATTGTTGAGAATGAAGCTTGCAAACAGGAAAACAATGAACTTTATCCCTATAACAGAAAGAAAATAACCAAACAAATGGAAAGTTGAGAGCTTAAAAATTATGCAAGATTTCATGTTCAAAGTTACAATTTCTTTTTGGAATATCTTGACCTATGGGACAAATCTTTTGATATTTCCATTTTTTATTTGGATAAATTTATATTCTTAATGGAATGAATCTGAAAGACCTATGCTTTGAAATCATAAGTTGAAACAACTTATTTGAAGAGTTTTTCCTTTTAAAAATACCTGCCAGGCCAGGCAAGGTGGCTCACGCCTGTAATCCCAGCACTTTGGGAGGCTGAGGAGGGCGAATCACCTGAGGTTAGGAGTTCAAGACCAGCCTGACAAACACAGAAACTCTGTCTCTACTAAAAATACAATATTAGCCTAGCATGGTGGCACATGCTTGTAATCTCAGTTACTCAGGAGGCTGAGGCAGGAGAATCACTTAAATCTGGGAAGCTGAGGTTGCAGTGAGCTGAGATTGTGCCTACTGCACTCCAGCCTGGGCAACGAGAGCAAAACTCCATCTCAAAACAAACAAATAAAAATCCCAAAAAACAAAAAAATCTGCTAAAGTGCTTGGGAGGTAAAAAGACAGTATCTAAGAAAATATTTGGGCTACAGTATTTACATATTTTAATCAGAAAAAATAGAGAATTGGAATACACTCTAGCAGAGTTGCTCTAAATTTATAAGACACCACAGTAACTTTGGAGAAAGTATTTTCTCAATTAGAAATGTTATTATAATCTACAGTAACATTAAATTGAAGGAGTTAACAGTTTGAAATTTATTAACAACAAAACACAACTTGAGTACTTTTTATGTGTAATACTTCAAAAAGCATAAAAGTGCAACTTTGAGGAAGAGTACATGCAATTTATGAAACAAAAAGATTAAAAAATAAATCCATGTTTAAAATATACGTTCCTTAGGCAAATACCATGACATAATAATATTAGAAATAGATATGGCAAAAAAATAAAATATGTGCTAAACATTATTATTCTACTAATGGTATTGTTTAGCATTCAAATAAGAGATTCAACAAGATAAATTATTTTCATTTTGCTTTCATGGAAACAGTAATATCTTATATTTATTTGGTAGAAAGAATTTTATTTTGAAACTAGGTTTTAAATAAAATTATTTTGTAAGTACGCCAATATCATAAAGTCAATGTGTTGGTGAATATGTTAATATTTTAAATTACAGAATTTTGATTATTCCTAGCACTATCTTTTACTCTTAAAAATGTGAGGCCCTTCGCAGTGGGTCACGCCTATAATCCCAGCACTTTGGGAGGTTGAGGAGGGTGGATCACGAGGTCAGGAGTTCAAGACCAGTCTGGCCAAGATGGAGCTGGCTCATCTCTACTAACAATACAAAAATTAGCCAGGCATGCTGCTGGGCGCCTATAATCCCAGCTGCTTGGGAAGCTGAGGGAGGGGATTGCTTAAATCCAGGAGGCGGACGTTACAGTGAGCCAAGATGGCTCCACTACACTCCAGCCTGGGTAACAGAGTGAGACTCTATCTCAAGAAGAAAAAAAAAAAAAAAGAAACGGATCAAAGAGTCAGAGAGCAGAGGGAAGGACAGGAAGAGGGAGAGAGTGAGACAGGGTGAGGAGCCCCAAGAGACAGTAGTAAATTCCTGAAAGTGGCCCAGTGACCTCATCATACAGGGTCCTTCTGGTGGCAATTACCTGCCACTCCCCACGGCCACATTTGGAAAGAAATAATGTATCAGCTGAGAGACGGAACTGTCAATGGTTGATTCTTTCCTTTACCCGTTCATCTCTTACCCACTGGCTCCATCATTCATAGATTCATTGATAATAACCAACCCCAAAGCATTTGTTGAGTGTTTACTATACACCAAGCACTTTCTTAAATGGAATGAGACAAAACTCAAGGCCTGCAGAGTCTAGTTCCAGAGCAGGGCAAGGAAGCTACCAGCTGGGATGGAGGATTGGAGGGGACCCAGAGGAGCATCTTCTTGTAAGAGGGGACTAAAGAAAACTTCTCAGGGAGATGATGCGAGGTTCTCCAGTCGAATCAAGCTGCTTCCTCCTCCTCCTCCTCTGGTTCACCTGTTGGGATTTTATGTAAAACTACATGCCAATGCTCTCTGCTTTTGATATTTTCTAATAGTAAAAGAAGAGGCTGGGTGTGGTGGCTCATGGCTCATGCTTGTAATCCCAGCACTTTGGGAGGCTGAGGTGGGTGGATCACCTGAGGTCAGGAGTTCGAGACCAGCCTGGCCAATATGGTGAAACCCCGTCTCTGCTAGAAATACAAAAATTAGCTGGGTGTAGTGGCGGGATCCTATAATCCCAGCTACTCAGGAGGCTGAGGCAGGAGAATCTCTTGAACCCAGGAGGCGGAGGTTGCAGTGAGCTGAGATCACGCCACTGCACTCCAGCCTGGGTGACAGAGACAGACTCCGTCTCAAAAAAAAAAAAAAAAAAAAAAAAAAATTCTATAATCCAGACCCCAAAGAATTTCCCTTGGTGCGGTTTCCAACTCTCGTTTCATTCCTGTCTGTTCTCAGACAGTGTCCTGGGAAGACTTTCAGGACCCAGTAGCCATTTCCTATTTCAGGTTCCTCTTGTGTTGTTTCTAGGCATAGAAACAAATCCAATTCAAGCAAATAATGCTGTCATCGGGATCTTGTGCAGGCATCAGAAGGGAGCAGGCCTGGCCAATGGAGTGCTGTGTTTGAAATGCCTTGCGATCTTCAGAAACAGTTGCTTTTATTCAGAAGTGTTCATTTGATGCTTCCCTGACCCACACAGTTTCCTAATGGGCTTAAGCTCCCATTTGTTAAAGAAACAGATGGGAAAACCAGTTCAATTTGTGTTTGTTTTAGCATTTAAGACAGCTTACCATGAGATGGTGGAGTTTGGATACCGCAGGTAGCAGCACGTTCCTTTCAGCAGGCCGGCAAGGGAACAGAATCATACAGCTGATTTAGACAGGTGGAAGCAGGAACACACCCAATTCCACGGAATAAATCCGTGAGTGGCACAAAAGTGGAATCCTGTGATTCTATGGTGGTCTCATGTAACTCGAATGAGGACACCCAAGCATTGGGCAGATTTTGCTAACTGCTGTTGGTTTTCTCATTCATCTCTTGCCTTATTTTCCCCTCCCCTCCCATTCAAATGGAAGTGATTCCATACACAAGTCAGCTCACGTAGCTTATTTTTTGCTTTGCTTTGAGACAGTCTCGCTCTGTCACGCAGGTTGGAGTGCCATGACGCAACCATAGCTCACTGCAGCCTCAGCTTCCTGGGCTCAAGTGATCCTTCCACCTCGGCATCCTGAGAAGCTGGAACAACAGACACACACCACCATGCCTGGCTAATTTTTGTATGTTTTGTAAAGATAGGGTCTTGCTATGTTGCCCAGGCTAATCTCAAGCTCCTGGGGCCAAGCGGTCCTCCTGCCTCAGCCTCCCAAAGTGGTGGGATTACAGGCATGAGCCACTGTGCCCAGTCCATCCCATACATCGTTTCTGTTTTATTTTGTTTTGCTTGTTTTGAGATGGAGTCTAGCTCTGTCTCCAGGCTGGAGTGCTGTGGCATGATCTTAGCTCACTGCAACCTCCACCTCCTGGGCTCAAGCAATTCTCCTGCCTCAGGCTTTCAAGTACCTGGGACTACAGACATACACTGCCATGCCCAGCTAATTTTTGTATTTTTAGTAGAGATGGGGTTTCACTATGTTGGCCAGGATAGTTTCAATCTCCTGACCTCCTGATCTGCCCACCTCAGCCTTCCACACTGCTGGGATTACAGGCATGAGTCACTGTGTCTTGTCCATCTTATACATCTTATACCTGCTACAGCTTCATCCAGGGACCCCTGTACTAGTCAGGGTCCTGGCAAAAAAAATTTAAAAAGACAGCACACTCAATGTGTTAATGTAACAAAGATAATTTAATAACGGGACTATTTACAGAGGTAAAAGGGTAAAGGGAATGGACAAGGGATGATGAAATCCCTCAGTGGACCAAGGTGGCAAGAAGACCCATGTTCCTGGGCTGGGTGAGACCTGCAGCTGTGGGAGAGAGTGGTGTGCCAGGAGCTGTGACGACAGCCACGGCCCAAACCATGGTGAGGCAGGAAGGAACCAGACTAACCAATCCCTTGACCAGGGACCTCCTTCTGGGCCTTCCCATTGGCCAAACCCAGATGAAGACAAGCAAATCTAGGTTATGCAGTCTGATGGCACAGTCTCAGGGCGCAGAGGGTAGAATGGAGAAGGAGGAAAAATGAAGGGTGAGTCTGGAGGGATACATAGAAAAATACCCTCCTGACTCAGGCACTCATGATCCATCTGAAACTCAAGAGGCTATTTTTCCCACTGGAGGCAGAAGTAGAAAGTGGTCTTTTCCAATGTGATGGAGCTTTTCGGCAGTGAACTTGAAGCTTTGTGGCTTCATCAAAATCTAGCGTGGGCCACAGCGTGCCCGTACTGAGTTCCTGAGTTCTACCAAGCCAGCTAAGTGTGACTTCACATCATGCCACCATAGGCAAGAGAATCTGAAAGCTATGTCTTGGGGCTTTAGATTTGCCTTTAAAAAAAAAAAAAAAAGATTTAAAAAGTAGAATCCTGACCTGAGAGTCTGAAAACCTGGACTCATGTTCCAGGCGGCTGTGGGACTTTTGATAATTCTCTCTGGGTGTTTTCTCATCTGTAAAATGAGGATCTTGGGGGTAGAAGTTGGTTTAAGCCCCTTTTGGTTCTAACCTTCAGTAGATCTTTAAATCAAAACCAAAAGACTGTTAGGAGGAACGATAGGCTTCTACAGGTGAATGTCTGAACCAGCCTCAGAAATGAGTCCGTGGGGAGAAAGAGGAGGTTCTGATGTGCTCAGGGCACTGGGTCAATTGAGCATCACCTTGTTAGGATCAGAAGGTGGGGAGGAGGTTTACCACCATGCAGCGGGCTTGCTCCCGTTTGAAATGCTGGCTCCTCTCAGATGTCTCAGAATGCTGCAGGGTTTTTTTCCAGGCTAAGACTAACCCTAAAGATTCAGGCAACTTCCTCATTCCCTACTTTTCCAGCAAAAGGAAGAGAGATACTTGAGTCTCCTTTATGTGAGTTCTCATCAAGGGAGATTGTCAATAAAATTCTTTTCCTGTAATCCTTTTGACCTAGTCCCCAAGGGCATCCTGACCCCTAAAGGGTCCCTGAGCTCTACTTTTACTCCTATCACACAGTCAGTTGGATGTGCAGGGAAAGGTAGAATTGAAGATGAATGATGTTTAGAAAGAAGGGGATTCACAGCCAGGCGCGGTGTCTCACGCCTGTAATCCCAACTACTTGGGAGGCTGAGGCAGGAGAATTGCTTGAACCTGGAAAGCAGAGGTTTCAGTGAGCCGAGGTCTCACCATGGCACTCCAGCCTGGGCAATAAGAGTGAAAGTCCATCTAAAAAAAAAAAAAAGAAAGAAAGAAAAGGAGAAGAAAGAAACATTCACAAACTAGAGGTCCCTTTTGCCCATGTGTAACCAACGTAGGGGATGAATAGCTGACCTTGGCTAATCTCTTTATCTATGACTTGCAGTAGCACAGTGGTCACAGTCAGCCCTCAGAAAGGTGCATCTGGGCCCCACTTGCCTTTTTGCAAACCAGCACCCAGAGCAAAAGTGGTACCGGTTACACATCCTAAGAGCGATCAGGATTCCTACATGGCACCGCTAGTTGTTGACTATCATGACACATCTTATTATCAGTTTTTCTTTAAGGAATCCCTGAATAGATGTCATTAGATATTAAGTGCTATATTACTTCCTCTAAAGAGACATATTTAAAGCAAAAAAAAAAAAAAATTCATGTCCCGAATCAGCCCTGAATGCCATCCTTAGCAATCTCCAACCACAATGTAGAACCCTGTTCTTCTTAGCGAGATGCTCACGTTCACCTCTTTGCCTTCTGAGAATATGGATCTTTGAGGTTAGAAAGAGAGTTTAGAGTCTAAGAAATTGACTGGATCCCCCAGGAAAGAGGTAGCCGTGATGAGGCATAGGTAAACAATCTCAGTTTGTCAGCACCCTGTGTAACTTCCATGTTAATGATACTTTCACATTTAATTTCCTGTGTGCCTCACTGAAAATGTATCTGTTGAAAGTGGAATTTCACTCCATAGAGCTGTCTTATTAAGTGAATGCGTGTGAGGTTGTACCTGTCACAACAAGATTCTGGAAGCTCATTTAGAACTATAATTTGGGGTGTGAGGGAGGAAGCAGAAAGGTTTGTGCCTTGTAGGACTATCACTGTTTTCTTGATATCATTATTACTGTTGGTAATTGGTTACTCATTAGCACTAAGCATTAATTGCTAATATTAATGAGAACTGCGTTCAGCACTGGTGGTGTGCTTTCCGCCATGCTCAACATGAGTCACTCTAGATCAGTTGAGCAGATAACACACTAAAAGTGAAGGCAGGTACAGACCAGGCTTGTCTGGATTTCTGTCCAGGACAGTCTTACTTATTACAGGATGTGACCTGGATTTCTGTCCGGGATGGGCTTACTTATTACAGGACGAGACAGCTTTGCATAAATAGACAATGCGTTGAAGCCCCCGTGGATATAGGAAAAGTGTATGCTAGCAGGAGAAGTGCAAGTGTCAAACTCCCTACTCAAAGTGTGTTCCCAAGATGGGGAGCATTGGCATCCCCTGGGAAGATGTCTTACGCCCCATCTTGGACCTCATGAATAAGAACCTGCCTTTCTCTGCCCTTCCAAGGTGATGAATATGCACATTAGAGTTGGAAGACCATCACTCTGGAGCAGTGATTCTCCAGCTTTTCTGCATATTAGAATCATGTTGGGACATGATTCTGAAAAATTGCAGTGCCCAAGCTTCATCCCAGACCAGTAAAATAACACATCTTGGAGGTTGGGACTCGGCATCAGGGTGTTTTCAAAAGACTCAGGGGATTTCAATGGGCATCAGCTTTGAGAACCTCTGCTCAAGAAGACAGAGACACTAGGTTAACTTAAAATTCTTTGAGAACCTTCAGAATTCATATTCGAATCCTTAGAGTCAATCCAAGTTGGCAGTATGTATATGGGTGCTCTGTTCTGCCCTGCACACCTCCCTTTGACAGTGCTCCCCTCTCCCCTCCACACCCGCATTTATCCTCCTCCAGGAGCCCCCAGCCATTCAAGGAACGTTGGCCGGCCCTTCTTGGCCCTGTCGTGGCTTCTGCTTCCCTGAAGTTCTCTTGGCCTGTGTTCTCTTGATGTCTTCCAGCTTTTGTTGCTTATTATCCCCTCCAGGAGAGATCCCTTGTCTAGGATTTCTTGGCTCTCTGGCAGCCTCTGTCCTTTCCAAGGTTCAGATTACTATCCAGGTGGAGGGGCTGGGTGGTGGGAAAGACTGGGGATTCCCCCACCCCGTCTGCATTCTCCTGCAGTTTAACAGTGGCCTCTACAGTTAAGGACCTTACCAGTCGTTTGAATTGAGGGAAGCCTCCATTTCTATCTCTAAAATGACGGTGCTAATACCTACCTTACGCCTTTGCTGTTAAATTCTAAAGCACTTGTCACATAGCTTCTCACTGCCTTGTCCTCCTCATTATGCAATCAATCCAGAAAGGAGACCATTGTTGTGGAGGCCCATTGATAAAGTCAGAGCTGACTCTACAGGCAGATAAAGTAGAAAACTTCTTTTGTGATTGGAGCATTCTAGGGAGATATTCTCCTGACTTTTGAAAAAACCTGCTAGTTGTCCTCCCAAATCTTTTCTCCTTTTTTCATAGTAATATAATTTTTTCTTTTTCAGTCTCACTGTGTCACCCAGGCTGGAGGGCAGTGGTATAGTCTTAGCTCACTGCAACCTCTGCCTCCAGGGCTCAAGTGATTCTCATACTTCAGCCCTATGAGAAGCTGGGGTTACAGGTATATCCCACCATACCTGGCTAATACTTTGTATTTTTAGGAGAGATGGGGTTTCGCCATGTTGGCCAGGCTGGCCTCAAACTCTTTACCTCAAGCGATTTACCTGTCTCGGCCTCCCAAAGTGTTGGGATTACAGGTGTGAGCCACCATACCCAGCTTATTTTTTTTTTTCCTGCTAGGTACATCACTGCAAAGAATAAGGACTACATATTCCAGCCTCCCTGGCAGCTGGGTGTGAAGATGTGACTAAGTCTGTATGTAAGTTTCCAGGAACCATCCTTAAGGGGTGACGTGTGCTCTTGCCCCCTTTTGGAGCTATATTGCTTCCATTCTCTCTCCTCTTCAAGATGCTCCAAGGCAGTTCTCTAGGTTTCCTTGAGCTCCAGAGGTCTCCCCCTCTTTTCTGACTCCTAATTCATCCGATTTTTATGACATCTTGAGATGCAAAGATCATTCACTCCCCTTTAGCCAGAATGTTTGTAACAATTCCATCCTTCTTTTCAACTAGCTCTTCCTCTACAAAGCTCTGCAGTGAAGCCTGCCTCTGTTTGTCCCATCCTTAGGGCAGCTGGCCAGACGTGCCAGGTCCATCACACTCAACCTATGTTACCCACCCCCCCAAAAAAAATCAGTTTGCCTCCGCTTTGCTCAAAGCTCATGCTTTGCTGTGTGTCATCTTAGCACTCCCTGTGGTTGCAACTCAGCCCTCATCAAAGCCCCAGTCTCCTGATCATCCTCTTTCCCGTACTCTGGAAATGTCAGAATATGAGACCTCCTAGCTCTGAAGAGGAAATGAGATACCTACTCAGGATTAGGTCCCTGCGTTTTCTAGCAGCAACACAGGTGCCTATTGGGGTTAGTTTGACGAACTCTGCCGTGGGTTGAGAATGGAGAATGTGCCAGGAGTCAGCTAAGTTCGGTGCATGCATGATGCTACCTCATTTTATCCCCGCCAGCCACCCTTCCAGGTCAGCTTTTTTTTTTTTTTTTTCGTTTTTTGGATGAGAAAACTGAGGCATAGGGAAATTAAGTAACTAATGCAAAGTTGCCTAGGTAATAAAAGTCTTCTAGATTTGGGATTTTGTTGCTGTGGTTGATTTGGAAACAGGGTCTCACTCTGTTACCCAAGCTGAAGTTCAATGGCGCAATCACAGCTTACTGCGGCCCCATCTCCTGGGCTCTAGTGATCCTCCCACCTCAGTCTCACAAGTGGCTGATATCACAGGAGTGCACCACCAGCCCAGCTAATTTTTGTATTTTCTGTGTAGAGATGGGTTTTGCCATGTTGCCCAGGCTGGTGTCGAACTCCTAGGCTCAACAGATCCAAATGTCTTGGCCTCCCAAAGTGCTGGGATTACAGGCATGAGCCACCATACCTAGCCTAGGTGTAATTTTTTTTCCATCTGATTGGAAAGAATGATTTCTGTGCAGAATGTGGGCCTCGTGCTTTGTAGAGCTATAATTAAGTTTATGTTTTCATGTTGCTGGTTTCTGTTTGTTTCCTATGACAATGTTTTTCAAATGGAATCTTTAGACCCCAGGGGTTCAAGGGCATTCTTGTGTTTTACTACATTTTCTTTGTAAACAGCTCTGTGCGTTCTTTCAGTTTGAGACACCATGGCTTAGAGGTGAGGGTGTGGGATGGGAGTCAGGGCTGTCCCTCGCAGCCTGTCATCTCTTACTGTCATAGCCTCCTAGACTCTACCCTGGGCTGTCTAGATAGCTCTGCCCCTGGAACTTAGTCTCACAGTCCATTCAGAGTCATTAATTTGCTTACCCATCTTAGCTGCATTTCGAGTTAGAAGCTGACCCAAGAAAGAAAGGACTCGGGGAAAAGGAGAAAAGGGAGCAGTTGTATTCCAGGTGGGGGGAAGTCGAAAGCAAAGACCCAGAGGTGAGCATTTGATGACGTGCTCTGAAACAGCAGTGGGGCTTCTCACCTGGGTGCAGGACTGAGCAGGGCAGCTTACCTGTAGAGCCTTGAATGCTGAGCTAGGGAATATGGACGATACTGTAGAAAATGGAGAACCAGAGATGGAGCAGGTAAGGAGGACGCTGTCAGGGTTCCAGATGAGACCTCAGAGGCACCAGGAGAAGACAGGCAAGGCAGCTTCTGAGGTGGCAGGATGTGAGATGAAGGGTGGACAGGTCCCTCCTGCCTGGCCCACCAAGGAAGTGATGCAGGAAAAGAGGTCCCCTGGTTTATCCCTCACCCATGAGAAGGAAAATGTATGCCTTGAAAACTTGGCTTAGCCCTCAGACCCTCCATCTAGATTTTGGCCATTCTGCTTCTGAAAGAATTGTGTTTAATTCTGTGTCTTGAGCTGTCCTCTGCTTTGGCGCAGCATGAGCTGGAGTGAGGGATAATAACTATGAACCTCAAGACTTGAAATCAGGGAAGTGTGCTGAAGGGTTCTCTGTGTCTCTCTCAAGCACTGAAACCATTTCTGACCTCATGCGTGAGCCGAGGAGATACGGATAACCGAAAGCAGCTGGCCGGTGTGCCGGGTCCTCTCATCTAATGATCATGCCAGACCACTTAGTGCAGGTGCTCATCCAGCCTGCCTGCCCGTGGGAAGGTGAGGCGCTCTCCTCCTGTCCAGCCTTGGTGGGCCCTTGTGATGTCACCACCATGTGTCTGGGCCTTCCAAGGAACCCCTACAACATCAACCATGCCATGGCCTTTAATGGTCAGTGGACATACTAGGAAAATGAACTTTCCCATTTGACAAAGGAAAAATAAAGAGGGAAGGACCCAAAGGCGGGTCTGGGACTAAGTTGGACCCCAAGCCCCTTGGCGTGACCAAGCTCCAGCACAGCTGTGACATTGGCAGCCGGCATTTGAGGCACAATAATAATTCTTCAGATCAAAGCAGCTCCGTCTTTAGACAATTATAGTAAAATTGAAGCTCTCCTCTAAAAGAAACACATGCTCGTGTTGTGTTTTCCCCTCTCCCCCCCCTCATTTTATTCTTTATGAACAAATTGGTTTTCAGGGCTATAGAAAGAACCGATTGGAAGCTTAAATTCTCACTGTCTGCCCAGGGGTGGATTCGCAGGGGTGAACATGTAACATCTGAAAGCTGACTTTTTTTTTTTTCTTAAATTGATATCCAAGAATAAAAGAGAGAATGGTCGGAGAAGCTGATCAGGAATGAATAAAGTCTCCTTTTAAGCTGAAATAGCCCCCTCCCCCCATCTTCCCTCCAGAAAAGCCGGACTGTAATTGCTTGCAATCACTCGGCACAAATTGTCTCCTCGTATTTGCTTTTTAATTTTGTATAATCTGGTCCATTTCGCTCTCCCTGCCTTTGAGCTTAACCTCTCTCTCTTTCTCTTCTTTTCTTTCTTCCACTTATTTATTCCCTTTCTCTCTCTCTCTCCCTTTAATTCTTCAGGACTGTTTAAAAATTAGTAATAATTCCCAGTGATATTTGATGGCTTTTACTAAGCAAAGGCACTTAGGGGGAAAAATACAGAAATACACATTCACTCAAAATGGAATGGATCTGGTTTGCATCCACTTAAATGTTCATTTCTGCATCCAAAGTATTATTTATTTTAATGCATTAATAATGTTTCTTAAGGCACGGTAGACGTTTTAATAAATAAGTAGACTGACCCCAAAGTGAGCAAACGAAGGAGTCAGAACAAGAAAGGTAACTACTCAGAGTCACTGTGGACCATTTTCTTCTGGTTTCCAGCAGGTGTGTTCTGCTGCCCTTGCTCTTGCTGTAACAAACGCCCCTTCTGTTTAGCGCACGGCACGTCCATCCAGCCACCTCCCCAGCCAGGGCTTGCCCTTGTTCTCACGCTGGTGCTTCATGATATGAAGGCCAGTGAATCTGGAAGAACACACACCTGTGGGTCTGACTCACTTTCCAACAGTATAAAAGGTGATAGGAAGGTGGGGGGTGGGGTTCGATGGGGAAAAAGTCCAGAGGAAACATCCTCCATGGGCAGAGAAAGAAGAAAACGAAAAGAAGGGGAACGGCAGGAGAGTATAAAAGGAAAGCAAACAAAATGAAAAGCACAGGTTATACCAGAAATAATGAATGGGATCCAGGCTCAAATCTATGCCTTCTATCCTACCAGCACCATGGACTCTGGTCTTCTGAGAGAAATCAGAGGTCAAGAGAAAGAACGTTAGCAGAGCAGCCTGGCTAAGAGTTTGATTTCTGTGTTGCTTCTGATCCTTACTGTGTATCTGTTCACAGCTTACTTAACTTCTCTGTACTTCAGTTTTATATTTTTCTGTAAAGTTAAGGGGACAATAGAACCTTCTTTATGGGATTACTTACCTGAAATAATTGTAAAGTGCTTGGCATGTTTTAGATACTCAGTAAATGTTAACTATTACTCATTCCACTGTAATAGCAAATGACTTAAGGTACCAGGGTTCAATCAGGGAAGCAGAAACTATGAGTATCATGGACTAAGAAATTTGTTATAGGCATTAGAGCTTGCATAATTTTGGGAGGAGCTGGGGCAGTAAGATATGGAAAGGGATTTGGAGAATCAGAAAAGTCTCTGGAGAATTCTAACAAACATCTAAAAAAGCATTAACACCAATTCTACACGATTTCAATATCATCCAGAAAAGGCACACTTTCCGATTCATGTTATGACGTTAACACTATACTGATGCCAAACCCAGACTAAAAGAGTACAAAAGAAAACTACAGACCAGTATCTCCCATGGCTGTAGAGGCAAAAATCTTTAACAGAGTGTTTGCGAATAGAATTCAACATTATATAATGAGAATGATATACCGTGACCCAGTGGCGTTTATTATAGGGATTGTAAGACTGGTTAGATATTGAAAAATCAATCAATATGATCCACCATATTAACAGGCTAAAGAAGAGAAATGTATAATCACATGATGATATCAATTGATGCAGAAAAAGTATGTGACAAAATTCAATACCTATTCATGATAAAAACTCTTAGAAATGAAGAAACAGCAGCTTCTTCAACTTTATAAAGAGGATCTACAAAAACCTACAGCTAGTGTTATGCTTAATGGTCAAAACTGAACTCTTTTCCCCTGAAAGCAGGAACAAGGCAAGGATGTCCACTCTTAACTCTCTCACTCCATATAGTGCTGGAAGTTCTAGTCAATGTGTTAAGGTCAAAAGAGAATGTCAAAGATACATGGATGAGAAAGGAAGAAAAAGAAGTGTTTTTATTTGCAAAACACATGATTGTCAACGCGGAAAATCTCAAGGCATAAGGAAATTTAGGATGAGAATAAAAATGTTTTTCATCCCAAGGAATCTCCAAAAAAAAATAGTCTTTAGAATGAATAAGTTACTTCCACAAAGTCACAGGGCATAAGGTAAACTTATACAGAATCAATTGTATTTCTGTGTGCTAGCAATGAGCACATGGAAAGCAAAATTAAAACTGCATCATGTGTCATACATTAAAAAAAAATGCAGGTGTAAATCTATCAAAACATGTACAGGGCCTGTATATTGACAACTGCAAAGTGCTGATGAAGGAAATCAAGGAAGACCTGAATAAATGGAAAGACATTCAATGTTGATGATTTGGAAGACTCACTATCAGAAAGATGTCAATTTTCCTCAAAGTTGATATATGGGCTTAGTCTCATTCCTATCCAAATTCCAGCAAGTTTTTTTAATTACAGGAAAATTATTCAAAAATACTTATGGAAGGACAAAGGAATTAGAATAGCTAGAACAGTTTTGAAAAAGAAGAATAAAGTGGCTAGAGCAATCATCTAGCTAGTTTAAAGACTAATTATACAACTGTCGGAATAAATGCTGGGTGGTATTGTCACACTATAATGAAGAAGAAAAATACCCGCAAAAATACTTCCAAATGATGGTTGACAAAGGTATTCAGTGACTGCTGCTCGCATATGTGGACTTGAACCTCAATCTTGGTTTACGCCATACACAAAAATGAACCCGAAGTGGATCTCAGAGTTCAATGCAAAACATAAAAACTATAAAACTTTTAGAAAAAAGAAAGTAAGAGAAAATCTTCAGGATCTAGGGCTACAAAATATTTATTAGACTTTACACTAAAAGCATGACCCAAAAAAGCAAAGCTAATAACTTAGACTCCAAAAAAATTAAAAACTTTTATTCTGTGAAAGGCCTTAACAGGAAAACAAAAAGATAAGCTATAGACTGGGATATCTGCAAACCACATATCCAACAAAGGACTAGCATTTAGACTATATAAAGAACTCTTAAAGCTCAACAGTAAGAACATAAACAATCCAATTAGAGAACGGGCAAATGTCATGAAGAGACATTTCAGCAAAGATAGTATACAAATGGCAAGTAAGCACGTGGAAAGATGTTCAACCTCGTTAGCTACTTGGAAAATACAAATTGAAGGATGATTAGATATCATTATAAACCTATTATCATAAATAGTTTAACAAATAGTGGCAATGCCAAATTCTGGCAAGGATGCTGTATTAGTTTGTGCTTACATTACTGTAAAGAAATACCTGAGACCAGGTAATTTATAAAGAAAAGAGATTTAATTGGCTCATGGTTCTGCAGGCTATACAGGAACATGATGCTGGCATCTGCTGGGCTTTTGGAGAGGCCTCAGGAAACTTACAATCATGGCAGAAGGCGAAGGGAGAGCAAGTGTGTCACATGGCCAGAAGAGGAGCAAGAGAGAGGCAAGGGAGGTGCCACCATTTTTAAATGGCCAGATCTCACGAGAACTCACTGTTGTGAGGACAGCACAAAGTGGATGGTGCTAAACCATTCATGAGAAACTGCCCTTATGATTCAGTTAGTTGCATCCAGGCCCCACCTCCAACATTGGGAATTACATTTCAACATGAGATTTGGGCAAGGATATACATCCAAACTATATCAGATGCAGAAAAATCAAGTCACTTATACATTGCTAGTGGGAATGTACAATGACACAGCTACTCTAGACAGTTTGGGAGTTTCTTTTAAAAAAAAACTCAACAAGCAATTATACTTCCCTACAACGGCACTCCTGGATATTTATACCATAAAGATCAATTGAAACTTATGTTCACACAAAATACTGTACAAACTATTTATAACAACTTTATTTGTAATAGCCCCAAACTAGAAATAATCCAGTTGTCCTCCAGTGGGTAGATGGTTAAGCAAAATGCAGTGCATCTATAACATGGAATACTAGTTAGCAATAAAAAGAACAAACCATTGATACAGTCAGCCACTTAGACGAATCATGTAAGAATTACGCTGAGTGAAAAGAGCCAATCTCAAAAGTTTACAGATTGTAGGATTCCATTAATATAAACATTCTTGAATTGACAAAATTATAGATACAGAGAACAGATGAGTAGTTGCCAAGGATGAAGGAGAGAGTAGGAAAGGGAGGGAAGGGGTGTGGCCCAAAGGGCAACAGGAGAGTGACTTGTAGTGATGGAACTGTTCTGTATCTTGACTGTATCCAGGCTAATACCCTGATTGTCATATTGTCCTGTGGTTTTGGAAATGTTATCGTTGGAGGTGATATGGTTTGGCTTTGTGTCCCCACCCAAATCTCATCTTGAATTGTAATCCTCAGAATCCCCATGGGTCAAGGGAGAGAAGAGGTGGAGGAAACTGAATCATGGGGGTGGTTTCTCCCATGCTGTTCTCGTGATAGTGAGTTCTCACGAGCTCTGATGGTTTTGTAAGGGGCTCTTTCCCCATCGCTCAGCACATCTCCTTCCCGCCACCTTGTTGAGAAGTTTCTGTGCTTCTCCTTTATCTTCTGCCATGATTGTAAGTTTCCTGAGGCCTACCCAGCCCTGCTGAACTGTGAGCCAGTGAAACCTCTTTTCTGGCTGGGCCTGGTGTCTCATACCTGTAACCCAGCTCTTTGTAAGGCCAAGCTGGGCAGATTGCTTGAGGCCAGGAGTTTGAGACCAACCTGGCCAACATGATGAAACCCAATCTCTGCTAAAAAACATTACAAAAATTAGCCAGTATGGTGGCATGTGTCTGTAATCCCAGCTACTAGGGAGGCTGAGGCAGGAGAATTGCTTGAATCCCAGCTATGTGGGAGGCTGAGGTGGAGATTGCAGTGAGCCAAGATTGTGCCACTGCATTCCAGCCTGGGCAACAGAGCGAGACTCCATCTCAGAAAAAAAAAAAAGAAAGAAAACCCCACCTCTTTCCTTTATAAATTACCTAGTCTCAGGCAGTTCTTTATCGAAGTGTGAAAATGGACTAATACAGAGGAAATGGCAAATGATACATGTGCATTGGCCTCTATATTATGTCTTCATCTGCATGTGAATCCACAGGTATCTCAAAATAAAAAGGTTAGTTTTTATAGAAAGGAACTCACCACATCCATGACTCCATGAACTTTTCCATATTTAAAATTAACTTTTTGTGTTTTCTGTGGTCCATTTGGAGGAATTAAACTATGCAGTATGTCTCACATAAGTGTCTAATCTTTCCTATTTCCTCAACTTACAATATCCACCAACAGGACAGATACGTATAACAGAAAGAGAGAAGTTGAAAGCACATGGAAGAGTTTCATTAGCTCCAGTAATAAGGCAAATGAGCTTCTTGGGTAGGTCACTTAGAACACTGTAGACTGGGATGTTTATTCTCCTGTCATCTTAGGCAGGTTGCAGTTGTAACTAATATGAAGACTCACTGATATGTTAACATAATGTTGATTCCTTAATTATTCCTTAAAAGACTTGGTGTTTTTACCAAGAAGGAAAAATACATACAAAAGCATAAGACAAGGAGATAAAGGTTGGGGGTGACCTGGGGTAGAGGGAGGTGACCAAGGGAGCCAACCCATACCAGGACAAAAAGCAGAGGTCTAAGGAGAAGTTCAAAGGTCAGGTGTAAGCCAGGGTGGGCGGATTACCTGAGGTCAGGAGTTCGAGACAAGCCCAGCCAACATGGTGAAAACCCGTCTCCACTAAAAATATAAAAATTAGCCAGACGTGGTCACAGGCACCTGCAATCCCAGCTACTCAGAAAGCTGAGGCACAAGAATCACTTAAACCCCGGAGGCGGAGGTTGCAGTGAACCAAGATTGTGCCACTGTCCTCCAGCCTGGGCAATTGAGCAAGACTCCATCTCAAAAAAAAGAAAAAGAAAAACTGGAATTCTACTTGGGTGTCTTAGCAGGTAACCACTGTGGGGCTGAAAATGTGTATAGAAAAGGAGGAAGAAGGAAGGAAAGAAGGGAGGGAGGAAGGAAGCAGAACAAGATAGAGAAGGGGATTTGAGAGCAATTTATATAAAGGCAGGTGATTCTGTTGACTAACCAGGAAACAGAAACGAAAACCAACTTCCATTACAGGAACAGGTGTCTACTGAGGGATGGTGCAGGACAAAATGGTTCAGAGACCTTTCTGTGAAGCCAGCACCTGTAAAGTGTTGGCGAATATTTTAAACACCTGAGCTTAAGTGCCCCTTATATAGCTAGCTAGCGTCTCCGTCTTTCTGGGAAGGAAGTTGGGTTGGAAGGGATCTCTAGTCAAGCTTTTCGGAGCCAGGCTGTGTGCTGAGAACCCCCATGCATTCCTTCATTGAGTCATCACCATGAAGTAGGTACAACTCTCTCATTTTTATTTTATATTTTGAGACAGAGTCTTGCTCTGTCGCCCAGGCTGGAGTACAGTGGTGCATTCTCAGCCTGCTGCAACCTCCGCCTCCCACGCTCAAGCAATTCTCATGCCTCAGCCTACCCAGTAGCTCAGAATACAGGCGTGTGCCACTACACCCAGCTCATTTTTGTATTTTTAGTAGATACGAGGTTTCACTATGTTGGCCAGGCTGGTCTTGAACTCCTGGCCTCAAGTGATCCACCCGCCTCGGCATCCCAGAGTGCTGGGATTATAGGAGTGAGCCACCGTGCCCAGACGACTTTTTCATTTTGTAAGTGTCTGAATGTGGTTCAGAGAGGTTCAGCAGCTTATTCAAGACCCTCTGCTAATACTACAGATTTGCATAGGAAACTTTCCAGCTCACACTTTGCAGTCAAAGCCAGGCACTTTGGGGCTGCCACTGATGGGGAGAAAAAGCCGTGAAAGACTAGACCTCATGGTCTCCATTCCTGACGCCGGTATTTTCTCTTTCAAGGGGGCCTCTCATCATTACCTCTTAGTCCACCAGGATGGTTTCCAGAGAGATGCTACCTCATGGAAGAAACTGTCAGTTTCCTCTATAAAAACCATCCAAAATAGGAAGAGGGTCATGTTGGTTGATTGAGGGAGGTGGTGCGGGAAAGGGAAGAGAGTGGTTTGCCCAGTTTGCTCAGACACACAAGGCTCAGCTACCCTCTACATGTGGTGGTTCCACCTCCATTTCTAACTAAAGTACTCAGGAGATTTCCTTCCACCTGAATGTAATCTCCAGTTTTTCCCTTTCAACAGCCCCAGACCCTTCTATTACACCCTGATGAAGCAGAGTTATGGGGCAACCCTCTGACTTGGCTGTTCAAGTATTTTGCCCCGAATAAAATGCAAGATTTAAAGGGGAGGCCAGCAGAGAACGATCAGTCCTTAAAGGGCATGCATATGTTTTCAGTAGTTGATGCTCAGTAATTCTGTGTTCAATCAATAGTCAGTGCAGGTTGATTAAATCTTTTCCATCCCTATAGAAGGTACATCTGGGTCCCATTCTCTGGGCCTTGGAGCAGCACTCTGTTAATTTGGAGGTTGTAATTTTCATTTTGACATTGGAGTAGCTACTCTTTAGAACCGAAACAGAAGAGAGAGAAGCTTGTGATTTTGAGTAGCACCTTCTTTCTGCCAACGCTGGCTGTGGTCTTGCCTGAGAACATTAGTGTCCTGTCTTTTTGACAGTCGTTAGCGGTAAGCGTTCTGTGTAAAGAAAATAACATTCACCGAGGAAGCCCGATTGCTGTGGATGTTTTCCTGTGCATATAGCTGCTGTGATACTTTGTCTTTTTGCTTTGGGTGATATGGAAGGTGATCTGTGTGACCACATGGGTCTTCCTGTGCTACAGAAGAAGATAAAAAAGAAAGCGGGGAGGAAGGTATTTCTTCTATTTGAAAATCTCAGTTTAAGGTTTTTTACAAATTGAGAAAGCTCTTCTTTTCTTTCCAGGGACTTGAAAAGGAGAACAAGGAACAAGTATAAAATATCCCCGTCTCATGACCCTGTCGAGTTCCGAGGGAAATGAACATATGAAAGACTGCGGGACATCCTTGCAAAAGAGGCGCAAGGCTCCTGACTCCTGAGGAGGACTCTGCCGCCTGCTGGCCCCGTTAGACGGAGGGCTCTCCTAGCATCTTATTCTTGTTTGGAGGTTTTCAAAGACCACATATGGTCTCCAGGACTGGAGGAGTCTGAATCGCAGTTCTTCCCAGGTAAGGGATATTTCTGCTTCAGGTTCTAAGAAATCTGAAGAACAACTACTACAAAATAAACAAGGCAATGTGGTTTGTCAAGGGGCACCCAGCACCTGGGTAGTAGGGCGTGTGCCACGAGTCGGTCTAATGCTGAGAGCGTGTACCAGCCCAGGTGAAAGGATCGCTCCAATCAGGCCCCCTCCAACCAGAATCAGATTCCCTCTGTAGAAATAAATTGGTAACTGCTTCTTAACAAACAAAGCTTTGAAGGTGAAAAAAAAGCAATATTTTAAAAAAGAAAGAAAATTACAAGTGTGTTTCTCCTGACACAGTTTTCAAAGCTGTTTGTAGCTGATTTACAATGCTCATAGTATTCAGCTTTTCATTTGAAATTCTAATAAGTCCTTTGAATGGGTTGGAGCTTGTTACAAAGTAAAGGGAATGAAATGACTCCATTGAATTATGAGCTTTTGCTGGCTTCCACATGCACGTCCTGGGTCTCTCTTCAGCGTCACCTTTCTTTACATGGAATGTTCTTGAGTCGAGACAGGCAGCAAAAGCACCGACGGGGTGGGAAGAATGTGGAACCATCATGTATGTTCCATTTTATTTCGCCACCTGGGTCTTTATTTTTCACTCCTTAGCTTGCATTTTCCTATGATGCCCTAATGAACTGAATGAATGACCTCTATTGTCTCAATACATTCTCCACTTTTTCCAAACTTGAATGCAAATGTAAAGTTCTTGGGAAGCATTTGGACCTCTTGAATAAGAGGTGCTGATTTTATGAACGATTGCATTCACCTTTGTTCCAAAAGCAGGTGTGGCTGGTGTGAAAACCATGTCTGTATAGCACTTGGTTTCTACGAGGGGTCATGGTCTAATTTTACGAGCTACTCCATCTGTGATGGACACCGCACAACATCACGATGGTTCAAAAAAGAGTTGCTTTGGGGTTTGTCATGACAAGGTTTCATTTGTAAATCGTTTAAAAAATAAGTAGCGTGTTCTTGGCATAAAAGGTCTTCATTCTCATTTGGTCTGACCTTGGAAAAGATAAATCAAAGCCCAGGTTAGTTTTCCATTGCAGATTTTCTTTTTCTTTACTGTCTTATACGTGAATCTCCTAGCTTTCCCAGCACTGTTACCATAAATGATGGAAAAGTCTTGAATATTTGCATAACATTATAGAAGATTTATGACTGAAAGGACAGAATGGGACTTATGCAAACCAGATATATTTTTTCTTTTGTTTGTGTTCTGGCTCCCATTCCCTGAGCCACTCACACCCTTTATTGGGCAGGGTGGACAGTGGGGGTGGGGTGGGGTGATACCCTCCTAACAGGGAAAAGGAAGCAGTGATTTTGAAGACTTAGAATGGGCTAGGGAATGAATAGAAACATAAAGAAAGGGAGACATTTGTAAACTTTGTTCTGTTTTGTTTTTTTCAGAAATTTGGCTGTGAGAGTGAGGAGACAGAGCCTCATTTTTTCTAACTAACCTAATTCAAATTTATGAGAAAATTGCTGAATTTAGTAGCTCAAGTGGTCCCATTACTGTGTTAGGGAATTCAGAGACCACAAACGATCTCCTCTTGAGATATTTATTCCTTTGGGATTGGCATCAGGTTCAAAATTTCTACAAGTTTTACTAAGTCTGTCGAGTCTACTTCAAAGAACCTACCATCTTTGTATCATCTGTAAAGGAGTTTCAGGTTGAACGTGGTTCTGTCTGGATTTTCTCTCTAGAATAAAAAGTCATGGCTACCCAAGAATGAGACAAAGACGTGGTGCATACTGTAGACTTGTAGAATGTTTCTCTTATCTGTTGTTGCCATGTACACCATCCCAAAACACAATGATATAAAACAGCTGTGATTTTTATTATGGTCATGGATTCTGAGCATAATAATAAAGAATCTGTGTAGGTGCGGTGGGAATGCCTTACCCCTGCTCCCTGATGTCTAGCGATCAGCTGGGATGCCCCAGGGTGGCAACAAGATGGGCAGCTCAGTCCAGAGTCTCACTGACATGGTTTGACTATGTCCCCACCCAAATCTCATATTGAATTATAGCTCCCACAATTCCCATGTGTTATGGGAGGGGCCAAGAGGGAGGTAATTGGATGATAAGGGCGGGTCTTTCCCGAGCTGTTCTGGTGATAGTGAATAAGTTTCACAAGACCTGATGGCTTTATAAAGAAGGGTTTCCCTGCACAAATTCTCTCTTTTCTGCTGCCACGTAAGACATGTCTTTCCCCTTCTGCCATGATTGTGAAGCCTCCCCAGCCATGTGGAACTGTGAGTCCTTTAAACCTCCTTATCTTTATAAATTACACAGTCTCAGCATGGAAACAGACTAATGCACTTGCCTTCCCATAGGGATTCTGTGGGGCTGGACTGTCTGAGATGCTTGAGATAGTTCCTTCACCTGCGTGTCTGGCTCCTGGGCCAGGGTGGCTAGAACAGCTGATGGGAGCTAGTGTTACTCTATCTTCTGATGCAGTCTCTTTAGGTGACCAGCTTGAGTGTCCTTGCAGCATGGAAGTCTCAGGGTAGTGACACTTCTCGCAAGGCAGTTAACATTCTCCAGAGCAAATGTTCTAGGTTGAGGGAAGAGAAACCTGCTGGTCCTCTTAAAAGCAGTGCCCAAACTGGCACAGTCACCTCTTCCACATCCAATTACAACAAAGCAGTCACAGGCCAGCTCAGATTCAGGGGAATGGAACAGTAGACTCAACCTCTCAATGACAGAATGAATAGGGGAAGCAACTAGTGACAGCTTTTTTTGGAAACAACCAACCAGGTTGGATTTCATGCCCTGAGGGCCAACCAACAACCCAGTAATTCAATAGGTCGAGACATATTTATTGTACCTATTACAAATGGCCAGTTACAGTGATAAGTAACTCAGATGTGGGACGGTCTTCTTAGAGTTTATAATTTAGCATGAAAGACACACATTAAGTGGGTGGGTGGGCGGGTGGGTAGATATGTAGGTAGGTAGGTAGGTAAATAGACAGACAGACAGACAACATACATATCTCATGGTCAATACAACCAACGAGGAAGGACTGGTTATGATCGCTGCCTGCAGCAAAGTGGACCGAAGGTGACCTCTTTGAGAAAGAGATATTTGGGCCAAGTCTTAAAGAAGGGGTAATAAGAGACTTAGTGACTTAATATCTGGTGCATTAATAGAAATGGTAACCACTGGTTGGGAGGCAGCACTTTCTAATAACTTCAGTACTGAATGAAAATTTCTTGGTCCCATTTCCTCGCTTCATTTGAAATCCCGATGTTCTACCATGAAACTTTAGACAGGTGTGAGCCTCTCCCTTAAGGTAAGTAAATCCAACAAATGGAAGGCCCACTTAGATTTTGGTCTTCACAAATGGCTTAGTTTGGGAGTAGGAATGGTTTTCCTAGAGTCAGTATATTTGCCAGAAATTCTTCCCTCTCAAAATGCATTGATTAATTGAGAAGAGATTCTTGGCTGAGTTGGACTCAATCATTACCTCTTCATGAGACAATATTTTTGGCTCCTGAACAAGATGGAAAATCGTTTAACTACCTAGGACTGCCTGCCTGCCTGCATCAGATTTTTTTAGTGTCTTTCTGCCAGCTATAAGAGTTCATTATATTTTTAATGTGATTAAAAAATTAAAATAAAATGGTGATTTTTATATACAGACGTTGATGAAAGATGTGTTTTTAAAGCAGTAAATTAAAATCTCATTAATATTTCAGTGAGAATATTTTGTGCTTATCTGTTTCATCTCTATTTTTGACCTATGGCTTAGAGTTCACAGCATGAAGGAGGTGGTGAAATCTGTTCACCATAAAATGTTAATTATAAGTAAATTACAGCACAAACGTTCAATCAGACACATTAATTCTACATAAAGTGAATTATTGTAGCAGAAAATTTTGAAATGTGACTGAATTTTGTAATCTTCAGTCTCCTTGTTCTGTCTCTCCCACTGATTCCCCTGTGTTTATTCCAGAAACTCTCAGTGCTTTGTGTACTGCTGAGCTCAGTCTACTTACTGTGTTTTGAAAGTTCGATACGGTGTGTAGCCGTCATCTCTCCAAATGATTCTGAATTGTCTATAAGTTTGCCCATGACAACTTATGCCAAATCTTGGATGTTATTCAAGCAGAAAGTTGGGCTCAAAATGAAGGTGTTGTGTTTATCGCGTGGAACGTTTCTCCCCTAAAATATGTTCAAACTGTGCACATGTGTGGTGTTGTTATACTAGTCATTTTCTCCTGCACTTTGGTCCATTGTACAGTTATAAACGTTTTTAAAAAATTCTTTTTTGGCCAAAAACCTATGGATCTCCCATCTGGGATCATTTTCTAGTTAACAGAAATACTAAAAGAGTAAAAAATCTGAGAGAGTAGTAATAACCAAAATGATAATTTAGAAAAACGCTTAAAACACCAAGAGTGCAGATGGCTCATTCCGTGTTAATTGTTTAATAGTAGCAAAAATACCGATGCTTTCTTGAACAAGAATGTCTTCGTATATGCATTTGATAACTAGAAATAATGGTGCTTATCAATGTTAACAGGATATTTAATGCATTGACTAGATACCTTCAGGTATTGGCTACAGGAGAAGCTACAGATTTTGAAAATACTAGGGGAAAAAATTTTCATTGCTTGGTGCCACTAACAGTCACCTCAATTCAAGTAACAAGGAGTCTAAAGGAATTGTATCATAGGGGTTCTCAACTCCTGGTTGCCCTCCATTGTAAAACATTTTTTGATGGATCTGGCCTGCGTCCTTCCACTTACCAAGTCTAGTATATCCCTAGAATAGGCTGAAAGCTTGGGTCACATTCCGGAAACACCCCAGTTCAGATCAGTTGTCTGTTGTTTTCAAATCAGAAGCTGCAGGGTCTTGACTCGTCTCATCTCACCCACTGAGTCAGCAGCATTGCTCTGGACATGTATTCTGTGGCTTCATGAGAGCCTTATAACTTAGTGGAACACAGAACATGACAAATGTGTTGTTTGCCTACCTGTGTCTTCTTCGGTATTAAGGATCCATCTTCCCATTAGTTGAAGGTAGAGTTTTTGCTTTGCTTTGTTTCCTCAGATAAGCCATTCTATTTAATACTCATGAAGCTCAACAGAAGGCTAAAGCAGCCAAGAAAAATAAAAATGCTCTGTAGACTGCATTAATAAGGAAATGAAGAAATGGAAATCATAGTATTACCAGGAGAAAAAGACTCCCTCTGTAAGAAGGATGGGGGAAGGAATTTCCAATTTGCTAATGGCAGAAGCTGTTAATCTGCAAATGCATGCAGGCATTGGTGAGTCTTCCTTCTACATGTTCAGGAAACGGTGAGGATTCAGATATCAGAGAGTAAGAGTTAGGGATCTGGAAGCATCAAGAGAAAAGGAGCATCAGTTTTCTAAGAGGCTAGATCTTCTAAAGAAAATAGCAGAATTTTTAAAATGTAGGCAAGTCAAGTGATCACTACTTTCATTTGATACCACAGACAAAATTATGAAAAACATGAAGATAACCACAAACACATTCACAGCAAGGTGTTGGAAGCCTGTATTTTTGATTTTATAGAATAATGACTACAGGTCCATTACACAAAATTAAAAGTAGTAGAAACAGAGAAAGCAAAATTTCACTAAAACTTCTATGCCTAAAAAAAGTCTTTCAGATCTGGTGAATATCTTTCTAAGCATTTACTTACAGTGAATGTAGGAAAGAAAAGAGAAAACAGTGAGACAGATACAGAGAATAAAAAATTCAAAGAGGGTAAGAAAAACTGAGATTTTAAAAAGGGGATTATGATGACTATAATTAACAACACTGTATTGTTTGAAGTTTGACAAAAGAGTGGATTTAAGATATCTTCACCCCCAACAAACATACACAGTAATGGTAACTCTGGGTGGTGATAGAGGTGTTAATTAATTTGGCTGTGGTAATCAGTACACAATGTATATGTTTATCAAATTATCACATTGTACACCCTGAATATGTACTTTTATTTAAATATTTTAAAATAGCAGAGTTATGCATGACAGAGATCAGAAGTATGGCATTTAATGGTTAGATGTCATTAGGTTAGAATTTAAAAAAAAATATATATATATATAAAGGTGAAATTGAAGAATTTCTGATCCTCAGAAGAAAGCATTTTTTTTTACCAGAATATAGTTCTGAAACAATCTATGCTTAAGGAAAAAAAAATAGAAAAAATATTTTTCTAGGTCAAATACTTTTTTTAACTTCATGCTTCAGTATTAGACACTATTGGCTGACTCCTTGCTTAAAAGATAAGAAAATTAGCATACAGCTACTCAGTTTCCTTCATTTGATTAGTTATTTTACTTTGTCAAGGTTTATAATATTTGTCATCTTGTTCTCAAGCCACATTCATTTTATTATATTTTATACATCTATATTAAATAATTATTCAGTGCTCAAGTCTTTTAGATCCATGTTCTTCATTGTTGTGTTTTTGATTTATCTTTAGTTGGATGAATTTTATTTTTAAGAAGACTTATATTATTATTATTGTTATTAATTTTTAGATGGGGTCTTGCCCAGGCTGATCTCTAACATATGGCCTCAAGCAATCCTCCCACCTCAGCCTTCTGAGTAGCTGGGATTCCAGGCACAAACTATTGTGCCCAGCTTATATTTAAGACTTTTAGAAGATCTTTAGATGCTCTTAATTTCTTGCATACTTAAGAATATCTATTTCCTTTATACCCAAGGTATACTGTGAAGTCATAGAAAATTAAGAAAATATATAAACACATAAAATGAATAAATGAAAGGACACATTAGCTGGGTATAAAATTTGAAGAATCACATTTTTTTTCCCCTCAAACTTTGTTAGAGCTTTGTCCGTTGTCTCACACCACTGAATACTGTCCTTTAATTAGACTGTTGTTATATTTTGTTTGATTAATGCATGGGCCCATGGTTGTCATACTCTAAGTTTGAGAATGGTTTACTGTTGTTATATTTAAACATCAACTTCACTAGACATTATATTCTATGAAACATACTTCCTTGTTCTTTAGAAGGTTGTAAATATGTCTTTCTTGTCTTTTGGATGTTATGGAAAAGACTGAAGCTTATCTAAATTTCCTGTTTATACAGTACTTATGTTTTATTTTTGAATAACTACTTTTTTCTTTGTTCTTTAAACTAAGATATACTCAGGAGCAAGCAATTCATTTCAGTTTCTCATATACTATACTGTGAGTAGAGAATGCAACAGACAGAAAAAATTCATATATAGGAGAAAAATGAATGTGCCTTAAAAGAGGAAGACAGATGTGCAAATGCATGCACGCGCGCGCACACACACACACACACACACACACACACACACAAACACCCCTTCCCCTTTTAAGGTATATTCATTTTTCTCCTATATATGAATTTTTTTCTGTCTGTTGCATTCACTACTCCAGGAACATCTATTTTCTTTTTCTATTACCTTCCTTATTTTTTCTCTTTTCCTTTTCATTCACTAAAGACTTTCTCAAGCCTTTTCTCTGTACCAACTTGTCTATTTTCAGTCATGTCTACTCCATACTATCTGTGCTAATTTATTTATTAGTTCTACAATGATGTTTTAGTCCCTAATGTGTTTCCTAAGCTCCACAGTTTTAAAAAATATCATTATATTACTTTAATAGCTTACCATCTAGTTTCTATTTTGATAAACATATGTCATATTTAACTATTCTGTAGCATAATACTAAAACAGATAGTTGTTTTCCCTTGGGTTGTATTTTCTTCCAGATGGGTGTTTCCTCTCTTTTGCATGCCTTATTTTCTTTTTAAAGTTTTTATCCTCAATCTTAATATGTAATCTTTGGGATCCTGACTTAATGAGAAGAGGTTTCTTACTAGATTGATTACCCTGGATGGGCTCTGAGCATTAATATCTGCCCCTATCTGCTACCCTCAGTCTTCACACACACATAGCAAGGCTGTCAAAACCAACATCCAAATGTGCTCATTTGGCAAATATCCTTATTGGCGACTGCTTGTGGATAAAGAATGTTTCTTCTGTTCTTTTCTTTCAGGGTTCTAGCAGGACCTTCATTTTGACCAACTCATTGATCTCACATCAACTCCTCAATGCTTTTAAGCTGTTTTCATGATTTTTTAAGGCACAATGAAGTTGTTTTCAGCTGAAGGTTTCCTCTGAGAGGAGAAGCCTACCATTATTAAAAATAGAATTCCCGGCCAGGTGCGGTGGCACAAGCCTGTAATCCCAGCACTTTGGGAGGCCAAGGAGGGTAGATCATGAGGTCAAGAGATCGAGACCATCCTGGTCAACATGGTGAAACCCCGTCTCTACTAAAAGTATTTAAAAAATTAGCTGGGCATGGTGCCGTGTCCCTGTAATCCCTACTCGGGAGGCTGAGGCAGGAGAATTGCCTGAACCCAGGAGGGTTGCGGTGAGCCGAGATTGCGCCATTGCACTCCAGCCTGAGTAACGAGCGAAACTCCATCTCAAAAAAAAAAAAATAGAATTCCCTTCATGCTATTATTTATTTTGTTCTTGCTTAGTACATGGAGCTCTATGTAGAACTCTTTGTGCTCATATATTGAATAAATTCTTCTTGACCAACTTCCTGCTTTACCTGAGACCCTTTTTTCCTCTTAGCAGCAGTTTAATATGTTCTATCTCTTGTCTGTATTAGGTCTTTAGTGGGAAGAAGTTCTGATGGGCTGTATCTCAGAGAACCAGGGACTCTGGATCTTTTCATGAAATTCTGTTAAATGTCCATATAGAGGCAGTGTTCCTGCCTCTGACAAGAGGCTGAAGTCTTAAAGTGCTAGGTAGAGAGCTTCTAATCTTGAAATTATGTTTCTGACTCAAACCAAGATGCCTATATACCCCCTTGGCTTGCTTTTCTGCACACTGTGAGGTATTCAGGGAACATTCTAAGTATTTTCCTTACTTCTTTCTACTCATTCTGGGATTCAGGGTACAGTCAAAAGCAGCATTGTGACAACCAAAATCATTGTCCCACTCTTCCCGAGCTGACTTTTTTTTTTTTTTTTAAAGATTATGTTTGAAGTTTTACCATTTTCTTCATTTGACTGTTGCTGGTGTTTTCCTGATTTTGTCCACTACTTCCTGTTCCTTTTATTAGATGTTGGAGCTGAGAGATTCTTTTTTTGTTTTACTTTGAAGTTCAGGATACATGTGCTGGTTTATTATATAGGTAAAACTTGTGTCACGGAGTTTGTTATACAGATTATTTCATCAGCTGGGTATTAAGCCTAGCACCATCAGTTCTTTTTCCTGATCCTCACCATCTTTTCACCCTCTACCCTCTGGTAGGCCCCAGTGTGTGTCATTCCCCTCTATGTATTCATGTGTTCTCTTCATTTAGCGCCCACTTATAAATTAGAACATGCAGCATTTGGTTTTCCATTCCTGTGTTAGTTTGCTAAGGATAATGATTGATAAGGTCTGGCTTGGTGTCCCAACCCAAATCCCATCTTGAGTTGTAATCCAAATTGTAATCCCCAAATGTTGGGGGAGGGACTTTGTGGGAGGTGATTAGATCATGGGGGAAGTTTCCCGATGCTGTCTTGTAATAGTCAATGGGTTCTTTTATGAGATTTGATGATTTTACAAGGGGTTTTCCCCAACTTTGCTCTGCACTTCTCCTTCCTACTGCCATGTGAAGAGGGACATGTTTGCTTCACCTTCCACCATGATTGTAAGTTTCCTGAGGCCTCTCCATCCCTGAGGAACTGTGAGTCAATTAAGCCTGTTCCCTTTATAGATTGCCCAGTATTGGGTATTTCTTCATAGCACCATGAGAAAGGACTAATACAATGGCCTCCAGCTTCATCCATGTTCCAGAGCAGGAAGATTCTGTGATCCAAATGTACTCCACCATTTCCCCCTCAAATTTAAGATTCCACACTTTAATAGATGATAGATACCTTTGGGATACTTAGACTATTCCAAATGAATGACTCCATTGTCTTCATTTCAGAATCAGATCTTCAGACCAGTATTCAGGTAAAATTCATTTATTTATAAGGTGATCCCAGGAACTGGGAGAAGCATGAGGAGCAAACAAGAAAAGGGAAGGATGATAATAAAGAGAAAATTACCCAGGAATTTTCAACTGTGGGCAACAGGAACTTAATTTCAAGACAAAACTCATGGAAGAACGTAGGACTCACACCTCACAGTTGTACCACCTCAGGGAAAGGGAGCTGGTGTACTTATACACTAACCCTGCTGTGCATTTGGACACCTGTTCCCAGGGGTCAATTCCTTTTCACTTCCTGCCCACAACAGGCACAGGCAATGTACCAGCCTCAGAAGGTCAAAGCTCTCAGTGAGACAGACTCCAGAAGTTGGAATTTGGGTTTCTGTGCCCTGAAATTATCAAATCCAGAGGAAAATTTTACCTTTTCTTCCCCTGTGCCGGAGCACACTATGTGGTTGTGAATTTCAGGCATCTTGCATCTGGGTAGAGCAGGCCTGGGAGGAAGAAAGATCTCAGGGCTGCTCAGATAGTTCCATTTGGGTGGTTTCCTCCTTGATAACAAGTAGAGACCTTGACCATTGATCCCTTCTAGTTGATATGATTATAACACGTATTTAAATTCAATGAAAAAGTCAGGGGAAATATCTTGGGAGGCCTGAAAAATGGTGAAGGGGTGCTATTTTGGTAAATAAAACTGGAAAAGCCATGGGTACCTGCTCTCACTTGTGTGCACGCTCTCTCGCTCTCTCTCTCTCTCACTCTCTCTCTCTCTCTATATATATACACACACACATATACACACACGTGAATTATATATTAGAATGATATTTGTATATACACATATAGAACTATATGTACATCTAAATTATATTCATTATATATGAAAAGATTGTTGTAAGAGGTGAGCATAGGTCAAAATCAATGTGCATGGTGGTGTATGCTGCGTGGGTGCTGCATGGATACTTCTCTTGAGAGCCTTCACAGTGTTGCTCAGTTGCATCCCCATCAGTTGCTATCTGACATGCACCAAAGAGAGCACGTGTTTTGTGGAGGCCACTAATACGTATGTGCTCACTTGGAATTCAACTTTCAAATAATCCCCTTTTATAAAAGTGTTATACTGATTTTAGTTGTTGAAGGAGCATAACTTTTGGCTGCTATATGTGTCATATATTTGAATGGAGTCTTAAAAATGCATCCCATTTATGCTATGTGAACTATCTGACCTTGTGGTTAAAAAGTGCCAAGTTACATTAAATCTAAGAGAAAAAAACTTAAAAGATTTCCAGACTTATTGAATAAGGTAGAGATAAATGGTAGAGAAAATGGTCATTTTAGATACAATACAGTCGAGGGATTCTAATCAGCTGTTTTGCACAATTAAGTGTATATACAGAAAATTACATTTTAAAAGGCAAGTATACTTCAGAAGTCCCACCCAAGCGATCAGATCTGTACGTATATTCATGATACAGGAGAAAGCAGCTTGTTCACTTCATGGTACTTGACAAAATTATCCATACTAGAAATTGTTCTTTTAAAATGTGTGAGAATGGTATCTAATGTTTTATTGAGGAAAAGCTATATCTAGGATGTCAGTTGGCAGTGATGGGAGAAGCTATAATATTTATTTGACTAAAATAAGAGAAAGAGAAGGGCTTGGTGTGGTGGCTCTCGTTTGTAATCCCAGCACTTTGGGAGGCCAAGGTGGAAGGATAGCTTGGGCCCAGGAATTCAAGACCAGCCTGGGCGTCACAAAAAAATAATGCAATTATTTTATTTTACAGAAAACAGAAAAATTAGCTGGGCAAGGTGGCACATACCTGTTGGCCCAGCTACTTCTGAGGCTCAGGTGGGAGGATCATTTGTGCCAAGGAGGTAGAGGTTGCAATGAGCTGTGATTGTGCCACTGTACTCCAGCCTGGGCAACAGAGCTAGGCTGTCTCAAAAAAAAAGAAAACCGAGGAGTAACTGAACTAGCTAAATATACGGTGGTGTTTTCTGTGGATATTTTTGAATCATTATTCTCCATATCCGTAGAGAGAAAGTGAGGGAAGGAGGAAAACAGACTTGCAGGGAATGGGAAAGAGAAGAAATGCACAAAAGTCAGAAGGCTCAAAATGCTGAGTTTTGGCTTCTTTAGCAAGAGATTTGGGTCAGACATAAGGAAAACATTTTGTTAGGCAAAGGGATAAATCGTCAGTGTTGATCTCTAAATGATCTTGTGGTGTGTCCACTGGAGGAGGCTTTTGAGAAGAAACACAACTTTTACAAAAAGTTTGCATGAAAGATCTAGGCAATAGGTTGTACATCATTATCATGTCCAGGAACTCTGATTATTCTCTCAGAGGGGATTGTCTGTTTTTTAAGAAAAAGGTACCTACAGATGTACGTCTCCACAACGTCCATCTACAAAGCCATTTTCTTCCTTTTCAAATCTTTCCAAGGATGTCATCAACATTGGGGCCGCTCCGCCTGCTTGCAGATTTGTTTCTTTCCCTTCTTTATTTTTCATTGTCACATAAGGAAAGCTTCAGATCCAGCTAGGAACTTACATGTTGCTATGGGCTGAATTCTGCTGTCCGAAAATTCATTGGTTGAAATTCTAATCCCCATACCTCAGAACATGACTAGATTCAGAGACAGGATTTTCAAATATGTCATAAAGTTAAAATGAAGTTACTAGGGTGGGCCCTAATCCAATATCACTGATGTCTTTAGAAGAAGAGGAAATTGGACAGCTTGGGCAATGTAGCGAGACTCTGACTCTACAAAAAAATAAAAATAAAAAATTAACCGGGCACACATCTGTAGTCCCAGCTACTCGGGAGGCTGAGGTAGGAGTTCACTGCAGCCTCAAATCCTTTGAGTCCAGGAATTTCCCAAATGCCCATTGCCAAAGTTCAGCAGACTGTAGCCCTTATGCCTGGATCCTGTGCTCATGTTGCTCCTCTTTATTCAAATCTGGGCCTTTTGGCAAAAAATTACTGAGGCTGTGGGGAAAGAGAAGAGCAGTCATGGCTCTGAGGTGGGGGTCAGCCATTCACCTGAAGAAATATGTCTTTTCTAAGATATACCATATACTAGGAATTCTATCCACAGTGCAACATGTATCTTCACCTTGGTTCAAATTCCAGCTCTACCATTTCCTAGCAGAGTAATTTCCAAGTTACTTACCCTCTCTGAGTTTCAATGTCTTGATCTGATCTTTTTAGACAAAGGTTAGGAAGGGCAATGTATAAAAATAACACCATGGATTGATATTATATTACAGTTATTATAATTATTATACCCCGTATTTATACAGCATCTCTCTCTCCCTCTCTCTAAGGGGCCCATAGTCCGTTTGTAAGCAGTGGGCCTTATCCTGCCACTAAATAGAAAATAAATTGCTTATCTCTTGGAAGAGAATTAACTCTTTCAGTGCACTGGGGTACCATTTAGTAAATTAGTAATCCTCTAAATGGCACTCTAGATATGTAACATCCCCTATATAAACCTGGAAAATGAATGTGTTCCCAGTGCTTAAGAGAAATCAGGGCATACCAAACAGAAATCAGACAGCAAGCTTAAAATATAAATAATGTGCTTCTCTCTCTTTCCTAATAACTTTGTGTTCATTCTCATGGAAATCTGTGACTAAAGATGAATCCATTTGCTAAAAGATGGCACTTCTGATCATTTAATCTAATATGAGAGCAATAAAGAGGAAGGGACAGATGATAGGAAAAGCAGAGTGGTGGTATTTGTACACATGGGAGCTGGGGGACTTTGTTCAGCTGAACAGATTTTGAGAGACTGATGGGTTTTTTCAAAGCCATTTGAAAGGCTGGCCATGATGGTTCCCTTAGGTCCTGACAATGTTCATCTACTTCCAAAATAGTGGTTAGTGAATTAGAATTAGCCACGTAGATCTCATTGGAACCATTGCTAAGGTAGGTAGGGGCAGGCACCACTATGAATCAATAGTAGCTATTTCCGACTTAGAAATCCAAGTCTCAGCCTGTCAAGGATGAAGCTGATGAAGTTAACACAAACTCAGAGCTTCTGGAGATTTTCATGGCAGGGATGGAGAAATGGGAATGGTTAATTGGTGCCAAATGGGTCTATTTGAAAAAAAAAAGCAGATTGACTTCGGGATTTCTGTCTTGTGTTCATTTTCTGTCTCCCAAATTGATGGGCTGATCGCCTCATCCCATGTTAAATTTTTGAGTTCGCCCATGGATTCAAATGCCTCTTGGACACGCTTGTTTGTCTGGCTGTTGCTACACTGAATTCTGATTGTAATCCAGTAACACAGTATTGATTGTTGAGACTTTTGGTTTATGTGCAATGAGGTAGAATTTGGAAACTGGCGGTGTCTTATTGACGTTCTGATTTACGCTTCTGGGAAAGTCATTGGACGGTCATATGGGGTGCTGCCAGGCAGTTTGGCAGTTCAGTAAACACTCTGTGGTTATTCCTCCAAATCATATACTGTTCCATTGATGAACCCTCACTTAGTTTCCATGTACTTAGGAACAACACACTTGACTGCTAACAGCCATGCGTGTTCCTGCGTCTCGACCCTGTGCCTATGCCGTAACCTCTTTTGACGCCTTGGCCCTCCTCCTTGGTTTTTCTTTTCCTCTCCCCTTCCTGCCCCACTGACAGTCAGCTACCAGGGGTCTTTTTATGCAAGTCTCAGCCTTTCAAGGCAAATATGCCACATAAGTCCAATTTCTGCAATCCACACACCTCTGAGCCCCTCAAACTCTGAGGAGTATGCTAAAAGAGAAGAATCAGCAGGCTGCTAAAAAGAAATCAAAGCAGATCAGCAAAACATTTTGAAAGGGGGAAGGGGGATGAGCCATGTAGACTAACAGCCTTCATTTTCCAGGAGGCAATCTGACTGGCAACAAAAATAAACTAATGAGAAAAATTTATATTCCGTCTAATTGTACAATTGCAGGCTGCTTTCGATACATCACACAGGGACTGAAACAGTATAGCATGGAGAAGTAGCTCAGTGATTTCCCTCATGCCTAGAATGCATTTTGCATTTAGTTGCTCTTTGACACAAGTACAGGTCCAGATAAACCGGGCTGCAGGATTCCATTCTCTTGATTCCTAAACGCGCACTTCATCTCAAGATGAAGGTCAGTTTCAATAGCCCTGTGAGCTCAAAGTTAGCAAAAGGAGATGAACAAAACTGGCATGAAAAAACAGAGCCACTAATTCATCTCCCAGGTGGCTTTTTTAATATTCCAAACTGTGTTTCATCATTCAGCAGGCTGTTCAACTAAGGAGCCCGATCAGCATCACCCTTCTGCCGGCTGACTCTTCTAACTTTCTAGCAAGTAACACAGCTGATGGATTTCTTACCCCGCCTCTATTGCTGACACTAGACCCTCAGAGAGTTTTTCCAGGAAAGAGAAAGCTGGCTTCCATTAATTTGCTTTGGTATGGGGAGGAAGGCAAAAGCTCCCAAGGTTGTATATCCTGTGATGGTCTGAGACAGACGTGCTGCTCCTGTCCAAATCTCCATTCCTTCCTTTTTGGCTTTCTATCACTCACAGGTTTGCACTCTCAGTGCTATGGGAGCTGCTGGCTTCACTGCTTTGTGCCTCTGTCACCTTTGTCTCTGGTCCTGGCTGTCACTTCTCTTGCTGTTTTATGAGTCTGATTTTCTCTCCAGTAAAAAACACCATCACTCTCTAGGTAGGTAGGAAGTTTCCATGAAGGAAATTGTTGGGGCAATTACCGCACATTTATTCTCAAATTTTCAGGAGGATGCTGAAAAGATGGAAAGAGTTTGCAGGATCTGAGATTCTAATTTAATACACATTTAGTAACAATAATTAAGGGTTGTCATAAATACATGATCATTCCTTCACTTCATCACTGTATCAGGAATTTTGCTTCATTCTTGAACTTTGTACAATCCAGAGGCAATGCATAGATGCATAGTAACTTGCATTTGATGTTTCTTGTTTTTCCCTGTCAACATGAAAAAGTATTAATCCATTACAATTTAATATACATTTGGATGATTCTTTCTTGTATCTAGTTATGTGCGTTTTGTAACTTGCTTCTCATGCTCTCTTTTTCTGATTTTTGTTGCTTTGGTTCAAATGCCCAAGATTGTATTTGAGGCATTATGAGTTCATGGTGATTGATGGACTTACTCCAGTGACTGCATTATCAGCATCCACCCTTCTGCAGAGAAACATCTTTACCAGGGAAGAGCCCATTTTTGTTTTCCTCCTTTTGCTGCTAATCTGACTTTGTGATAATGTCATCAAGCCTGATTCTGTACTTTTTCTTGATGAGCTGAAATTCTCTGGAGCTACGAGTTGCAGGCATGGGAGAAAGTGATAAACTGGAACCACAGAATTAGGCAAATACACTTTGACTTTCCTCTGCCTTGGACATAAAATTGATGGACTCACATTTGCCACTTTTTAAGGTTTAGAGCAATCCCAGAACCACTTGACATTCAAATCAAACTCTATTAGAATACCCAACTCAAGAAAAAGAAGCCAAATCAAAAGTTGAACATTGATGTTGAAAGAGAATATCATCCTTACTATATTTGGTGTCCAGTGGTTTAAGAAAGTCTCATGATGATAAGAAAGACTACAGAAAAGTTTGCAAGGACCATTTTGGCTTCCAAATATTTTGAAAAATTTAAAACACATTCATGCTTAACAGGAAACTTTGCAAACAGGGTTTGCTTGGGAAATAGTGAGACGTGGCTTTGTTTTGATTAGTATTTCCTACTTGGAAACAATTTTAGCCTCCACATGCTAGTAAACATAATCCTGTTGGTGAAAATACCAACAATAACTATGTCATTTATATAGAAATTATAGATAGTCATTTTGACTATTTGGAACAAACTTGAAACGTCAAAAGTGGTGGGGAGAAATGTCTTATAGGAAGAAAAGGATGTTATGCAAAATGCACACACTAATACTGATTGGGTAAAAATTGTTGTGGTGTTCTCATTTAATGTATCTTAGGAATACTTCATTAAAATATTTAAAATAAAAATAGCACTTTGGGGCATGAAGGGATATGCTTCAATTTCCTACCACAATCATATATGAAAATCCCTTATACCGTGTCAGATAAAAAGGCATGCTATACAAAACCCCTTTCCTGAAATTAATTAATTGCTGCAATACTTTTTGCAGTTTGGCAGTGAAAGATAGACATCAGCAAGGGAACTGAGCATTTTGCCCCTGCCTTTATTACTAGTTAGTTGTGTGACCTTGAACCAATCAGTTAATCTCTCTGGCCCTGAGGGTTTTTGTTTTTGTTTTTGTTTTTGTTTTGAGATGGAGTTTCGTTCTTGTCACCCAGGCTGGAGTGCAATGGCGCAATCTTGGCTCACCGCAACCTCCACTTCCTGAGTTCAGGCAATTCTCCTGCCTCAGCCTCCCGAGTAGCGGGGACTACAGGCACGCGCCACCATGCCCAGCTAATTTTTTGTATTTTTAGTAGAGACAGGGTTTCACCATATTGACGAGGATGGTTTAGATCTCTTGACCTCATGATCCACCCGCCTCGGCCTCCCAAAGGGCCCTGAGTTTTTTTCATCTGCAAAATAAGATATTAGGTTATTGTAATTGGTTGGTGTAAAAGTAATTGCGGTTTTTGCCATTGAAAGTAATGGTGGGAGAGGAGTGAATCATAGAGGTGGCTTCTCCCATACTGTTCTTGTGGTAGTGAATAAGTCTCACGAGATCTGATGGTTTGATAAGGGTTTTCTGCTTTCACTTGCCGTTGAAAGTAATGGCAAAAACTGCAATAACTTTTGCACCAATCTAATATTACTCCAAAATTAAGTTTCTACTGTTCGTAAGAAGTTGCATGCTTCCTGTGCCTCTGAGGCTCCAGATGGGGGTATCGGACAGACTGCTGAGCTCCAGGTCTCCCCAGAGCCTGTCTAGCCAAACAGCTGAAGAAGCTTCAATCTGAGAGAAGCAAGACCAGCTTGACTCAGTTGAAGGCATTTGTGGAGGGAATAAGGGTGTGATTTAGAACTCAGGGGAGTGTATGTCACTGGAGGATCCTGGGAAGCTCTATGCCTCATCCAGAGAGAAGACGGGGTTGCTTTGGTGTCCATCTACCCGTGCACAGAAACAAACAGGGAAGAAGCCATCCCTTACTCCACCCTCCCCGACTTCAGCCAGGATATCACCTGGCCTCCTTGCACCAAACTCACAAAGGACAGTGCAGTCAGGGCAAGGGAAAGTACTGGTGAGTTGGCAGTAGCAGAATTCACAGCTCTCTGTTAACCATAGTAGCAGTGGCAGTGAGTGGGTAGCTGGTATGGTTTGGCTGTGTCCCCACCTAAACCTCAACTTGAATTGTGCTCCCATAATTCCCACGTGTTGTGGGAGGGACCTGGTGGGAGATGACTGAATCATAGGGGTGGTTTCTCCCATACTGTTCTCATGGTAGTAAATAAGTCTCATGAGATCTAATGGTTTTATCAGGGGTTTCCCCTTTCACTTGGTTCTCATTCTCTCTTGTCTGCTGCCATGTAAGATGCGTCTTTCACCTTCTGCCATGATTGTGGGGCCTCCCCAGCCACATGGAACTATGAGTCCATTAAACCTCATTTTCTTTATCAATTACCCAGTCTCAGGTGCGTCTTCATCAGCAGTGTGAAAATGGACTAATATAGCAGCCATCGCCAGTGCGCTGGGCCGTGGGAGCACTCGCCACCCATTCAGGGAGCCTCAGCTGGTAACAAAGCTCTGGGGCAGACAGTGGCACTGGGACGATGCCCTTGAGGTCTGCAGAGGCCACCCAGTAGCAGATATCCCTGACCTCAAATGGCAGATTTCTGTGGTCCTGAGGGTGATGCACTGGTGAGTACCCGTGAGCCTCAACTCAGGACAGGGGAGAACTTGAGTGGAGGCCTTGGTTCTAGGATAGCAGGTGAGGCATGAACTGGGAGCTATGACTCATGACCATGGCTTTATCCCAGAGCTTCTCACCCCAGGCAGTTTTGCCCTTCAGGGTACATTTGACAATGCCTAAGGGGTATTTTTGATGGGAGAGAAATGCTACTGGCATCTAAGGACACGAGGTGCTACAGAGTACTGAACATCTCACAACAAAGAATGAATTGGTTCAAAATAGCAAGAGTCCCAAGCCTGAGAAACTTGCTTTACCTCCTTTGTGCCAACACTTTTTGCAGGTGTGACCTGGTAAAACTCTGCCTAGGTGTACCTGAAAGCTGAATGCAGTGCCTGGCCAGCCAGCCAGCTAGCCAGTTTAAAACATAATGAGGATAGGCCGGGTGTGGTGAGTCACGCCTGTTATCTCAGCACTTTAGGAGGCCAAGGCGGGTGGATCACAAAGTCAAGCGTTCAAGACAAGCTTGATTAACATAGTGAGACACCGTCTCTACTAAAAATACAAAAATGAGCCAGGCATGGTGGCAGGCATCTGGAATCCCAGCTACTGGGGAGGCTGAGGCAGAGAACTGCTTGAACCCAGGAGGTAGAAGTTGAAGTGAGCTGAGATTGCATCACTGCACCACGGCCTCAAAAATAATAATAATAAGGATGATTCCCACGATCCTCATAACATCAAAATACCACTAATAACAGCTAGCATGTATTGATTCCTGTTCACTGTCTGCCAGGCACTACTGATGCATTTCAGAGCTATTCATTCATTGAATGCCCCCCTCACGACTCTAGTAGGTAAGTGTGACTCCTACCTGCAATGCCCAGCATAAATAGCCATGCCAGCCACTGACTGGAAAGTGTTAGCCAAGCTGCTTATTTTGCCAGTTTGAGTGGGCACCTCAGATCTACCCAGAGGACTGCTAAAGTCACTGATCTTCCTTACCTTCCCCATTGTCCCATCAACTAGAGAACAGAAGGCCAGCCTCCCACTCGCAGCCCCCATTCCACATCTTGAGATCATCCCCAATGATGTCACCTGACCACTTCCAAAAACACGTTGTTTTCTGCAGGAAAAACAAACAAACAAAAAACTGCCATCTGTAGTTGAGTCAACACAGAGCCAAGTCAAGTGGAAAGGGGTAGGGAGAGAAGCCAGGAACTTGCGACTTCTGTTAAAATAGATCGTTAAAGTCTCCAGCATCTGTTATTGCCTTGTTTTTCAATGACACAGATAATTGGGGCAGGGTAGCCCTCAACTGTTTCTGTAGGATCTTAGTAGATAAACTTAATGAGATGGACTAATTAGTCCTCAGCTCCTGCTTCAGCGGCTTCGGTGTCCTTAGAGGAACACCGTAGACCTCCTGTTCACCTTTCATCTCAATCAATCCTCTTGTATTTACTGAGGGCCCCAGGAGTGGGGCATGAGAGGTGTAGATCATTCAATTTGTCGCAGCACATATTTTCAATATTATGATAAGAAGACAAGGGACCCTGCATTTTGTCAACTTTCGAGTCCAAGATCGATCCGCAAATAGATGGGCCTCCCCGTATTCTGAATTACAGTGTGTGTTTGGGCGGTTTATTGACAGTTGATAACTACTGACCACTAGTCCTGATAGAGTTACAAAGGTCAGGTCAAGGGAGGTCAGAGCCACAAAGGATGCCTCCTGCTCTTCCAGTTTCCCCTCCTCCCAGAAGGGACACGCAGGTCAATAACCCACCTGTAGGGTCTAAAGGTTTTCCCCCTCGGCACAGCCTGGTCCTCTCTGGCTTTTGCTTTGGCCGCTGCTCTGGGAGTGACACAGGTGGCTAGAAAGCCGCAGCTCACCCAGGAGACCCCTTGCAGCCACAGAGTGGGCTCAGCTCTATCTCCCGTGGCAGGGTCGCTTCTCAGGCCCTTCCAGAAGCGTCATTGCCAGCACAGGCTGGGTTTCTGCCTCGCAACCTCAGAGAGTTAAAGACACACAGGGGCAAAGGAAGTGGCAGTCTTTATGGCTCCCCCAGGAGTGTGGATGCAAACTGTTCTTAGCAAGCAAAAGTTTAATTAAAAGCCTCTCAGAATGCCTCTCCAGCTGGGGTGGGCCTCGGTTGCCAGGAGGGGCCTTTATCAAGTGGATTTCAACACTTAACAAATGATAGGCCTTGTTCCCAGGAAATGTCATCTGGTCTGCCTCATTGGGTGCCTTGCTGAGGAGGAGGGGGGGGACTGCGTGTGTTTTTGATGCGGTGCCCATTGTCTACCTGCAAGATGCAAATGATATTCAAATTTCGTTCCAGCTTACGGGCTGCGTGCTTATACCCCACAGCAGCCCTCAAGCAAGTGACTAATGGGAACATGTGTTCTTTCTATTTTTATAAGTCTGGGAGAACAAGGGGGTGGAGGGCTGAGCTTGTGGGGTTTCAAATCTCTTTGCAGGGGATGTGCTGCTGTCTGGAGTGATAGTAAGACCCAGTGGCAGTTCCATGGCAGTGGGCCCAGACCTGCCTACATGTTCTGCTCCATGTAGGACCTTGAGCTGAATAAATGGTCCTGCCTGTCCCTTGTATCCACCCAGCCAGGAGAGAAACTCAGGGACATGGCAGGGCTCTTAGGACAGTGGTGAGGCCCCAGCCTCTCCCTCCTGTGGCTTGGCTGGGTGTTAGGCACAGCAGGACCTCAGCAGGAGCTGGTAGAGTGATCATCTGCATATGAATCTAGTTGGTACTGCAATGATCTGTGTTTTTAATTAGATGATTCCTAACTGTCTCTATGTCAGGTCAGCTGTGGGGAGGCAGGAGAGCTTGAAAGTGACTTCAATGAAACTCGTCTATCCAGAGCCTCATGTACCCTCTTGCAGTCCAAGGTAGAAAAAAAACAGAATGATTCTAAGATGCTCTTATGATCACAAATGGTTTCTGCTGCTCAGTCTCTGTTGCTGACATTGCTGTGGGTACAGCAGTGGGTCTTTCTGTATTTTAATGGCGTCTGCTTACACCTCGATCCAGTGAACAGGAATGATGTGGCAAAGAGGCATGAGGTGACAAACAAGAACTCCTGCATATGGGAAACGGTCCCTTTGTGAATAACGGAACGCGTGAATCTTGAAGTGCTGGGATTTGGAGGGATCCGAACAGATCGACTCAATCAGTGGATCACATAGGATGCTCAAGAGTCTTTTCAGAGGGGAAGAAAGTGGGTTGGGCTCTGGACTCCTCACCCCTTTGTCAGAGGCTAGCTCCAGTTGATCTGGTTTCTATTGTCTGTTTCAATATCCAGTCTATTGAATGGAGTTATATGCTGACTCCAGCCACCTAACGGGCTGCCTGGATTGCTGTGCGGAAGTCTTCAAGGCCACGTGTAGGATGTATGAGAGAGAGTGCTGTAATCAACAGGTACAGGATGGGAGAGTAATGGCCTGGAAACCATGCATTTGCTATCCCCAGTGTCAAATTTCTTTTGAAAAAAGGGCTCTGAGATTGTAAAAAGTTTGAACACCACCAAAATCTATTTATGGCACTTAGGAAACTTCATCCACACCTAGGCAGAGACGCATTTTGATTTTAAAGACAAACTTCACCTGTGCTCAGGGTAACCTCAGTTCTCAGAAGTCAGAACTCGCCAGTTCTGAAGAACGTCCTGGTGTAAGGAAAGCAACCACGCTTTCTCTGTCATTAGATGTCTCTCCTTCTTTATCACAAAACTTGCTCTAAATGTCCATTTCTCTCTGCTTCTGTGGAGACACTGAAAAATCCACACCTCATGTTCTACAGCGGCCAGGACTGTGACCCACTAGCCGACCCATGCCGTCCCCACTGTGCGCCAACAACGTGCTGGGCCCTGGGAGCACAAAGGTAATTAGCGCACCATCCCTTCCTTTGAGAGACTTCTTGGGCTAAGGGGGCCACAGAAATGGAAACAAAGGATCATGTCATGTGTCAACAGGTTCAATGCACCGGCCACCTACTTCATGCCAGATGTGGTCTTAAGCATGTATGTGTCACCTCCCCTGTTCATGACCTGCAGCAAAGGCACTGTCGCTCACTTCAGTGATGGGGACATTAACACCTCACAGGCTCCGCAACACAGCTGGCAGGAAGTAGAGCCAGGGCTCCAACCCAGTACTACTTGTCCTTACTCCTGTTATGACTTTTGAGCCAAACTGATGTTGGAATAGAAAAGGAAACCCTCTCTTCTGCCTGCAGACCAGAAGCACCATGTGCAAAGGGATTTTTTTCTTTTTTTTTGAGAGATAGTTTCGTTCTTGTGGCCCAGTCTGGAGTGTAAGAGTGCAACCTCAGCTTACTGCAACCTCCGCCTCCCAGGTTCAAGCAATTCTCCTGCTTCAGCCTCCCAAGTAGCTGGGACAACAGGCACGCCCCACCACACCCAGCTAATTTTGTGTTTTTAATTTTTAGAGATGAGTTTTCTCCATGTTGGTAAGCCTGGTCCTGACCTCCAGACCTCAGATGATCTGCCTGCCTTAGCCTCCCAAAGTGCTGGGATTACAGGTGTGAGCCACTGCACCTGCCTGGGATTTTCTTTTGATCCGTTTTGTTTCCTGCTATATCCCCAGCACCTAGAACAATGCCCAGAAAGAATGCAAGGTGGGTGTGGTGTAGCTGAGGTAGGTTTGCCAGATTTAGCAGAGAAAAATAAAGGACACCTACTTACATTTAAATTTTGGATAAACAGTGTATCATTTTCAGTCTATGTCTGATACAATATTTAGGGCATATTTTAAATCGATTCATTGTTAACTGAAATTCAAATGGCACTGGGCATACTAGTGTACCTGGCAACCCCAACCCAAGGCAGGAGGTAGCAGGTTGTACTGAGCTGAGTGGAGGAAGACCAGCACGGTGACCCGTGCCTGTAATCCCAGTGCTTTCAGAGACCAAAGACGGAGGACCACTTGAGGCCAAGAGTTGGAGACCAGCCTTAGCAACATAGCAAGACCCTGTCTCTACAAAAAAAATGTAAAAAAATTAGTCAAGTGTGGTGGTGTGTGCTACATCCCAGCCATTTGGGAGGCTGAGGCAGGAAGATCACTTGAGCCCAGTAGGTCAAGAGTGCAGCGAGCAGAGATCACACTGCTGTACTACAGCCTGGGCAACAGAGCAAGGCCTTTTGTCAAACAAACAAGAGTAGAAGAGAAGGCTCTTGTCAATTACGTAAGTCAGGGAAGGCAGAGCCCAAGCCAGCTGTGGAGGAGTAAGGATGGTTGGTTTTCCCAGGGAGCTGTGAGCAGCCTGCTGCTCCCAGCTACGGATAACCAGACTAGGGAGCAGAATTCCCACCAGGGGCCTGTGTGTCGACATGTTTTGTTCCATCTTCAGATTTTAATTAGTTATCAGCGTTTAAAATTTTACATTGTAAAAAATGGAAATTTTATATTTTAAAAAATTGGCTCAAAAAAAATCTGAAGGTCTTGGCCGGGCATGGTGGTTCATGCCTGTAATCCCAGCACTTTGGGAGGCTGAGGCGGGTGAATCACTTGAGGCCTGGAGTTCGAGACCAGCCTGGCGAACATGTGAAATCCTGTCTCTACTAAAAATACAAAACTTAGCTGGGCATGGTGGCAGGCACCTGTAATCCCAGCCACTCAGGAAGCTGAGGCAGGAGAATTGCTCAATCCTAGGGGGCAGAGGTTGCAATGAGTCAAGATGGCACCACTGTACTCCAGCCTAGGCAAAAAAGCAAGACTCCATCTCAAAAAAAAAAAAAAATCTGAATGTTTTTATTTCCAAATGATATTTGAAAGGAGATGAGTAGCAGCTGTCCCTTTGTGCATGAAGGGAGGCTGGACTCTCCTATTAGCTACACTCTCCTATAGCTGACTTTGCCTGCTTTGTCCATTTGAACCATAGAACTTCTGTGCTGCTATCCCCAGAATAGGGTGATTGGGAGAGTTTCTAGATATGGTCTATGAAATTGACAAAAGATGAAAAAGGAAGGCAGGCCCTCCTCAGGGTGTAAGAGCCTGTAAACCACGCTAAGAGTTTTCCTCTAGACATGGAGGGGTCTACAGGGTATTTTGTAAATCAGGCCAGTGGCATACCCAGATGTCCTTTAGAATATGACTCTGGTGGCCTCGTGAAGGACAAACGGGAGCAGACAGTGGCTAGAGTCAGTCCGGGGCCCCTGCAGTATTCACTGGACATTTAATACGGTGAGGATGACATCGAGAACACAATGGATAAGACAATTCAGGTAATTACTGTCTTCAGATCCTTCTCAAAGGGCCTCAAACCCTCTGGAATCCACAGGATTGGATTCAACTCCTGAGCAGGTTGTAAACTTGTGAGCATCAGTGGAGAGCGTGATAAGTTTAAGGGAGAATGACATGTAGTGATCCATATTTATTCTGTCTCTCTCTGTCTGTCTATTAATTTATTTATGGTGGGGAGGGAGGAGGAAGGCAACAGATGGAATTGGAAATGGACATGACCCTGCATTTGTTCTGCTAACTCCCCTTGGTTTAAGGAAACGTGGTTGTTCCTCGGCCCTGCACGCCTGGCTGACCCAGGCCGTCCTCACTGGTGGCTGGGGGCTGGGGGCAGATGCATTCGTAATGGAAGAGGTGAACTCACTGTTGGGGGTTGGAGGGAGTGCAGGGAGGTGTTTTCTTCTGCGGTAATAAGATTGTCAGGGCCCCTTCCTGGCCGGCGAGTTGCAGGGACCAGTGCAGCCTGCCAGAATGGGAAGCTCACTCTTCTTAATTAGTCCTAATGCAGTCGAGGCTGTTTTCTTAGCCTGACCAAAGGGAATAGTAATTAATATGGTGGGAGAGACAGACGGAGAGTTCAAGGCCGGCATGTGTGCCCTGGACCCTGGGGTCACTGGGGAAGGGGAACCTGGAAGACAATAGCCCGGCTCCCGCAGGCCTGGACAAAGGCTGGCTCCAATTCTCCAACCTCCGCTTACTGTGGCCTTCCCATTAATGAGACATTCTGTCCTTTCACTCCTGGCAAAGGGACCCGGTATAGTAGACCTCCCAAATCATATGTGTATGTCTACATTTGCGCGTTTGTGTGTCCATGCGTGCGAGATGGAATCTCGCTCTGTTGCCCAGACTGGAGTGCAGTGGCACAATCTCGGCTCACTGCAACCTCCACCTCCTGGGTTCAAGCAATTCTCCTGCCTTGGCCTCCCAAGTAGCTGGGATTACAGGTGCCCGCCATGTGTGTGTGTGTTTTAAGGGGTAATTTTTCTTCCATTTAAATAAATTCACAAGGCCTGGGGGAGTATCTGTCTTACTGCTAGTCAGTGGCTGCTGTTGCTGCTGGTAGGGCTGGATTTGTACCACCAACATGTAGGGCACAGGACTAGTCACCCTACAGCTGGCATAGCATCTTGGAGCTAGGAGCTTGTAAATGAGCATGGCCTTTTGCCAGCTGGGAAGAGACTGGGTCGGGGGCAGGTAGCTGGTGCCCAGGTACTGCTGCCATCAGCAAGCTGGGTGGCAGGTAGGCCACCAATACGCAGTGAGGACAGAAGCCAGAGGCAGTGACAGCTCCACCTCCCAGCGAATCCCCACAGAGAGAGGGAATGAGAGCCCTGGAATGATGGTGAATGGGATGCGAGCAACTGTCTCACTCATTAAGGATGACCTTACCACTGACAAGTGACAGGGAGACATAGCACCACAAATAAGTAAAAATACATTGCATTTGCAATGCCTCTTCCTTGTTTGGAGATGCTGATCTTTCCAGCCACAGAATTTAGTTCTTTTTAGGTTTTGCCCTCTCCTTTCCTTAGGCTTGTTCTTCTTCTTCTCTCTCTTTTTCTTTAATTAAATATTGCTGCCTAACTCTTTCAGGTCAGCAGCAATGTCACCAGCATCAGCCATGAATCACGGCTGAGCTGACATTTTAAAAATGGCATCGTCAGGGTAGCAAGTGCAGGCCAGACACCCAGACACAATGGCTGGACCCCGTAAATTACACTAAAAGTCTAATCAGAATAATCAACACGCTGACATCTTTATGCATGTGGGCAGAACTCGGGGAAGGAAAAGGCGCTGACTTGGATTGCTCTGAGATTTTTGCTTACAGCAGATTCTGGTGCTTTCTGAGGATGCAGAGAGAATCTTCAAGGTGTGTCTTTGGAGTACGTGGTGACTGCTTTCCTCACATGTACATGTTGTGATTAAAAACAGGTATAATGAGTATCTGCCAATAGCATGTTAGTTTCTATGAAGCTCATGCAGTCTTCATATTTTTTTTCCTGCAAACCTCCCACATACACGTATTTCTTCATCAGTGCGTGTACACTTGAGTGGCTCTCTCTGTCACACACACACGCACACACACACACACCCTATGAATATAATTTGAAGACATTCTTGGGTGCTCTGGCTACAGAACTGCATTCAAACTCTGTGACTATTAGAATGGTTTTCATAATTCTGACTGGTTCTTTACTGATCCTCATTCCTGTGATTTCCTGAGGCCAGACAGGCAGCCACCCTCCAGCCCAGGCCATTTATCACCTTTCTTGCTCCATTTTTCGTTTTTGACCTTTTCTTTTTCTCGAGTCTCTCTCAAACCTCCCCCTACCCCTCCACCTCCTTTTGTCTCTCTACTTTGCAAACAAATAAACAAACCAACAAACCCTCCTAAAGCTTTGGCCTTCCTGACTCTAAGGGGTGCTCTTGGCCATATATAATGCAGAAAGAGCACCTCCCGGTGATTAATTGTCCCCACCAGGTCACAGGCACAGAGAGCCCATTTGTCACTAGTGAGCTCTGGTCAACGCAACCAGGCTGTCCAGGGCTCGTGGGTGGCCCGGTGCACACCAGCTGGGGCTCGCCAGTTAGCACTCACTGAGGTGTGGCTAGCCAGGACCCAAGGGTGAATGCTATGGGTTAGCTGGAAGGAAGAAGGGGGACACAAAAGGAAGAAAAATTGAAAAAAAAAAAAAGAGGATCACAGTTGACAGATGAGAAGCAGAAGTATTTTTTTTTTAAAGACATAGAAATAGGCTTTGTTTTGCTTTCATTGATTTCTTATTTATTGAGCACCTACTGTGTTCCAAGAGTGAACAAGACGTGGTGCAGAGGCTGGTGGTACTACAAGTGCTTTGACAGATTTGACCCCTCTGATTTTTTTTTTTTTTTTTTTGAGACGGAGTTTCACTCTTGTTACTCAGGCTGGATGGCGTGATCTCCCCTCACCGCAACCTCCGCCTCCTGGGTTCAAGCAATTATCCTGCCTCAGCCTCCCAAGTAGCTGGGACTACAGGCGTGCGCCACCGTGCCCAGCTAATTTTTGTATTTTTAGTAGAGATGGGGTTTCACCATGTTGACCAGGATGGTCTCGATCTCTTGACCTTGTGATCTACCTGCCTTAGCCGACCCATCTGATTTTTGCAGTGATCTTAAGAGAAAGATATGGCTGATATGTGCAAGCAAAATTTCCAGATGAATAAACAGTGCTCGGATCTCTGTGATTTGCCCAGGGCCAGGTGATTGCACCTCCTCCCCTAAAGCTTCTTTTGTTCTGTCACACTCGGTGGGTCTGTGAGATTGGCTCCTCTGCCATATCATCGGGTCCTCCCGCAATGTCCTGACTACTGAACAGCCATCAAACTCATTAACTCCTGGATATAAACACCCAGGCTCTGGTATTTGCCCTTTCTACATACCAGTGATAAGGCCTTGAACCAGTCACTTTAGTCCTTGGATCCTTAGTATTCTCATCTGTAAAATGGGTTTCTTATGCTTAGAATTGTGACAGTTAAATGGGATTATAAAACTTGGAGTATTGTGCCTGGCATAGATTAAGCAATTAGTAAGTTGCTGGGTGCATAAGGAACCTACGTACTTATTATATAACCATTCTGTAAGGGCTGGGTCGTCTAGGCACCCACGAGTGCCCCCAGCATCAGCAAGCATCCCAACATTCAGGACTGGGTAGAGAGAAAACCAGAGATTGATGACTACAAAGCACTTCCCAGGAATATACTACCTCAGCTTCTCCCTCTCCATCCTCCTGCGTCCATTCCCTCCTCAGCCTGGGTCACAGGGGTTCCTACAGCCAAGCATTTGCTCAATAAGCACTTGCTGATCGTTCCTTTGGAAGGCACTGTATGAGGTGCTGTGTGCTGGTCAGGACGGAGAGGGCAGGAGGTGGGGAGAGGACAGTGGCAGAAACACGACAGAAGAGAGGGTGGGGAAAGGCAGGACACACTCCCGCTGGTGGTCTTTGGCCCAGCTATGAGCCCCCTCATAAACATCTCCTGCATTAGAAAGCTCCAGATAAGAAAGTCCAGCCCAGTGAGCAATTTCAGGAAAGGGAGATTTCTACAGATTAACAAATTCTTTTTGCTTAAAAAAAAAAAAAGAGTTGGTGGTTAATTTTAGGTGAGTAGTTCACATGCGTTCTTTTTTTTCCCCCCACTTATTTATTTATTTATTTATTTTCTGAGACAGGGTCTCACTCTGTCTCCTGGGCTCAAGTGCAGTGGTGCAGTCATGGCTCACTGCAGTCTCAACTTCCTGGGCTCAAGCACTCCTCCCATCTCAGCCTCCCAAGCAGCTGAGACTATAAGCATGCACCACCATGCTCCGCTAATTTTTTGATTTTTGTAGAGACAGGGTCTCGCGATCGTGCTCAAGCCAGTCTCAAACTCCTGGACTCAAGTGAACCTCCACCTGGGCCTCCCAAAGTGCTGTGAACAAAACTACCAGTAGCCCAAATTGTTGAGCTGCTCTGCTTGTGAGTACATAGGCAGGACGTACAAGGAGAGCCATGTCCAAGCTACTAGAAGCCCCTGGAAGAGCAAAAGCTAGAAGTGGCCTCTGTGTATCAGACACTTTCTCTTTATGAGGCTCTGAGTTGGGCACCTTGTCTGACACATTTCACTCATGTTGCACAGTGATGCCACAGAGTAAGTGTTGTTACCTCTGTTTTACAAGTGGGACAACTGAATCGGGAAGCATGAGTGGTGGGTGAGTATCAGTAAGTGGTTGGAAGCCTTTCCATTGGTTAGTATGCTTTTGGGGTGAAAGTAGTAAAAATCTGTTTCAAGTGGATTAAGTCATATGAAAAGGTTTTGTCTCACCAAATAACAAATGTAGCAGTAGGGTGGGTGTTCAGATGATTGGATTCAGTGGCTCATTGGTATCATCAAAAAATTTTTCCATCTCTTCTAGACAGTGTTCTTCTTGATGTGTTAGTGGGCCCTTTCTTCAGGTCCCCTTTGGATGGCAATATTGGCACAGAAATTAATATCTCACAGAGGCCCAATATTGTCCTCTGTGAGATAAAGGAAACATCAGTTTCTAGATCTCTCTCTCTCTTTGAGATGAAGTCTCGCCCTGTGTCCCAGGCTGCAGTGCCATGGTGTGACCTCAGCTCACTGCAATCTCTGCCTTCCAGGTTCAAGTGATTCTCCTGCTTCAGCCTCCTGAGTAGCTGGGATTATAGGCATGCACCATGTACCACCAGGCCTGGCTAATTTTTATATTTTTAGTAGACACAGGGTTTTGCCATGTTGGCCAGGCTGGTCTCAAACTCCTGACCTCATGATCCACCTGCCTCAGTCTCCCAAAGTGCTGGGATTACAGGCATGAGCCACTGTGCCCAGCCAATTTCTAAACCTCTTAACAGCAAATTTTCCCCAGAATCCCCTAGCAGACCTTCCTTCCATTGGGATACATGACCAGACCTAAACTCATCACTGACAAATGCATGAGATCACAGTCTGCCCAGTCTCACCAGCACCCAGCATGGTGGAATGTGGAGGATAAGACCAGGGCAAGTAGAAAATGGAAGAAGGGGAACTGGAAGTTGAGGTGACAGTTACCATTGCCAGCCACACTCAAGACTCCAACACTGTCTGATAGCAGAAGAGGAAATGTTAGTCTTCTAGCTGTAAAACTGTGTCTATCCACTACTCAGCAAAATGGAAGGAATTCTGATTACTTTTTTCCTAACAGCTCTTGAATAACAAAGGGTGGTGTTATGGGCTGAATTCTATTCCTCCCCAGCCCCTGCAAAAAATCATATGTTGAAGTCCTAACCCTCCGTGTCTCAGAATGGAACTGTACTGGGGGTTGGAGCCTTTGCAGAGGTAATTAAGTTAAAATGGTGAGCCTCAATCCAATGTGACTGGGATTCTTATGAGAAAGAAGGGAGATGTGGACTCAGAGAGGAGACCGTTTGAAGACACAATCAGAAGACAGCCCAGGAGAGAGGCCGCAGGAAAAACCAGCCCTGCCAACACCTTGATCTCAGATGTCCAGCCTTCCAGAACTTGTAGCCTCCTTTCTCCCGGAGAAAATGAGTTTCTGTTGTTTAAGCGCGACAGCCTGAGCTACGTTGTTATGGAAGCCCAAGCAAGCTAACCCAGAAGGAATGTCTGTTTCACGTTGTCCTTCAAATCCATCGTAGTCACTGGAGATTCAGAATGACAGAGACCGTAGCAGGAGTTGGGAGGATGACTGCAATTATCAAGAGAAGGAGTAGAGCAAAGAAGTGAGGGAGGAGGGCTCATGAGTATCAGAGAGGAAATGTGAATGCCTTTGGAAATTTGACTCATCGGGCCGTAAATCTAGACGTAAGTCTGGGGGCCAGGAAGAGTGTGAGGCCGCAGACCTCTGGCAAGTTGAAAGGGAAACTTGAGGCCGGGGGCGCGGCTGACACCTGTAATTCCAGCACTTTGGGAGGTCTAGGTGGGTGGATTGCCTGAGGTCAGGAGTTAAAGACCAGCCTGGCTAACATGGTGAAACCCTCTCTCCACTAAAAATACAAAAATTAGCTGGCCATGGTGGCACATGCCTGTAATCCCAGATACTTGGGAGGGTAAGGCTGGAGAATTGCTTGAACCCAAAAGGTAGAGGTTGCAGTTAGCTGAGATCATGCCACTGGACTCCAGCCTAGGCGACAGAGCAAGACTCTGTCTCTGAAAAAAAAGTACAAAAAAAAAAAAAAGGGAAATGTGCTTTGGGCAGAAAAAATGACTTTGTTTTTGGAAAAGTGTCTTGACTCTTTGTTAACTATGAAATCAATAATTTATATGTTTTCTGCATGCCAACCACTGTGCTTGGGCTGTGAAATGGATAGACAGAGCCTGGCTTGGTGGCTCACGCCTGTAATCCCAGCACTTTGGGAGGCTGAAGTGAGCAGATCATGAGGTCAGGAGATCAAGATCATCCTGGCCAACATGGTAAAACCACTTCTGTACTAAAATACAAAAATTAGCTGGGCATGGTGGTGCGTGCCTGCAGTCCCAGCTACTCGGAAGGCTGAGGCAGGAGAATCACTTGAACCCAGAAGGCAGAGGTTACAGTCAGCCGAGATTGTGCCACTGCACTTCAGCCTCATGACAGAGTAAGACTCCGTCTCAAAAAACAAACAAACCAGGAATAGGTATAGAGAGACAGGGAGACCCCTGACTTCAGGGAATTGGTATTTACTAAGAGAGAAGTGGTGTAGCATGAGTGGTGGGAGGAAGATTAGATTCAGACATTTGATTGCCACCCTCCAAATCTCTATTGTCTGGAAGTTTAGGATGTGCTGGAGCCATTGATTTGTGAAGACAAGTGACCCCATCCCAGGGTTGAGCAGAGGAAAGTGTCTGCAGAGGTGGCCTCCCAAATAGAAAAAAAAAAAAAATTCTGAAAACATCCTATTTTATTTCCACAAATTATCTCCTTGGGCTTCTTAAATGAGAAGAAAAGAAAAAAGATGCTTGGATTTGAAGTAAAAATAGGTAGAAAGCATGAACATCCAGAAGATAAACTACACTGCATGTTTGCCCCTGAAGCGTGGTAGAGGAAATGTACCTTTCTGATGAGGAAGCTCCAAGCAGGTGCCAAGTCTCATTGTATATTGTGATTTGTTCTGGAATCTTGTAGGCCTTACTGGCAAACGTCAGGAGGTTGCTCAGATGGGAGGAATCTAGGTGGGCTTCGTGCAGGCTGTTCTGAAGTTCTATGAAATCTAGGGCTTTACGCCCTCATTGTAGGTCAAGGCAGGGTTTTGCCTCAAGTTTCGCCGTGGGCATGTGTGCTTCTGAAGAGAAGACCAACTCCTGCCCAGCAAAGCCGTCCCCGACCTGGACGGAAGCCCTGGAGAGATGAAACGAGGGTGGCCCATCTATCAACCAGCCTCGGTTCTGCCACCAGTGCGGATTCCCTGTCAAAGGGGGAGGTTTATACAGAGCCACAAAGATATCAGGGTATTTAGGTTCTCCTGCCTAGAATCTCTTGCCTTTTTTTCTGTTGATTTTTACTGGCATAAAACGTTGTACATTTACTTTTGTACATTTGTCACTGTGGCATGGATGCTTAGGTGATGAGTGTAGATGGCATATGTATGTATCCTAAAGATATTTATGTAATTTAGCAAAATTATTTTACAGATTCATTCAAAACCATGTGCTCAGTGCATGTCTTGCTGGCATCACCGAACATTTCACAAATCACACCTGAATGTGGGAACAAGTGCACATTACTTAATCGTACCAAATTTGTGAATGTACAAATAGTGTTTAAAATATCTTACACAATACATTGCCATCACTGTGTTAAAATATCAATTTCTAGAGAAAATCGATTTAAGAAAAATTCCTAGTCACAGTACCCCATGAAAGCTGCCTTTTTTCAGTATCGTTTAATTTTCAAGCCAAGAGATTTGGACGGTTGTCTCATTTTGTGTTTTTTTTTTCCCCCCATTCATTTGCTGAACAATCATCTTCTGAAACATCCCACTTCTGCTGTGGTATCAACTGGCATGTTACCAAAAAGATGTAAATGATTTAATTGAATTAGTTTAATTAGGTAAATTAACAGTTAAGCATATCACACACAAGCTTGTTCTGTTTATACTACGTTATGGAGATAATTTAGTGCAGAAGGAGAATGGGCATGACCAAAATTCCAATGAAAGGAGCCAGATTAGCTGGCAGAGGGGAAAAAAATACAAAGATAACAGTTGCTGGAATTAAATCTGGGTAAATAATTTATGTGCTGGATTCATTATGTAATTTGAGTCGTAGACAACCAGTTGATAGTCAATGAATGTGAAAAGCATTGCTACTGAGTGGAAGTGTGAAGACGACAGAAAGGGCTTCTGACCTTTCCCGAAACATATTCCCAGGAAAATTCCAGCAGTCCTTGGTAATTGAGATAAATCGACACAACGCTAGCCAGCTTGGTTAATGAGAAATCTGGATTAAAAAAACAACAACAAAAAAAACCATAGTTTGACTGCCTTCAAGTATATGCCACTAAATCAAACAAAACAAGATTTTTCAATCTTGGCACCGTGGCCATTGTTTGGGGTGGAGGGGGTTTCTAGGGCATTGTAGGAGACTTAGCAGCATCCCTTGCATCTGCCCAATAGATGCCAGTGGCACCTCCTTCCCTGCGGTGGTGACAACCAAATGTCTCAAGACATTGCCAAGTGTCCCCTGGGTGGGGCTGTCAAAGTAATCCTGGTTCAGCACCACTGAAATAAAACCATTAAATATCATCCAATATAAATCTTTACTAATTCTCCTTCAGTAAATTTTTCACAATGAGTTGTAACATTCATAGCACTTACTTAGAATGTTATATAAAATTTAAAAATATTTATTACCTCAAGTGTTTGCAATATTTCCTGGCTCTGGGCACAGCGGTTCATGACTGTAATCTTAGCACTGCAGGAAGTTGATGCAGGCAGATGGCTTGAGCCCAGGAGTTTGAGACCAGCCTGCACAACATAGCAAAACCCTGTCCCTACAAAAAGTTAGGCCGGAGTAGTGGTGGGTGCCTTTAGTCCCGGCTACTTGGGAGACTGATTTGGGAGGATTAGCTGAGCTCAGGAGGACGAGACTGGAGTGAGCCTGATCATGCCTCTGGATTCCAGCCAGGGTGACAGAGCAAGACCCTGTATCCAGAAAAAAAAAAAAAAAAAAATCTGTTAATTCCCATTCATTCATTCAGCAAGAAGCAGATATTAACCACTAAGCATGGCCAGGCGCAGTGGTGGCTCACGCCTGTAATCCTAGCACTTTGGGAGGCTGAGGCGGGTGGATCACCTGAGGTCAGGAGTTCGACACCAGCCTGGCCAACATGGTGAAACCCCATCTCTACTAAAAATACAAAAATTAATGGGGCATGGTGGCACACGCCTGTAATCCCAGCTACTCAGGAGGCTAAGGAAGGAAAATCTCTTGAACCCGGCTGGTGGAGGCTGCAGTCAGCCAAGATTGTGCTACTGCACTCCAGCTATGAGATGGCAGTGAGACTCCATCTCAAAAAAAAAAAGAAAAAAAAAAAAAAAAAAAACACCACTAAGCACATAGTATCATTTCATTCAGAGCATCAGCATCCTCGTGGACAAGGAGTTCAGGCAGACTAGTGAATGAAGAAATCACATAACCAAAGCTTGGCACAGAGGGGCGCACCTATGATCGCAGCTATGTGGGAGGCTTAGGGGGCAGGTAGGACTGATGGCTTGAGCTCAGCAGTTCAAATCCAGCCTGGGAAACATAGCGAGACCTCATCTCAGAAAAATAAATAAATAAATAACATGGCATAAATAAATGCTGGCAAAGGTGGGAAGAGAGAACCACATTTTTAAGAGAGCCCCAGCCTTAGGTAAACAGCTTTTAGTTGTGTGTGTGGCGGCAGGGTCAACCACCAAGGCCTCGAAGGCTGAGCTGAGACATTCACTGCTCTAGTGGCAATGAGGGCAATTGGGAGGTTTTAAGCAAAGTAATGTTACATACAGTCAATGTTAACTTCTGGAAATAGTAAAGGTTTTAAAGTCACATGAGTTTAATACTGATGTTGTCACTTGCCAAGTGAGGCAAATTGCAGATTTCTGAGCCTCATGTTCTTATCAATAAATAATAGCTACCTTGTTGCAAATGGTGAGTGAGACTGTGTCTTAGAGCACTTCGTGTACTATCTGCCCCATCAAAGTCACTCAATACTGATGAGTCCTTTCCTTCATTAGCGGGTCTGTCCCACTCACCATCTTGCTTGTACGAACCGCAGTGGAGAGAGCCTACGTTTGCAAGATTTGTACTTCCTAGCATCTGGGTTGAGTTGTCAAACGTTGCTGAAGCTGTCCAAAACCTTGCCACTGGATTTTGTTTACTCTAGGGCTGAGTGTTTAAATCCCTTAAATTGGTAATGTCAGTCAGACCATGTTCATCTTCCATGAGATTTTAGGATCTGGAATCTGGAGGTGGCTTTCTGTACCAGATCCCCAGGTTTGGAGCCAAATGTGATCATTATTACCGCAAAAATCAGGGAGCACGTGGAAAAGTACCCATTGGAAGAAATCTTTTTTTTATATATATGCAAAGGAATGTCAGTGTTTTGCCAAGTACGTTTCTGGCAACAATGCTGCCAACGCCAGTATTTTCGTTCTGTTAGGAAACAGTGACAACTAAACGGAGGGGAAGGGAGACCTGTTTTACATTTGGAAATCCCAACAAAACCACATTCTGCAAATTTATCACTAACGTACACAACACTTTGTGTATATAATGGAATGCAGGGCTAAGCTGTTTTCTCTGGGATTCTGACATGTCTCTTTCTCTTTCTCCCACACACTCTGCAGTGATACATCTATAAATGAAGGGGACATTTCCAAGAACACATTTCATTGTCAGAAACATAAACACACAATGTAGAACAAACACAGCCTGACCGAAAATGTCCTCTTCCCCCCCGCCCTCCTTCCCCGGGTACCATCTTCTCATCCTTTCCTTTGACGATGGGATTCCCCGTTCCAGGTGATCAGGCCAGGTAGTGTCTGGGAGCTCAGCCTGTATCATGGCTGCCCCAAAGTCACTCAAAGTACAGCAGTCCTGGTACCACCGTCTACCAGCTGCAGCTGATGAGGAAATCGGACTCTTCCTTAATCCCTTCCATGCCCTGAGGCTTATTCTCAGAAGTTTATTTAACTTGTGCATGTTATGGCTATAATAATGTACAAGTTCAGATTAACTCAGAAGGGAAATGGTGACTTCCCAGTGGCCGCGGTTCATCTTTTAGGATTTAGAAGGTTCTACAAGGAATGGTCAGCTGCTGTGCTATATAGCTCCATCCCATTACCAACTGTCTTTCCTCTCCTTGCATCCCACATTCTTTTCTTTTTCCTTTTTAAAAACTTATTTTGAAATCATTTTAGACAACAGAAAAGTCACAAAAATCGTTGAGTTTTCGCGTATTCCTTACCCGGCTTCCCTGATGATACCATCTTAGATAACCATGGTGCAACTATCAAAATTAAGAACTTAGCTGGGCATGGTGGTGCATGCTTGTAATCCCAGGTACTCAGGAGGCTGAGGTGGGAAGATCCCTTGAGCCCAGGAGTCTGAAGACAAACTGGGCCACATAGCAAGACCCTGTCTCCAAAAAAAAAGCAATCGCTTTTCTTTTTTTTTTTTAATATATATTTTATTGCATTTTAGGCTTTGGGGTACATGTGAAGAACATGCAAGATTGTTGCATGGGTACACACATGGCAATGTGGTTTGCTGCCTTCCTCCCCATCACCTATATCTGGCATTTCTCCCCATGTTATCCCTCGTCAACTCCCCACCGCCCACTGTCCCTTCCCTAGTTCCCCCCGACAGACCCCAGTGTGTGATGCTTCCCTCCCTCTGTCCATGTGTTCTCATTGTTCAACACCCGCCTATGAGTGAGAACATGAGGTGTTTGATTTTCTGTTCTTGTGTCAGTTTGCTGAGAATGATGGTTTCCAGGTTCACCCATGTCCCTACAAAGGACACGAACTCATCGTTTTCTATGGCTGCATAGTATTCCATGTGCCACATTTTCCCTGTCCAGTCTATCATCGATGGGCATTTGGGTTGGTTCCAGGTCTTTGCTATTGTAAACAGTGCCACAGTGAGCATACGTGTGCATGTGTCCTTATAACAGAACAATTTATAATCCTTTGGTTATATACCCAGTAATGAGATTGTTGGGTCAAAAGGAATTTCTATTTCTAGGTCCTTGAGGAATCGCCACACTGTCTACCACAATGGTTGAACTAATTTACACTCCCACCAACAGTGTAAAAGTGTTCCTGTTTCTCCACATCCTCTCCAGCATCTGTTGTCTCCAGGTTTCTTAATGATTGATCGCCATTCTAACTGGCGTGAGATAGTATCTCAGTGTAGTTTTGATTTTTCTTTTCTTAATTAATGAGTACAATACTAATACCAAGGTGCGGATTTTATTTGGATTTCACCACTGTTTTCACTCATGTCCTGTTTCTTTTCCTGGATCCTGTATGTAGGACAGCTCTTAGCTGGGTTTCCTTCGTCTGCCCTAATCTATGACAGCCCCTCAGTCTTCCCTTGTTTTACATACCTGGACACTTTTGGAAAGTATTGTTCCATGACTGGATGGAACGTGTCTAAAGTTTCTCATGATTTAATTGAAGACATGCATGGGTTTTGGCAGGAACGCTAGAGGTGGCGTGCCCTTCTCAGCGTGTTATATGGGGGGGTGCGTGATGTCAGTGTGGATAATAACTGAGAGTCACTTTGGTCACTTGCTTAAGGTCGTGTCTGCCAGGTTTTCTTGCCATAATTGTAACTGTTAAGTATATTTTGGGAGATACTTTGAAATGATGATAATACCCTACTTCTCAAACTTTTATCTGCTAAATTGAGCACCCCTGGCAGCATGGGTCTTGCCTATAACATTTATGACTGTGGTATCCTCCCAGGGACGTTACCATGTTCTCCCTAAAGTTAAGAAATTAATTATCTTAGTAAATGGGTCCAGTACTTATTTCCTGGTCCTCCTGTTCCATCCGCGTTTGTTCCTCAGCACTCCCACAACCTTTGGGCTGACCGTCTACATTTTTATTCTCACCTTGGAGAATTTCTCCTAATTTCCCACCCTGGTTCCTATAAAGGATTCTATAAATATTTTCAGAAGTGGAAAAGAAGAGGAGAAAAAAGGCAAGCGAAGGAATAAAAGCGCCTGCAGTGATCCTAGTCTCTGCTCACCGTGTGACTTTGAGCAAGTCACTGTTCTTTGAGCTTCTGTTTTCTTTTTCTTTTTTTTTTTTTTTTTAGATGGAGTTTTACTCTTGTTGTCCAGGCTGGAGTGCAATGGCACGATCTCAGCTCACTGCAACCTCTACCTCCCGGGTTCAAGTGATTCTCCTGCCTCAGCCTCCTGAGTAACTGAGATTATAGGTGCTTGTCACCACGTCCTGCTAATTTTTGTATTGTTAGTGGAGACAGGGTTTCGCCGTGTTGGTCAGGCTGGTCACTCCTGACCTCAGGTGATCCACTCACCTTGGCCTTCCAAAGTGCTGGGATTACAGGTGTGAGCCATCGCGCCCGGCCCCATTTTCTTTTCTGAAAATGTCATCTCTACACCCCTTCCAGCTCTAAAATGCTGTGATCCTATGGCAGGCAGCTGGGTTGTGATGGAATCTGCGGCTGGCGTCACCAAACTGCCCAACAGTGAGACGAAAGAACACAGGGTGGCAACAGGACAGACAGGAATTCCGGAAGGGGAGGAAATGGTGTATGAATCTTTTACAAGCACGAGTGATACTGACATTATAATACTTTCCACACGGAGAAATATGTTGGAGGGGATGCTAAGATTTGAGGAGGAAGCAGCTCCATTTGGGATGAGGTCTTTATCTTTGCCTGGCCCTTGAAACAGATGAATCAGCCCTTTTCTCCCCAGATTGAGGAATCCGTAGTGTGTGTTTCCACCATCTGTTTCATTACTTTGAATCAGGCTTAATACCCATTTCAGGCTCAATGGTTGTAGAATTACACTGGATGTAAATATAGTTTTTAACAGTGTGGTTTAAAAGCTAGAGTTTCACTTTTTTCCTCTATCTAAAGCTCAAAAAACATGCAAGCCTCAAGACTAAGCATTTTCTTAATGTCATATAAGCTAAGTCTGTTTCTTCTAGTTTGCAGCCCAGAGCCAATTTGTATTGATATTTGAAATATACAATTAGAAACGACTCATTATTTTGCCTATCTTGCTAGCTAATGTTAGAATATTAGAAATTATTTTAAAAACAAACAAAAATGGAGAGAAACATCTGGAACTATAAAAGGGAAATTTGGCTCCCAGGAGTGAACTGTGAATGCTGATTTGGGCTGGACACTGAGGAGTTGATCATGGGTAGTGGTCTTCTTTGTTACAGAGAGAGAAGAATCCAGAGATGAGTAAATCAAAATTTGTCCTCAACTGGGGTTATTTGAGCCGATTCTTATGACACTCCTTTCCCAGCTAGTCTGTTCTCACATCTGCTGGCTAATGGAGGAATGTGCTGGTTTGGGATACAGCCTGTCTGGTTTGGTTTTGTTTCAAGATGGGAATTCACTCTGTCACCCAGGCTGAAGTGCAGTGGCACAATCGCAGCTCACCGCAGCCTTGACCTCCCAGGCTCAAGTTTTTCCCACCTCAGCCTCCTGAGCAGCTGGGAGCATGAGCACAGGCACGTGCCGCCATGCTTGGTGGATTTTTTAAAAATATTTTGTAGAGACGGGGGTCTCCTTGTGTTTCCACACTGGTCTTAAACTTCTGGGCTCAAGCAATTCTCATCTTGGCCTCCCACTTATCCTTGTGGGATTCTACCTTTCAATTACCTTTTTTAAATAGAGAACTTTTGAAATATCACGGTAGTAAAACTGCTTTGGTAAAAATAAGTTGAAGAATCACAGGGAAAGTGAGGGTGGCCAGTTTGTCACAAACGGAGTGAAGATTCTGCGTTACTGATCAAACTGTGAGCGGAGTTCTTTACAGATAGGGACGTACGTCTCTTAGTGACGGCTGTACTTAGAATTCCAGGCATGGTGCCTGTCACGTAGTAGATGATCAATAATCCATCATGCATAAATGTTTAAAGATAGAAATTGTTTCTGTGTGGGTTATACCCTGGATTATGGTCCCTTTCATTTACCTTTCAGGTAATGGTTGGAGGTGAAGGTGACATTTGAAGGTCTATATATACTACTTTGTAACAATATTTTTCATAATGTGTTTCTTGGGAGGTTAGTAGGTATTATTTAGTAAAAGAGACCTGTGGTCAAACTGTGAACTGTGAAAGGTTAAGCCAAATATAAATTTTGTTTACTTTTCTTTCTAACTGCAGGACTTGTCAGGGCCTTTGATCATTTGCATGGGTGTTGAGATTTACCAAGGGAGGCATAAACACGTGATTAAATGATCACCATTGGAGAAACATTGTTTATCATATTCAGAGCATTTTACTTGGGTAAATTATCCTAGAACATCTGGGTTCTCCAGTCTTTGACCTTGAACTCATTACATATGTGTAGAAACATTTCCAAATCAAATGCATAATGTGGACAATGCCCCTAGGTACACAAATACTTGTTCAGTAGATGAATAAATGGATGGATGGTTTAGTGATAATATCAGAATAATGTTGTTAGATAAATGGCATCCTCAGCACTAAGATCTGGGAGAGTTCTTGAGATTTCCCCCAAATCACAGTGTTCTCTTGTGTAACTTTTATTGCCATTATGATTGTGTCTCTCCTCTGCCCCACTCCCAGCATAGAGCTACTCGTTGCCTTTTGCTAATTGCAGTAGCTTCGAAGGGCTATTTCCACGTCTGGTCTCACTACCCTCCAATCTGTCCACACCCAGGCTGGCCATCTGATAAATATAAGTTGGAGAATCACAGGGAAAGTGAGGGTGGGAGAACGAGTGGCCAGTTTGTCACGAATTGAGTGAAGATTCTGTGTTATTGATTAAACTGTGAGTTGAGTTCTTTACAGATAGGGACATATGTCTCTCAGTGACTGCTGTCCTGGGAATTCCATACATAGTGCCTGGCACATAGTAGGTGATCCATAATCCACAATGCATAAATGGTTAAAGGGAGAAATGATCTCTATGTGGGTTATACCCTGGATTATGGTCCCTTTCATTTACCTTTCAGGTAATGGTTACGTGGTCAGGGTCAGTTAGTTACATGGCAGTACTTCCACAAGCTGCCTGGAGAGAATCCCAACTCACTCTTCCAGCCACATCCTCCCTCTCTCCCTTATGTACAGTTCGCATTTCACCCAAACCAGCCTTCCCCACCCCCCCCCCCACCCCCCTCCACCTCTCCACCCCTGTTTCCTGAGTGTCCTTTGAAATTTCTCACTCCTGTGCTGTTCATTGTTCTGTTTCCTGTCTGGAATGCCTGGGAAATCCCATGTCATTGATGGCAAGGGCCTCTTGAACTATTACCTATTTTTTCACTTTCGTTCCAAACCATTTTCTTCATACGAATGTCTCTAGTCCTGCCATTTTCTGAATCTCCATGGCCTTTTCTGATGTCACTCATAATTGCCTAGTAATTCCTCTGTTTGCACCATTTCTACCCCCTGCCCACCATGCACCCTGTACTGTGAAGTCCTAGAAGGCAGCATTTTATACTTTTTTTCTCCAGTACTTTGCACACAGTGGGTGCTCAGCTAACGGTGAGTTGAGTGCGCCTGTTAAGATCTATAAATGTGCCGGGTGCAGTGGCTCACGCCTGTAATCCCAGCACTTTGGGAGGCTGCGGCAGGCAGATCACCTGAGGTCACGAGTTCAAGACCAGCCTGACCAACATGGAGAAACCCCGTCTCTACTAAAAATGCAAAAAAAAAAAAAAAAAAAAAAATTAGCCAGACATGGTGGTGCATACTCAGGAGGATACTCAGGAGGCTGAGGCAGGAGAATTGCTTGAACCAGGGAGGTGGAGGTTTCGGTAAGCAAAGATCGCACCATTGCACTCCAGCCTGGGCAACAAGAGTGAAACTCTGTCTCAAAAACAAAAAGAAAAGAAAAAGATCCATAAATGCATCTGTATTATTGTTCTTCAGTAGAGTAGCACAGAGAGATAGACATAGATCTTGCCCTAAGAAAACATGTGGCAAATGAGAAAGCCCAATTATCTTCTGGAATTTGGAAGAATCAAATGTACTAATAGGCTGTGACGTCACAGAAGTTCATTTTAAGTCTGCTGTTTGGAACCTGGGTTAAATGTTCCCCTAGAAACTGTATTAGGCATGGTGGTTGAGTCTCCCAGCCAGCCCGCAAAAGCCTATTTAACTTGTAATGTGTCTAAAGTCCGATACTAATAGCAGCCCCAGGGGTTCACCGGCCTCTTCTCTCAGGCCATCAGCAGTCTTAACACCACGGACCTTGCCCTGAGGCAAAGTACGAGGCTGGGATGAAAGAGGATAAGGTGGATGATGGAGGGAAAGGAAGGGGAGGGGAGGGAGTCGTGTACTGTAAGCAAGAATGAGGTAAGCACAAAGAACATGACCATGAGAAACTGAGCAAGGGGGTCCTGAGGGTCTGCCACGGCAGTTCAGGCAGAATGAGTATGACGTGTGCTAGTGCAGGGACTCCAAGGGCCAAATGTGTTCTCTGACATTTACATTTATGTCTTTTGAGATAGTGTCTCACTCTGTTGCCAAAGCTGGAGTGCAGTGGCACAATCATGGCTCATCATAGCCTTGACCTCCGAGCCTCAGATGATCCTCTCATCTCTGCCTCCTGAGGTAGCTGGAATGACAGGGGTGTGCCACTACACTGGCTAATTTTTGCATTTTTTTGTAGAGACTATTTTTCGCCATGTTGCCCAGGCTGATCTCAAACTCCCAGGCTGAAGTGATCCACCTGCCTTGGCCCCTCGCGTGCTGGGATTGGAGACATGAGCCACTGATCCTGGCTGATATTTATTTTTATTGGAAAGTCTTTGGAAAGCTGGCTATTTCTGCCTGTCTTGGAGGCTTTTAATTGCTCTTCCTTAATTTTTAGCCCCAGTAGAAACTAAATACTTCCACAAAGAAACCAAGGAAAGACTTATTTCAACACATGGAGGGACCTACTATCATGTCAACTGGAGGTCACAAACTCAAATATGTAAGGGGCAAGGCAAGCTATGGGAATTCATGAAATAGGATAGGAGAAAGAATGCTCTATGTGGTGGAAACCTGCAGAGCACATGCCCCTATAAAGGACCAACTTGAACTAAGCTTCAGTCAAATGTCTACCCAGGGTTCAAAATAGTCCATGTTTTCGGCCAAGCACAGTGGCTCATGCCTCTAATCTCAGCACTTTGGGAGGCTGAGGCAGGCAGATCATGAGGTCAGGAGTTCAAGACCAGCCTGGCTAACATGGTGAAATGCCGTCTCTATGAACAATACAAAAAATTAGCCAGGCATGGTGGTGGGCACCTGTAATCCCTGCTACTCGAGAGGCTGAGGCAGGGGAATTGCTTGAACCTGGGAGGCGGAGGTTGCGGTGAACCAAGATCGCACCACTGCACTCCAGCCTGCGTGACAGGGTGAGACTCCCTCTTAAAAAAAAAAAGAATCCATGTTTTCAAGAATCTCTCGGATTTCGTATGCTTGACAGTTAATTTTTAAAATTTCAAACAAGGTAAATGTAGAAACACACTCCGGACACCCTCACAGGCACAGACATTTGTGGGTCTTACCTATGACATCTTTGCTGCCTGTGGTCATATTTCACTTAATGTGGTCCTAAAAAAAATAAAGAAGTATAAACGGAATTTTTGTGGAGAGAATCATATATTCCCATTTGATAACCATTAAAATTTCAGAAAGGCATTCCCACAGATAAAGATTTTTATTCACCAACACTCTTGAAAAACCATACTTCAGGGAATAGTTTATGAACATATTTCAAAGGATAGGTGCCAATTTATGATGAAATTTTAACAATAATGCACCAATCTTCCATTACATTTCATTGCTAACCTCTTTAAAGCCCACTGCACAAGTCAGAAAATTGAGGATAGTTTTTGGCCAAGGACAGAGATTCTAAAGATGGAAATTCACATCAGCATTTCTGCAGTCAGCTCCAGCATGCGGTTTTTCCCACTCTCCGGATTCTCTATCACAGGGCCCTGTCTTTAAAATTCCAGCAGCATGAAAGCTGTCCAGTTGGTGGCCATCCGTGACATATTCAGAAGTGCTCAATGCCACCAGCAGCTCTTGGAGAGCGGCCCATATCCATCTTACATATCAGAGCTCTGCGCTATGCCGGCGGGATGACAACTGGATGTGTACAGCCTGGCATTTGGATGAGTCCGTCCTGGGCTGTAGTTCTAGGGTTGCCACTGTGAACCTGGTCAGGTCGCTTCGAGTCTTTGGGCTTTAGTTTCCCATCACCCATGGGTTGTTATGGGGAGGAGATGGAATCATGCTTGTGTGTGTAGCACACGTGTTTTATACTCGGTAGATAGTAAGCACTGTAATTATTCCCTTAGGAATACCATTTGTATCATCAGAGGATGCAGCCTCTCTTGCTGGTCTTTCCTCCATCTACTGGATACAATCCTTTAAGCTCACACTGGTCTGGGAGCAGGAGATGGGACAGCACTCATCTGGGCTCTGGCTACAAACTGAAGCCATACTTTTTTTTAAAATTTGTGGGTACATAGTGTGTGTATATATCTTTGGGGTACATGTTTTTATACAGGCATACTGTGTGTAATAACCATATCAGGGTAAATGGGTTCTCCGTCACCTCAAGCTCTTAGTCTTTCTTTGTATTACAAACAGGCCAATTATACTCTTGTAGTTTTTTTGTTTTGTTTTGTTTTGAGACAGAATCTCTCTCTGTTGCCCAGGCTGGAGTGCAGCGGTGCCGTCTCAGCTCACTGTAGCCTCTGCCTTCTGGGTTCAAGTGATTCTCCTGCCTCAGCCTCCCGAGTAGCTGGCATTCCAAGGACCTGCTACAACGCCCAGTTAATTTATATGTTTTTAGTAGAGATGGGGTTTTAGCATGTTGGCCAGGCTGGTCTCAGACTCCTGACCTTAAGTGATCCACCTGCCTGAGCCTCCCAAGTGCTGGGATTACAGGTGTGAGCCACCACAGCTGGCTTTTTTCAGTTATTTAAAAATGTATAAGAAATTATTGTTGACTTAAATCACCTTATGGTGCTATCAAATACTGGATCTTATTCATTTTATCTGACTACATTTTTGTACCCATCAACCATCCCCACTTCCCTGCCCCCCCCCCCGCCCCGCCACCTGATTACCCTTCTCTGCTTCTGGTAACCATCATCCTATTCTCTTTCCCTCTCCATGAGTTCAACTGTTGTTCATTTTTAGCTCCCACAGGCAAGTGAGAACATGTGAAGTTTGTGTTTCTGTTCCTGGCTTATTTCACTTAATGTAATGCCCTCTAGTTCCATCTATGTTGTTGCATATTATAGGATCTCATTCATTCTTTTTTATGGCTGAATAGCACTCCATTGTGTGCATGCACCACATTTTCTTTATCCATTCATCATGGACGTGTAGGTCCCTTCCAAATCTTGGCTGTTGTGAATAGTGCTGCAATAAACATGAGAGTGCAGATATTTATTTGACATAGATTTCCCTTCTTTGGCGATTATACCCAGCAGTGGGATTGCCGGATCCTGTGGTAGCTCTATTGTTAGAGTAACTTCCAAACTGTTCTCGGTAGTGGTTGTGCTAATTTACATTCCCACCAGTGGTATATGACGGTTCCCTTTCTCCACATCCCTGCCAGCATTCGTTATTGCCTGTCTTTTGGATAAAAGCCATTATAACTGGGGTGTGAAGACCATTCTTAAAATGGGAGGTGCAAGCATGTTCCAGGAGTCACGATTTCTTACCACTTTTCCAAGTCGTGGCTTTCCCCAGACCAAATCAAACCATTTTTTCTCGTCTTTGGCACCATATCCAGGGTTGATGACTCAGCCAGGATATATATTCTCCTTGCTGACCTATATCATTGGGGTCTCCAGGGAACCCTAACCTTTCAAAAGTCAGGACATGTCCTCCTGTCTTACTGCCTGCAATGGTGTGTCTTAGCACTGTAAACCAAAAGGTACTAACAGTTGGCTTAGTAGCAAGTAAGCTACTCACTTTGGGTGAAATGCTCATCTAGTAGGTTAGTTAACACTTTTACTTTACCATGGCTGCCTTTGACCCAATGGATGATTCCCTGTATTGAACACAGAGAAAGAACTGTTTAAACTAACAGTGGGAATCCCTTGTGCAAGGCCATGCTGACATGAATGGGGAGAGAGCCAGCTTTTTTTTTTGGCAGGGTTGTAGGGGGGCGGTAATCTCTGGCGCTTATGTCTGCAAAGTGTGAGCAAGTCTGGCAGCTGAGGAAGACTCGGGTTGTCTCGCTGGAATTTGAGGCCACTTGTGGTCCTCTTCCATGGGGCTATTTGGCGAACACACAAGTTCTATGCAAGGTCATGACTGTCTTCCTGCTCAAACCCTGGCACACAGCAGCATCTGGGCCAGTGACCCACCCCTCTGGCCACTCCCTGGAAATGTCCAGGCCACTGCTGTCCTGACTTCAAGCCTAGAGGGCCCCAAGTTCAGCTGGCTGGGAACCAGATTTCCCAAGTCCCACTCCGCTCGTGTTCCTCTCATTCCCGAAGGAGTAAGTATTCCCAGCCCAGAGGCTTCCAGACACTTGCCACATATGGAACCACATGTGTGGTTGGGATTCCAGCTGTTGGGATTCTGAGCTGCCTTTATTTCTTGGCTGGACTGCCCTGGGATGAAAAGGGTGGGTGTGTCAATGAGGAACAAGTAGCAGCTGCATCTGCTGCTGGTTACAGTTATTGGCATCTAAATCCCTTTTTATGTCACCCCATTGGCTTCAGACCTCAAGACCCTGTCAGGGACTCTGGCTTATCCAGGTTGATTTCTTCTGCCCGAGTTCCCCCTCTAGTCGATTCTGCTCCAAGATCATTTCCTCTACATGTCTGTTTTATGGTGGACACAACAATAGACTTCTTTTTCTCCTGTATCTGCGCTCATATCATTTAATGCAGAAATGCCTATGGGGGCCTCAGAGTGAACATCCATCTCTTTGGGTCCCAGGCCAAATCCCTCCACCCAAGCAGAAAAAAGCAGCTCCACAGGCGTCTATGATCAGAACTTCGTCTCCGCCCACCCCCATCCACTCCCGCAGCTCACCCTCGATGTCCTTTTCACTCCCATCCTTCTTGGCCTCCCCGGGGGTCCAGGTCTCCTGTTTCCATCTCAAGAGAAGGTGGTGGGGATCAGAGGTTTGGGTAGGAATTGATAAAAGCCAGCATTTTGCCATAAAAAGAATCTAAGAGGGCAATGGAAGGCCATTCGTGCGATTCCTCAGGCTGTCTGTCTTTGAAAAGGAAGATCTGGCCAAACCTACGAAACTTGCTGCCTCTGGAGTTCACTCTTCATTTCACTCTGTGCTGCACGTCCTTGTGTATGAATTAAAGATTAAAGTCAACTTAACCTGCATTTTGCTATATCTCTATATACAGGAGAGGAGGAAGGGAGGGAACAAGTGTGGGTGTTCAGTGTGATCTCCTGGTTCTTATACCAGACTAGGAGATGGGACACTGAACATGGAAGGGTCAGTGGGCTCCTCCTGACCCTGCCACTCCCTCATGCTGTTGTCTCTTGCAAGTCACTGAACTGGACTGTGCCTCCATTTCTCGAACCATGGAATGAGCACCTTCTTGGACTCCTGATGTGTCCTCTGCCAAGCTGTGTGGGTCTCAGAGCAGTGATAACATCATACCCCAGTCCATGGCACAAAGGACCTACAGGGTGAATCACCATTCATTGGAAAAATCAGCATTTGGGCCCCTCCCTCATTTTCAAATGCAACCAGTTTTGGATTGTACACCACTGAATTGTAATTCCAGCTGCTTTTCATCACAAGGCATAGCGGCCACATTTACAGTCCCTTAGAACAAGGTTTCTAACCTCTGCATGACTGACATTTGAAGCTGGATATTCTCGGTGGTGGTTGATGGTGGAAAGGTCCCGTGTACTGCAGGATGTTTTAGCCCCAGCCTTGGCCGCTCCACACTGAATATCTGTAGTACTCCCAAGTTGTAGCAACCAAAAATAACTTTAAACATTGCCAAATACGCCCTGCAGGACAAAATCACCCTGTCTGTTGAGAACTGCAGCTACAGAATCAGCCACCCTTGGAGGGGGGCATCACCAAAACCCTGATTCAATTAATTATTACCTAAGACACTGAAACAGGAATGCATAGGCTAATTCGATGCCATATTCAGAAACGGGCATGCCGCCAGATAATATAAACCAGCCCCAGCCAAAGCTCAAGATGATAAGGCTGTAAAAAGAAAATACATTCCCAAGCCCTTCTCTCTGTTCTTTTGCAGACATCTTCATGCCACTAATATCCCATTAGTGTAATTCACAGATCATTGACCTGAAATAGACCATCCTTTGGCCCTAAAGTTGTTGTAACATCTGAGCACTCAGAATGTTCCAGGTACAGGCAGGATTTGAGCAGGAGAGTATTTTACAGATTCATATGGGTTAGGTGTGCCCATTTGGCTCTGAATCTGTAAATGAGTATCTATGTAACAAATGTTAAACAGAATTTGTAGCATTCCATATGAATTGTTGAGCCTGGAGTGTCTACATGAAACTGTTGGTATCTACAAAAATGGCTATGTCTTTAGGATGAGACTTTTTTTTTTAATTATACTTTAAGTATATGCACATGTGCAGAATGTGCAAGTTTGTTACATAGGTATTCACATGCCATGGTGGTTTGCTGCATCCATCACCCCATCATTTACATTAGGTATTTTTCCTAATGCTATCCCTCCCCTAGCCCCCCACTCCCCAACAGTTCCCAGTGTGTGATATTCTCCTTTCTGTGTCTATATGTTCATATTGTTCAACTCCTACTTATGAGTGAGAACATACAGTGTTTGGTTTTCTGTTTTTGTATTAGTTTGCTGAGAATGATGGTTTCCAGCTTCATCCATGCCCCTGAGGATGAGATTTCTTAAATATCAAATAGTAAAAAGACAGAAGCAGGCCCTAAAGGCGGACACTGTGATCTTCTGAAATTGGCTTCAGTTCCAAAAAGGTACCTATTGGTCCTGCCTCGACTGTAATTCTGTGATAGCTCTTGGGGCTGCAGAAACCGCAGGGAAGGTTTTTGCGGAGGGATGTAGTGATGCCTCCAACATTTACAAAGGATAGGAGAACCCACCTGGTCAGTAAGTTCTATGTCCACCACCAGAAACGCTTTAGAAATGTGTCAGCACAGAAGGAAGTAGCTCCTGGTGCCAACACAGGGGTGACTGTGAAACGGAGGAATTAGTTCGGGGCGTTCTTTGCAGCTGATGCTCAGGTAACTCTTGGGGCATCCTGAGGCCAGCTTCCCATTCCAGATGTTGTTGCTCCATTCCCTCCTCCTAGAGAAGACAGAACGTGTGTTCCCTCTACCCCTCCCCTTGGGGTGTGCCCCTGCGGGCATCTGCGTGGATCCTGCTTGGAAAGCACACATCCTTAGGAGGAACTGTTTGTGCGGCACTCTCCAACCTTCCCTGGGGCCAAGAAAAGATTTACATTTTGCTGTGCGTGTTCCACAAGACCCAGGCATTTCCGCTCCTTTCAAGAAGATTCCAAATGAACATAAATCTTACTGCAGCTCTGACAGCCTCCAGTCATCTGTTTACCAAAATAAACTTTAAGCATACATTGAAAAATAATTCCTAGTGAAATATGCATCCCCATGGCATTCAAGCCTGGTATTTAATGTCTTTTTTATGGTTAATAATGCATCAAAAGCATCCCTAGTCTGAAGCTGTCATTACATCACATACATGATGTGCAGGCCCCGTTGCAATGACTAAAAAACTTGGAGTTAGTTTTTATTTCTTAAAAAAAAAAAAAAAACTAATGTATAAATTACAGTGGCCTGTTTCCCTCTATCTGTGTTTCTTTTTAATAAATCTGTGTCTTGATGAGATCAATCCACTGAAAATACCTGGAGATGTTCTTTGCTCTATACAGATAAAGAGACATGCTATATAAACAACTCCAAAATCCCCTCATTAGATCTGGGTTCTGTTTGGAGAGCACCCTGGCCTTTTTTTATGTTATTCTATTGAAAAAGAAAAATCATCCAGGATTGTAGAAGGCAGTACAGCTAAGCCTTAGTCCTTCCTGGTAGACATGGAAAAAAACAGAATCATTTCCATTCTGGCCCCTACATTAATATTCAGGAAAGCCCCATTCGCCTTTGGTTCATTACAAAATGCACATGACTCTCTAAGTCCCTGTTTATTTCCTTTCTGGATTTGGTGGCTGATGCTGAGAACAGCATGGATGGTCGTCACGATGATCTAGAGGCTCCTATCAGCCTTGAAGAGCAACAGCCCCATGTCCCTTCATGGCCATCTATAATGACCACATTCATGCCCAAAAATGATTTCTCTACCACCCTGGACCATTTCAAATCATCTAAGGATGATGTGGCTCCATGGGAACAACCAGCTCATGAGTACTCGGAGGTTGAGCGTCTGCTTACCTTGATTTGCAGCTCTGAGGACCAAATGAGATAATTAGATAATGTATGTAAAGTGCTTCCAATGGGCCTTGCACCTGGGAAACGCTTAGGAAATGGTAACAGGACTTGGAGGAGCCACAAAACAAGATGCTAAGAGCCTGGCCGAGGGCTCAAGTAGGGGCTGGGGTTTGTGGGAACGTCCTGAACTCAGAGACTCAGTGTCCTTATGTATAAAATGGGGATAATAATTGTACTCGCCTTTTCTCTCTTATATGCTTATAATGAAGATAAAAATGAGATACTTGTAAGATGTGAAGTATCAACGGATGGCCTCTATTAACAATAACGACACCAACAACAGTAACGGCAATTAGCTCTGCCTATCTTCCTATATTCGCAAGTATGTAGGTGATGTGATTTAATGGTCTCTTCGTGGCTGCTTCCCCTTGCAATCTACTAATAATGGAAGATTCAGACCCACAGCCCGAATTTGGAGCCAAGATGCATCCTAGGAGGTCCTACGAGTTTTCCTTTGCTGCAGACAGAGTGCGTCCCTGTTTTAGGAAGTAGAAAAAGCACTCAAAGGTGGTCAGTTTCATGTCTTGCAGGTTTTACATTTATTTTGATGGTTCATTCCAGGAAACCATTACAAACCACAGAATAGAGGCTGAGGTCCAGCCCTCTCCTGCACCTGAAGGACGGTCCTCAGGCCAGGCTTGTTCAGGACTGAGTTGAGTGGGTTGAAGGGGTGGGAGGGGCTGGCCTCCCTTTGATGGCATTAGCTTTTCCCCAGCCCCTGAAGCTGGATTCTTGGCTAAACCAGACAGGCAGAGCACTTAGGAGACTGAATCCTTAGAGTTCCCACTGGTGCAAAAAGCATTTTTGTTTTTTTTCCTAGTGCTTTTCTAAGATATGAATTTCTGGGGTTCCCAAAGGGACTCCTACCCTTAACACTCCCCACAGGAGTCTTTCTTTTATTTTTGCTGGGGGAAAAAAAAAAATCCCAAGATCCAAAAGCAGAACAACCGTGATTCCAAATGCCACCAACGCCCAGATGTTGTGGGCAGTCTGCACATTTGGCAGATTTGCCGATCCATCCTTCCTGGCTCTCGGCCTGAACTCCCGTTTCTGGGCCCCCGCCTCCCAGGGGCTGACAGGCCTCACAATCCAGAGACAAACGCTGCTCGCTGTCCCTTTCAGGGCTGCTTTAAGAAGTTACCATTTGGATGTGTTCACCACCAGCCAGCCTTTCAGTGTTCGACTCCCTCCCGCCCGCCCAGTTCAGACCCTTTCTTAGCTTTCCTATTGTTCCACTCCACGGTACTTTTTAAGTGTCAAAGCAAATTTGTGTTTCCAGTAAGAAAGCACCTTTTGCTTTATGCCTTTAAAAATAAATTGCATGTGGCCTTCATGATTCTAATTCCCACAGAAAACTTAACTGTATCCACAAGAAAAGGTACAAACGTGAACACAGACCCAGCCCGCAGACGCTCCTGCGCCTTCACACACACCCTTGCAGACGCACAATTGCATACCGCAAAGCCGGCTAATGTTGATGCATCCAGGTTGGAAATGACAGGATACGGTGGAGGGCCAGTCACTTAATGAACCCCTGCGGGACCAGTCTTGGTTACTAACAATTTCTCTCCAACTCATCAAGCAGGGGAATCGCAGCCCTCGGTGTTTCACTCCATCACGTCCCCCACTGCCCCTTCTTCCTGCTCTACACAAACAAACCAATTACTGCAACGGATATAAATTGGACCCCCTTTCTGAAAATGCTCCCTCAACCTTTTTTCCACCCTTCCTTACTCAGCTCCAGTCAGCCAGCCTGCCAGGTGGACTGTGTGTCCACACATGCACGCACATGCACACACATGTACGCACATGCACACACATGTGCACACTCATATGTGTGTCCTCTGCTTCCAGTTCTTTAGTCCCGCTGGTGTTAGCTATCTCTATTGCCTCTTAATCTACTGTCTGATGGATACAGATTAAGAATTATCCTCCGTATTTTTTTTTATTTTCCACATTTGACAGCCACCCCCAAGTCCTCCCTCCCTCTGCCGTACGTCCCTGATTAGGGTAACTCTCTGATTTATTCTTGGACAATGCCTTGTGTAACTCATATTGACATTAACAGCCCTCCCTCTCAGTTACCAATTGATTACTTAGCTTGGAGGCTTTGTATACAGACCTGTCCCTGCTTTAAAAAGCGATTAAAACATTGGATTGACAAACTCTTGTGAGTTAAGGAGTGAGCAGTTTCATAGCTGAAGCATGAGCCATCATGGGTAAGATGGCAGAACAGTTGTCTCAACCTCAGTGATATTCAGAGTCGGGTCCACAGGTTGTTCCTGGTCTTTGAACCATTTGATGGGGATTCTCAATGAGGACAGACACTCAGAGTAAGAGTTTAAAGACTTTTATAGCCATCTGGCATGACTGTAACATTCAAGCAACACTTTATTTTTCTAGCAGTTCAACTTTTATGTATTTTACAAAAGTATCAGGCCATGGGGAATTAGATATTAGCAACAAAAAAACAACAACAAAGTTGCCTTCGTGCCAGGTAATTTGAGGAGCAAGCTTCTCCATCGTCAATGAAGACGTTCAGGTTTTTCCGAGGAAACAAGGGGTCCCTTTGGAAGTTAGATCATTTGGGCTCAATTCCATCTTTGCTTACAGATTCTTAACTGTTTGAGTAAATGGAGTGATAAGAAAAGGCAGAAAAAGTTAAAACTAATATGGATTTCAATAACAATCACAAAGAAATGAAGATAACCTAGTCCTGAAATGCAGATATGCGGGAAACGATCATATTTTGCAAAGGCTCTGCTTTGAAATAAGTTTTGGGCCACAAATCTATCCTTTTCCTTTCCTGGACTAGTATTTTGAGCCCATATCCATAGAGGGTGACTCTTTAATAATTCTGGAATCAGGTGATCTTACTAACTTGCCTGTGCAAAGCTCGATGCAGTTGTATTTCCAAGGAGGTTATTGTTAGTCTTTTGGCATCTACAAATCTCTGTGGAGTCAAACCCTTGTTACAACAGGGCTCTCTCTGTGTGTAAGCCTCCACGCAGATGCACACACATTTCAAAGAAAGACTTTTGTTCCCTCCGGCATGAGGAACAATTACCCAAATATCTAAACAGAATGATAGGTGTCTATGACAAATCGTAGGCTGGAGACATTTTAGAAATAATAACTTTAAATTTGTAGGCACTTTCCAGTTTTTACAAAGCACGTGGACCTCTCTTCATTCTCAGGATGATCAGAGCTGGCCAGGCAAGGGGACTGGGCTAGGCTTCGTGCCTCCCTTTTAAGACGGGTGTCTGTTAGCTAGAGCTCAGTGCTTCCCCTGTCTCCATGTGTCTGTCCATCCGAATGCTGCACAGGACCAAGGAAATTCCCAGGAAATAGAAAGAACCTCCCCCTTGCAGTCATTGTTGCTCTGTGTGCAAGGAAAACCTGCAAGGGGACACCAGTGGAGTCCGGCGGTCCTCTGGGCTTTTGAGTTGTGTTATTTTTCTTTAAAAAAAAAAAAATACCTGTGGGTTTTATCGGCTGGATTGCGACCGGAGGCAGTGGGGGAGGAAAGGAACACCGGGCATTAAAAATGACAAAGCACTTTCATTTGTGAGGGCCATCTGACGAAGGTGGAAATGAACATATTTTTCTGAGGGAAAAGCAATTTCACAAGCCCTGCCTGTATACAGATGAGCAGGACCACACACCGGTGCGAGATGGCCACCGACATTCCAGGGAAAAGACATAGATGATGGATGTTTTCTCATTAGGTGGCTGGGGAGGGAATTTTATGCAAAATTCAAAGAAAGAACAAAAAAATCCCAGTTTCTGCTCTTCTTCATTTCATGAGGGCCATCCTGTACTGGAGCCAGACAGACCCAGGCATGGAAGTGACCCAGAATTATTGGGAGGTGACAGGGATCGCTCCTGACGCAGGTAGAGAGAAGCCAAACACAGCAGGTCTGGTGGCTTGGAAAGGCAGTGTCCCCTCTGGGAAAGAACACAAGGTAATAAATGGCTTTTGCAGCAATTAAACATAAGAGCAAAGGTGAACCTCCAACTCCTCAGCATCGTCCCTTTTTTAAGGATAACAAAAATGACCAAGAGCCACCAACCCAGGAAGAACCTCACCCCTAGCCCAGGACACAGACAGCTGTCTGATTTTTTTCAGTGAACTTTTCACTGCAGCTTCTTGCGGGTTTCACAGATCAGATGTTTGGGAGCAGCCCGGGGAGTCCCATTCCATCTTGCATTTGCTAAAATGCATTTGGAATCACATTATTATAGATTATGCAAGATTGGAACACAGTGAAGATGAAAATACAGCCCAGGATGCTTCTGAGAGAAGGAAGTCAGACTGACCCCTTGGAGACCAGGCTGTGGGCTCTTTGTTTGCCACAGATCTGCTTGCCTGAGGGAATGCTTCAGCTCTTCCTTCCTTTTCATTCCAGTCTTGTGGGAGATGTGAAAACATGAAATGGGGAGAGAATATCCCCACAAAGTCCCATCACACACCAGCAGCTCATAGACACACACACGTGCATGAACAAAATGGAGCCACGGTTTTAGCATTTTGCTCAGACCTGCCACCTTATTCCTGGGGAAGCTTGCTTATGAGAATTGGCAGTCAGGAGGCAGAAACTTGTATCTTCTCTCGTTTAGCTGTGTGTCTTCAGGGCAATCACTTAACCTCTCTGGGTCTCAGTTTCTGTGTCTTTAAAAAAGCAGCAAAGCTTTGGATTTGGTAACCTTGGTGATTTTGTTTAACAGATTTGATATTTTCTGATTCACTAAATTCATCGCTAAAGAAAAGCCTCACTCAGGAAAGTTCGTGGGTTTTGTATGAGCGCCTATGTCTATGTCTGTTACTGTGTGCAGCCTCAGTTTTGCACAGGCAATAATGCAATGATTCCATTTCATTCTTTCTCAAGCCCAGCCTCTGGGAGTGTACCTGCCACTATCTACACACACACTCTCTCTCTCTCTCTCTCTCTCTCTCTCATTCTCTCTCTCTCTCCCTCCCTCCCTCCCTCCCTCTCCCCCTCTCCCCCCCCCCCCCCCCACGCATCTCTGATGGTCCTGTTATATCCAGAGAGCTACATCTTCTGAAAATCATAATTAGGGTGATACTGGAATGACAAGTCTCTCCAGCCCCACAGCACAGAGGCAAACAGCACTCGATTCCTGCTGGAGGCAGTGGGGGTAACCACAGCCCACTCAAGCGTGGAGGGAGATTGGCTGCATGCTCCACTGCACTGTAGCATGTCAATACTCCTGAATAAACTAATCAACCCATTTGCACCTTCGTGAAAATGCATCTTAGAGTCAATGAAATAGGTGTGGTAGAGACAATACCAAGACTGAGTGGAGGGAAAAGAAAGATGATAAAAAGCGAACTTGCTGTCATGGGGTGCTGTGTGTTCCCAGGGCTGGAGACATGTCTCGAATGCCCTAGTAACTAGAGCCCCCTCTGCTTTCTTTCAGGGGGCCAAGCATTTTCTCCAGCGTTTCCCCCATGCCTCAGACTAAAGGAACTCCCCAGTTCTCAGATCCTTTGTGATGATTGTTTAGTAGAGAGAATATTCTACCTTTCTAAGAATTAGTTCCACAAAAATTCAGATACTCGGGTTTCCAAGCCTGCCTTTTAGCATTTTCCCAGGGCTGCTCAAGATCCACTGCTGCCGGGCATGGTGGCTTGCACCTGTAATCCCAACACTTTGGGAGGCCAAGGACAGTGAATCACCTGAGGTCAGGAGTTTGAGATTGGCCTGGTCAACATGGTGAAACTCTGATTCTACTAAAAATACCAAAAAAAAAAACCAACTTAGTGGGACATGGTCGTATATGCCTGTAATCCCAGCTACTCAGGAGGCTGAGGCAGAAGAACTGCTTGAACCCAGGAAGTGGAGGTGGCAGTGAGCTGAGATTGTGCCACTGTACTCCAGCCTGGGCAACAGAGTGAGACTCCATCTCAAAAAAAAAAAAAAAAAAAAAAAAGACGCACTGCTGCTGACCGTGTACTTGTGCTGTCAAGAGAGCAATGCCGGATGGAGGCTGCAGTGTTACAGGAGTTCCCGGGTGATGGGATCGTGCCATTGAATACTGCAAATGATGTGCTTATGGGTCAGCTTATGTAAGAATGAGGTCCCATAAGTGAGTCAGATGGCATCTGGGGATCGCATGCCATTCCTCTGTTAAGTCTGGATGCAAAGTATGGGGAGGCCAGTGCTGTCCTGATAAATAGGCTCTCAAGATGTTTTAAAGACCCTCCTTTGGAAAATTTGCTGATTTCTGTGTTATAAATGCTCCACCCTGACTTCCACAATAATAGCTGTATTTAATAACTGGCTCACACAACTCCTGAAAATTTAACAAACGGCTCTCATGAGCCAAGGCAGGCCAGCACCAGCACTCGCAGAAAGGAATTCTCATGGTGACCACTGGAATTACCAACAGTGCAGGCTTTTCCCCGCTTCCCTGGAAATGCTGATGGGTTGTTTATCCCAGAGGCTGGTGAGAAGATGCTTAAATGTCTGCTAGGCACTTTGTCCTGGGTCTTCTCCTCTTTCTCTCTTTATTCCCTTTGCCTGAGAGGACACATCTAGGTATATGGCTTTAAATTCCATTGATTTGCCAAAGACTCCTCAGTAATCTCTCCTGACCCTCAGACTCCCCATGTCAGCCTCTAACAGGCCTTTCAAGCTTAGCACTTTTAAAGCAGACCTCTTGGCTGGGTGGCTCATGCCTGTAATCCCAGCACTATGGGAGTCCAAGATGGGTAGATCACCTGAGGTCAGGAGCTCAAGACCAGCCTGGCCGATATAGTGAAACCCCATCTCTACTAAAAATTCAAAAATTAGCCTGGCGTGATGGTGGACGCCTATAATCCCAGCTACTCAGGAGATTGAGGCAGGAGAATTGCTCAAACCTGGGAGGCAGAGGTTGCAGTAAACCAAGACTGTGCCATTGCACTCCGGCCTGGGCAACAGAGGGAGACTCCATATCCAAAAAAAGAAAACAAAAAAAAAACACCAAAAACCTGGCCTGTTGATGTCCCCCCATTTCCAAGACCCCCTAAGTCTTGCCCAGTTTAATAAATAACACCACTGCCTACTTGCTCAAGATGAGAACTGCTTCACCCTGCACTTCCTACCTGTCAGCCAGATCCCTTGCCTTTATCTCCAAACACATCCCTAAATCCAGCCCTTTCCCACATCCCCACTACTAACACCCTGGTCCAAGCCACACTCATTGCTCGCTGAACCACTGCAATTATGTCTTCACTTTTCTCATTTCTATTCTTAGTCCTTGCAATCTATTTTCTGTGCCGTTGACAAAGGTAATCTTCAACATGCAAATCAAATGCTCTCTCTTTCTTTCTCTCCCTCTCTCTCTCTACAAACAGATGCCTGTAGCCAGTTTAAGACACTCTAGTGGCTTCACATCACACTTAGAACTGCCTTCGCTTCTCCTCTGTCACCTCTCAACCTCGCCCAGTGCTGCTCTGACCCCATCACTGCATTCCAGCCCCATCACTCTTCTTCTGTTCCTCAGACACAAGTCAATTTGGGCCTTTGCATTTCATTTTCTACCTGTCCGAGTGCCTAGATCTTAGCATGGCTAATAATCCTCACTGTTCAGGTCTCATCATGTCACCTCCTCAAAGAGGCCTCCCTGATCATCTTTAGTATTTATTGTCTGTCTACATTATGAACTCCATGAGTGCATAGATTGCTATTAAGCATCTATTTAAGTACAAAGGCTTTGACAAAGATGCCCCCAGACAGAGCAGCTGGATGGAGAGCCACTTAGGTTCATTCCCTTATGTTGCTTCTACACTGCAGGGGGCATTGCCACCACCTGCAGGATCAGTGTTAAGGGGAGGGCAGAGAAGTAGCTGGCATTGCTTAGGCTCCTCTGCTACTGGTCACACCTCACCACAAATGAGGTTGGGAAATGTAGTCCATCTGTGTACTCAGGAGGATACCCTGGTGCTTAGTGATATGGTTTGCTCCTGTGTCCCCACCCAAATCTCATCTTGAATTGTAATCCCTGCATGTTGAGGGAGGGACCTGGTGGGAGGTGGTTTCCCCCTGCTGTTCTCGTGATTGTGATCATGAGGGAGTTCTCATGAGAACAGCAGGAGGAAACCAATTCTCCCACCTCAGCTTCTGAGTAGCTGGGACTACAGGTGAAAGCCTCCATACCTGGCTAGGTTGATGAGTCTGGCACACCTCCCCCTTCATTCTCTCTTTCTCCTGCTGCCATGTAAGACATGCTTGCTTCCCCTCTGCCTTCTGCTGTGATTGTAAGTGTCCCGAGGCCTTTCCAGCCATGTAGAACTGTGAGTCAGTTAAATCTATCTCCTTTGTAAATTACCCAGTCTCAGGCAGTTCTTCATAGCAGCATGAAAACAGACTAATACACTTAGTATGTGTTGAATGAATAAAAAAAAAGTGAAAGAGTCTTCTAGTTAACAATTAAACATTTCAATTTCCCTTTGAAAACTTTCACTAAAGCTGCAGAAGGAGGTTAAGATGATAAAATATAGCCCTCTCCAGTTTGAGCCTATGTGGTACACTTGCACCATGCAAGACTTTCATAAATTAGCCAATCTTCAGTTATCATGGGTGTGACCTAATTCTCTGTCCTCTCTTCCGTATAAGCCTCTACCCATCATACAAACTAGTAATGCATGGAGAAAGATGCCCGCTGGGAGGCTAACAGGGAATATTGCGTCCTTCCATTTGCTAACTCCCCATCTTCCACTTAGGAACTCCCTTCAGCCACTTTCCCATAACTTCAGTGGAATTGCTACATTCCTCTAAGGCCCTGGCCTATTTATTCCAGGTAGGGTGATGGTTATGGAATAACAAAGGGGGGAAAAGAAAACCAAGAATTGTATAGTAAGCATTGTTTTCTTCTAAACCTTGTTAAAAGTGTAACGCTAAGATGTACATATAAGCATATTAACAAAGCCCTGTGGGACAACTGGTATGTAGGGGAACGGATCGGTAGATGTCTTCTATGTCTGAGCTTAAGGTAAGTAACTAGGGTCTATTCATGGGACTTCTGTACTATCTCCCTGGGGAGTTTTACACATCAGGGCCCCTGTTCCGAGCACCAGTGGTGAGCTTGAAGTCTACAGGCCTTTTTAAAGTATTAGACACATAATCACTATATGAAAGAAAAACAATTGGTGTCTTTTTATGTAGTGGTATAGGGGCTTTAATAATTTCAGAAAAATAATCCATTTGCTAATAAGAGACAATTAACAGGGTGCTATGTGCTACACACAACTCTAGATGCTGTGGATAGGATAATGGGCAATTAGCTCAGAATTTCTTAAAGAAAAACAAGCAGAGCACAGTGCAGGGTTCATCCATCATGAGTTGGCATGGGGGCCAGATGATTGGGTTTTTTGTTTGTTTGTTTTTAGATGGAGTCTCACTCTGTCACCCAGACTGGAGTGTAGTGGTACGATCTAGGCTCACTGCAACCTCCACTTCCCAGGTTCAAGCAATTCTCGTACCTCAGCCTCCTGAGCAGCTGGGACTACAGGTGAGAGCCTCCACACCTGGCTAGTTTTTGTGTTTTTAGTAGAGGCAGGGTTTCGCCATGTTGGCCAGGCTGGTCTTGAACTCCTGACGGCAGGTGATCCACCTACCTCGGCCTCCCAAAGTGCTGGGATTACAGATGTGAGCCACCATGCTCGGCCCAGATGATCCTTTGTTGTGGGGTTGCCCTGTGTCTTTTAGTATGTTTAACATTATCCCTGACCTCCACCTTCTAGATATTACCCTAGATTGCAGATGCACTGCCAGCCCCAGGCATGGCAAATAAAAATATCTCCAGATTTTGCCAAATGTCCTCTATGGGGAGAAACCATCCCTCACTGAAAACCACTGCTCTAGTTTGGGATAAGAGCTGCATTCAAGTCCTGGCCTTACTAACATGAACTTTCAATCCCAAGGCAAATGTCCTTACCCTTCTGGGCCTTGGCTTCCTTATCTGTCAAATGGGTTAAGAGCAATGTGACATAATACAACGAATGTAAGAGACTTAGTTCAGTGCCTGGCACATAGAAGTACCCTGGACATGTTATCTAAATGGTATGGAGGTTTACTCTGGGACCATGTCAAAGCCTCACTTAATGTAAAATCTAGAAAGTGACTTACCACACCAGCTTTTAAGGTTTCAACAGGGTTTTCTGTACCATTACAAACATATCTGTGTCCTTCTGTCTTTGTTCATGTGAAGTATTATTTTAAAACATTAAGTAAGGCCAGGTGCAGTGACTCATGCTTGTAATCCCAGCACTTTGGGAAGCCAAGGCGGTTGGATCGTGTGAGGCCAGGAGTTCAAGTACAGCCTGGCCAACATGGTGAAATCTCATCTCTACTAAAAATACAAAAAATTAGCAGGGCGTGGTCGTGGGCACCTGTAATCTTAGCTACTTGGGAGGCTGAGGCACGAAAATCATTGAACCCAGGAGGTGGTGGTTGCAGTGAGCCAAGATCACACCACTACACTCCAGCCTGGACAACAGAGCAAGATTCCATCTCAAAAAATAATAATCTGTATTAAATAGGATATCATATATATATACAGATACCCTATTTAATACAGATATCTTATTTAATATATAGCATATATATGTGATATGTATATTTTATATATATATATGTGATATGTATATTATATATAAATAGGATATCTGTAGTGTTGGCATACAGGTAGAAAACCACTAAAGAATTCTTGTGGTGCTGGGCGCGGTGGCTCACGTCTATAATCCTAGCATTTTGGGAGGCCAAGGTGGGCAGATCACGAGGTAAGCAGGTTGAGACCAGCCTGATCAACATGGTGAAATCCCATCTCTACTGAAAATACAAAAATTAGCCCAGTGTGGTGGTGCACGCCTGTAATCCCAGCTACTTGGGAGGCTGAGGCAGAGAATTGCTTGAACCCAGAAGGCAGAGTTTTCAGTGAGCCAGGATCACATGACTGCACTCCAGCCTGGGTGACAGAGCAAGACTCTGTCTCAAGGAAAAAAAACCAATTCTTGTTCTTAGCTGGGCATAGTAGTATGCCTGTAGTGCCAACTACTTGGGAGGCTGAGGCAGGAGAATTGCTTGAACTCAGAAAGCAGAGGTTGCAGTAAGCCAAGATTGTGCCACTGCACTCCAGCCTGGCAACAGAATGACTCTGTCTAAAAAAATAGAATTCTTGTTCTTAATTGAACAATTCCATATTTTCTGTAACTTTTACTTTTGAAACAGTGCTTTGAGCCACTGGATACTGTGGTGACTCCCAAGAGAATGTGTTTTCCTGCAGGGATCTTCGTCCTCTCTTTCTGAAGATAAGGTCCCAACTTTCATAGTTTATTCAATGTGATCAGAGCTAGCAAACAGTGCAAAGTATCAAAAGGAAGACTCGTGTGAGAAGGAATGCATACTTCCTTCCAGTAGCAACTCGATTTTCTCACCAGCGACTTTAAAGTTGCAAATAGCACCAAAATACTTTTGGTATGTTCTCATCTCTGCTTCAAATTTGAGTTCATAATTTTGATCTCAAAGGAGCTAGTGCATGAACAGCTGTCTGGATTGGGAGTGCTGAATGTAACATTTGCATGGAGGAAGGGGGAGGACCAGCAATTGTAGTATCAGGGATGGTAAAATACTGTCAGAGATCATGGGGGATGTCATGGCCTAATCATCAGCCCATTGAAACTGACAAGAATGTACTGACAAGCAACATACTGACTTGATCGAAGAAATGTTAAGCTTAAATTGAAGGGAGGGGTGAGGTACATTGGTTCCCATCTGTAATCCCAGCATTTGGGGAGGCTGAGGCGGGGGAGTTGCTTGAGCCCAGGAGTTCGGAAGCAACCTGGGCAACATAGTGAGACCCTAACTTTACAAAAAAAAAAATTAGGCATGGTGGTACCTACGTATAGTCCCAGCTACTCAGGATGCTGAGGTAGGAAGATGACCTAAGCCTGGAAGGTCAAGGGTACAGTACAGTGAGCTTATGATTGCACCATTGCACAACAGCCTGGATGAGAGTACAAGACCGTGTATCACAAACACACACACACACACACACACCTGGAGAGATGAGAAGAAAAAATATACATCAAAATAGATTTTCAAAAATTATAGCCAGGTGCAGTGGCTCATGCCTGTAATCCCAGCACTTTGGGAGGTGGGAGGGGGGCAGATCACAAGGTCAGGAGTTCAAGACCACCCTGACCAACATGATGAAACCCTGCCTCTACTAAAAATTAAAAAAAAAAAAAAATTAGCCAGGTGTGGTGGCACATACCTGTAATCCCAGCTCCTCAGGAGACTGAGACAGGAGAGTCACTTGAACCCTGGGAGGGGGAGGTTGCAGTAAGCTGAGATGGCGCCATTGCACTCCAGCCTTGGCAACAGGAGACTGAATCTCAAAGAAAATTATATAAGGCTAGAGGATTCTTAAAAGACATTAAAGGAATAATAGAAGTTTTGTGATGTTTTTTAAGAAAAGATACAAGAATGATGATCAGAAATAGCCTTTATGCCTCCAGTTATCTGTATCTCAATGCACCTTATGTGGCTAATAAATACAGGAAACTTGAAAGTTTAATGTAGGTGTGTAGAGGCTCCGTGAAATCCCCAAAATTGACTGGTAGGTGTGGGATACTTGAGTTAGTTAAAACATGGTAGAAAATATATGCATCTGGATAAACACAGAAATAGAAGTGACATCCTTATGGGAATCTACTATGGACCACTCAGACAGACATATCTCTCAGCCCAGGCATTGTTACCCATTAGTATGGCCTTCACTTATGCAAGATGTACTAGTCATAGGGTTTGTGAACTCTCCATACATTTGCTATGTTAAATATACACTTCCAGACTGGGTGCAGTGGCTCACGCCTGTAATTCAAACACTTTGGGAGGCTGAGGTGGGCGGATCACCTGAGGTCAGGAGTTCAAGACCAGCCTGACCCACATGGTGAGACCCCATCTCTTCTAAAAATACACAAATTAGCTGGGGATCATGGCAGGTGCCTGTAATCTCAGCTACTGGGGAGGTTGAGGCAGGAAAATTGCTTGAACCCACGAAGTGGAGGTTGCAGTGAGCCAAGATCGTGCCACTACACTTTACTCTGGGCGACAGGTCAAGACTCTGTCTCAAAAAAAATAAATACAAATATACACTTTTGGAAACACTTTCGACCTGTCTTATTTGACATTTCATCTGTTAGAAGGTTGAGAGAGCCAGCAGAGAAACTTCTAAATTTGTTCTTAATGCTAATAAATCCAGAGGAACTGGTTGATGGGACCCATTTCAATAGGAATTTTAATTTAGTTTTACTTCTATCAAAGTTACTTACATACACAGTTTTTAGATTCATACAATTGTACCAGCCTTGTTGTAAAAATATACATAATTTCTTTCCCCAAATCTCCCATCTAGCTCCTACTCTTTTAGGGATGAACTTATTTAATCTTTAAACTAATTCCTTAGAACTTTACCTCCATATCTCTCAATAAAATGCTTTTGTTGCTGTTTCTCTGTTTCACTCTCCTTTTTTTCTGGAGACACGGTCCCACTCTGTTGCCCAGGCTGGAGTACAGTGGCATGATCTCGGCTTACTACAGCCTCCATCTCTAGAGTTCAAGAGTCCCATGCCTTGGCTTCCTGAGTAGCTAGGACTATAGTCACATGTCACCACATCCAGCTAATTTTTGTATTTTGGGATAGAGATAGGGTTTTACCATGTTGCCCAGACTGGTATCGAACTCCTGACCGCAAGTGATCTGCCCACCCTGGGCCTCTCAAAGTGCTAGGACTACAGGTGTGAGCCACTGTGCCTGGCCTTGTTGCTGTTTCTTGATTTTTATTTCTAGGCATTATCTACTGACTTCCCACTGTGAAAAATTAGGGCCAAGCTCTCTTTTAAATGCCCCTTCAAAAAAAACTCATAAAATTCCCATCTTGCCAATATTGTGATACTGTCGTTTTTATCAGGTCAATATTTAGCCTAGCTGAGCCATGTGCTGTTTACTCTTCCTTTCCTGAATAACTGTGTTTTACGTGGTTCTATTTTTGCTTTTCTTAGTCTTCTGTCATTGACACATACTGGAAGTCTCCCCAAGTAGTGTGGGTCATCTCTCAATGTATGCAAATATATTGGGTGTTCTACCCATTTCGTCGTCTTATGAACGTTCTCCCAGAGCCCCCCTTGCCACTGGTCGATCTTTAAGCCTGGAGCCCAGATGTTGCTTCCAGATGTCCCTCCCTGTCCATCATCCTGTAGATTCCTTTCTTCTCCTTGATATGTTAGAGTCTGTTTTCCGCATCCTATTTCATGTTGTCTCCCCCTGGGAGTAGGTACTATTATGGGTTCCATTTCACAGATGAGCCAAACCAAGGCATCAGGAACTTAAGTAAAATTCCCTAAAGTTGTAAAGTTTTGGCACAAGCAGCACAGCTAAGCCTCAAACTTAGAATCCAACACCAAACTTAGACTCTTTTTTGGTGTGGGGGACAGAGTTTTACTCTCCTGACTGAGCCTCCTGAGTAGCTGGAATTACAGGTGCCCACCACCATGCCTGGCTAGTTTTTGTATTTTTAGTAGACACACGGTTTCATCATGTTGGCCAGGCTGGTCTCAAACTCCTGACCTCAAGCGATCTGCACGCCTCAGCCTCCCAAAGTGCTGGGATTACAGGCATGAGCCATTGCGCCCGGCCCAAACCTAGGCTCTTCATTACTCACTGGGCAGTCACTATATAAGCTGGGCCCCGCCCCACTGCTCCAGGTGGTAAGGGCTTTGCACAGGCTGTGCCTCCCACGTTCCGGTCAGTTCGTTGCCACATTCCTCTCCTAAAGCACTTTTCCAGTCCCTGACTCACTGTCCCTCCTGGCAGTTTCTTATTTCTAGGATTAGCTGGTTAAAAAAAAAAAAAAATAGCTTCTGGGCATGTGACACTATTCTGGGGCCTTTAATGTGAGAAATAATGATCGAGTTAAATTGGAGCTCATTACCACGGAACGAGACCTCATTGAGCCCTCTTTTGGGGGGGTTGTTTAATGATTTTTTTTTAAAACCTCCTCCTCAGTAACTCTAACATGGTACACCAGGGGGAGAAGTGGGTGTTCAGAGTAGCAAATTTTTAAATAATAAGAAAGATCTCCTTTCATCGATGAAAAAAAGGGTCCATCCTCCATTGTTCTCACCAAATGCTCGCTGTTCCTTTGTTACGGTCTCATGGAAATTTCCTGAGCCCCTTAAGCCACTAATACCAGTTGTATCCCCAGCAGCAACAACGCATACTTAAGGCATTATTTTCAGTGCAGCTTTTCCCATAATGAATCTGACAATCCTGCTTTATGATTTGTTGAGCGGTTAATTCAAAATATACCATTCTCTAGAAGCAGCTTTCTGGTGGAATCCCCACTAGGCCTCCAGCCACTGGTGCAAAGGCTTGGCATATCGAGCTTCAGAGGACATCTGATTAGATTATGGGGTGGCCCTGTGCCTTGTGCTCCAGAAAAAGAGCAGCAAGCCTCTGCTCCTGCTCCTGCCCTCCGGAAGCTTCTAATACTTCATTAGTGAACTGTCAGCACCATGGTGACCAGGAATGAATGCCCATCTTGAGAAGGCACCTTATGTCTTCATAGTACTCATAGCCCTCTAGGTTTAAAAAGGATATCAGCCACCAAGAGAAGCTACAGAGGTGGCAGGCCTTGAGACCACACCACCTGAGGAACAGATAAAGGGACTGGGGTTATTATTTAACCTGGAGAAGTAAAACATAAAGGTGAGGCATGTCAGTTACCTCCAGACACTTGAGGCCTTATTTTTTTATTTTGTATTTTTTCGAGATGGAGTCTCACTCGGTCACCCAGGTTGGAGTGCAATGGTACAATCTCAGCTCACTGCAACCTCCACCTCCCAGGTTCAAGTGATTTTCCTGCCTCAGCCTTCCAAGTAACCAGGACTACAGGTGTGTACCACCATGCCTGGCTAATTTTTGAATTTTCAGTAGAGATGGGGTTTCACCATGTTGGCCAGGCTGGTCTCGAATTCCTGACCTCAAGTGATCTGCGCACCTCAGCCTCCCAAAGTGTTGGGATTACAGGTGCGCGCCGCTGTGCCTGGCTGACTTTTAAAAGAGGATTGTCCTCCTTTTCCTGACTGGCCCTGAAGGGCAGAATGGGAACCAGTGGGTGGAAATGATAGGATATCAGATTCTCACTGCAGATAAAAAAGAACTTTCGAATCAAGCTGCTGGGAAACTTCACAGCTTCCTTATGAGTATCTGTGTGTTTCCTTTTCCTGGAAGCATCAAGAGAGATGAGATGTCCACAGGTGTTCTAGAAGAGAATCAGGTGCCATAAGTAGGACTAATCTCAAACATACCTTCTAATTACAGGGCTCCATGACTCTAAGAGTTAGAGGTTTATGAATCACCTTTAAGACAAGAGAAAGAGCTTCTGACAGTTTTTAAGAAATAGATTTTCTAGATATAAGATGCTGCTTTAGACTAGGGGGCAGCAAACTTTTTCTTAATGGGCCAGTGAGCAAGTATTTCAGACCACATGGTCTTTTTTGTGACTACTCAACCGTGTTCTAGTGCAAAAGCAGCCATGGCTGATAAACAAATCAGCAGGTCTGTGTTCCAGCAAAGCTTTATTTACAAAGCAGGCAGTGGCTAGATTTAGCGTATGAGCCAGAGTGTGCCATTGCCGGCTTTGGGGGATCCTGGGTGCTGGGAAGCTCAAGAGAGACTGTGGGGAAAGTCTGTGCTAATGCCCCACGTGTGTGAGAGTGTCACACGGATAGACATACATATGCGCATCTTTGTTTATGCTCACGTGTATTTGTGTGAGTGTGGTTTGGAGAGTGGTGAGGAGAGAAAGAAACAGAGCACGTGGACGCCCACAGAGAAACAAAAGCTCTAAGAAAAGACACAGTGGTCATAGTCTGTGCGGGCCAGTTCTCTGTCATAGTGATGCAAAGACGCCAGCCCCAGAGGTACCCCAAGGGGAGTTGTTCACAGTGTCTGAAATTCTGACTGCTTCACTCTTTGCTTTGGGCATCTGCCTTGAGAAGGAAAAGACCTTACTAAATGTAGCCATGTCCTGAAGTGGGAAAAACACAGTTACTCAGATCGGTGTATGGGATTGGCTGGTTGTCACAGAGGCCTTCTAATAGGGAAACTGGGCCAGATCAGTATCTGATGTAACTGGGAGTGTCAGGAAGTCTTCAACTCCCAGGAGGAAGGGAGCTAACAGTGGGAGCTGGGGAAGGGCAGAGACCTGTCTGCTGTCCTAGCAGGTTGGCTTAGGGATAGTCCTCCATGGAGCCTCCAATCCCCTGCCCATTTACCTGTGGTAGTGATGGGGTCATTTTAAACAGAGCATTTCAAAAGCAGCTGACAAGCATTTGCAGAAACTAGGATATTTTTGGTTTCTTGAGGTGGCATGGTTATGTAGATTCAAGATGGCGAAAATACTGCCAATTCTAAGTTCCTTGGGGTCAACATGCGTTCCTGGAGCCTTGGGTGTTCCCAGATCATTACCGTTTGGTGCTTTCTGACCACTTTCCTTGTCAATTGTCCATTTCTTCTAAATGCATCCCTTTTGTTCACCCTGACTTTAAAAGTCTGCTACCCCAGGAAGACCCCACACAGATCTGGACAAAGGCACTTCCTCAAGCATCCAGGAAGCCCTGCAGCAGCCATTTGCTGCTGCTTCCTGTTTCCATGGCAGCCATTTTGTCACATCCAAGGGGAGGGTGAGAACAGCCTCCCCCATTGCTTCTCAAGTGCGCCATGGAGTAATGATTTTTTCCAATCATCTCTAAATAGAGGTTTCTCTTCGCCTCCTCCATGCTCAGCATCTGAGGGCATCATGAGCGTGCCCTGCATTTGAAATCTGACATCTCCCTCTCTCACTCATTCACTCCGTCTTCAGCTTGGCAGAGCGCTTAAAAATTGGTATCCCTTTAACTAGGCAAGCTATTCTTCTGCTGGGAGATGACCTTTTACACAGAAGATAGGACTGTCATACGTGCTCTCTGATATATGGAAGTTTCCTGGGTGTTTCAACAAGGAACAGTACCACAGCAAAAAGCAACGGGTGTCTGCAGGGTGCTTCTGTGCGCCATGTGTAAAAAGTTATCTTACTATACATGGTCCTAAATAAATTATTATGAGTTCTTGAAAGCACTGCTAGCCCTCTTGAGACACAACTGTTTAATTTTTTGTTTTAATTGAAAAGAAAAATTTTGTCAGGTTTAAAGACTCTTGGGGAAAGATGGGGGAAAAGTCATTGAAAAGAGGCAGTTTTTCTGCGAGTTTTGCAGAATTTCATTGTAGTCTCAAAGTTATGAAAATAACCCCTTTTTTAGAAAAATAATCCATCCCACAGACTTGAGGAGTAAACCACAGAATGGCTTTTTCTTCTCCAACATACAATATCATGAAGTCTTCCCCATCACTCCTTGCTTCTTATAAGAAGCCTAATGTCTGATGTTCCCTCAAGCAGAACATTATTTGTTATTGTTTTGCAAAATGTTCATCTATATCATCTTGCAGTGGTGGAATTCACAAAGCAGAATGAAATGTGAAATTTCCAAAATGGGCAATGAAAAGGATCTGCTTATCTGGCACAAATCCACTGGCTACCACTTTCAGTGTTAATGAATCTGAACTTCAGAAGCTTGTCATTTGCTCCAGTGATGCAGGTGCCACAGGTCTTTAGTGTACCGTGGAAGCGGGGCCCACACAGGCTCGTATAATACGCGGTAAGAGGGAACAGGCTGTACCGGGGTTGTACGGAGTCCCTGCATTTCTCTCTAGTTTGTCAGTTAAGTAAGATGGCTGCTCTTGGAGTGGAAGGACTGTCCTCTTTACCGTTGGTCCCTTTCTCAAAACTCCTGGAAAAATGGATACTGAGGGAATTCCAAGTTTATGCGAGGGAGATCACTAACACATGTACTCACTGGGTGATGCTCCCCTGACCAAACAGAAGGAAATGCTGTGTGGCTGGAGTTTGTGTAATCCCAGCCTAAGCCAGTTCCAGGTAGCCCAACAGAATTCAGTGATGACAGCCTGATTGTCACTCAGCGACCCCTCCAGTCTCTGGAATCTTTTTTTTTTACTTCCATATATATGGCCTGAGTTTCTGATTCTCAGGGTCATTGCCTAAGGACTGTGTAGGGCTCCTGAACACCTTCTTAAAGTAGCCACCTGTCAGGCAAACCTAGCAACAGGTTTGTTGCCAAGAGTGAAATTCTGACATTACGCTTCCTAATGTTGGGTTAGGAAGGAATTGTTCCCTGTGAAAATGCAAACACCTTCAGGAGGCTGAAACAATATTAATGTTATGTCTGTAATATTATTTTTACAGTTTGGTAATAGCCTTATACCTGACCACGATATGCTTTATCTCATCTCTCTACGATAACTCCGGAAAGCAAAAATTTTAAAAATAAGCAAACTGGGATTCAGAGCTTTTAAGTTGCTTATTTGTACATGCATATCCAGTGAGAGGTGAGCCTGGAATTCAAATCCAGGTCAATCTGGTTAAAAAACTGGGGAGACTGACTCCTGTGGGTTGTTTGATAAGATCCTTTCCTACCTGTTTACTAGCTGAACGCTGTTTTGGTAAGAGAGTTAAACAGAGACAGAGAGAGAGAAAGAGCGCAAAAGAGCGCGAGTGATCAGTGGTTGATTTAGGGTCAAGAAGACGCTCAGAGAACATGGAACGGAGCTAAAGAAGACACGACCTGGTGTAGTTTTGCCTGAGATGACCCACCCTTTGCTAGGTTCTTTGTGTTAGTCCAAACTGCACCATTTTATAAACCCCCTACCGTTTCACAGACCTTAGTGAAGTGAAACATTCCACAGGGCTTCAGGCCATGAGAGATATCCTGCCCATCTGCCTGACGACAAGACACAGAAATATCCTCCTCATAACCTGCTGAGAGAAAATACAAGGAACATCACATTCCCTGCGAGCAAAAGCCAAACTGCCTCATCATGGGAATGTCTCATGAATATCATCCCGGGCAGCAAGCCACACTGCCTAGGCCCCTCCTGCCCATACCTATAAGTACCCTGACCTGTAAGCAGCGGTAGGCTGGTCCTCCACCTCTGTAGGGTCTTACACTGGACATAAAGCCTGCATTTGCTGTAGCGCTGCCACTGTCTCTCTGTGTCTTTCTTTAACTCTCAACTTCCCTTCAAAACCTAACACATTGCTCCGTTGACTTGTGGCAGGATCATTTTTCTTGAAACTGAGGAACTATTTCGCCATGAGCTGGTTGCAGTTGGAGAGATCCGAGCTCCTAGGGTCTATAAGTGATAGCAGCCTTGGTGATGGTTAAGGCAGCAAGCATCCCCGCTCCAAGACAGGCAGCTGTTTACTAATGCTCCTCCTGACATGTGCCAAAACGTGTCCAAACTTGCAGGATTCTTGTGCAGAAGTGTTCATGGCCCTAGCTGCTCAGCCACAGTCAGATGGCAAGTTTTAATAACTTCCCATCTTAATTTTTTTTTCAGCTGAAAAGCACAAAAATTGTTAACCCCAAATGGCAGAAGCAAAAAGGGATATGTGGGCTCACATAACTGAAAAACCCATGGGAACATCACAGTGGCTAGAGGCAGCATTGGATTAGGAGCCTAAACAAGGTTACCAAGTTTCTTCTCCCACGTGCTGCTTGGAACCATCCCCTCCATACTTGTTCTTTTCCCTCTCAGAGTCCCTTCTTAAGGGAGATGCCTACAGCAGCCCAGATTCTATGTTGTCTCACTACAGATGCTCTAGGAAAGAACATGGTTTTCACAGAAGTCCCTGCAAAAGTCCCATGGAAACCCATGGGTCACATGCTCACCCCTGAACCAATCAGGGTAACTTAGGCGGGAAGCAAGGTGCTGATTGGGCTAAGACTGAAGTCAGCCTGGCCCAAAGCACATGAACGGAAATGGGAGGAGAGAACTGTTTCAAAATGGCTGCCATCAGGAGTGGGATGAATGGATGCAGGGAAGTCAAAAGGCAATGCAAGTCCGCTGAGCTGTCTGTCTAGATTTGTGGCTATCCATGAACTAAGCGGGAGTGTTCCCATCTCTACCTCAGTGTATGCTCATATCAGTACGTGAGGCCAGTGAGGAGAGAAATGGGGATACCCAAGGCTTTCTTTGATTGCAGCCGACTCAAGTTATGTGATACTGCAGCGTCAAACTCGTGCCTTGTACAAGATTGGTAGTTAATGTTTAATGGTTCATCATACATTTGTTTGTTTTAGAAAAAGAGAGTGCCTAAAACTTTGCATTGCAAAGGGTGACTCCAAGACTAACTGCATCAACATCAAGTGAAAGCTTCTTAGAAACATGAACTCCATGACCTCCCCTCAGACCTGCTAAATCCAGGAAGTTGCCTAGAGCAAGAGTCTGCAAATTTTTCTGTGAAGAGCCAAATAATAAATATTTCAGGCTTTGCAGCTCATGTGATATCTGTTGTAACTACTCAAGTCAGCCTACCATTAACAGCTCAAAAACAGCCCATACACTATATGTAAACACTATATGTAAACTCCAAGACTAACTGGACAGTGGCAGTGTTCCAATAAATCTTTATTTATAAAAACAGGGTGCAGGCCAGATTTGGTCCTTGGGCTGCAGTTTGCCAATCCCTGCAGAGCATCTGACATCATGGCAGGAAGATGCTCTCATTCACATGGTTGTTGCCTCTGTTTTGGGGTCTACAGATCCAGATGGATGATTAGAACGTGATTCCAAAACAATCTGCTCATTATTCGTTTATTTCTTTGAAGTGTGTGTATGGAGCACCCACAATTTGGGAGGCCTTTGGGCAATGCAAAAATGATTGCAGGATCCTGGATTTTCTGAGTGTCTCCCACGTGGAAGATATTTGTTGGAAGGCATGCATTCTTCTGGGTGTGCAGAAATGTGTGCTTGTACAGAGCACAAGGCACGGCTGTTTTGTTAAAGACCAGCATCCTTGGCAAGCAGAGTCCATTGTGCCCATCTCCCTGGGAAACCAGACAGAAGCTCAGTCATGGAGAATAGAGCATCCTCAATTTGCCCGGATGCAGCTGTGAGGGGCAGAGTTGGAGGGGAGCTAACACTGCCCACCCCCCAACCCCCCAGTTCCGTCGGATCCACTTTCTTGTGCTTGCTCCACAAGGGATTTCTGGCAACAGAGAGGCCTCCACAAAGATAAGCCGCAAGAGCTCTGTTGCTGGATGCAAGGTCCCTCTGTGGCAATGCTATTCTCTTCCCTTTGCAGAAAATGTCAGCTCCACTGCCTCTCCCCGGCAGCTCTCGTCTGTGTGCGTTCTTTCATTTTTCTCCAGAGATCCCTCCTGTCCAGGATGTTTTTTATTTTACATTTGAAAAGGCGGAGGCTCTGCATGGAGCCACAGGGCCTGAGTTACCAGCTCCAGGCCCAGCACAGCTCTACAGCCTGGGCTTTTTGCCTCAGGCTTCCTAAACCTTGCAGAGGGAGGGAGGAAGGGAGGGAGGGAGGAAGGGAAAGAGGGAGGGAGGGAGGGATGTTCCTTTGTGCCGCCTGTCACTTCAGCTGCTGTCCCTGCTGCTGGGTGGGTGGCTGGAGTTTCCAAACCCACTTCTTAGCTGAGGAGAAGCAAGTTGTTATTTCGTTTTGACCATTTATTACTTGAAAACTGTTGGCTTCATATGTGGACACACGACTTCAGTTAAGTCATTGGGTCCTCAAGCCTCAAGAGCAGAGAAGAGATTATTCAGTGCAACCCCATCCTCCCCATGTGGGCATGTCGGGGGCAGCACAGGCATGTCTGTCATCTCCTGTGTCAGCTTAGGATCCCCCTTCCTTGTCAGTTTCATTCACATCCTCCCGTTTCCTCCCTCTCATTAGACTAAGAATTCACTAGTTCCTTCAGATTGCAACAAGTCTTCTTGCCTCGCCTCCTATAACCAAAGCTAAGAGGAGCAACCATGCTGAGCTATGGATGAGTATGGCAGGATTTCTCAGGGATTGCCCTCATCCAAGCTCTTGGGTTCCATCAACCAGAGGCACACATTTGTTTATATTGAAAGGTGGGGCTGGACGTGATGGCTCACTCCTTTGATCCCAGCACTTTGGGAGGCCGAAGTGTGTGAATCACCTGAGATCAGGAGTTCAAGACCAGCTTGGCCAACATGGAGAAACCCCATCTCCATTAATAATACAAAAATTAGCCAGGCATGGTGGTACCTGCCTGTAATGCCAGCTTCTTGGGAGGCTGAGGCAGGAGAATTGCTTGAACCCAGTAGGTGGAGTTTGTAGTGAGCCGAGATCATGCCATTGCACTCCAGCCTGGGCAACAAGAGCAAAACTCTACCTCAAAAAAAGAAAAAGAAAAAGAAAAAAAGCTGAAAAGAGGCCTACTATGTTCTGAACTTCACATACCCTCAAGGGAAGGATTAGGGAGTCAGCTAAAGGACTCTTGGTCTAGATGCCATAGCAGAGCATGGTAAAAATGTTTTCATCAAAAATCAGCCTACATTTATTGAACATCTATTAACCCTTCTCTTGGGAAAAGGGGGGTAGTCTGCAAAAACATCCCAGCCAGCTTCCCTGGTTTCCTGATTGCCTCCTGCCCCCTACAATCCATTCCCTATACAGTAGCCTGAGTGGGCTTTTTAAAACATAAATCATATTACTCTCTAGCTGGAAACCTCCAAGGGCTCCAATTGCACTTAAACTAAAATCCATACCCTTGGTCCATTTTTCTATTGGGTTGTTTGTCTTTTTCTTGCCAGTTGTTAAGAGCCTTTTGTAGATTAGAGATATCAGTCATCCGTACTGCAAACATTCTTCTCAAATCTGTTATCTTCAGACTTTGTATATCACATCCCTGTCATATTAAAGTTTTACATTTTTATAAATTCAAATAGGTCCAGCTTTTCTTTTATGGCTTCTGAATTTTCTGACTTAGAATGGATACCCTTCATAATATGACCATACCTTATCACACCTGGATTTTTCTTCTAAGAGATTTATATTTTATATTTAAGTCCTTGCTCCATCTGGAATTTATTTCTGTATTTGGTCAGAAATGGAGGACTACTTTATTTTCCTCTAAACCAGAGGTTGACGAACTATGGCCAATAGGCCAGTTGCCTGTGTTTGTAAATAAAGTTTTATTGGAACACAGCCATGCCCATTCATTTATGTATTGTCTACTTCTGCTCTGACACTGTCATGGCAGAATTGTGTAGTAGCAGCAGAGACCATAATTTTAGAACAAAGTCTAAATAAGCTCATCCAAACCGCAGCCCATGGGCTTCATGTTGTCCGGGATGGCTTTGAATGTGGCCTAATACAAGTTTGTAAACTCTGTGAACAACATTGTGAGATTTATGCATGGCCTGTTTTTTTTTTTTTTTTTTTTAGCTCATCAGCTCTTGTTAGTGTTTGTGTATTTTATGTGTGGCCCAAGACAATTCTTCTTCCCATGTGGCCCAGGAAAGCCAAAAGATTGGATACCCCTGATCTAAAATATTGACTATCCGGCTCTTTATAGAAAAAGCTTGCCAACCTCTGCTCTAGATGACTAGCCATTGGTACTAGCCTAGTGTTTTAAATAAACCACTTTCTGCCCTCTGAAATGAAATTCTGTCTTTGTAGTAGATGAAATTCGAATGTGTCCTAAGAGCTTTCCCAGGATTTTTCCATTCTGTTCCACTCATCTCTTTGTTTATCTCTCTCTGCCTAAACCACTTAGATTTGATTACAATTAGTTTATATATGGCTAGTCATATCTCTCACCACAATTTTTATTTTTCATTCTTTTCTTACCATCGGAATTCAAGATATTTTTATCCATTTCCAAAAATAATGGAATTCTTATTGAAATTCTAATTAGAATATCATTATGTTTATATATGTTTACTGGGAAGAATATTTTACAATATTAAGTCTTTTTATCTGAGAAAATATATATTTGTTTAGTTCTTGTTTAGGGGTCTTTCAATAAGATTTTATATATTGTTCATACAGGTCTACGTCAGTCAGGGTCTGGAGAGAGAAAGCACACCAGTAATTTAAATGGAAAATTTATGTAAGATTTTAACTAGTAAAATCGTGGCTAACTACTAAAAGAGTTAAAAGAAGACTCTAAGGAAGATAGGAATAGTACTTGCAAGAAGCAGCTGCTATTTCTAGGACTGAAAGAGAGCACGCAAGGATAGAACAGAGAGCCCAGGGTTGAAATTCAGACCTCAATAGTGAGGATACAGTGACCCCAGGAACATATAACTCAGGGTCCAAACTCCTCTTGTAGAAATAGGATCTCACTATGTTTCCCAGGCTGGACTCAAACTCCTGGCTCAAGCGATCCTCCCACCTCAGCCTCCCAAACAGTTGGGGATTACAGACGTAAGCCCTGCTCCTGGCCACCCAAGTTTCTCTTACGTTAAATTTATCTCTAAGTATTTTCAAAGCTTTTTTTAAACCTCTTAACATCTCGTCATTTTTTTCCCATTCTCATATCTGGGTACTTCATGCTAGTAGAGAGTGAAGCATTGATTTTTGTGTATTTGTCTTTACTTCTTTACTAAGTTGTCTCGTTTATTTGACTAGTGTTTCATTAGAGTCTCTTGGGCTTTCTAGGTATTCAAAGATATCAGCACAAATGTGAGAATTTTATCTGCTTTTCTCAATGTTGATGTCAGTGATTTTATTTTATTGTGTCAGTGCATTTCACTAGTTCCTCAGATAATGTAACTTTAGCAAGTTATCTACTCTGCATTCTTTAAAAAGTATTGAATTCCCTCTGTTCTTATTTTTTGTCTCGTAAATATGTCTAATTCTGAGAGATGTGTATGGATACCTCCAACTCTTACTTTGTTTTCATTAAAATCTTGTGTTTTTGTTTTTGTTTTGAGACAGAGTTTTGCTTTTGTTGCCCGGGCAGGAGTGCACTGGCGCGGTCTCGGCTCACTGCAACCTCTGCCTCCCAGATTCAAGCGATTCTCCTGCCTCAGCCTCCCAAGTAGCTGGGATTACAGGACTGTGCCACCACGCCTGACTAATTTTTGTATTTTTTGTAGAGATGGGGTTTCTCCATCTTGGTCAGGCTGGTCTTAAACTCCCAACCTCAGGTGATCTGCCCACTTCAGCCTCCCAAAGTGCTGGGATTACAGACGTGAGCCAGTCCACCTGGCCAAAATCTTGTATTTTAAGCTCTTTTTTTCCCTTATGTATTTAACTGTTGTGTTGTATGGTGCATATAGGTTTATGGATATTATATCTGCTTTATAAGCTGTGGTTTTTTTACATTATACGATGTCATTCTCCATTCTTTTTCATACCTTCAGCCTTACATTTCATTCTTCCTGAGGTCCACATTGCTCCTTCTGCTTTCTCTTTTGCTTGGTTATGCTTCATCTATGCTTTTCATTTTCACCCTCCTTTGTCAGTTTCTCATTGTAGTATCAATTAATGTAGCTATCCTCTAGAGTTCCTCCAGGAGTTTCACAATTACTGTGTTTTTAGTCTCCAGAATTTCTGGTTGTTGTGTCTAGTGACTCTCAGTAGCCCTGAATGCTACCTTTGTTCAGAAGTAAGCATTGCACATCCACGCTGCAATTTCCATCCTAATTTATCCCTGAATTGGCCCTGGAATTAGAGCCCTACAGAGTAGGGTAAGTGCTTTAGCAGTGGACCCCAAATAAGACTCCAGCCTTTGTCCCTTATTACCTTGGACATGCTTCATCTTATTTTTGCTCATGTTGACCCAACCTCTTGCTTGATACAAAGACAGAAATGACCAGCAGGGTCCTCTTCCTTTCTGCTTACATTAATACCTTCCGTGTGTTGAGTTCTGGTTCTGTGGCAATAACTTTGCATACCCTGTATACATTGTCTGTCTTCATTCTCACAAGAATCCTGGAAAATAGATTGCTGTCTGTGGTATGTGGGTGAAGAGAGTTAGGTAGCCTGCCTATGGAAACACAGCCTATAAGTAGCAGAGATGGAACTTGGCTTTTGTTCCATTTTACCTCATATCCTGCTTTTTCTGTGTCCAGAGTCTCCCAGCCCACAATACGTTACTGAGATTGGGGCTTGTGGGTGGATAGACTGGGACCTGTGCTGAGATTGGGGACTGTGTGTTGACAGCAGCAGAAAGCCAAGGCATTCCAGAATGACCCAATAATGGCTACTTACCAGCTTCAGCAGACTTCACTATAACGTCTACTTGTCCTTAACATCTTTACTCCTCCATGACTGAGAAATCAGGTAGTAGTGTTAAACATCTGAAAATTCAGGAAAAAAATTATCAGAATATTGGGAATTATGTAGATGTAAGAGTATAAACTCTCATCTCCCCCTCCCCAACATGCCATTGACAGATCCTCCTTCGGGGGATCGTCAGAATCATCCACACACAGAGTTCTTGGGACTGTACGAAACACTAGCATAAAAGAACCTCAAGGTGTGCTGTCTTCTTCCTTGAGAGTTTTACACTTCAGTTAGAACATGTGCCCCCAAAAGAACAATCTTAAAAAGGTAGATGGCACGAAGCGTGGGAAGGTACTACAGTAAGTTTCTCGGAAGGTCAGAGGTGATGTTCTCCCAGGGAAAGATTTAAGGGGATAACGCACTTGAGCTAGGCATAAAGGGAGATAAGAAACTGAGCAAGTGAAAAGAAAATTCTGAGATGAGAGCAACGAGAGCCAAAGCATGGGGGGAGGAATATGTCACATAGAGAAGGAACAGAGAGCAGACCAAGTTGGTCAAGGACGAGGGTTATGGTGGAAGAGAATGCTGAGGTTAGTTTGGTGCAGATCAACCTCTGGTTAAAGACTTTGGCCCATGTCTTGCAGGAAGCAAGAAGCATGTCTTTTATCTTAAATGTATCTGAACGTAATTTTATAGTGCTTTTTTTTAACCTTTAGCATTTCTTAGAATGGTGAAACCAGGTATACAAGAGTTGCTTAGAGATATTAATTTCACAGTGGCATACCTGGTGGATTGGAGTGGTGTGAGAAAGAGCAGTTTAGTGACCATATGAGAACAAAAACAAATGTTTTCAAAAAGAAAAACTTTAAAGGGCCCATCATTTGGTGGGGAGGAATGGTTAGCTTTATATGTTATCAAGTAAATGCAAATCAAAACAACTCTTAAGTTACCCTTCCTTACTCCTGAAGTGCAAAAAGATCTTAATGGTATTCCATGTTGTCAGAGGAAGCATGTTGACTCTCTCATAGGCTGTTAGTCGGAGTAGCAGACTTTTCAGGGTAGAAATGTGGACCATGCTTTTCCAAAATATCTGAGCCCTTTGACCTGTTATCCTCTGAAGAATTAATCCTAACTGAGGACATAAGGATGTGTATAACATTTTTCAACACAAAAATCTCCATTGTAGCATTGTTTATAATAACAAAAAAAAAAGTCACTTAAATGTTAAGGGATGGGGATTTGTTAAATGAACGATGGTGCCATGATGGTCCATTCATATGGCTGAGTACCATGTAGCTACTGAAAGTGATGTCTGTGACTGGCAGCTGAGATGGGAAGATGTGCATGAGAGAGTATGCTCATCTTTACACATTGATTTCCAATACCACCTCTGTCATGAAATAAGCATCTAAATATGCAAGGATCCATTTCTGTGCTCTTGGTTCTGTTCCATAGATCTAGTTGTCCATCTCTGTGCTGACACTGTCTTAATCACTATGGCTTTATGGTAGGTCTTAATACCCAGTAGGTCTAAGTCCTCCTTAATGGCCACTATGTGAAGGACAGATTTGGGTGAGGGGGACAGAGTGAAAGCAGGGAGACCACTGGGGACACAGGTGCAGCAATCAAAAGTAGCCATGGGCTGGATGGTGGCTCACGCCTGTAATCCCAACACTTTGGGAGGCTGAGGTGGGTGGATCACTTGAGGTCAGGAGTTTGAGACCAGCCTGGCCAACATGGCAGAACCCCATCTCTACTAAAAATACAAAAATTAGCCAGGTTTACACCTGTAATCCCATCTACTTGGGGAGGCTGAGGCAGGAGAATTGCTCGAATCTGAGGGGCAGAGGTTGCAGTGAGTCGAGATGGTGCCACCGTACACCAGACTGGATGACAGAGCAACTCTGTCTCCAAGAAAATAAAAAAGTAGTCATGGTAGTGAAAACGTTTCTGAAAAAATTGAAGTTACTGTTTGGCAAAGGCCAAGATATTAAGGGGCAATATTTAGAAGGTCTTCTCCCAACATATTGGCAGCTTAGTAAAATGTCTTAGATCATGGAACAACTCTCAAACCAGTTTTATAATTATCAAGACAGAGAAATCAGTTTTCAGTGGGATGTTGAATATAAGGTGGGTCACCTGTATCTTCCATTGACACAGAAGACGTACATCCTCCTCCCCACGACTGCCATGTTCCATCCGCCTCTCAACCACGCCTCCGGAAAGTGTAAATCTTCTCGTATAGTTCTTGCCGTTATAAACACCATGAATTAAGACTCCAACATTGACTCCAGCCAGTGAGGCAAAAAGCAGGACATGGCTGCTCACACAACAAACGTGAACAAGTCCCAGGTGGCTGTGCCTTTTTAGAAGAACTAATAAATGATTTCAAGGGATTTCTCTCCTTTCATGAAAATGAAATGTAAGTTCAGCAAGTAGGTGGTAGAAGCCTTGCCGACATGGCTGAAAAATTCTACGGACGAGGCGAGTAAAGGTCAGAGAGAGAAAATGGTCCAGAACCTAAAAGAATTTTTCAAGCATTTTCTACACTGTTAAAGAACTGTAACAGGTCAGTAATGACATTCTTAAATTTGAACTGTTCTAGGATTTAAGACTGTACCTTCAGAAATTATGATCAAGCCACAGCTTGGAAAACTCACTGATTCTATAACAAAAAATTATGTAAAGTCTAACATACGAAAGCAGCTGTCTATATTGTTAATAAGAAACCAAATGAAGAATAAGCCATAACATCTTAAAGTTACCTACGGTGAAAAGGAGGAGGAAGAGAATAGCCACGATGGGCATGAGATAGGCCTGAATATCTTCTCTGAATATGCCTTATTTTGTACATTTGACTTTGGGCATATGTAAATATTTGCAGAGGTATAAATCAAAAGTAAAATTTAGAAAGCCATCCTTCAAATCAAATGAAGGAACCCAATGGTGTATCCAGTGGATGGTGTTATCAGAGAAGGAGCCATCTAAAGTATTTTAAAGTGTGGTAATTTGATGTACATCCTTTAGGACAAAAAGGCCTATAAAAAATAATAAGCTATTTTCAGTAATGATATTGCTGATGACTGGATTTTTGTTTTTCTGGGACTGTTGGGTGTCAGATGTGGGATAAAGCAAGTAAGTATTTACATTATTGTCATGGAGAACTGGGATTTTTTAGCATGAAGAAAAGAAGATATAGCTGAGGGATCAATAAAATTAAAAACTTGTAACTCTGAATTTGAATGAGAGGTATCAATATAAATTTATAATATATTTTATCTTAAAATTTATAAATGCCTATATAGTTATATAATTTTATAGCTCTGTGTGTGTGTGTGTGTGTGTGTGTGTGTGTGTGTGTATAATTTTTGCTGTGTTCACTGCAAAGACTCGGAAATGGTGGCTAACCTATTGGCAGTGACCAACACTGACTCCAAATCTAAATACTGCTTCTCACTAAAAGGACCCAAGGCTTTTTGGAGAAATGGCTAATTTCAAATCTGAGGAAGGAAATAGACAAGATGAGCCTGAAACATTTTGTCACATCAAAACCCAAGAATGAGCCGGGCATGGTGGCTCACACATGTAATCCCAGCACTTTGGGAGGCCAAGGCAGATGGATCACAAGATCAAAAGATCGAGACCATCCTGGCCAACATGGTGAAACCCTGTCTCTACTGAAAATACAAAAATTACCTTTGCGTGGTGTTGTTTGCTTGTGGTCCCAGCTACTCGGGAGACTGAGGCAGGAGAACCGTGTGAACCTGGGAGCAGAGGTTGCAGTGAGCCGAAATTGCACCACTGTTGCACTCTAGCCCAGTGACAGAGCAAGACTCTGACTCAAAAAAAAACAAGGATGCATGAGTCAACTTGAAATGTCATTAGCCAAAGGTAACACAAAATGATTACCAAAAATAATAATAACTACCATGAATTTCAGTGGATTGAAATGCACGGATCAAATATGCCTAAATCCATGAGTTTATAGTGATTCAAAATGAATAAACAAAAACCAAAAACTCAGGTAACCAAATGGGGGGAAATTTTCATCTATAAAGTATTTTAATGTTTTTAATAAAAAAAAGGAAAAAGAGGAGGAGAAAAAGGAAGAGAAAGAATGATAGAATTCAAAGATGCCCATTTTGTGACCCTTATAGAATTAATGGATGTAAGCAATGATGAAAAATAACTGTTCACTTCAAGAAAAGAGATTCAAGCAGGCAGTGAATCCCCCGATAGAGACACATACAACCACCTGTAACATCGTCTTGCCTAAGAAGTTAACCCTGTCAAGCCATTGAATCTACCCACGGGCTTAACAGAGAGAAAGGAGACAGCAGAACAGATAAACACTACCATAAAAATGCAATCTGCAAAATCAGACTGTGTGAAACTCTATGGCACTCATGACCCAATTTCTTCAACAACGACAGTTTTTAAAAAATCCAGGACAAAAGGAGGTGGAAAGGTCACCTCCCTGATTAAAGAGACTTAAAAAGACCCATCAGCCTTATGGGATCCTAACTCAGAGTTCAAACGTAAAATGTATGGGACAGTGAGAGAAATTTGAATACTGCTCGGATGTCAGATGACATGAAGGAACTCGTTTTAGGTGTGATCATGGTATTATGGTTATGTTTTTAAATTGTATTATTGTGTTTTAGAGATGCATGCTGAAATAGTTACAGATGAAATGAGAAGTCAGATTTGCTTCAAAATAATCAAGTGAAGGAGAGTGGGAGGAATAGATGAACCAAGGCTGGCCTTGAATGGCCAGTGACCCAGGCAGAGCTTGATCACTGTTGAAGCTAAGCGATGAATACATGGAGGTTTGTTATTTTCAATAACAAAAAAATTTCAGGCATAATTTATACAATTTCATATACTGTACGATTACATATGTCTGCATATATGTTTAAAAATTCCAAGCATGTCTTTCTTTTTTTTTTTGTTTTTTTGAGACAGAGTCTCACTCTTGCCCAGGCTAAAGGGCCATGGTATGATCTAGGCTCAGTGTAACCTCTGCCTCCCGGGTTCAAGCAATTCTCTGCCTCAGCCTCCGAGTAGCTGGGATTACAGGCACCCACCACTATGCCTGGCTAATTTTTATATTTTTAGTAGAGACTGAGTTTTACCTTGTTGGCCAGGCTGGTCTCAAACTCCTGACCTTGCAATCCACTCACCTCGGCCTCCCAAAGTGCTAGAATTACAGGCAGGAGCCACCGTACCCAGCCAACATATCGTTCTTTAAGAAATAACCCACCTGCTCTCTTTAAGTTCACATCTGTCCCATCGCTGGCTCCCACTTTTTCTCCGTTAATTGCTTTTCTTGCCTCTGCATCGATAGGTGATTCTGATGGACGTGCAGAAGGGCTGGAAGATCGGGCAAGTCTGCTGCATCCATATTTACCCCATGCATGCTGCATTCCAGCTCTGTTCTCACCCCAAGAGTGCATGTACTATGTAGCTTTGATTTTTGCAGATCCCGTCAATCTCGTGTGCAGTAACATAGCATTTATTTTAGCAGCATAACTTTGTTCAATAGCTTTGTAAGTCATTTGAGTCCAAAGTTTGCACAATCATTAATAGTCTAAAGGGTTAACTCAAAATTTCCAGCTACACTTTCTTGTACTGTGTAGGGAAATCATACATCATAGTAATGACAGAGATGAGAGTTTGTGAAGCCCTCTTTGTAAATTTCCGAACCAAAGACGTGTTCAGAGGCATGGCCTGAGGCACAGAAGGAGAATTTTATCATGTACCGCCTCATTTTGTTCTTTGAACACAGATAATCTCGTGCACCTGTCCTTAGCGGAAACTATACTTTCTGCTTTCATTTTCCTTCGGCAATCCAGTTCGTTTGGTGGTAGCTTGGTTTTCTGGCTAGCAGGAGTTGAACTGGGGACAGGACCCTGGGGAGTTTCCACATCCTGATCTTCTAAGACACCCATGAAGGAATCTCTCATGGGCAGGAGAGTATTAAGAGGCTCTTCCATATTGCCCACATGGGTCCATCTCCTGAGAACCATTTGCCACGGCATGCTCATGGCTGCTGGGTCAGCAGGGGTAGAATACACTTGGTCTCTACCTGTCTGATCCATCTTACCCAAAATTCCTGACCTGAGAACAATGTTTCATAAAACACAACACAGTTCAGCCAAAGGGCTAGGGAATAAATAGCCACCCAGTTGGTGAGAAGTGGAAGGTGAAAAGCAGTCTCACAATTTTTATCTCTACAGAAAATGGATCTGGAGACTTTGAACCCCCGCCCCCACACCAACCCCACAAATTTAAGTCCCCAGGCCCGGGTGTCTCTAATTCTTCACACTGGAAAAGTTAGAAGCCTCAGGACCAGTGGCAACTACAAGTGTCTCTGGATGTTCAACTCATTAAACTCTGTGAAAGCAATTTGACAGCATCTGGGATGTGTTTTGTCATTAGGGGTGGGATTGGCACTATGATTTATTTTAGCCAGGAAGAGGTGTGTGTGAAGGTGTCTGCATGCAGGGGTGTATGTTTCAAATGTAGGTGTCACTGAGTTTCTGTTAACGGATGGGTGCGAGTTTTTTGAGGGCTTCATTACTATTTTTGTTTCATGTTGGTCCTACGGAAGAAATGCCCCTAAGCCCCAGGACTTTGATTCATCTGAAAACTCTGTGCTACTCTCCAATGTCACTGGAATTGTCCAAGGTCCTTTCCTTCCTCAAAACCATGGGCCCTTTTGGCCGTGATTATTCAGAGCAGCCAGAGAAAAATCATCTCTGAAATTTACATTTCCCTTTCCTTTTACCAAGAGAAGCAAGTTGTCATTCTAATTAAACAACAGCTTCATTACAGGATGCGAGGAATAAAACCTTTGAATTAACTTTTACTAAATTCTAGTTTAAATAAAGTCTTGCAAATAATTACTTTTGTATAAATTATTTACCCATTAATTCTGTATTTGAATTTGGGGGAATTCAAATACGTTTTCCGGCAAGTGCTTCATGATAAATGACTTGTGTAATTAGTAGTAAACGTGTTATTCTTATAATTTCTAATGTATAATAAGCAGAGCTCAGACATTTCTGTTTCACATGTTCCCTTTAAACCCTTTATCGCCCTTAAAAAAAAAAAGTCTTGTTTAATAGATCACAGACATGATCTTTTAAACTGTTTTCAGTAGTTATGCAAAATCTTCACAAAAGTACTGGTAGGCGGACTACAGGCACTTCTGGACTTTAATCAGCCATGAGAGTAGACAGGATTTAGAAGTCATTTCTCAACTCGGGATCACCTGCAGAAAATGAAAAAGTCCCAGGGAAGACTGCTGAGTATAAAATGCCATTGTGTACATAGACTTTTATGGACTCTGAAAAGCCCTTTGACTCCTTGGAAATAGAAGCGATGTTGGAAGTGGAAAGAGTAGAAAAATTCGTGTGACATGTGCATGTGAACACAGCACTGATGTTTAGGCTTGAAAAAGAGTGAAGAGGTCCGGGAAGGGGGCTCGTAGCCACTGAAAATCTTAACTGCTCGCCCAGAGGGGCTGGGCCGAGACCTTGAGTGGGAGGGAAAGGGCATCGCGATCAGCGAGAGAGACTTTGAACTATTTACCGGCGACATTGACTTCAGAACCCCAAACCAGGCAGCAATAAACCAGGAAGTGGAGCAAGGTAGGAAAAATGGGCTTAGCATGAGGATGAAGAAACCATATTGAAAGGAAGCCCGATAAAGGATAACTCCTTTTCCAAGGAAGCCGCCTCTGTGAGCCTCCCTAGTGCAGCAAAACCAAGATGGGCCGGGGCTGAGGGGGAGGTGTGCACAGCGTGGACAGTTCCTGTTGGTGGATGGAGCTTCCTGCCCTGCCTGTGCCACTTCTTATTATTTAACATTTCATAGGTACAGAAACTGAGGCCCAGACCTCACTTAACCTCTCTGGGTCTCGTTTCTTTGCCTATAGAATTGGGGGTTGGAATGACTGACCTTAAGAACCCTTGTAGATGCAACATTCTACGATTCAATGATGATGTCTTTTTGTTTTGAGGCAGAGTCTTGCTTTGTCGCCCAGGCTGGAGTGCAGTGGCATGATCTTGTCTCACTGCAACCTCCACCTCTGGGTTCAAGCGATTATCCTGCCTCAGCCTCCAGAGTAGCTGGGACTACAGATGCACGCCACCACCACACTCGGCTAAGTTTTGTATTTTTAGTAGAGGCAGGTTTTCGCCACATTGGCCAGGCTGGTCTTGAACTCCTGACCTCAGGTGGTCCACCCACCTTGGCCTCCCAAAGTACTGGGATTACAGGCATGAACCACCACACCTGGCCAGTAATGAGGTCTTAAGAGAGAAGAACTTGGCTTTCCAAAAGGATTCCAGTCAGGAGAGCATTATCTTAAAGAGCTTTTTTCCTCCCTTTATTCCCAAGCGTCGTGCACTTCTGAGTAGTCAGCCACCCATACATCCATCACAGATTGTCCAGAAAACAGGGAAGAACCCATTTCGTTGGAGATGACTGGAAAAAGCAAAAGTGAATGACAGACCTGTGGCCAGTGAGGCACGTAACAGTTGAGTTTTTACATTTACACTGTTACAAAAAACATAAAACAAACATATTTTTGAGGTAAAAATATGTTTATATTTTTATAACATAGTCAAGTAGCAAAAGAAAGGAGCCAGCAGTCTCCATGACAGTCCAAGATGGCCCTTTGACTGGATCAGGGCAGTGAGCTGTGTGTGGCACCATGGGGATGGAAGCCTCCTGCAGCTGGCCATCATAACCTGCTAATCACACTGACAGCCCCAGTATACATAGTGGGAGATAAACTACAGCCTGGAAATTGGAGTTGAGCCTGCATCATGTTATGGGGTTAGCACATGGGCTTTACTGGCCCCCCGCGAGCCACTCCAGGTAGCTCTGAGCCTCCCATTCATGTTTATGTACCACCCAAATGACACCCCATTAACGGTACATGCATGTGCCAGCTTTGCCTTGTCACCACTGCCTAGAAGTTCTTAAATGTCTCAAACCTGCCTCCTCACAGGCTTGAACCTTCATTAATACTTCCATTCAGGGCGAATGCAGTCTGCTATTTAAAAAAAAAAAATCAAATGGCTCTGATGAGAGGATGCATGTGACTTGTCAGATGTGGCCATTTTGTCATTCCCGAAGCCGACACCCAGGTGAAAATGCAGCTGTGTTCCAGCAGCATGTGCCAGGTGTCATGAAAGCCATTGCCATATGATCAGTTTCCTCCCTGGATTGATGTGTTTCCGAAGAAAGGCTGCTGTGGTTTGTCCAGTCTCACTGGCACTGGTCTGTTGTGGTTATAAGGCAACAAGAAACTGGAAGATTGGGGGCGGGAGGCACTGAGTTCAGTGTGAAAACTTTGACCTTGACGTTGCAGTTGCAATGGAGGAATCATTCCATGCTTCGTGGTATAAAAGGGATCTTTTGTGTGTCCTGAAGCCATATCACAGACAGTCTGACCAAGTGATATATTGAAACAATGTCATAGGGTTTGTTTCAAAAGATCGGCCCTTCAAATATTCAAATATGCCTTGACTATAATCTTAAAAAAAAAAAAAAAAAAGAGAGAGAGCGAGAGAAAGGACCATCCTAATTCTAAGCTGAATGTTCTTATACTAAAGAATATCTTCAGCTTGTTAGCACAATCAGAATCGCCTTGAGCTTTTTAATAACACAGAAGCACATCCCTGCCCTCTTCCATCCAAATCTTCAGGAACAAGAGCTGCCAGAATCTGCATTTTCAGCAGGCTCCCAGACGGTCCCACCGTGTGGTCAGGATTGAGGACCGCTGGCATGCTGTGTCGTGGTAGAGCTGGATATTTTTATCACACAGCTTGTTTGGTTCTTACCATAGCCTGTGAGGCAGGAATGGTCTCCATTTTACTGATGAGAAATCAGAGAGACTCAGAAAGTTCCACCACATTGCCTAAGACCACAGATTGCGTAAGTAGCGAAGGCAACCTCGATTCTCGCCCTGGGTGCTGGCTTCACGGGCATTCAGTTTGTGCACTTGTAGGGATTCTGGTGCTTAGCAGCAAAATGCTTGCTTCAGTGCTCTGCCACCACCATCTCGAAGTCTGTGATGGTTTTTTTTGACAAGGACACCACATTTGACTTTGCATTGGGTCGTGGAAATTATGTAGTCAGTTCTGCTGTCTAGACCTGTGCCCTGTGTTGCTTCAACCCTATTAAATCTACGCTGGCGAGTAGAAAGTATTTCTTTCCAAAGCGAATCCCAGCTCTGGAGTTGTTGGCATAAGTGTGCCAGAATGGCAACTTAGGAGACAGTCATGACAATACATAGTAATGCTTTCATATGTTGAGCACTGTGGCATGGGCTTTTCACAAATCATCTCACGCAATCCTCACAAAAACCTAGTATAATTACTGTCCCCATTTTATAAGTGAGGACACCGAGGCAGAGAAGTCACAGAGGTCACGTTGTATCTGTCTGTGACAGTGGATTCTGGAGATGGCATTCCCACATTCAGATCTCAGCTCTGCCATTTATCAGCTGTGTGACCTTAGGCAAGTTACTTGACATGTCTGACTTTCAATTTCCTTACCAGTAAAATGGGGCTGTTAATGAATGCCTCCATGAGTTAATTGTTTTGAGAATTAAATGAATTAATGTGGACAAAGTGCCTAGCACATAATAGATACTCAATGAATGTTGGGTCCTTTAACAACCTTTGCACTCAAGGATATTACCCATTACATACCGAAATAGGTATTTAAATGGTACCTTACTTAAGGATCTGAAGTGTTTTCACAGCACTGGATAATATAGTCAAGGTGCAATTAGCCATACATTATAATATTTTTAAGTGATTCAAGTGACACTTCTTATGTCTAAGTGTAATCTTTCCCACTTTAGCATTTATCATAGTTTAATAACTACTGAATGCTGTTGAATTAAAATACGATTCTGTCTGGGGATATGTTGACCCTTAGCATGATAAAACTCATCCAAGGCTCAGCTAGAGCCTGGGAAAGAAAGCTCGCCACAGCAACTGAATTCACACACTCTTTGGAAGACAGGAAAAGACCGTAAGTAAAATGGAGAGCCTGTGACCTTTGGGAAACGAGGCAGCTTCACACCTACGCAGGCTAGGAGCTTACCGTGGTATTTCTGTAACATTTTACAGAGGCTTTTTGTTTTGTTTTGCATTTCTTCCTTACTTCATTAATTCATTTAATCTACCCAACATCTTGGGTGGTAAAAGGGAATGTAGTGTTAAGACCTTCTTTGCAGCTGGGGGCAGTGGCTCACACCTCTAATCCCAGCACTTTGGGAGGGCAAGGCAGGTGAATCACCTGAGGTCAGGAGTTCAAGACCAGCCTGGGCAACATGGTAAAACCCCATTCTCTACTAAAAATACAAAAATTAGCCAGGTGTGGTTGCACATGCCTCTAATCCCAGCTACTCGGGAGGCTGAGGCACGAGCATTGCTTGAGACCCCAGGAGGTAGAGGTTGCAGTGAACTGAGACCATGCCTCTGTGCTCCAGCCTGGGCAATAGAGTGAGACTCTGTCTCAAAAACAAAACAAAACAAATACAAGACCTTCTTTAGTTATTCCCTCTATGTATATGCCAGAGTAGACTTACTATGTGCTTGTATCTTGTGTTTGCCATACATACATTCACTCATGGAGTTCTCATGTGACTTGTATGATAAGTAAAGCCACCCATTTTATAGATGAGAGGACTGAGGCTCAGAGGATACAGTTAATTTGCCTGGTGGCAGAGGTATTCAAACCCAAGGGGGGCTGGCCAGCATCTGCAATGCTTAAGTCCCTTTCATTCTTTCCACACCCACAGACACACGATTTTCTTGTTCTTTGATGGAAAGGAAGAAACCAAACATGTGGGGGGTCAGTATTGGTGACTGAAGGACTATAAGCTGGCTCAGAATAGCACCAGAATGTTTGAATGTCTCTGTGAGCTGGCTTGAACACATGACACAGTCAAATGTACCATCATTTTAAATTATTCAAAAGCCGTGAAACATTGGTTTTTCGAAGTGGCTATTTTTCTTTTCTTTATTGTTCGTTGTTCTTCCTGCTCCACACTGTGAAGTGTGCCAGCTCAATTCAGGGCATGTGGTCTTCTAGGTGGTGAGCCATCTTGGTTCAACAGTCTCATGGGATCTCTTTCTGCCTTGAGTATCTCAGATTGGTTCCAAAGCCATGGAGCTTGATTTTCCCATGACCATTCACTGGGTGGCGATTTAATGTTTTGTAGAGCCCTGGGAGGTCCCTGAAATGATTTTAGTAAAAGACTCCTTCACTCCTCAGAAGAGTTCCCTGGTGAGGGAGAACAGGGAAGGAGAACTGGGAGACCAGATGAAAATTTCTCACTGTGCAAGACAAAGTGTATGCGTGCCTGTGTGTGAGTGTGTGGGAGTGTGTTTGCATTGAATCCAGCAGAGAGAAGGCATGGACCCACACACCAACCATGTGTAATGTGGGCTCCCAGACTGGGTCCTCAGAATGTTGGGAATTAGATGTTAGACAAAAATACTCTAGCTATTTCAAAGAACTTTAGAATCCCGACCAAAAATGAAGATCCTCTGTGGCACAATGATTCAGAGTTTCCTCTGTAGTGTTGATGTGATCATAGACCTTTTTGGGAAGTAATGAAATCTTGGAGCTCTCACCTCACCTCAGGGAAAATTTACCCATGCAGTGCACGTCCCCACACACGCAGACACACACACACACACACATGCACGTGCATGTACTTTTGCCAATAATACCAAGTAATTAATGGGATTTGTGGGCTACTCTGAACCATTGCTCCATGGACTTACTTATCTGTCTCTCTTTCTCTTTTTTTTTTTGGCGGGGGGGGGGTGTGTTGGTTTTAGTTTTGTATTTTTGTAGAGACAGGGTCTCACTACATTGCCAAGGTTGGTCTCAAACTCCTGGGCTCAAGCAATCCTCCTGCCTTGGACTCCCAAAGTACTGGGACTATCATTGTGAACCACCATGCCCAGCCCCTGTCTTTCTCTTTTCATCTATTTCTCTTTTTATACACTTAGAAGTCAAAACAGGGCAGAATTCTGTTTTCTGTAGTTTTCCCCTGCTGTATTACATCATCAGCCTTTTGATGATGGTGCTATAAAATCTTTGTAATGGTCCCTATTAATAGCTATGTAGTATCCCATCCAGTATCTGTCTCAGAGTTTTCCTAAGTACTCCCCTATTGCTGGCACTAAGGTCATTGCACTCTTGCTCTTTTAAATAACATTTCAGCAAATGATTTGCCAATATCATTCCTATTTCCCACTCAAGCTGCAAAACCTTTTCCTTTCTCTTGAAGTATCCTAGTGATCATCACTTGCATTTACTCAATTTAAATGTTCTTGCATCTAACCTTTCTGCCTGCCCAGGAAACATCATCTTTATCGCTTCATTTGGATGTTTGGTTTATTCCCATCTTGCCACCTTCAGTTATTCTTTTTTTTTCCTCTTGTGCCTTTGGTTTTCCCCTTTCCTGGACTCCTTCCTTTTCACCAGGTGTGCTCAGGTACCCTCTTCTGGATAAATCTCTCTTGCCTCTATGAATTTGTATGTGTGAGTTCTCTTGCTGGGATGCTCTTTCCTCTTGCCTATATCTGGGAATTTCTATCAAGCTTGAGACTAAGAAAAGACTTCTTTTAAGAAGGTGGCTTCAGGATCAGATGGGGAAGAATGTAGCTTTCTACAGACTCTGTTTATTTTGGTGAGCTGGGGACAGAAGGCTGATAGCGATCTGTGCCCACGTTTAAGGATCTCAGCTTGTGTAGAGGTGGACATCTTGGCATCTTTGTCAGATCCTGAAGCAGAACCAGAACTATCATTGTGTTTAGAATTGGGCTGACATCAAACCAAGTCTCAGCTGCGCCGTTACTAACCCTGCGCCCTTCTATCTGTCACTGAACAGCAGTTTCTTCATCTGTAAAGGGATTAATGAGATATTATTTGGCTTGGTGCTGAGCCCCATAGCTAGTGAGTCATAAACAATTTCTCTCTTCCATTATCAGCTTTCATGCCCCAGCAATGTCTAGACTCACGAAGGGCTCATAGTAGACACTCAATAAATATTTGCTGAATGAATAAACACGGACGGATAGCTCAGAGGTGTGGGCACCAGATCTCATCTGCATCCTTGCCTGTTGCCTGCTGCAGCCCCAGGCGATCTGTATGTGAAGCAGAAAAGTCTGTGATTGCAAGTGCACAGGCGGCCAGGCAGCAGCTGTCTCCAGATAAGGGGGTGGCACCGTGCCAAGTACTGAAGGTCTCTCCACAGAGGCTCAGTAATCATCACAATCCCTCACGGAATTCCTCTGGAGAATGCCTCTCTTCTCGAAACATGTGACACTTCACAAACATCGTCTCAGTCATCTTTGCCACATGGCTGGGCGGGGGCAAGGTGCCACAGGACACCCCAGATGCCCCAGGGGCACACAGCAAAGGAGGGCCAATAATGAAAAAGGAGGGGGTGGGGTGGAGGCAGCACGTGTCCTCATTTTACAGGTGGACAATGGCAGAGAGGTTTCAGTGCCTCACAGAGGAAGCAAATCCAAGATTTCTTGTCCCAAGGTCTAGACTTTATCTGTAGTGCTCCCATGAATGGAAAAAATTCCCACCAAATGGCCACTGTGAGATGAGAGACAAAGAGAGATGGAACCACGCAGTCCCAGGATGCTTACAAGCCAAGATTTCAAGTCCCTGGACTCTGTAAAACTCAGTACCAAGTTCTTAAAACCTCATATACCAAGAATGTCCTAAAACTCGCCAGCCGAAGTTGTGATGACATGACACCAAGCTGCTGGCTAAACCTGAGTTCCCTGGCGAGACTATGCCATGCTACCCTGTGAAGGTACTGTGCGCCTTTCCCTTGTGGCACTTGGCTAATTTGTAATTATTTGCTTAGAGTAATTACACATATAATCTCTGTCTCCCTGACCGGACCAAAAGCACTATGAGGTCAGGAAACAATGACTACCAAGCTTAGAACACCTAGTGCATATTTGTTGAATGGCTGAATTTGTTATAAAATTTAAATAGGAAAGGAAGACACCAGCCAGAAATCAAATTACAGGCGAGAAAACACCTTGTACCAGGATGCGAAGGCATTTTTTAATGGTAATGTTTCCATAACTTTACTTCTGGTTGCTACCGAAAGTTTTCTTTTTTTTTAAACAGGATCTCACTCACTCTGTTGCCCAGCCTGGAGTGCAGTGGCACCATTTTGGACCAATGCAACCTCCGCCTCCTGGGTTCAAGTAATTCTTGTGCCTCAACCTCCTGAATAGCTGGAATGATGGGCCTGCGCCACTATGCCTGGCTAATTTTTGTCTTTTTCATAGAGACGGAGTTTCACCATTTTGGCTAGCCTGGTGTCAAACTCCTGATGGCAAGTTGTCTGCCCACCTTGGCCTCCCAAAGTGGAGGGATTACAGGCATGAGCCACTGTACCCAGCAGCTACCTACAGTTTTAAAATGATATTAATTCTGTGTCAGGCAGAATTAATGGTATACATTTCTACAGCTCCGTGAGGCCAGGGATGCTATCCGTCTTGCTCATCCATTGTATCCTGGGGGTGAGCATAGTGTGAAATACAAACTATGTACTAAATAAATATTTGTGGAAGGGTGGATAGAAGGACCTCACAGATGCTTTAAAATTCATCAATCCATGCCCCATTAATTAAGAATATTGCATAATTAAGACATAGTCTAATTGTGTTTTTCCTTTCTATTTTATTTATTTATCTTGTATCTATCGTTATTGCCTGCTTCATTTAGGGGGAAAAAAGTGCCAACAAGATAAGTCTATTTCACACTATTCTTTCACTCAAGAAATCTTCATTGAGTGCATACTGAGGGATATGAACAGGATTAGGATATGGAGATAAAATGGGAGGAAAACAGTGCCCAGTGTCTTTCTTCATAGATTGCATTGTTGAAATGATATTGGCTAAACCAGTCAATAGAATTTGGAGTCGTTTGTAAAATATGTAAAAGTGAGCTTTTGCTGCGTAACAAAGCACCCTGAAACTTTCTATATTGAAACAACAACCACTTACTTAATTTGTGATTTTGTGGGTTGGCAATTTGATCTGGGTCATCTGAGTTGTTCTGCTGCTGCCCTGAGTGAGGCGAAGTTAATCACAGCTGGGCTCATTTGTCAACAGGTAAGTTGGCTGGGGACTGACTGACCATCAGCCTGGTGCCTCAGTTCTATTCCAGGTGGCCTAGCCACTGGGACTCACACAGTGTCACTTGTGCCATCCTCTAAGGCTGAAAGAAAGGCATGAGGCCAGCCCAGATCCCAGGTAGAGAAACAGACTCCACCTGTTGATGGAATGAGTTACAAAGTATTGTGATCATGTGTTTAATCAGATATAACATCTTTACCAAAACTGTTTTAAGTCCTATAGCTTACTTTAGTGGAATTCACTTCTATATAAACTAAGTGTGATAATTAAAGAGCTAGAAAGCTGCCAGGAGTTTTATATCACAGTACTTTTTGCTATTTTAGATTCCTTAATTTAGACAGTCTATCTGCCCTCCCCCTAATTTCCCATTAGAGTGATGCTATTATTCATTTTCACCTCCGGGAGGTAGGGATGGCTTCATAACAGTACAGTCACAAGGGCAGTGCTACTGGCTGGTGGGCAGGTGCCCTGTTTGCCCTGCCTTGTCTTACATTATGCCACACATTCTGCTCACATTCTAGATACTGAAATATTAGATGAATTTGTGGGTGGTTCTGAATGTTTCTTTGTGACTCATTTGCAGGATGTTGACCGATCCTTCTTTACACTCTGTGAAGTGTGCAGTGTGTGTCTGTTGAGGCCTAACACCCATTAGACGCTCCTACTGTAAATTGGATGTGCCATCCCCCGTGAGCTGGTGCCAAGGTGTGAATTAGTTAGAGACACTCTCAACTGTTCTTCCGGCCTCTGACTCTGCTCCTGGGTCATCCCGTGGCTGGCCAAGCTCCCAGGCAGCCAGCCTGACCTTGGCTGCCTCAGCATAAACAGATTCCAAAGTAGATAATGGGGGGAACTCCAGAAGCCCCTGTGTCCCATTTGCAAACTCAGACAAAACACTGTGGCTCCCAGAGACCTGAGCTTCTCCTGCTTCCTCTCCCCAGATGCAAACATGCCTTACATAGGGAATGTAGCAGGGAACAGAGGTACTGGGTGGGGTCAGCGAGGAAGGCAAGGAGGCACGTGGCCTGGCATGGAGAACGAAGCCACTCTTGGCTGTCATCCTCCCAAATCGTGCTGGAACAAGTTGTGCTGGAACAAGTTGCGCCGGATGGATGTCTCCTCCATGAGGCTATGAGAAATGAAAATTGGCTCCTAAATCCCCTGGCTCATTGATTTAGGTTCATGACAAGCATGGGGGCAGACGGATGGACTGCATGATTAGGGGCAAGTTGATTTTTTTTCAGAACTTGTCAGTGCTGAAGGAGAGAAATCCCTCCTATTGACCAAACTGTACCACGCATTATGGGGGGGAACTGTCACCTTCATCTTCAGATACATCAGGGCTATCACTTACAGTATTGTCCCAAAGTTGCAGTAGGAAATCTCTCAAAAACCACTGTATTATCTATGAGTACGTGTATGTGTATATGAAGGTTTTCTTTTTTTAATCTTTTTTGGGGCTGGGTGCAGTGGCTCATGCCTGTAATTCTAGCACTTTGTGGGGCCAAGATGGGCGGGTCACAAGGTCAAGAGATTGAGACCATCCTGGCCAACATGGCGAGACCCTGTCTACTAAAAATACAAAAATTAGCTTGGCATGGGGGTGCACGCCCGTAGTCCCAGCTACTCGGGAGGCTGAGGCAGGAGAATCACTTGAACCAGGGAGGCAGAGGTTACAGTGAACCGAGATTGCACCACTGCATTCCAGCCTGGCAACAGAGCAAGACTCTTGTCTCAAAAAAAAATTCTTTTTTGATGGACACCAAACCCCTAATTTGCTTATTTCTACAAAGTGGGAAGGAGACCAAGGTTGGGGATGGAACTTCAGCCTTTATCTGTACTATTCTATTTTTTAAAAAGAGAAGAGGAGATTCCTGCATATCTTATGTAATTAAAAATTCTATTTAAGAGAGAAAATGAAGTCATTGATTCTATGATTTATTTCCATATAACTAGACACCTCAAGATTTAAAACCACATGGGGTATTACTCCTCATGATTTCAGTGGGGCGATCAGCTGTGAGCTAGGCCGGAGCTCTGTGGTCCCTCTCCACGTTTTCTCTCTTATCACTCAAGCCGGAACATCTCTGCAGAATGGTGGCTGGCTTCCAAGGGGACAGACCACAAGTGCAAGCACATTTTAAGCCTCTACTGGTCTTGAGCTTGCCACTGTCTCATCGGCCAAAGCAAGTCACACAACCAAGGTCAGAGTTGGTGTGGGAGGAGGCACACACAGGCATGAATCCCAGGAAGTGTGGTTGACTGGGAGCCGCCAATATGCCAGCCTACCAGAGTCACTGAGTTATTCCAGACCAGCAACTCTTGGGGATGGGACTTAGGCATGCAATGTGTCATTTGCCGATTCTTTCCAACCCTGGTTGAGCTTTCCTAGATCTCAAACTCAAAATGACCAAACTACCCCCATTTCCTTATTTATTTTTATATGTGGTGGATTTTTGCTTTTTCATTATCTTTCGTTTTCTCTTTTTGTCTCCATCATCCAGTATGGGGGCTAGGGTGGCTCATGACTCCTCCCCCATTACTTTCTTTGGTATTGCTCCCTGCACTGTCCCATCAGAAAAACAGGGAGGCCCTCCAGAATCACAACTGTGACTTCAGCAGCTTGCAAGGACTCGATGTAAGAGACAAAATGGACTTCTAGGGCTCCTATCAACATATATGGCTCTCAGTTATTCCGTATCTATTTGGTGTCATATTCCAGACAGTGCAGTCTTACGTTAAAACTGTAGTCTCCAGAGTTAACAGTGCCAGCTCTGAACACAGATACCCAGCTTCAAAGCCCAGCTTCATAAGGCCGGGCTCGGTGGCTCAGGCCTGTATTCCCAGCACTTTGGGAGGCTGAGGTGCATGGATCACTTTAGGCCAGCAGTTCAAGAGCAGCCTGACCAACATGGTGAAACCCCGTCTCTACTAAAAATACACAAATTAGCTGGGTATGGTGGCTGGCACCTGTAATCCCAGCTACTCAGGAGGCAGAGGCAGGAGAATCGCTTGAACCCTGGAGACAGAGGCTTAGTGGGCCCAGATCGCACCACTGCACTGAAGTCTGGGCGACAGAGCAAGACTCCATATCAAAAGAAAACAAATCTTGGCTTTGTGCTGTGTAACCTTTGGGAAGTTTCCTCATTGGATGGTTGTGATAATTAGTCTATACACAACCCACTGTTGTGTTGTTGCAATTCTTATTATGCTATTATTGTCACCTGTACCTTGCTGCTTAATTCTCACAATGACTTCATGCTGTCAATATTAACTCTTATTGTCCCTGTAAGAAACACGAGGCACAGAGAATTTGGGGAACGTATCCAGTGCTAACAAATGATAAGCTCAGGACTCAAACCCACGTCCCTCTGTCTTCAAAGCTGTACACTCAATCACTGCATTAGATCTTACTCAGGTTTATAGCACCTCAAACAAGGCAGGTTCAGGTAGGTAATTCTTACTTAGTTTTCTACCAATAGTTATTTGATCATTAAAAAAAATCCCATTTAACAAGAACGACCCCCATGATCAATACCTATCCACACTGAATCTTTAATGCTCTGTCTTATCAAATTAGTGGCTTCCACCACAACTCAGGGCGGAAATCAATGTTCCCTTGACCTTATACACGCACCAACTTGCAAACACTCCTGCCTCGGGTCTTCAGTGGCTTGTGGGTAATCAGAGCTACTCAGACTCGCCCAGTTCCAGAGAGAAAATAGCTGCGGACGTGCCACACCACAGCTGGTCCAGCAGGGGTGGCCTCTCCATTCCTACATGGGACCTTTCCTTCCCAATGCCCCTGGGCTCACAGACACAGCCAGCCAGCCAGCATCTGGTCTCCAATCCTAAGAACATGGCACCTCTCAGCCTTCAGGTTCTTCTGCTTCTAAGCTCTCCTCTTTCCAGCGCTTTTCACAAATACTGAGTTAGCCACAGAGGTCCCCAGTCCTACACAGGTGAGACTGAGCCTTTGCCAAATATGTAAGTTTCTACCCTAATCAGTGTCCTTTTCCCCCAGTACTCACGTTCCACTCCAGCCAAGCCTCTTGCTCTGTTATTCAATCCTGTCCCTACCTCTGCATCTCTGCTCATGCCATTCCCTACTCTTTCCTTTTGTGCCCACTTGGAGTCTACTGATCTTTCTTGCCTAGTTAAAGCTCCACTGTGAAACATTCCAGGAGAGTCTAGTCCTTTTTGTTAAAAAAAAAAAAAAAAAAAAAAAAAAAACCCTCTTCTACACTCATTCTTCTAGAGCCTAAAGAACACGACGTGGCACCTAATTGTCTATTACCTTGTATCCTCTTCCTTTACCTGATGTGGCATCTCCTAGGCAGAAAGCAAGATCCTCAATTTCCAAAAATTATATTATGCCCTCTCTTATCATCCCCGTAAAAATGATAATAGGCAGCATTTATTAAACGCTTATTATGGACCCGGTACTGTTTGGAACAACTTGCAAGTCTTATCTTGTTTAATCCTTGCAGCCACTTTATAAGGTGACTGTTGTTATTACCTCTGTTTTGTAGATGAAGAACTGAGGTCACAAAAGTGACACAGGGTCCTCTGGCTGGCAAGGAATGGAGCCAGCATTCAGATCCCGGTGGTCTGACTTCAGAGGCCCTGCTCTTGGCCACTAGGCCATTGTGCCTCCCACAGCTGGACACAGAGGTGTTGTACGGTCCATACCTGTTGCAGAGCTGTCCCCTGAAGCATACATGTCTCTGACTCCTCTGTGGAGTGACCGCATGACGAGAGGTCATCTGCGTTAGTTATTTATTCCTGCCTTACAAGTTACCCTAAGACTCAGTGGCTTGAAACAACATTTACCATCGTAGCTTCTATACAGAGCAGGAATCTGGGCACAGCTTAACTTGGGTCTAACCCTGTAACCAGAACCAGACCTGCCCCGTTGATTTGCACATACCGAGGAACCCTTCTCTTGAGCCACAGACACCTTCAGCTAGGGGCATAAAAGGCAGGTGCCATGGAGCTTTCTGGCGGCTCCCTCTTCATAAACAGGGGCACTAAAGAGATGATGGCTGCCATCATCTCAAGGCTTGAATGGGGAAGGATATGTTTCTGAACTCACTCACTGGGTTGTTGGCAAGATTCAGCTCCTCCTGGGTTCTCGGCCAGAGGCTGCCCTCGGTTTCCTGCCACGTAGTCACTTCATGGTGCAGCTCGCATCAGAGCCAAGTGATAGAGAAGAGAGCATGAGAGGCCACTGTCCTTTGTGACCTAATCCTGCAGGGGACTAATCAGTAGTTCTAATCAGTTCATATCTGTTCCCCCATTCCCCTGCTCTGTCCTGATTCATGCTGGTCACCTGCCCTGGTCACATGCCCTTGTCACCTGCTTTGACCCCTGCTTACCTGCTCTGACCTGCCTATAACCATCCTTCCCACCAACCTACCCACCCTGCCACACTGGCTCATACCCCTGCTCCCTTTAAAATAGCCAATCAGAATTAGGCTAGACTGTGCTGTCTCACCCTAGCCAACAGGAACGACATAGCAGTAGGGATGATCCCCGTCAGGCATAAGTACCCCTTCCCCTCCTTGTCCAGGTATGTGCTCGCCATTGCTCCAGCTGTGGGCTGCACCCATCTATGGTAGTAAATTGTCTTGCTGAGGAAATTTATATTTCAGTACTTCTTTTGCAGCATTGAAAATTCCGCTGGTAACACTCTTAATTCTGGAAGGCTCTGGCCTTCCCTCTGCTCTTCTTAGTTGCCACCTCACATGTCCTATGCTACTTCTGTCACCATTTGTTTGCTCCCCAAAGACTTTACCATTGCTTCTCCATGCTCCTGTTTTCTCTCTTACTGTTTATTATTTTTGGTAATTAATTAATTTCATTTAACCTTCTTCCCAGATGCAAATCTGCTTACGCATTTTGTACCCAGAATTTTCAATTGAGTGACAAGTATTCTCGCTGGGGTTTTGTGGTGGGGCATGTCATTATTAAGATCTATTATCTTAGTTTGAGTTTTCCCAGAAATAGAACCTGAGACCCCCAAAAACTGAGAAATCATCTATTTGGAAGGTGAAGTGCTAGTAGAGGAGTGGGGAAAAGGAAAGAGGGGAAGGAAAGAAGCCCATAAAAATATGTATTATCAAGCACATTTCCACCATGGCCAGTTGGAGCTGAGCCCTGCTGGGTAACTTTGGGAGATGGCATGGGACACACACTTGGAGTTGTCCCACCCGAAGGAGGAGGAAATCCCAGTGTGTGTCTAACCAGAGACAGACTTCCCACCCTGTTTGCCCTTGGTCACCTCCCAGCACAGGCCTAGAGGACTCCCATGTCCAGGAAAAAAAAAAAGCTCTCGGCTGGTGAACCTCATAGGTGTTTGCAGCAAACAGCCTTCATGTATAGGGCGAGTGTTGAGTGAAACCAAACAAAATCTAATGATAATATTAATAGCTACAAATACTTGCAGGTAATTAGTCTACTTAATCCCCATGGAAATGCTGGCTCCATCCTTGACACAAGAAGGTGCTTAGCACATGTTAATTAAACTTGTTAGCGTCGCCATTGTATTGTCCAAGGTCGCTCGGCTTGTAGGTGTCGGAGCTGGGACTCCCACCGGATGATCTGGTGCAAAGTCCATTGGTCTTTAGCGTGTAGAGCAAGGAATGTGTCACTGCAGCGAGGGGTCCTGACTCAGCCTGGGGACAAGTTGAAGACAAAGCTGGAGCTGGTATAACAGAGCACCGACTTTGCCAACATCACTATCTTGCTCTAGGTCAGTCCAATTAGCAGGGTTTGTCTGATAAAATTATGAAGAGGAAAACCCCAGAATGACCCCTGGGGCTCTACATGAGATTGCAGGAGGAACAAATGAGGGTGATACAAAGTGCATGCCAGCTGTCTCCATCGGGCCAGCAGGACCAGACTGAAAAGCAATCAATTAGGTCCTGCCTTGTGTTTGTTTCTGGAGACCCAAGTAGCTTATCCAGTGGGTTGGCATTGGTTGGTGGGGTGGGGGGTGAATCCACCATTCAGAAAGTGCCCATTCAACTAAAACCTGGTTGGTTTCTTGGCTGTATTATTCTTGGCCTGGATCTCTTCCTTACTTCAAAAGCCTTGATGTTATTTCAGACATGTGGGTCTCTGGGATGAATGCTAAGCAGAATGGAAAGTGTGCAATGGAAGGACTGCTGGAGCGGCGGCGTGAATGCAGGGGAGGAAAATCCCTGGACTTGGGAAGGACAGTGGCTCCAGGCTCAGCTCTCTCAGTAAGAAGCTGGGTGACCCTGAGTAAGAGAAAGGGAGGGGAGAAAACCTAGCAACAGACACTCCTACTATGCATCAAGCCTGTCCTTGGTACTGTCGTGCTCTGTTGTAACTGATCAGCAGCACAGCCCTGGAAAGTAGGTGTTATGGTCACCTTTGTACATAGTCTGAGATGTGAAGCGACTTGCCCAAGGTCACCCAGATATAAAGCAGAGGGAGCATTTCAACTCAATGCTACCTGACTCCAAGGTCCTTGATCTGTCCTCCCTGCTGTGCCTCAGTTTCCTTATGTCCTTTATAGGACCCTTGTATCACAGAAAGTGACTTTTCTGAAGTGTAATTTCCTGTATGTGATGATGTTGAGGATTGAATGAACAAGACCACCCCAGCTTCCACCCTGCTTTTTCGTGCTCCTGCTTAGGAAAAGGTAGCAGCCCAGAAGCTCCATGGCACCTGCCTTTTCTGCCCCTAGTTGAAGGAGGCTGTGGCTCAAGAGAAGGACTCCTTGGTATGTGCAAATCTATGGGACAGGATCTGGTTCTGGTTACAGGGTTAGAAAAAACCCAAATGGAATTTTTAAAGCCAGGTTTCCTTTTATTATTATTATTCATGTCAGGAGTCCACTGGGAAAATCTTTATCTGCATTAAAACATACATAAGAAGAGGAGAGACAAAAAGGCAGAAAAGAGTGTGTCCTACAAAGCGTTTCTTTGAGGCCAGCTCTGTTCCTCTGTAAAGTTCTTTGCTGCGCTCTCCACAAAGATGGAATCTGGGTTCAAGGTTGAATGGAAGCCGGCTCCTAATGGAGCACGTATCCCCTGAACACACCTCTAGGAGATTAGCCCGTCATTAAATATTTGTAGGATAACAGGAGAAGCCTAATTTAGTTTTTGTTTCTTTCTCTCTGTGGTTTAATCACAGATGAAAGAGACTAATAGCACTGCAGAGCTTTCTGGTGATCAAAGGCCAATCAATCCTCTTTGTGGAGTAATTAACTATTTGCTAAACTTGCAGAATTGATTTCCATTTAGGGCTAAGAGAGAGGGTTTTAAATGAAGACCGATTCACCAGGCTAGAGGAGGGAATCTCGGGGCTGATGCCAGGAGATACTCAGGGTGATGAATTGGAATCTGCTAATTAGAGTCTGAAAAATACAGCCAGAACCTGACCCTATTCAGGAGTACTTTAGGGGAAGGACAGGCAGGAAGAAGGGTGGATGACGTTGCTGTCTCTGGCTGCCAGGCAGCTGTGCACACAGGGGTAGAAAGAGCTTGACTGCAGCAGACCCTGGACCGGGGAGGAGCTCAAATGCACGTGGTCCAGAGGCCATGCTGGAGTCTGCAGGTAACAGGCTGTGGAAGGGAGACCTTGTGAAATGAGGACACCCCTACAGGGATGCCCCCCGCTCAGCACAGAGCGGGGCACCCCAGTCATTGTACGTGCCTGAGATTCTACTCGGGCACTTAAAACTTGCATTTGCAACCAGTTAAGCATTTGGATCCTGTTGGCGTCTATACAGATGCTCTGAGAATCTGAGCAGATGAATACACTCGGGACCTTGCATTTCAAGTTCCTGGCAGCTTAAAACTATAAAAACTTGAGACAACCTCATAACGTCTCTGTCGAGGGATGCCAGATGAAACACAAGACACCAGTTCAGTTTGAATTTCAGATAAATGAATACATTTTTTTTTAGTATAAGAATGTCCTAAGTGATTTGTAGTTTTAGTGTAAGTGTGTGCCAGATGATTTGGGGTGCCTTTGGAATTCCGATTGAACTGGGTGTCCTGTAGTTTTATTTATAAATCCCACAGCCTTACTCCGCTTAGATTTTGGTCTCATACTGACTGAGTTACAACCTCTCTGAGCCTCAGTTTCCTTCTCTCTGAATGAGATGCATAGTAATAACTGATTGCTTCATTATGAATATTAAATGAACTAACTGAATGTGAAATGCTTCATCCAGTGCAGTGTGTGGTGCATTTTATGCTCTCCATAAATGTTACCTGTCATTATAATGAACACTATTTATTCGATAAATAAGAATAACAGTGTTAAGTATTAACAATGCATCTCTCTTTTTCCTATCTTCTCCTGTTCTTGATGCCAAGCCTCCTCCTTTCTTTTTCCTCCTGCCTCTTTTTCTCCTGCTTCCTTTCATTTTTCACCATAATCAGGGTCTGTACTAACACCATTCCTGTGCCTTTACAAACGGCCATGTCTCCATCCACTTTCCTCTCTGCAGAGGGGCAGATGGCCACATGGCCACGAGCTGGTTCAAAGCCCCAGATCTGTGATCTCAGCCATGCTCTTTCACCTCTCTGTGCCTTGGTTTCCTCAGATGAAATGACAGTGATGTTCCATGTCAGAGTAAGTGAACTAATTGAAGCAGAGAAATCGTATCCAGCACATTATCAATATTATTGGTAATAACACTATGTGTTAGTTTGGGCTTCTTCAGAAAGGATCTAGTGCGTGTTCATTTAGCTGGAGCCAAGTAGGATCCTGGGTCAACCCAAGAGAGTGAATAAATGGATGTGAGCCCTTGGGTTGGTTTTCACAGTTCTGCTACGGCCAGAGGAACTGAGTGAAAACCAAAACACTTTTTGTGAAAGGAGCCGTGGATGGTTTTCGTGTTTTACAACAAATGGGAATATTTTTCTTGTCTCTCGCAGACCAGTTCTAACTGTGTCTTACCATGTGCCTGAGCAGACCTTCCCAGCAGGTCAGTTGTGACTGAACAGTGTTTCTTGAGAACTTAGATAATCGATTTCCCTGATGACCACTGCCTCCGTGAACTCACTGCCACTGTTTGTGTGGATTCCCCTTGGAACTAGGGCAGGGCAGGCAGGGACTTCGTTTCATGTCCTGCCCCACATATCCGCGTCAGCAACTCTCCACCCCTGGACCATGAGGCTTCTGGTCAGGCACACACGCAGACTTAGCACCCCGGCCCTGAACCAAGCCAACTGAGGGAGGCCAGGCTGGATAGCACTGCTGATTGATCAGCGGGCTGAGGATTTCACAGCAAATGCACTCCCAGATGAAGAAAAGATTCAGGAAGGCTGTTTCTTTCGGACACCCCTTGTACTACCCTGTAAGTGGCTGACTGCATCCCTTACTTAAAGCTTCTTGTTCCCAGGTGCAGTTCCAACAGCTTGATGAATATTGAAGCCTGGGCAACATAGAAAGACCCCATCACTACCAAAAAGAAAATGTTTTTAATTAACCAGGCATGGTGGCACATGCCTGTAGTCCCAGCTACTCAAGAGGCTGGGATGAGAGGATTGCTTGAACCCACCCAGAGGCAGAGATTGCAGTGAGTTGATCTCGCCAGTGGCCTCCAGCCTGGGTGACACAGCAAGACCTTGTCTCAAAAAAAAAAAAAAAAAGATAAGAGAGAAACCAAAGGCTTAGCAAATACTGACTTAGTTTGTTTTTGTAATAGCCACATTCTATAGGAGCTGTTATTATCCTCATTTCAAAGATGAAGAAATTCAGTCCAGGAACAGAGAGGTTAAGCTATTGCCGATGCTTACCCAGCTATTTGATGGTCCTTTTGTCATTAAAAATCACTTTAATTCAACTCCACACAGAGTTGCTGAGTACCGCTTTAGTGCACTGGGTGTCAGGAGGGCAAGGACGCCTCAGACCTCACTCCTGCCCTCTCTGCGGATGAGAGGCATAAGCTAAAAGGCTGTGTATAAGATAGTGCCAGTATGGCGATGCTCCAGACTGAAAGGAAGTGATGAATTGAAAGGAAAATTGTGGTCTTTGAGGCTTGCCAGTATTCCTGCATCCAGGGAGAAGGTATTTTATTTGGATATCCTGGAAATGGTATACAAGTTCTCATACTCCTTATATTGGATCTCCCAGCTTTGGGAACCCGCTTACATTTACATAGTTTTATAATGTTCAGCTGAAAGTTTGAAGGTCATACTACATTTGATAGACAAGGATCTGGACCAAAGGCTTTGAGTGACAGTCTTTTGGGGGAGTGAACTATGCTAGTCATTATGGAGGTTACCCCCATGGACCCGCCCCCTCCCCACCCCCCCCCATCCCGGAAGGCTGGAGAACACAGAGGTTATGGGAACTGTACTGCTGAGAAGGCTTTGAAGAATGGAAGAGGTTAAACATTGAAGCGTCTTAAAAGGATTCCATTTGATTCTTTATCGTAAATTGAATTCACCTATCAAACAGCCAGGACTTGATATTCATTGGCACATGGGACCAAGGCCTCTAACCACTCCTTGTAAACAGGGGCAAGACAATGCCCACTGAAGGTGAAGCTGTGAGAAATCCCCATCGCTCTTTCAATTATTTAGGATTCGGGGAGAACAGCGGCGGAGGGGGAAAGAAATGAGTTCCCAAGTGAGGTTTCGAGAAGGCCCCTCTGCACAGCCGGCCCCTCTCCCAGGCTGACCAGCAGCGTTTAAATGCAGGGGCCGCTGTGAACTGACTCACTGCTGGATAATTACGTTAGGGACCAATCCGGCCTGTTGAAAATCAATTCTGTTGGACCAGTGTGTTTGTTCGGAAAGCCACTCAGCCAATTCAGGAGTATATTAGGTAGCAGGCCCAGTGCGGTGACCTCTTCCGGATTGGGGTTGACACTTGAACGAAGGCGTTTGTCCAGTTAAAGGACAGTACTAGCAGCAGGCTCTTATCTCCTCTAAATTGGATTACTCAGATCTGCTTGTTCTCTTTAAAGATAGCTCCTCTTGGGTTTTTCCCCTCTCTTCCTATCCGTCTGAGATGGTTACCTGGTGATTACTGTTTAACTTGCCATCCTTGCGTATTCTCGGACAGTTAACGCCAAATGCCACCAGTGTCACTTCCCTTTCCTATGTGGGGAAGGTCATCGGATGCTGACACGTCCGTTTTTCAGGTCACTGGTTGGACCAGCGCATGGGTTTGGATCCAGATGAGCTGGCCCGCATGCTCACTCGAGGAGCTTGTGACATGCTTTTCCAGGAAGCAGCACTCAAGCTCTGGGATTGCACGGACTTGCCTGCACACATGCTGCTTCCCTGCAAAGAGATTTTTCCCAAGGGACCATCTTCGGCTGGCAGACTCTCAAAGCTGCTCACCAGCCAGTGTCCCTTGAGTAGGAGTGCTGCTAGTCACCAAGACCATGAACAGCAGCCAACCATCTCGTCTTCTGGAACATTCCAGCACTCCACCGAAGAGTCAGGATGCAGGAGGAATGATGAGTGAAACGGGAGCCTATATGAGAAGCCCGAGGAATCCCACATAGGGCCAACTCTCCCAGTTGAGTCTTGACTACCGGAAGCTCAACAACTGCCTGCACCACACCTGACATTGTATGGGGTGTCAAGGAGACATTCGGGAGTCCAGGGAATCCTGAGTACCACCTCCTGGAAGAATCCAGGATTGATGTTTCTTTTAAGGACACATAAAATGAACCACTCCACACATCCATTTGCTTTGGCAGCCGAGGATTTCACTGTGGTAAAAGTAGGACCACGCACACTGTCAACAATTTACATTTCTCATCCCAAACCCTGTCAGCCAATGAGACTGTACGAAGGAGCGGCTGCATTTCTAATGAGGCTATCATCAGGCTGCTCCCTCACCCAGAAAGAGCAGATATTCTTGTTCAGAATGGAGAAGGTAATCATCAGGGAAAGGGGGCTGAATAAATCAGATGTGATTTCAGTGCAGCTTGCTACAGGTCCTTTATAATTGAAATCTAGGCTGATGAAGACTCAGCATCCCCCCTCAAACGGTTTTGTTTAAAAGAAGGCAGATTTCTCTGTGTGGAGCAATGCAACTTTCCCTACACAAGGAAAAAGACTTCCGCTTTTCGAGTTCTTTATTTCTGAATAAAGAACTGGAAAGGCAAAAGCCATGGATATCAGGCCTGAGTTCTCAAGGATCCATGGAAAGGGGAGAAAAGGAGAGAAGGGGAGAAAGGGGAAGGGAGGGAAGAAGAAGGGGAATAAAGAAGAGAGGAGGGGGGAAGAAAGGAAGACAGGGAGGGAACAAGGAAGGGAAGAAAGAGGGAAGAAAGAAGGAAGACAGGGAGAAAAGGAGGAAGAAAGGGAAGGAGAGAGGGAGGGAAGGAGGAAAAGAGGGAAAGAGACAGCTGTCTACCCAAGCTTCCTCACTTACAAAAACTTACTGAAAACATCTATACTCCTTATCTCTTGAAATGATTGTGAAAATTAAACAAGATCACCCCAATGAAAGATACAATTACAATCACCTTTTATTAACACAACTGCTACTAACACCTACGAGCACACACTAAACACTGTGTGGGACCTCACGAATCCTGCATGAGGCTGGTGACTGTGCACTTGGCTAGAGGTAATTCTTCTGTTCAGTTAGTTCTCCAGCTTGGTGTCAGGATTCCACTGTGACTGCAGGGGGAGGACGTGAGGACCGTGTGCGACGAGCAGCTGGGGGAATTCTCAGGGAATGTTGCCTTCCAAGCCTTTGCCCTGCGTTCTTTCCAGATATTAAGATTTTGATACCTTTGCTGTAGCAAAACAAAAGTCTAGAGGTCCCAGGAAGCCACAAGAGCTCCCTTGGGAGATCCTTGGGTGGGAAGGTGTGAAAAATACTCCTTGGGAATCTGTTTTGCTTTGGTCTGTGTTATTAACTGATAATCCAAAAAGAAGGCTGAGATACACAAGATCCTGTGGAGACCCCTCAGGCCCCCAGGAGAATTAAACCATCCCATTCTTGCTTCAAATTCTTTTAAAAGTGTATTTTCCAGCCAGACGCGGTGGCTCACGCCTATAATCCCAGCACTTTGGGAGGCCGAGGCGGGTGGATCACGAGGTCAAGAGATCGAGACCATCCTGGTCAACAAGGTGAAACCCCGTCTCTACTAAAAATACAAAAATTAGCTGGGCATGGTGGTGTGTGCCTGTAGTCCCAGCTATTCGGGAGGCTGAGGCAGGAGAATTGCTTGAACCCAGAAGGCGGAGGTTATGGTGAGCCAAGATCGTGCCATTGCACTCCAGTGTGGGTAACAACAGCAAAACTCCATCTCAAAAAAAAAAGTATATTTTCCCACTGTGTTTAATGTCATTGATTTCCACCAACATACTGAAATGCCACAAGACAGTATCTGATTCGCTACATATGCACATAAGCCTTGCCTGCAGTGAATGAGAAGTCCCTGGGCTTCTGGCAGCTGAATTTGCCCTACACCTATCTTGGTGAGGGTTGGTCATCCACAAGGAACTTTCCCATCTTGAACTGGGAATGCAGGTCCCACAAGAGCCTCCCAGATGAGCATCAAGGGTTCAATGCAAGGAACATATCAGTGTGTTGCTCGTGCCAACTGGGCTTGTGTGGCTAATGGCACCGTGTGCAGAAAATAACACCCGCGAAGATCAGTCCGTCCTCTGAACGCTGGACTCTCAAAAGTCAATGACAAAGCTCTCCAGGTGAAGCCCGTCAGTAGAAACGCCCGTGAAACATCAAACACGGCTTCAAGTGGAAGGTGACTGAGAGTGAAACTTTAAAGATGAAGGAGAAGGCCAAATTGAACGGAATTCTTTCAGGGTCTGAAGAGGATGGAGGCTGGGGTTGGGGGGGTTGGGAGGGGGGCACATGACCCACCCCAAGGGTGAAGGACCCTTGCCAGAGAGGTGATGAACAACCCATCGCTGGGAGACTCAGTGGAGCTGCTCCCAGTTGTGTGGAAGATTCGAACAATGCTAGGCTTTTCCTCAGGACCTGTTTTCCCACCAGCGTCAAGTAATCTTGGAGTAGCCGAGTGCTTGGGATGTAATTACGTGGAATATGTCTTGGTGGCCAGCAGAAAAATAAACTGTGGCTTTGGCTAGTTGGAGGCAGTTTCCTTTTAAGCAGTCTGCCTGCCCAAGTTCAAGAAGATTAGTAAACAGAGACGGAGAGACCCTGTTTATAGTGAGAATGAAGCAGGCCACACGGTTCCTTTAAAAGGTATTTGTGAAGCTGTGTTTTTCCCCCTTAACCAGTCAACTGCCTAAGGAACGAGCTTGATATTCTGCCTGCTTTTTAAGAAAATACTTAAATATCAAAAGTTTTTACTCTTTCTGTGTGTGCAAAATATCAGCTTCAAGCCCAATGGGAATCAGAGTTCTTGCTTAGCATACAAAGGCTTATGAGTTTTATAGTGTTCAGGACTTTAATCTACAAAGTATAATTTAATCCTCTTTGAGCTATATGCACCATGGAGCCCTGGTTGTAAATACACCATATGGGTAGTGGATGCAGCCACAGCTGCCTGCCTCCATCACTCACCCTTAGTAAATATTTCTGCAAAACAGATGAAATTAACTACTGTAACAGACAAACAGAGAGTGTAGTTCTCAGAGCAAACGTGTTACCACGGCAGTCATGCTTAAACACAACTGATAGCTTCAAGTCGAGCCTCAGCCACCTGCCAATACCAATGACTTTCTCTCTCACTGAGCCTCGAGGCTTCTGGTTGCTGGTATCTACCTCTGAGAAAGGTGAGGTCGGCGCAGAGACACCCACTGGGCGAGGAGGTTATGCATGAGGAACAGGCTGCATCCCTGATGCCCCAGATGGAGCAGATGCTGATATCACAAAGTGTGTTGCCAGGACTGGGTATCCCAGCAAAACTGTGGACACCATTGTGGGCTGCAGGAATACCTGGCACAGGGCATCCAGGCCTGGAAAGCAGATAGGAACGAAGCCAGGAAAAGGCAGCAATTCCCTTCAGGCTGAGGGTGCTCCCGGTAAAAGGAATGGTTGTGATTGTGGGTCCTGCTGTACAGGAAGTAGACTCAGATGGAAGAAGTTTGTTTGGGATGACATGAATTGGGGACTTAACTGTAAACAGACTTTGCAGTCATTTGAAAGAGCAAATATTTATTTAAGTGTGTGTCTTCTCTATGGCTCTGGCATCACAGAGACAGAGATCTGAATCTGAGTTCAGGCACCCAGCCATTCCAGGATCCTGTGCTGGCTATTTTATGGCTCTGAGCTTCAGTTTCTGCCCCTTGTAACATAGGAATGGTCGTTCCTCCTTATGGTGAACATGAGGAATGATTGGAATCATCATCATTATCATCATTGTTAAATGAAATGATAAGGATAATTACAGCAATGGTAAATAGTTAGCATGGTGCTTAGGGAGGAGAGAAGGCTCCTTTTCTGCCTTAGGCTCGTTAGGTCATAGGTCTCTTTGGCTAGATCTGTGGTCCTCTTTCTCAGTGTCTGAAGCACATGGCAGGCTGGGCACAGTGGCTCACACCTGCAATCCCCACACTCTGGGAGGCCGAGATGAGCAGATCATCAGGAGTTCGAGACCAGCCCGGCCAACATGGTGAAACGCCATCTCTACAAACAATACAAAAATTAGCTGGGCGTAGTGGTGCATACCTGTAGTCCCAGCTACTCCAGTGGCTGAGGCACAAGAATTGCTTGAACCTGGGAGGTGGAGGTTGTAGTGAGCTGAAATCACACCTCTGCACTGCAGCCTGGGTGACAGAACAAGACTCTGTCTTATAAATACATAAGTAGATAAAGTGCATGAGAACTCGGGGTGACCCATTCCATAGCTGTTTCAGCAAACCAGTGATTCCTCTTCACCTCAGATATCACAGGGCTGGGCTGAGTGGCCAGAAGCTGCCTGCCCAGACAAAGGGGGCCCTGTGCATCCAGTGGTGGCAAGAGGACAGATGATGGGAGAGCCCAGAGTGTTAAACAGGCATGTGAGGCTTTCAAAGACAAGCTATCAGTGGTCTGGGAGGGACAGATGTTACCCTAATGCTGGCAGAGTTCCAAAAGGAAGGCAGAGGGTGTATCTGTTGGCTCATCACACTTGCTCTGGGCATCCTAATATGATGCTGAGATGCAGATGATTCGACTGGGGGCCTCTCAGCACTTGCAGCCACAAGAGGGGCTGATCATAAGGTGCAGGGTCCCTAAGCCTTTAGGGAAAGAACCCAGGGGTGAGAAGGGTCTCAGACAGAGGGACAGCTCCCACATTCTGGCCTGGGAGCCCTCGCCAAGGAATAATACACAGCCCAGAAAGGGCTGAATAGAGAATCCCAGCGTCTTTATGGCTCAGTTTCACAACCCACAACCAAGGTGTTCTAAATCCTGACCACGGCTGAGTTGGGAACCCATCTGTGCCTTAGGGAATCAGGGCCCTAGGCTGGAGTCACTGAGCACCACAGCCTTTCAGGGAAGCTTTTGGGACTTCTCACTCACAGATCAGCATCATGTTGAAAATAGCTGGGGATCAGCCATCCTGTTACTGGGATGCATATATGCCCAAAGGGATGAAAATCATCCTATTAGGAAGACACATGCAACTGTATATTCATTGCAGCGCTACTCACAATAGCAGAGACATGGAATCAACTCAGATGCCCGTCAATAATAGAGCAGATAAAGAAAATGTGGTACATAGACACCATAGAATACGATGCAGCTATAAAAAGGACAAGATCATGTCCTTTGCAGGGAGGTGGATGGAGCTGGAAGCCAATATCCTCAGCAAACTAACACAGGAACAGAAAAGCAAACACTGCATGTTCTCACTTATAACTGGGAGATGAACAGTGAGAACACATGGACACAGGGAGGGGAACATCACACCCTGGGGCCTGTTGGAGGATGGGTGGGGGAGGAGAAAGCATTAGGAAAAATAATTAATGCATGCTGGGCTTAATACCTGGGTGATGGGTTGATAAGCGCAGCAAACCATCATTGCCCCATGTTTACCTATGTAACAGACCCGCACATCCTGCACACGTACCCTGGAACTTAAAAACTAAAATTAAAATAATGTAATACTTTTATTATCTGAAAATAAAAGAAAATAGCTGTGTCTAATTGGATAGTATTTCTATATAAAAAGGACTGAAATCCAGGGCTATGAAAGAAATGCTGTTAACTAGGAAAAGATTTTGCTTCAAACCATTCACATTCAACCCAGCTGAGTAAGGCTGAGGAGTTTCACGAACAGGGCAAGGGATACAGGGCAAGTTGGTGCAGCTTGTAAAACAAAGACCCAAGGGACTCAGGTGCTCTCTGCGGCTCCCCAGGTTCCCAAGCAAGCGGCAAAACTGAGATGTAGACGAGGCATGGTGGCTCACGCCTGTGATCCCAGCACTTTGGGAGGCAGAGGCAGATGGATCACAAGATCGGGAGATCATGACCATCCTAGGCAACATGGTGAAACCCCGTCTCTATTAATAAACAAACAAACAAAAAATAGCCAGGTGTGGTGGTGCACCTGTAGTCCCAGCTACTCAGGAGGCTCAGGCAAGGGAATCATGTGAACCCAGGAGGCAGAGATTGCAGTGAGCCGAGATCGCACCACTGCATTCTAGCCTGGCGACAGAGTGAGACTCCGTCTCAAAAAACAAACGAAAACTGAGACGTAGCAGTCCACTCTCAAAGATCCGTGAGCAATGCTTTCTGGACTTTTCATTTTTATTGTCAAAGTTACAAAAAGTAGGCTGGGTGCAGAGGCTCACTGCACTAATCCCAACACTTTGGGAGGCTGAGGCAGGCAGATCACGAGGTCGGGAGTTTGAGACCAGCCTGACCAAAATGATCAAACCCCATCTCTTCTAAAAATACAAAAATAATCTGGGCATGCTGGCGGGCACCTGTAATCCTGGCTACTCACAAAGCTGAGGCTGGAGAATTGCTTGAACCCGGGAGGCAGAGGTTGTAGTGAGCCGAGATTGCGACACTGCATTTCAGCCTGTGTGACAGAGCGAGACTCCATCTCAAAAAACAAGTTACAAAAAGCAGCAAGTATAGTAGAAAAATCTCTGACACACTCTTCATCCAGCTTCCCCAGCCGCTTACATTTTGCCCCCATTCCCTGATCATTCACGCCTTTTCTCCTCTTCCCCACCGCTCATTCTCTCTTTGAGATATGTGATTTTTCTCAATCATTTGAGAATAAATTGCTGGCTTTGTGCTTTTTTATCCCTAAACACGTCGGTGTATGTTTCCCAAGAACAAGAACACTGTTTTACCTAATCACAGCACAATTACCTAAATTAGAAAATTGAACATTTATACAATACCACCAATTAATCCACAGTCCAAATTCAAATTTTTTTCATCCTTCCAGTTATGAGCTTTATCCAGAAACACATATTAATGTGCTTCATTGTCATATCTCTCTGGTTTCTTTCAAACCAGAACAATTCCTCATTCTTTATCTTCACTGTTCTTTTGCTTTTTTTAACCTTGACATTTTTGAAGCGTACAGACCATTTGTTTTGGAGAAGGTTACTCAATTCGGGTTGGTCTGATGTTTCCTTATGATTAGATCCAGGTGATGAATTTTTGGCAGAAACACCCCAGAAGTGATGCTGTGTCTTCCTCAGTGCCTCAAGTCAGAGGATTTGATTTTGGGTCAGTGCCATTATTCGTGATGTTATCTTTGATGACTTGGCTAAGGTGATATGTGCCAGGTTTCTCCATTATAAGGTTGCTATTTTTTCCTTTGTAACTAAGGAGAAATTGTGGAGAGATACTTTGAAGCAACATAAATATCCTGCTCTTCCTCAAACATTCTCTCACTAGTTTTAGCATCCATGGACACTTCCTGTTTGAATCAGTTATTACTGTGATGTTTGCCCAGTGATTTCCTAATTCTGTCATTGCATATTTTTTAGTTAAATTCTACTGCAAGAAAGAGCTTTCCCTTCTCCCCATTTAATGATATATTTGTGCATCCATTTTTATTGGCATGGATTCTGATGGATTATTCAAGGGGTTGTAAACCATTACCGTCATTATTTATTTTGATACTCAAATTGTTCTGGAGTGGGGCAGCAGGAGCTCTCTGTTCTTTTCATGTGTCTTTTTGCTGTTGCTACTGCTGCTGCTGCTGCTGTTTTAGAGATGGAATCCCACTCCGTTGCCCAGGCTAGATTGCAGTGGCATTATCATGGCCCACTTTAACTCCTGGGCTCAAGCAATCTTCCTACCTCAGCTTCCAGAGTAGCCAAGACTACAGGTGGGCACCACCATGTCCAGCTAATGTTTTAAAAATTTTAGAAAGATTGGATCTTGCTATATTGCCCAGGCTGTTCTCCAACTCCTGGGTTCAAGCAGTCCTCCCCCTGGACTCCCAAAGAGCTGAGATTACAGGTGTGAGCCACTGCACATGGCTTCCCCTTCATTTTTTGAACATGTTCTTGTTTTCTGGAGCAAGATGTTCAGGATCAGTTATAACTTACCCGCCCTGGAATTCAGCCATCTCTCCAAAGAGTCCTGGATTCTTTTGATGAAGAAGAGAATTTTAAAGATCTGAGCATCAGGGCTACTGGAATATCATTAATTCAAGACTCTCTCAATGGACAGAATGTATATATACATACATATACACACACATGCACACACAGACACATATATATATAATTTTATGTATGGAACATACTGATACTTTCCATTTCAGTCCTATAGCATTTTAGCTTTCCCCTGCCTATTTGGAGAAAAAAAAATGTCTTCACTAAAATAAATGAGACCTAGTTCTCATTTTTCTCAATGTATTCATTCATTTGTTCACTCCTGGAATACATAGGAAGTCATTTTGGAAATGGTTCATGCATACTACTGTGAGAAACATACCTGCTAACTAGTCTTTATTAAAGACTTCATTCCTTTTAATATTTACACTGAGGGTACCTGGTCATAACTGTGTTGGAAGTTACTTGGGCCAGTTTCCCTACCCCCACGCAGTGTCACTGTGTTGCTCATTTGAAATACTGTTTAGTTCATTTGTTTCTTTTAGGGGCTTTCTCCCCATCCGTGTGGATTTTTTGAGTATATAAAACATTAGCATGATTATAAAAGTCACAACTGAGTAAAAGGGCATTTTCAGAGAAATGCCACTTTCCTCCCTAACCCTTCCACCTGTCCCTGTCCGCCTCTTGCAGGAAACCAATCTCTTCCATTTCTGATTTTCTTCCCGATGTTTCCTTTTGTAAAAATAGGTTGATACATGTATAGTTTATTTCCTCTTCTTATGAAAAATAGAGAATACTATAAATGATCTTTTGCACTGTGCTTTCTTCCCTCAACAATACATCTTGGAAATCACTCCTCAGCGACTCCTGGAGCTCTTCCTCATTCTTCTTTAGCCTGATAGTACCGCAGCGTCTGATTGCACCATCGTTTATCCAACCAGTCTTCTATTGGTGGGTATTTAGATTGTTTCCAATATCTTTCCATTGTGAACCATCCTTCAATATATAACTCTGTGAATGTGTACTGTCATGTTGTTGGACAGGTATCTTCAGAGTAAATTATCTAGATGAATTCCTAAAAGTGAGATTGCTGGGTCACTAGGTATACAAATATGCAGTTTTGTTAGATATTTCAAAGTCCCCCTTCTTAACTGTGGTACCAATTTGCATTCCCTCTAGCAAGGTCTGAAAAGGCCTGTCTTCCCCTAGCCTTACCCACAGAATGTATCAAGCTTTCTAATATTTATGAGTCTAATAGGTGAGAAATACTACTTCAAGGTAGTTTTTCAAAAACCACTTCCTTTGTATAATTCATGTGCCATATAATTCACCCATTTTACATTGCACAATTTAGTGAATTATAGTGTATTCACATGTATCTGCAACCACCACCATGGTCGATTCTAGAAACCTAGCACCGTTTACCTATCACTCTCTTAATGTCCCATAACCCCCAGCCCTAAGCAACCATAAATGCATTTTCTGTCTATGGATTTGGCTGTTTAAGACACTTTGTATAAATGGACTCATACAAATGTGACTGGCTTCTTTTCCTTACCATTATGTTTTCAAGCCTTATCTGTGTTATGGTATATATCAGTACTCCATTCATTTCAATGACCCAGTAGTACTCCATTGTGTATATATACTATATCTTGTTTATCCATTTGTCTGTGGGATTTATCCATTTACCTGTTATCTTTCTAAGTTGTCTCCACCATTAGTCCATTATGAATAATGCAACTCCAAGCATTCGTACATGTTGCGTGTAGACAGACATTTTCATTTCTCTTGGGTGTACATCTAGGAGTAGAATTTCTGGGTCATATGGCAACTCTATGGTAATTATTTGAGGAACCACCAAACTGTTTCAATGTAGTTTCATTTGCATTTCATTTATTTTTTTCTTATGTTTAAATGCTACTTATATACCTGGTTTTGGAATCATCTGTTCACATCCTTCATCCATTTTTTATTGGCCTTTCCCCCTCAATTTTTAAGAAGCCTTTGTATGTTTCAGAAATTAGCCTTTGGTCTGTGATACATATTGCAAACAATTTTCTCCCATTTGTCACGCATCTTTTGATTTTGCTTATGATGTTTTTTCCATGCAAAATTCTAAAAATGTTATATAATCAAATGTATCGTTCTTTGCTTCTTTTGACTTTGGATATTAACTCAAGTTAGAAGTCATTTCTTCATACTCAAGAATTCACACATGTTTTTGTCCAGTAATTGTAGGATTCATTTTTTGACATAGCTCTTTGATCCACTTTGGAAGATAGTCTTTCATGTGGTTGGAGGGTTAGATCTAACTTTACCAACTTTATCAACAAACTGTCTAGCCAGTTATCCTAGCACCACATAGTAAAAAGATCAGCCAGGCATGGTGGCTCACATCTGTAATCCCAGCACTTAGGGAGCCTGAAGTGGGAGGGTTACTTGAGCCCGGGAGTTCAAGGTCAGCCTAGGCAATATGGTGAGATTTCATCTCTACAAAGACAACAAACAAACAAACAAAGCAAAGTAGCCAGGGGTAGTGGCATGCACCTATAATCCCAGCTACTCAGGAGGCTGAGGTGGGAGGATGGCTTGAACCCAGGAAGTCAAGGCTGTGGAGAGTCATGATTGCACCACTGCACTACAGCCTGGGCAACAGAGCAAGAGCTGTCTCTAAATAAATACATAAATACATATATACATATCATCTGCACTCCAGTAACTTCCAATGCCACCTTTATTATGTCCTAAATTTTATACACTTGGCTCTATTCCCAGACTTTCTGCTCTATTCCAGTGGTTTATTGAGGCAGAAACACGATGCTGCTTTAACTGTTATAATCAAGTTCAATAACCTCCTCCACCTGTTCCTCTGCTAAGACCCTAAGTCTTGGGAAGTTCTTCCTTGTGTCTGAGCATGAGTCTCCCCTATTGCAACGTAAGCCTGTTTCCTCCAAGTCTCCCTGATCCTCTGAGTCTCCCTGATTCTTCTTGCTTACCTCCTTCTGAGCTGTCAGATGCTGGGAGCTGTCTCTTTTTATGCAAATATGGCCACTGCTTTCTGGCCCAAAGGTGATTCTCTCATTGACAGCTCTGACTGCCAACTTTACAAGTAACTTGCTGAGTTTGTCCAGCACTGCTCAATCATATAAGTGCCATTATCGTTTTTGTCATCATCAGAAGCAGCTGAAGCATCAGCTGCTACCTTTCTTTCACTTATTGTTTAGAGCAAATGAAGGAACTGCTGATGCTCCAAAGATAGGCTTTATTTGTGGAACATCGTAAGCCCTCGTAGGTCAGTTTGTGTCTGGAACCGACCAGGAGAACATTCTGCTAGGATGAATATCACCATACACCTCCTACTCTACGTGGTTGATGAGTTGACTTATCTCACTCCCACCCCAGTGAATTTTCTTTCCTATTCTTGGTGTGAAGGCAAAATGTCTAATAGAAAAATATATTCGTGCTTAAAAGTTGTTGTGGAACAAAAGACAAAATAGACTTTATACACTTATTTCTCCCACTGTTCGATGGTAGAACATAAGATTGCATGCTTAGAAGGATTAACCACTATTTGAGTTTATTTAACAAATACCTGGTGAGCAGCTCCTCTGTGTAGAGCTTTGTAATAGAACCTGTAAGGGGACTCAAAGATGAAGATGACAAGATGGTGTCTTCTAGGAGCTCATTCACAACTGGAGGAGATAATGAGAGAAGAGAGATGGGCACAAACAACTTCATTACAAGGCAGATGAGAGCAGGTGAAGAAAGAAAAAGTTGCCAAGGGCTATGGAAGGGTAGAAGAAAAGCTCCTCATTCTGGAGCCTCTTTGGAAGAGATGAGACTTCAAATTGGATTCTGAAGCACAAGTTGGACGGCACAAAGTGTATGGGTCCCATCTTGCATTGCTATAAAGAAATACCTGAGACTGGGTAGTTTAAAAGAAAAGCAGTTTAATGGGCTCACAGTTCTGCAGGCCAGGCAGGAAGCATAGCACTGGGATCTGCTTCTGGGGAGGCCTCTGGAATCTTACAGTGATGGTGGAAGGTGAAGGGAAACAGACATATCACGTGATGAACACTGGAGGAAGAGAGCAAGGGAGCAGGTGTCACACAGTTTTTAAATGACCAGATCTTGCAAGAACTCACTCACTGTGGCAAGGACAGCACCAAAGGGATGGTGCTAAACCATTTATGAGAAATCAGCCCCCATAATTCAATCACCTCCCAGCAGGCCCCTCCTCCAACATTGGGGATTACATTTCAGCCTGAGATTTGAGCAGGGACACGTATTCAAACTATATCACCCATAAAGATAATCTGGCATTTAAAATGGCATAAGCAAAATCACAGAGGCAGAAACATATATTGGTGGGGTGGAGTGGGGGACAGCATATGAAATTGCTGTTTTGTAGGTCAAAGGAGTCACATATGGCAAGTTCACATGATTCCATCTAATCTATCATATTTTGGGATACTGTGGTCTGTTTGTAGACCTAATAGAACTAATAGACTAATTTGAAGGGGTTAAGAGGCCCCATATAGGAGATGTGGCTGAACCAAGTTGCAGGGGATTTTGACTGTTTAAATGAAAAAAAAAATTGACCTTTATTTAGTATGATTCATTTAATTACTTACATATCAAATATTTGCTGAGGCCCTCTGATGTGCCCAGCCTCCCAGCTGGGGAAGCTCTGAGAGCTCAGCCATGTTTCAAAAGGATGAAACTGTCAGTAATACGTGTGGTGGGCTGGAGACAGGGCAACCGTGGGTGACAAGACACCTTAGGGGCTGCCTAGCATGGTGCGGTGGAGATTGCTAGGCAGGGCTGACGGTCTGTGTGACACTCCTGGTCATACATTTAAAGTGAGGTCAGGCAGCCTGGTTGTGCGGTTTTCTTTGGCACATTCTGCTGCTTACTTGCAGATTGGAAAAAAAAAATTAGTCAATCAGACTTAAAGTTTTGATGAGCAAGATCAGTTAGGGTTTTGATGATCAGTTAGGGTTTGAATGATCAAGGAGGCCGAGGGTATGCACAAGTTTTAGTTTTAGTTATGAACCTTGAAATCTGAACTGGGTAAAAGGAAAGCAAAAGGCAGGGAATGGGCATAAAAAGGGGGTTAAGACCCCCCAAGAGGAGGCAAAGACTTGTTGCAATTGGAAAACTGGAAAGAGTAAGCTGGGAAGACAGAAGGTTCAAAAAGAGTGGGATGCTTCTAAAAGAGCATTTGAGAAGTGATGACATGGCTCGTGATGACAAGGTCTAGGGTGTGGCCAGGACAGTGGGGACCTCGAAAGGGTAGGAAAACGGGTCATTAGAAATGAGCAAGTCAAGCAGTGGCGAGGCCAGCACGTGAGACAGATTGCCTACATGGATATTGAAGTCGTCAGGAGTAATGACAAGTAGGGATGGAGACAAAGATGGTGAGTCAGGCATGAGAGGATTCCATGAGTCAGCAGATGTGCTACGCAAGGTGATCAATGGCTGCAGTGAGGAGGGGGATTAGGTGCACAGTGTGATGGAATGTGCCTCAAAGGACGTTTTGGAGAACAGTGGCCTGGAAGCAGTAATGAGAGGTGATGAAGACAGCCACCCACCTCCTGGTATTTGGGATGTAGAAGAAACAAAGCTCACCACTGAAGAAGGGGCCTGCGGAGAAGGCAGTGGCATGCAGAGAATACTGGGGCAAAACAGTCAAGTGAACACCTAGAGGGGAGGTTCAGGGAGAGGGGATTATGGTGATGGCAGATCAGGAGTCCTGCAGGATGCAGGATGAGGATTTGGGGGCTTAGGAATGGATGGAAGATTGGGTCAGATTAGGAGCACACAGCCATGAAGGATAAGCACCTGGGAACACGTGGCTAATTCAAGCCTGGGACTAACAAGTAAATAGAAATAAACAGGGATTTTGAAACATGATGGTGTTGAGTCTGATGGTCTTTTAGGGGAAAGTTTAAATTATGCCTCAGTTTTGGGAGGTCCCTTTGGCAGGCAGTGGTGGTAAGAAGTGGTGGTCAGACCAGGAGTCCAGGGAACTTTGTTGGTCTGCCTTAAATCTTTTTGGGGGTGATACTAGGGATGGATCTTGCTCTTATGGAGAAACAGTAGAGGCTTGGGGAAGTGGGGGAAGGGATCATGAGAAGGAAATTCCAAATTGTGATTATTTTAAATTTGGTAAGGGTTGGTGACCATTGAGAGTACAGAGGATGAGGTTGCAAAGATAGCAGAGAACAGATGGTGAGAATTGTTAAGACGGTTCAACGATTCTACCCTAAAGATACATGCACACGTATATTCATCGCAGCACTTTTAACAATAGCAAAAACATGGAATCAACCTAGATGTCCATCAGTGGTAAACTAGAAAAAGAAAATATGGTATGTATACACCATGAACTACTACACAGCCATAAAAAAGAACAAGATCATCCATCTTTTGCAGCAACATGGATGCAGAGGCCATTATCCTAAGCAAACTAATGCAGGAACAGAAAATCAAACACCACATGTTTTCACTTGTAAGTGGGAGCTAAAATATTGAGTACACATGGACACAAAGAAGGGGACAGACACCAGCGCCGACCTGAGGGTGGAGGGCAGGAGGAGGGTAAGGATCAAAAAACTTTCAGGTGCTATGCTTATTGCCTGGGTGATGGATTACTCTGTACACCAAACCCCCATGACACACAGTTTACCCATATGACAAACCTGTACATGTACCCTTGAAAGTAAAATAAAAGTTAAAAATAAAAGAAGATTCAATGAGATGATTAACACCCAGTGTCTTTGCTCAGTCCTTGGTGCTTCGCAGGTTAATAGAGTTGGTTCCCTTCCTCTCTACCACCTTTCATGGCCAGCAACTGCGCCCTGCCCCCTGCCGCCCCATACACACAGGTGGACACCACAGAACTGATGGGAACCTGTGGAGCAGTAAAGATCCATCTCCAGCTGCTAACATAGCTTAGAACATGTGTACTGCTGCAAATGGCTGGAGGCAGAACTGGGCATTGAACTAGAAGAAAAAGAATCTGTGACGTGCCATTTGTAGAAATGTGGTCCAGACATTTCAAAACATGGCGAGGGTGTGAAGGCAGTGAGAGTTGAAAACTCATTCACTGCCCTAAATGCTGAGGGCAAATAGTACAACGGACTTCTAGGCATGAATGAAATGCAGTTTTGCTTCCAGGAGACCATTTCCACTCTCGGAGCTGAAGGCAGTTGGGACTCTGTGCCTTCCCCCTCGGTCAACTTCTGGTCCCTTTCACTTCCAATCACAAAACCTCATGATGTTGAATCCAGTTGTTGGGAGAATCAAATGGCAGGACCTTGGATACATTCAAGGACATTATCGTTACTTACTTGAAATTTAGTCAAGACAAAGGTGATTGATACTCTGATCATGAATCTTCATTAGCAACCAACAGTAGAAATAGCTGTCAGAGTCATATCTGAGTTTGTTTTGATGGCTACAACTCAGTGCCTTAAATATGTCAACGAAAGGAGAAAAATATTCTGCCGTGGAAACTTTACTCCTGGAAATATTTAGATAGATTCAGGAAAGTTACATGGGGTAAAAGGTAAGTCCTTTACTGAGTTGTTAGGTTTTTAAAAATCACTTTTTATCTTCTAAGTTCTAATTCACTCGAGTGTTTAATTCAGAATTGTAAACTTTCTGGAAAAGTTGAAGTCATAGGGAAGAAGAAACCTGTCATTGTGTTTGATTTCTTTGTTTTCTGGGAAAACATAGCACATAACACCTGGTAAATAACATTATTATTGCAGCTATTGTTTCACAGTTTGTGCTCTTTTCTTACTAAAATTTATCTTCTTAACATAGAAAAAGGAAACGCATTATGTATGTCTTGTTTTTTCTGAAAAAGACTTACATTTTGGATGTTGAAAACTGAGTTTGGTCACCTAATAGTTGGTTCCACATTTGGTAATTGAATGTACCTTTAAATGTTTTAAATTTGGCCGTGAATAGAGCTGCTGAGTTCAGTTGAGTTTGGGGGATATTTTCCCCCTTTGTGCAAAGCAGGCAAACTCAAGAACAAAACAAGCCATCAACATTAGGGTGGAACAAAGAGAGTTCTTATGTCAAGCGGATTCAGAAAGCATTCATTTTGTAAAAAAAAAAAAAAAAAAAGAAAGAAAGAAAAAGGAATGAGAAAGAAAAGGAGGGAAAGAGATCGCCTTATCTAATTTAATGGGAGATCACAGGACTCAGACGAGGAGGGGCCAGGTTCAGACCTGGGGACGGAAACTGTTCCACCGGCTCGAGCGTCTGTCTTGGAGCCTCTCAAGCTTCCGTTCCTTGTTTCTAATCTCTCTAGGCACAAAGAAGAGTGACTGAGAGTGGCCACTCGGCCACAATCCTTTGAGGAGCCAGCAGAACAATGGTCTCTCTGCCAACCTCAGGGGCTGCAGGGAACAGGAAGTTGACAGTGGGGGCAGGCACAGAGGCCCACTTCCTTCAGCTCTTGAGAGCTGAAGTGGTCTCCCGGAGGCAAAAGTGCAGTTCATTCTTGCCTCGAAGTTTATTGTTCTATTTGTCCTCAGCATTTAGGGCAGTTAATGAGTTTGCAGTTCTCACTGCCTTCATGCCCTCTGCGTCCCCTTCCTCCTTAACCCCCTGCAGTCTGTCCACTGTCCTTACCTCTGTGAAAATGGCCCTCCCACGGATCAGCAAATTCAACAGCCTCTTCTCCCTGCTCAGCCCGTGTGGCTTATTCCCAGCAGAGAGGCAGCGGTAAAGCTGGAGACCTTCCATGGCGCCCTCTGCTTTCCTAGCGATGTCCTCCTCTGGCCTTGTTGCCTTTGGGCAGACCTTCCTGTCCCCTTTCTCCTTGCTCCTTCAGCACCTAAGCCATGTCCTTACACCCGTTTTCTTCTCTGTCTGATTGCATCCTGGACATTCTCCCCACTTCATGAGTAGGTACATCACCCATTCTCAAATCAGCATCCCAGACTTGACTTATCTGAGACTGCCCAGCTCAACATTCCCACCTGCATCAGCAGCAGGACCTTCCTTCTGCCTGCCGGATACCAGGTGGAAGTCAGCAGCTGGCCCCGAACCTGCTCCTCCCCTTGTGTACCTTCTGACTTGTGAAGGGGCCACCTTTTATTTATTTATTTTGGTCACTTGGGGTGAAAACCTCCTTTGACCTCATCCCACATCTGATCTGTTGCCAAGTCTCACTGTTTCTGTTTGAAGCGGATCTCACATCTGCCTTCTTCTTTTCCAGTCCCTTTGCTGGTTACGCCTAGTGTTACCCCTAGAAAATCCAAATGCTCTCTGACCACCCCACAAATACATCCTCATATTGTCCCTTGTCAACTCATCCTGTACCCCACCATCAACTGAATACTTCTTCAACAAGATTATGATCAGGACACCAGTAGCGCGGACCTTCTATCTGTCTGTCTGTCTGTCTGCCTGTCTGTCTGTCTGTCTGTCCGTCCATGAATCTGTCTGTGTCTGTGTATGTATCTTTGTGTCTGTGTAAGTATATATCTATGTCTATCTGTCTATGTGTCTGTGTATTTATGTGTCTATATATCTGTGTGTCTGTATATCTGTATTTATGTGTCCATTATGTATCTATGTAACTATGTATCTTTCCGTGTCTATGTATCTGTGTATCCATGTGTCTATATAGCTATCCATCTATGGGTCTATGTAACTATCCATGTGTCTATGTATGCATTTTTCTGTCTATCTTTGAGAGATAGATACTAAGACAATAGGCTTAGGACATGATAATTTTCCCAACATCCGCCGCATACTCATTGGTGGCTTTTCTCGTTGCTCTCCATGCTGGCCTTATTCTGATGAATCCTTATGCTTCTAATGTTCTTGTTAGTCATGGACTATCTTAGTGATCCTCAGTTTAATTAATGAATGTTAGTTAAATATTCATTAACCTGCCCAGCCTATCTACTATGTATCTACCTATGTAAATTTTCATCTATGTATTTATCTATGTGTCTGTCTGTGTATCTATCTGTATATCTATTTATCTATCTAAAATTTTTCTCTCCTAAAACTCTATAGTAAGAAAATGTGAGGGGGTGGACAGAGAGATGGAAGGAGGGAAAGAAGCCAGGAAGGAAGGAAAAAGGAAGGAAAGAAGGAAGTATAAGATAGCAAGCATAGATTTATTTCTGGGTTTGTTGCTAATTTGGCCTCCAGAAAATCACTGGTCTTCACTGTCTCAGTTTCTCTCTTGGCAACTGTACAGACCCCTTGCCACCACTGTTGTTGCATGGAATACGATCTTCATTGACTGCCTTGAGGGCTCTGTGAGCTCTTCAGGGAACGAGATCACTATGTTTCTATTCATGCCATTACCTCATCACTTTGGTTGGTGGTTGGAATTAGTCCCAGGCCCACATAAGCTTTTGCTGGTCTAGTGGTCTTCTCACATCCAGTACAATTAATATTCTGAAACACCAGCAAAGGATTTAGTTTCTTCTCCTGACCAGATGAAAATCTTGAGAGGACTTTATTTGGTAAAGGAAACTGAAAGAGGCAAAAAGAAAATAAGTTTTTCTCTGGGTGGTAATTCAGCCAGGGACCTGTGCTACTGGGAAGACAGACGTACAACCCTCTGAACTCCAGGTGCTCAGAAACTTGTGCAGCTAGGGGACATGGCCAGTTCAGGCATCCTGACTCATCCTCACCGGAAGAAAGGGCAGCTCAGACCCCTACAATGTCATGTAAATGATTTAATCACTCACAAACACAGGTGAGGTTCTTTTCTTTTCTCTCTAGTAGGTGCAGAGCTTCATTACATAATTTTTTCTCCCAGTGTGTAATCTCTGTCTCTCGGTGAGTTCTTACTGTTTAATAGCTCCAGTCTTCCCCAAATTTCATTTTTATCATCATCTGGTTTTATTACATAGTCAACTTTTTCAGGATACTGGAATTGTCTCCCAGCCAGCCCTTCCTTGGGAAGGAACCTTCAGAAAGAGAGAATCAGTATTTACTTCGATGGCTCAGGCTCTATAACACACACTGTCCTAAGCCACTTACCATAAGGCATGAAGTTGAACATGGGTAAGAGAATCTCAGGAGATGTCATTTTTTTTCTTCTGCCTTGGTTTTCTTTGGGTGTGTGGTATAGGACTTTTAACCATTGATTTCCCAGCTCTTCCTGTGTGACCCTAGCTGTTGTCATTTAGAACAAGGATACTATGGCAGATGAAAGGTTTACTCATGGCAGGCTTTTTCTAACCACCAGGTATAAGTTGTTGAAGAGAAATGTCATCATTTAAAGTATAGCCCCTCTATTGTTTTTAAATGTTGGCATCTTCTCTGCATAAGACTCAGGTTCCAGGTCCCTGGAAATGTAGCAGAACTTGCATACAAATGTGTTATTTTAATATACCACCTCAACAGCTCATGATCTTCTGCAGAAAGCACCCAGGACTTCTAGGCATTTTCACCACGGATTGAAGTTGGAGAGTTATTCCTCTTAACTAAATCTCATGGGTACATTATGATGCTTAGGAAATCACGGTAGTGATGTGCTCTCTGTACAGACCAGAAGACATGCTTTTGTTCTGTGGTGACAGCAGAATGTAGGACTCCAGGCAAAGGCCAGGGATGAGTCAACTCAAAGCCTGGCTCTTGTCACATTGAGGGAGGCTGAATACATTCTTTCCAATCATCTCTCTTGGACATTTTCTTCTCTCAGAAGAAGCTTTCTACAAAAGCTGCTGGTTTGGTTTGGCTCTGCCCTCACCCAGATCTCATCTTGAATTGTAGTTTCCGTCATTCCCACTTGTCGAGGGAGGTGATTAGATTATGGATGTGGTTCCTCCATGCTTTACTGGTGATGAGTTGTGATGGTTTTACAAGGGGCTTTTCCTGCTTTGCTCTGCACTTCTCTTTCCTGCCGCCATGTGAAGAAGGATGTGTTTGCCTCCCCTTCCACCATGCTCGTAAGTTTTCTGAGGCCTCCCCAGCCATGCAGAACTGTGAGCCAGTTAAACCTCTTTCTTTCATAACTTACCCAGTCTTGGGTATTTCTTCATAGCAGCGTAAGAATGGACTAATAACAGCTGCCTACAGCTTTTCCACTGAGGGTCACTAAGATAGTCCAGGACCATCAGGAACACTAGAAGCATAAGGATCCATCAGAATAAGGTCAACATGGAGAGACAGGAAGAAAGCCCCCGGTGAGTATGGGGTTGATGTTACTCTTCCTTCCAGAAGGGACAAAACCAGACCACAGGGAAAATCATCACGTCTTCAGTCTATTGTCTTAGCATCTGTCTTTTAATTACCTCCCTGCCCCCACCAAACCACAGTCATAAATATTTGATAATGACCCATCCTCCCCTCAACCTCAGCATGCCCTTGCCTCCCCCTTGTTCAGTTATCATAGTAGCTGAACATATCCACATCCACCCATCAGCCTAGAAGCTTTTCCTTGCTCAAGGCCACCTCAAAGTTCAGCCAGGCCATCTGTGTCTTAAAGAAGGCCCTTAAGTAAACAACCAAGGCAGTTTCCGACTACCAAATCCTGACATTTGCCCCTGTTCCATTCCCCATGTGGTACTCAGTGCGAAAGACTGTTTTCTAGCACATGCACGAACTGTCGCGTTCACTTTGCATGATCCTCTAACAAACACAGTCTACAACTAACCTTAACCACATCTGTAATCAATCCCCTTTTTAATACCCATATTAACCAGAACCTGAGGATACCATCCCAATAACTATATTCATTAACCTGCCCAGATTAATTATGAAATCTACTTTATTTGCCACTTCTGCTTTCCTTTCTTCCCTTCCTTCCTGGTCATTAGCTACTACCTGGGCCACCTGGCCTACTTCCCTTGTTTAGCAGAAGGTGGCTCAAAACTCTCCCCTCTCTTGCCCCTTCCTGCCCTAAGTGTGAGGCTCCTTCTGCTGTTGGAGTGACTTCTGCCTGCTCAGACTGACTCTACTTGATCCCTCTCACATTCCTCTGGGCTTGTCAAAGGTCTGCATTGTGTCCCTGAGTAGCTGGAACATGCCATGAAGAGTGAGCCCAGCCCAGTCCTAATCATGACAACCCCAGCCCCAGTGAAAAATGAATAATAACAACTGCTCTAGCCAGTCCCAGAAGAGCCCACTGAGGACGTTTGTTTTGGAATAATGAATATGGAAATTTGGAATCCGTGATAAACTGCAAGCAGTCTTTCAACTCACTCGTGCCGAAAATTCACACTCGCCTTTCCCATAACTTGTCACTTGTGTTTTTTATTGTTCGATATGTAAACAAGGCCAGGAAGGCCTTTGTTCCTTGGTGCCTACTTAGATTTGCCCATTAATCCCAACCCCCCCGCCCCCGCTTTCCCACCAATGCATGCAGGATTACACAAAGCAAAAGTCATTAATTTTTATCTCTGACTATCTGTAGGGTTTTTAATGTGGCCTGGCTTGCTTATGCACCACCAATTACATGTCATAAGTGCTTGTAGATGCTGGAGCAGTATCATGGGCTGATGAATCACTGCCTCCTCTCCTGATTAGTATGCAAGGGGCCATGCTCCTCTTGGAGCAGCTGGCATGCCAATGAGGATCTAGCCCGGCCGGTCAAGGCATCTGGACATGAATTCAATATGGATCGCTTTAATTAAATGGCTAAGCACACAAGACACTAAGAAACAACTCCATCATAGAGTGAAACTTGAAAATATAGTCGACCCAAGCAAGAGGGTGGAAAGGGTAGGAAGATATTTCATCAACACCGCCCACTATCTAAAATCCTTGAAATCTACCCCCCACCCCGCTTCCCACCATGTGCACAACCACTTGCCAAAAGCAATGATGGATTGTGGAATCCACAATGAAACACCAGCAGTGAATCTAGTTCATCACCCTTAAATTTAGAAATCAAAACAGCAGTGAAAAACCTACTCTTCTGCCCTTTGGAAAGGTTTAATTTTAACTAGACACTTACTTGCAAACTACCAATGAGGCTGATTTTGAGAAGGAAGGCAGCAATGAAAGGGGGGGTCAAAAGTCGGACCTGAATATACCTGTGACCAGCAGTACTGGAGGAAAAGAATGAGTTCATGTAGCTTTGCAAATATACGGAGGCCAGAGAGGTCCGTCGATGTGCTAATTCGCTGAAGAGGAGAAGGGAAAAGCAGCATGGATTTGCACGGCCCACTTGGGATGGGCTTTGCATAGATCAGAAAGATGAAGTATCTGCTTGCTTATATTTGCTTTCAACCTATCCCTCGTTAGTCTGTTTCAATAGGAAGCAAATGGAGTATTTTCATAAGGAATAGATATTGCAGCAATCACCCTGGTTTTATCCTTCTGAACACTTATCTTTAATTCTGTTACAAGTCTCCTCTTATTTCCACCACACATTGTATTTGGTTTGCCTGTATATTTCATCAGGAGACAGGATCAAATAATGGCTGAGAGAGAACACTGGGTACAGGTCAGTCTGCACTCTCATTCCAGCTTCGTTAATTTCTAGCTATATGGTCTTAGGCAAGTTATGAGGCTTCTCTGAATCTCCTTTTCCCCATATTTAAAACAGAGATAAGAACTAAACCTACCTCACCAAAACACTGTGAAGACTGAGTTAATCCACACCAAACCTGTAACTCACATCTTAGACTCACAAAAACGATGGCTACTACTAGCGTTTTGTGGAATGCAATCTGGTCACGCAGTCATGTTTCACTGACCAAATGCAGGGAATACTATTTCCTGATATTGACCAGATTTACCTATCGGATCTGCTTCTGGGGAAGTTGGTGGGGTGGGTGGGGAGTAGAAGAGGGTTGTTTGGTTAAGCACTGACTGTTTGAGGGGTGGGAGTGGGTGTAGGGAATGAATCGTCAAACCTGGTCTCGTGGAACACTTGGAATATTGGGCTGCCATCACTGCAGTTGTGGTGGGTCATGGCAGCAGAGGCCAGTCTACTTGGTCTTTAAAATCAGCTCACATGCCATGGATTGCTTCTCCCTCTTCTAAGTATATAAGAGAAATGTAGAGCATATGCAGAACTCGAGAACGACTAAACCAAAAGGCTTCTCAGTGCACAACTCTCCCAGCAAATTAAAACCAAAAATAGTTTGAGCCTTAAAACCCATGACCATTCATCTGGCTTTCATTCCTGCCAAATGTTCTGTTTTGTGTTATTTGTACAGAGCCTTTCAAGGAGCCTTTATGAGATACGGTTTTCTCAGGACTGAGACTCCTCTTATCCTCAGGAATGTTTATGTCCTATTCTTTAGAAACACAATTATGCGTGGAGAGCTATCTAAGATGTCAAAATATGGAACTTGATGAGTTTGGCAAAGGAACTGGTGGCATTGTCTCCAAGGTATGTTGACGTTGGGAGTTTTAATACTTGAATAAATACACTGGAGATCCAAATAGGGGCTGTAGCTTCAGGTTTTGTTAAGAACTTTACTGAGATATATTCACTTACCATAAAATTCATCCATTTGAGGTAAAGAATTCAAGAGTGTTTAGTGTATTCACAGGTTTGTACAACCATCAACATAATCTAAGTTGAGAATATTTTCATCACCCCAAAATAAAACCACATCCCCATTATCAGTCACACCGTATACCTCCCCCGCAACCCTTGGAAACCGCTAAACTCTTGTCCCTGTCAGTTTGCCTATTCTTGGCATTTCAAGTAAATAGGCTTATACGATTTGTGGTCTTTTGTGACTGGCTTCTTTCTTAGCATTGTGTGTTTTTTTATTTTTTTTTTTGAGATGGAGTTTCGCTCTCATTACCCAGGCTGGAGTGCAATGGTGCGATCTCCGCTCACTGCAACCTCCGCCTCCTGGGTTCAGGCAATTCTCCTGCCTCAGCCTCCTGAGTAGTAGGGATTACAGGCACGCGTCACCATGCCCAGATAATTTTTTGTATTTTTAGTAGAGACGGGGTTTCACCATGTTGACCACGATTGTCTTGATCTCTTGACCTCATGATCCACTCGCCTCGGCCTCCCAAAGTGCTGGGATTACAGGCTTGAGCCACTGCGCCCGGCCAACATTGTGTTTTTCAGGTTCGTCCATGTTGTAGTATGTGTCAGGACTACTTTCCGTTATGACTTCAGTTTTAAAACTCATGTGCACAGACTGCATTGCACTGAGAACTGGAAAGTCAGCTCAGAGTGGATTTCTGAACTTACTGACGGTTGGACACTAGCCCATTATTGGACTTAAGCCTTTTTGTAGGCAATTCGGTGTCTTCTGGTCTGTTCCTTAGCTGCCTTCCAGATTCCCAAATTCCACCCGTTGCATATATTATCCTTTATGATTTATCTATGTTAGGAAGTACAAGGTGTCACTGTATAAAAAGTGTCTTACAAAAAGCGATGACATTGGATAGTCCCAGTATTCTAAGTTGACAAAATCAGTGCTGCAGACCTTGAGACCATGGCCATGCCACTCAGCCGCTCAGCTTCTCTCTCTCCATCTGTAAAAGGACCATCCCTTACTGGGCTTCAGATCGTCATGATACTTCCATGACTTGGCAATGAAATGCCCCCTTCTTAATGTAATTACATGAGACCCTCACAGTACAGCCTCAGCTGACCTCCTCAGTACCCTCTCGTGTGTGTGTGTGTGTGTGTGTGTGTGTGTGTGTGTGTGTAAGTATTAGACCAAACCCCCTAATTCTGGAACTCATGCATTTCTGTATATGCTGCTTCTTCTAACTAGCGTGACCTTCCGCCTTTCCCTTCTAGAGAAAGTTACCTCACATTTGATGCTGCTTTGATATTGCCAGATTGCTTTTTCCTAACAGTATCACTCTTGGAGGTGAAGAGGCTTAGCCCATGTTTTAATCATTCTGGACAAATGAGCGGTGGTATGTGTTTTGTTGTAGGCTTATTGGATTGATCTTTGAATGCTGCAGACATGACTGTAATTCACCAGTACCCATTCTCCTCTACTTCTAGGTGTTTGAAGGAATACTTCCCACCTACCTTAAAGTAAGGTATGGCCAAGTGATATGAAATGAGAAGGGACGTGACCCATGTCACTGTACTGGCCACCTCCCCGGTGGAAAGCTTCTCTAAATTCCCCGGGCAGAACCACCAGAGTCACCCCAGATACTAGGGCACTTAGATCATTAGAGCTACCCTCTTACTGTGCCATAGGTGTTTACTCACTCATCTGTCTAACACTGCCCTTGCCATTTTTAGGCAGTCTTAATACAGAGCACCTCTAAGCGCCCAGAGCCTAACCCCATACCTGGGCCATAGTAGAGCCCCATAAATGTTTGTTAAACTTATAAATGAATTAGTTTGAGGGAACTGACCTCAGATGAACCATCCACCTTTCCCCCATCTTCATGGCACCCTCCTGGACTGAGCTGCCACATTACCTCTTGCCTGGACTAATCCCGGGCCCCCGTGTTCTTTCTTCTGTCCTGTAATTTATTCTCTACTTCGCACCCAGAGAGATTGTGAAAGAGTCCAATGAGCCCTAACATACACAAAAGAGATTTGCAAATTCCAAAAGCACTATACCAAACATAAGGCTTTTCATTGTTTAATTTTATGCCTGTCCAATCTTGATTTTTAGAATAAAAACGATCAAGAAAATAGCTAATGTTGATCTCCTTGAGGTCACTGGAAGCGCTCTGGGCTGTCACAAAGCCGAGGCTGAGAGCTTCAGGATGCACGATGATTCTGTCAAGCCTGTGCTCCACACCTAAACTCTAACTTCACCCTTCTGGTCCTCCTGGGTGTCTGCTCTGGAAGTTCTGTAATTCCTTCCAGCGGACCTGAAATCACAGAGTTCAGGTGGAGCCTCACTAATTTGTACACTTTCGGAAGCCCAATACTCCCTCGACCAGAGGCCTCTCCTTCTGTGTGTCATGTTGCAGCTAGAGGCTGGTGCCGCACCCATTCTCAAATCACCAGGACAGCTTGCTTCAACCCATTTCCATCATTGCACTCTCTTCTCTGTTTCTGTCGTGTTGAGAAGCTCGTAGGCCCACCATGCTTATTTAGATTGCTGTGTGGAAGCTGCCGTATCCCTTCCTCTCTCTATGATCTTCCCACAAAAATGGCCTTATTCTTTCTTCTACCCAGAATGTTGGCATCTTCTCATGACAAACCCTATAAATCAAGCTTATTCAACCACGGCCCAAGGGTTGCATGTAGCCCAGGATGGCTTTGAACATGGCCCAATGCAAATTCATAAACTTTCTTAAAACATTATGTGCATTTTTTTTTTTTAGCTCATCAGCTATTGTTACTGTTAGTGTATTTTATGTGTGGCCCAAGACTTCCTCCAGAGTGGCCCAGGAAAGTCCAAAGATTAGACACGCCTGCTGTAAATAGAATTATGAAATTTCTGATATACTTGCAACTCTAACACTGATAGCTACTCAAAGAAGAAGCTCATGGAATCAAAACACCGAAATCCATCTGTTTCTCTACACCCTAGATCCAGGCACCATCAATATCTCTTTCTTGCCTAAATGACTACAAAAGTCTCATTGTTTCGTTTCTTCCCTCCTACAGCTCATCCTCCACACAGAAGTCTGAGTGATCTCCTTAAAAACAAACTCACGTAGATCTCTTCACTTTCTTGCTTAATATCATACAGTGGGCCAGGCATGATAGTTCATGCCTATAATCCTAGCACTTTGGGAATCTGAGGCGCGAGGATTGTTTGAGTCCAGGAGTTTGAGACCAACCTGGGCAGCATATGGAGACCCTGCTTCTACAAAATAAAATAATTTGCCAGGCATGATGTCATATGCCTGTGGTTTCAGCTACTCGGGAGGCAGAGGTAGGAGAATCTCTTAGTCCTCGAAGGTTGAGGCGGTGGGAAGCTGTGATCACATCACTGTGCTCCAGCCTTGGTGATAGAGCAACATCCTATCTCGAAAAAGAAGGAAATCACACAGTGTTTGCTTTACAGCATATCAGATTGAGTCCAGACTCCCTAACCTTGCCTATGCCTCTATGTGATCTGGCTTTGGCCTGCCTTTCCCCGTCATCTTCAGGTCTTCCCCATCACAAGCAAACCAAGGGCTTTGTACTAGCTACTCCATCTGCCTTGAGCATTCCTCCAAGTCTCCAACAGCCAGCTCCTGCTTGCCATTCACTTCTGAGATTCAACATCATCACTTCAGAGGGCTTGTTTCTGCCACCCAAACTACAGTACCTTACTGTATTGGTCAGGATGAGCATGGTAGTGCGGCAGTAACAGGGAGGCTCAACCTCTCAGTGGTTTGACAGAGAAAAGGTTTACCTACTATATTAGTTTGCTAAGGCTGCCATAACAAACAAATGCTGCAGACTGGGTGGCTTAAACAGCAGAAATTTATTTACTCACATTTCTGGAGGTTAGAAGTCCAAGATCAAGGTGTTGGCAGGTTTGGTTTTTCTAGGGCCTCTCCTTGGCTTGCTGATAGCCACTTTCTTACTGCCTCCTCCCAGTGAGTTTTTTCTCTGTGTGCACTCACTTCCGTGGTGTCTCTTTGCGTGTCCATTTCCTCTTCTTATAAGGATATCTTAGGACTTAATTCTAACTGCCTTTTAATGTAAACACCTCTTTAAAGGCCACATGTCCAAATACAGTCACATTCAAGTGAGAGCTTCAGCATAAGAATTTAGTGGTAGGCCTGAGGTCAGGAGTTCAAGACCAGCCTGATCAACATGGAGAAATCCCATCTCTACTAAGAATACAAAAAATTAGCCAGGCGTGGTGGCACATGCCTATAATCCCAGCTACTCAGGAGGCTGAGGCAGGAGAATCACTTGAACCCAGGAGGCGGAGGTTGCAGTGAGCCAAGATTGCGCCACTGTACTCCAGTTGAGGCAGCAAGAACAAAATTTCATCTCAGAAAAAAAGGAAGAAAAGAAAAAGAATTTGGTGGCAGCGGGGAGGGGACACAATTTAGTCAGTAACACACAGAGTCCACTGGGATCCAGGCAAATCCCTAGGACTCTTGTCCCCCACACTTAGCAATCCTTTCTCTTACCACCTCAGCACAACTCTTCCTCCATGACTGCCATGGCAGAGTTCTAGAGTTCTAGAGGGTCTTACTCTGAAATTAAATGATCCTGCCCAGAAGAGACATAGGTCATGTCCATTCTCATTTCATTTCATATGGCTGTGCCTTACTTCAAGGGAGGTGGGCAGTACAGCCCTTCAAGTGTCTAGAAGTAGAGGAGAATGGGTGTTGGTTAATTGTGGTTAAGTCTACCACACTCAAAGATGAATCCAGTGAGCCTTCAACAAAAGACAGACCCCTGCTAACTTACTCAGGATGATTGAAACATGGCCGAAGCCTCTTCACCTCCAAGAATGACATTGTTAGACATGGCTGAAGCCTCTTCACCTCCAAGAATGACATTGTTAGGAGAAAAACAATCTGTCAATATCAAGACTAAGCCCTAGGTGAATTTCAGCAAGCCTCCTCTCTGACTTAGTTGCTCTGTGAGTATGAGTCCATTCCTCCTCATGTAGTCCGCTAGATCCAGTCTGGCCACAGTTGGTTCCATGCCCAACTTAAAGGCTCTTGTCAGCTACTCCAGTTCTTTATACTGGACTTTCTCCTGGATCGACATCAACCTGAACCACCTCTAGCACACACTCAGGTCCAAGCCAAAGACCTCTGCCAAGAGGTGTTATCACAGTAAGCAGTCATGGCTCCCGCGGAGGGATGCTGTGATGCTTGAACAGCTCTTCCAGCCCCTAAACGGATCTTTTATTCACTTGCCAATCCTCTTAAGCCCAGATGGGCCCATCCCCTTTGCTTTTAGCTGACATCCTTTACGAGATGAAGCAGACCATCTGGGAACATTGCCTAGCTACCCACTGCTCTACCCCAAATGTCTGGTTGCTCTGAGTCTTCACTGATCTTAGAGGCAGGAAGTGATCCTCCTCCTCCATTCCCCTGACTTTCTAGCTTTCTAGATCCTCAGTCCCTTCCTATCTGCTGTTCCTCTTTTACCCGAAGACACATAGAGTCTCTATTAACCCGGCAAATTCTGTAGCCAACTGTGCCATTTACCCAAATGATTAACCTGCATCTCTTCTTTCATGTCTTGGTCAAACTTCTCCAGCAAATGGTCCATACTTACTGCTTCCGTTTCTTTATTTTCCGTCAATTCATTATCTTCCACACTCTTGATCTTCTCAACGATAGCACCAGATACTGCTTCCCTCCCTTGTGCCCTCGCTTCTTGAAAGTCTGCTTCTTCCTTTGCTTCAGGAATCCCACACTGTTTTTGGTTTTTCTCCCTCTTTTCAGACCTTCCTCCCTGCCAACTGCTTTGGAATGAAACAGGCTGCCCTGGCCAGATGGTTGTTCTTGCCGTCCCTCAAACAGTCACGCTGCCTCTTTCCTTTGCACCATTTCCTGTACTGTTTCTCCTACCACGAATGCCTTCTCACTCTGCTCAGTTTGTCCAGGACCCACCAAGTCCTCCTGAAAGGCCGCCTTTCCATTATCCTTTCATGATCTCCCACCCCCAGCCATGGCGATCACTCTCCTTCAAGACCTAGGACAACTCTTGCTCTTGGCAAACCCTTTTGGTAAAGGGCCAGATAGTAAATATTTTAAGCAGGTCACGGGGTCTCCGTTGCAGCTCTTCATCCCTGTCTTTGTAGGGAAAATGCATCCATCGACGATACATAAACAGTGTGTCTTCTAACGCATTGAAACTGTGTTCCTGTAGGACTTAATGTACACAAAGCAAGTGGCTGTCCAGTTTGGGCCCATCCAGGCTGTAGTTTGCTGACCCTCTGCCAGACCATTTTATTTTCCAACTAAATTATAAACTCCTTGAAAGTAGCACCTCTTTTTCAACTTCTTAGTGCTTTGAAATGCACTTAAAGAGATTTTATATATATCAGTGGGCATTCAGAAAATGGAGAATGGTTGAATGTGGACACAGGCTTTCGAATGGTCCACGTGGCTGAATGTTTCTTAGTTAGAGCACCCAGCATAGCTCTCAGCACACATTAGGAGATCAGCATTTTCTGTTTGCTTTTCTTCCTACAAAAACAATCCCCAAACCAAGGGCTACTCGGGAAGATTGGAAACCAACAGCAACTCAGCCTACAAGATAAGGGTTATTCTTCTGTTTGCTGTTCCTGCGTTTGCTATGCGATGCCAGCAGCTGAACATTCTTCTCTAGGTGTCCTATTCAGATTCAATGTCACAGTGTATTTCCATCACCATCCTACCTGATGGGACTGTAACCTTATTATTCTGTTATGGCACATTGAAATGGGAAAGTTTCTTTAAACCTAGCCGCCTCACCATTAAATGTGTGAAAAGTATATCATAAGCTCCAAAAAAAAAAAAAAAATTGTCATGAAGATTCAAATGCCTTCTCTCTTTTCAGTGCTTTCTGGCTGATTTCATCTGCCTCTGGGCTCCCCCACGCCCTCATGCCTCATTATGCAGACCAGGCTGGTAGACCAGGCAGGTCAGGGGCCCAGCCTTCCTCCCTCTCCTCTCCGAGCTGTGTGTAGGGCTAATGTTGCCAGCTTACTAAGCAAAGTCAGATCGACGGAGGGAAGCAAATGAACTGTGAGGGCTGGGCTTTGATGCCTTTTGGTTGGGAAATCACGAGTCTTATTCTCAGCGTCTACCTCCGGGATTTTTATGTGCTTAACGATTTCATACACTTTGTAGTTATTTTGGTCCTCAGGAGGGAACATGAGTGCAGCTGTCATGGAAAGCTGATAGGCACCAGAAGGTTTCCTTCTTTCTCAATCTCTCTCTCTCTGTGTCTGTCTTTTCCTCTGCATACAGTTTACCATGCTTAGAGACACACTCGCCCACCATTTGGGGGAGAGGGACAAAGTTGGTATTTTGTCAGCAGTCAAAACATAAAACAGAAGGAAAGACGTCTAGCAGAAGAAGGCAGGTTGAGCTGTATGTGAGGCCTTCTTCTCTCTGGTGGCCTGTGGCATGTAGGGAAGACGGTTCTGGAATAAATATGTCCAAACTTCATTGCACAGTGGACCTTCCCAAAATAGGTGAATAGCTGTTGACCTGTTGTTTGAGAGCTTATCATCTGAAAATTATGTTTTTGTCTGTTTCTAAAATTGCCGTGGAAACAAAACAGTATCCCACAACTGGCTGGATCTAAAGGGAATAACAATAATTCATAAAATGTACATGCCCTGGACTGACTGACGTCCCTTTATAACTATTACCTCATTTAATTCTCCCAGCAACCTGAGGAGGTCAGGTACACCCATGCCCCCATTTGTCAGGTCAGAAAACGGGCTCAGAGCTAGCTAGAGACAGAGTAGGCCTCTGCTGCAAAGTTCAGGGTTTCACCTCCTGAACTATCCTGCTTCCTGCACTGGCTATATAGACTCCTAAGGAAGCCAGAGCATGTTACAGAACCCTAGAAAATTGTAGAGAGCAATGTTCCACCACCCAAGGCTCAGGAGAATTGTGGGGTTGGGAGTGGAGAAGGCAGTTTACGAGTGGGGTTGGCTTTGCTCTCTGTCCTAGTACTCAGCTCCTTCTGTGGGTCTTAGAGTTCCATGCCCTCCCCCTTCTCTGCCACAACTGGAGCTCCAGGGGCTCAGATCTCTCTGTTGGCACCCATGCATCTAGAGCACTGACACAAAGAAGGAACTGAGTCAGTGGCTCATGGTTAGAACTGAGCCCCATGCTGGTAGGAGAGCTGTCATCGGAAATGACGATGATGTCAAGCTCATCTTCTGCCATGCGTCCAATCCAAGAGACATTTGCAGTGTCTGAGGCCTTCCCTTCACTTGATGGCAGTGAGATTTCAAATAAGGCACAGCCAGCCGTAGAGAGGTGGGAAGGGGGCAGAGTGAGGGGTATGGGAATTTCAGGAGCTCAGGTATCCTACAGATGGTTTATGGTATCACTGGGAGCCCCCACAGGATGACAGAGCCCTGTGACTTCTGGCTGTCTCTTATAAACGCCACAGTAGTACCTGCTAAATAGAAAGAAATCCAGCACAGGTAGATAAGTAGGGCTGTTGCGATAATATCTGCTGAAATATCACCACCCTTTCGACGTCAGTAGGAGGGAAAATTGTCACTACATTAAAGGAAACATGAAACCCAATTTCCAAAAGGAAATGTTCCCCACTCACTCTAATGTGAGCTGATGTGGATCGGTAGCTGTCAGTGGACTTTTGCATTCAATAAACAAATGCCGTGTAATTTGCCACCCTCGTGGTTATTAGAGTATTTTATTTAAGTGGCAGTCACGCTTGGCTATTGGTTACAGCGCCAGCTCATGGGTTGGGTTTTGTTCACTGTGGATGTTTTCTAGAGCCAAGGTACAGTGGGTTCAACTGGAATATTTTTTTTTTTAAATAAGGGGTCATTAGCCTGATGGGCCGATGCGAATGATGAATCCCATGTCAAACAAAACTCATTGTCCACCTTCTGAATCCCAGGCCCTCGACTGAGACACAAACCAAGGGTCTCTCTTTTCACAGTGATTGCATCCCTGCAGTTCTTCCCTCTTCCAGACCTCCAACCTTCTCCTCCTCCTCCTTTTCTCCCTCATTTGTACTGGATGCCAGTCTCTGTCCAGCTCTCTCTGGAGATAAAGACTCGCTTTAGCATACAGCACACTCTCCTTAATGCAAGCGAGTTCACTCTCATCATTTTAATAGTGGACCTAAGGTATGTTGCCATGTGAACAAACCATCACGTCGCCATAGCAACCAGCCAGATTGCAGCACACCAGTCTGAGGACTGGACCTTTCTCTCTCTCTCTCTCTGTCTCTCTCTCTCTCTCTCCCCTCTCTCTCTTCTTCGCCTGGGCTCTTTCTTTTGTTAAATTTGCTGAAGTGCTCACAATAGGAAGATTTAGTCTGCTTTTTCAAGCGGGCTTTCATTTAAACCTATAAATTGTTGTATAAACAGAAAGGCCAGTGTGGCACTAGACTTACTTTCAAAGCCAACTTGATGAGGACTTTGAATGTGGACCCCACCCCCACTCTCTGCCATGCCTTACAGTTTGATCAAAAAGAGATGATCACACATATTGGTGGCATTTGGACTTAACCATCCCCCCGCCCCTGAGTTTCTTCTTAGCTTCCCCCAGCGGGACTCCGTGACTCTCCCGTCTGGGCCTGGTGACCACAGCTAGCCCTCGACGACGCTTGGAAGCCCTTTACAGTTTCTGAGCTCTGTGGGACCCGAATTAGACCCAATTAAAGATGTGGATTCTCCTTCCCCATCCCCTATTGCCAAGTAACCTGCACTGGTTCCAATTCCAACCGCGTGGGGAGAGTGGGGATGTTGAAAGGATAAAATGATAAAGGGACATGTGTCTCGTCTGCCTGCCCATATTCATCACCGTTGCTTGGCCTTTGATGCCCCTAACCTTCTCATCTTTGTTCACGGAAGCATAAAGAATCATTCTTCCAGGGCCTCACATCTTTTCCCATTTGATTCCCTGCTCTCTTGCACATGGCGCATCTATTACCTGCTCTGGTCCTCGTGTGTCCCCTGTCCCCCACCCCACGCCTCCCCTCAGCGCCTCGCCCCCTCCATGCTATTTACTACCGAGCTGGTCCTGAGAAATGCACCAGTGGGCCGGGCTGCGTGTAGTGGGCCGACTGCATGCCCAGCTGCAGACACGTGTCGGGTGGGGTGAACAGCCCTCCACACGCGAGAAGGGCCAGTGGGGCTTTGTGCATAAAATTACAGCAAACAAGCTTCAAATAACGCAGGACACTTTCATAATTGATTTATGCAGGGGCGCTGAAAGTTCTATTACCTTTTGTTTAGCTCAGGGGGCCTGACTCTATGCAATCCATTGCTGAAACTAATTACAAGATATAATTAAACTGTGACACAAAGATATTATACCGTTAGTTTACTAATGACACCGCGAAGCTGTACCACCAGCACAGGACAGTGATTACGCTTCATTTATTATTTATCCTTTTGCTAAATGAGACGCTGACATTTTCAAAAATTACTTTGAGGTTTCTTAATTGTCGGCAGCAGGATGGACTAGAAGGAGATCTCCTTCCTCTTAGTTACTTATCCAAACCTCAGAAGCATTATTAGCCAAAACAAAAAGGAATAAAGAAAAGGAAAAAAAAAGCAAAAACAGTCACCCAATAGTAATAAGTAAAGCCTAATTGCATCTTTGGACATTTCAGAATTTTTACTAACGGCTGTACAGCGTATGGGGTTGCTGATCTGGGGTTTAGGTCCAAGGGAGAGAAGCTATGTCGTGAGATTAAAGGTGACTCTAGTTCTGTAACCTGGACAAGTGCGGGTGGCCCTGGATGTGTGTGGGAAGAGGCCAGGCCGAGAAGGGCTGGAAGAAAACTGACCCCATGATTCCAGCTTTTTCCAGGAGCCCATTTCAGCAGGTAGGGCTCTGATGTTATATTGTGATTGGGTTTTTTGTTTGTTTGTTTTTACGACTTTTCACCTTCTCCATTTCCCCAAACAAAACAACTCACTGGTGTAAATGACACGGAGACTTTTGCATGTGAGACTCAAGTCTGCCTGGCGAGGACCAGGGCTGACGTGCCCTTACAGGTTGGCCTTTGCGTTCTCCTCCTCTATAGCTCGGAGGATTCCCTGTACGGACTCATACCCCAAGTGGATGCTTTTGCTTCACTATAAAGGTTGTCGTTCTCCTTTGCCTTAATTGTCAGTATCACTCTGGTTATTGGCAGGAAATGCTCTGGAAAAGATTGGGAATGGGCATTCCCTCTGTCTGCTTTTAGGGCCAGAATTCTCTGGGCCCATTTATCTACCATCCCTGCATCTCCATGCGTGCTCCTGCCTTTATTACCCCTCTCATTTATCACGTTCTCTGAACAATGAAAGATTAATTTACTGGCTGCCTTTTGATGAGTATTTGACGCTGCGCATGTGTATGTGCACGAGTGGGTCTCTTTAGGGCTCATCTGGGTCAGGCATCTGTACGAGGTACTGCTGGCCCCCAATGGCCACTAACCTCTGTGTAACCCCAGCGGTGATGCAATCACAGCAACCGCTGGTCGGCTTGAGACAGGGCTTAATTTCTTCTGAGTGTAATGGCATCCGGCATCTATAATTATGCTATTTTCTCTCCTGTGCTGATTAAATACGATTTACCCAGAGAGCTAAATGATGAATATTTGAGTGTAGTGTGTTGAGCCAATAGCTGGTAAAATAGCCACAATAAATAAACTTGGAGGGGGGGAGGGGTCCGGTCATGCCTATGACTCTGCCAGGTAATTTTAGCAGGTGCAAGTGGAAAGAAAGCAAGATTAATGCTGCAGCCAGAACAATACCACCACCACCACCACCACCACGATCACCACCCGGCTCTGTTTAAAGGGAAAGTGACCCTGGATCACTTTCCCAAGAAATATCATTTTGGGAGCTTCCTGAACCTCAGCAGTAGTATACAACTGGGTCTGCTCATCAATATCATGGTTGGGTGTTGTTTTCACCACCACCCACCCCCTTGAATAATAATCTTTATTCCCATGTAATAGCTGAGAAATGAAATTCAGTATCACCTCTTCCCATCACCCTAGACCTGCTCATCTCATGTCTTCTGTGTTTATTAAAAAGAGGCCTGGCTAGTCTCCAAGTTCCTCTGTCTGTAGCAAAGGTTCTCACAGATGGAGTAAAATATCTCTACACATCTCACAAAAGAACCAACAGCATGATACCAAAATCAGCCAGGAAACACTTGCCAGCATTTCCCTCCTTTTAGCTCAAGACACAAATCAAGAATCTTGAGAAATGGTGCTTTCTTTCTCCACCATATTCTGATTTTTCTGCAAAATGATGCCTTGGGTGTTGGTATTTACGGTCAGGAGTGCAAGTGAATGTGAAGGCGTGAGCATAGCCACTGTTTGGAAGTATGCGACTGTTTGGCTTGGTAAAAATCAAGCATTGTATCAGCAAGAATTTGCTGAGGTCACCAGTGTACTAGATCTAGTGGAGTGGGGGGATCCCCAACAAGTATAAGACTAGATCCTTTCTTTCAAGACACATGGAATATTATTTGGTAGAAAAGAGCTGTGTACGTGAGACCATTGGAAAAGAATATCAAAGATATCTGCTAAGTAGGAGGTTGAATGGTAGATGTTACTTAAATCATCCGAGGTCAGAGAAGGATCAGGGCATTGTGAATTGAGAATAACGGAAGACCCAGAGCAGGCGATGACCTGTGGACAGTCAAGAGTGTTGGGGTAAGGATGGGGCGGACACAGAGGGGCAGGTCAGGATGGGCTGCCACTTGGAGAAAGGGAGGCAGTTTGTGCCTGGTAACAAAGCTTCATGTCCTGTCACCTTTAGATTGTATTGCCTGAGACCCTGCTTTTTCTCTAGATTCACGTTGGTTTTCCTCAGTGACATTCACTGACCTCAGGGTTATACTGCAAGAAAGAGATTTGCAATGGGGATTTTTTCTTGGGGCAAGAGACCTGCTGTCTTTGATAGCACCCCTGAGGTTTGGGTTAGACTAGAAGCTTCCGGATTTATTTTTCCTATAGCTTCCACCTTCTTTGTGATGAGACATCCAAGAAAAGGAGAGACTGTCCTCTCAGCTCCTCTCCCCGTGGTCCGGCCTGTGTGGGCCAGCGGTTTCCAACCCTCAGTATGAGAGGTCAGGGAGGGCTGGTCCAGGCAAGATAAGTAGGCTGATGGGTATGCATCTTATGTATCCTTGACTTTCAAGCTGAGCATCGTCTACTTCAGTAGCAACACCTTCTTCCTTGCAACTCCCAGGGGCTGCTGAAAATAGATTTAAAAGCGTCTCTTACACATAACTGAAAACGGAAAGTGAGTGGGCAATGACACCCTTGTAGGGAAATATTCTTTGAGCGTATGTTGATGCATACAAAGAAAACACGATTTCCTTAGGCACTTTGAGTTTGTTAGTCATTTTGCTTTCCTTCCCTCTTTTGCTAACCTTGCTTTTTCCTTTCTTCTTTACTGCTGAAGGCTCATATAATAAAACCATTGTATTTCGGTTTGGGTCTGTTTCAATGCTTTTTTTTTTCAATACCAGGTCCCATGGCATGTTTTTGTGTGGCTTTTGTCTGTGTTGTCTTTTTGTTTGGAAATTATGTGAAAGATAAACCTCCAGAGGGGGATGTCTTTGGATGGTCCAAAGAAATACTGGTATTAATGGAAATCTGGCAAAAGTGAAATTAAACTGAGAATATCAAGAGCATTTTCCCTATCAGTGAGACGTTTAGTACACTAGAAGGTGGGAACCTTACCATGCAAATTGCTGACATCAGAGCAAGGCTTCAAAACTTTGGAAAAGCAACAACGTGAGTACTTGAGCATTTCTTCCATGTAGGAGAAGCTGAGGAAACATTAGATGTAGTTTGAATTACTTTAAATGTTCTTTTCTTTTTTTTTGAGATGGACTTTTGGCTCTTGTCGTCCAGGCTGGAATGTAATGGTACTTGCTGCAATTCCTGGGTTCAAGCCCTTATCCTGCATTAGCCCCCTGAGTAGCTGAGATTACAGGTGCGCAACACCACAGCCAGCTTATTTTTGTATTTTTAGTAGAGACAGGGTTTCACCATGTTGGCCATGCTGGTCTCGAACTCCTGACCTCTGTTGGTCCACCTGCCTTGGTCTTCCAAAGTGTTTGGATTACAGGTGTGAGCCATCATGCCCAGCCTGAATTGTGGTAAGTATTCTGTATTCAAGTCACAACTTATCTAATGAGAATCAAGAGTCAGGGGACAAGACACTTGTCTCTAACTTATGGGAATGTGGAAGGTGCTCAGTAAATCCTTTTCTGTCGAATTGAAAAGGAGGAAGAAAAGTTGTTGGGTTTTCTATTTTGCATTCTGTCAAATATTAAGAAATGTCCTAATGTGACAAGGGCTATCTGGAAGCATGAATAAGCAACAGCTGGTAGGAGGAGGAGCCCAGGGATTTCATTCTTTCTCTGCGACTAGCAACTTCTCCTGCCTTGAGAGGTTACCTTTTTTGTCCCCTCATATCATGTCATCTAGACCATAACACACACAGCGGTCGAGAGAGGAAGGAGCTCCAGCGAATGCCATGCAGAAGCGTGGACTGAGGGCTGAGCAGCTGGGGTTTCCATCCTGGCTCTGCCGTCTATCAGTCATGTGACTTTGAGCCCATTTCTGGATGTCTCTGGGTCTCTGTTATTTTCATGTTTAAAATGAGGAGAATAGTTGTCCCTACCCATGTCAGGGTTCTCCAGAAAAACAGAAGCAATCAGAAGTGTGTAGGCAGAAAAGGAGAATTATTAGAAGGAATTGGTTCACAAGGGGTGATTATGGAGGCTGGCAAGTCTGAAATGTCCGGGGTTGGCGCAAGATTCAGGAGAGCCGATGGTGCAGATGCAGTCCAAAGACAATCTGCTGAAAAGTTCCCTCTTGCTCAGGGAGGCCTCTCTCTCTGTCCTATTCAGGCCTTCAACTGATTGGACGAGGCCCACCTCTTACGGAGGATGGTTGTTTATTCAAAGCTTACCATTTTTTTTTTCTTTTGAGACAGGGTCTCTCTCTGTTGCCCAGGCTGGCATGCAGTGGTACAATGTTGGCTCATTGCAACTTCCACCTCCTAAGCTCAAGCCATCCTCCCACCTTAGCCTCTCAAGGAGCTGGGACTACACGTGTGTGTCACCGTGCCTGGCTAATTTTTGTAATTTTTAGAGATGGGGTTTGCCCATATTACCCAGGCTGGCCTCGAACTCCTGAGTTGAAGAAAACCACTGGCTACCGCCTCCTATAAGGGAGCTTCCTGGGATTACAGGCGTGAACTACTGTGCCTGACCGAAGTTTGCCAACTTAAATGTTAACCTCATCCAAAATACTCTCCAAGCTGATGCATAAAATTAACCGTCACACTACCCTCTAGGGCTGTCGTGTTTGCCTGACAGACAGTGTGGACTATGTTTGTTTGTGTTGTTATTATGACTGGGACGACAGCAGTGATGATGGTGAAGATTCTTAGTACCCTTGTTACTGACACCACGTGGAGTCGGAAATGCCAGATTTTCAAACCCAGCTCTATTGCTCGTTAGCTGTGTGACCTTGACCAAGATCTCTGGCCTCTTTGAGTCTACATTTTCTCATCTATGAAATAGGGACCATAAGAGAGGCATCTCCTAGGGTGTTACACTAAATGAAGTTTTATAGGTGCACCATTCCACACTGTGGTTTTTGACATGTGATACCTCCTATATGAGGGCTTGTAGCTGTGCTTGTGATGATGATGACTATTACTCTTACAGCATTACTACAGAATCTGGCTGTATTCGTCTGTTCTCACACTGCTATAAAGAACTACCCAAGACTAGGGAACGTATGAGGAAAAAAGGTTTAACTGACTCACAGTTCCACAGGCTGCACAGGAAGCTTGGTTAGGAAAGCTAAGGAAACTTACAGTCATGGCAGAAGACGAAGGCAAAGCAAGCATGTCTTAAAGCGGCAAAGCAGGAGAGAGTGAGAGAGAAAAGGGGGAGGTGCCCCACACTTTTAAACCATTAGGTCTCAGACAACTCACTATCATGAGAACAGCAAGGGGGAAGTCTGCCCCCATGACCCAGTTGCCTCCCACCAGCCCCCTCCCCTGACACATGGGGATGACAATTCAACATGGGATTTGGGTGGGGACATAGAGCCAAACCGTATCATTGAGCCAGTTTTGGCCTTGGACAAGATTCTTGACCTACCCAAAACTTATCTGTAAAATGAGGACAGAGGCGCGGCGTTTTGAACTCTGATGCATGGTGTGTGTTACACAAATATTTGCGCTACAGTTGTGAGGATGAGGACTATTACCATTACTATAGAATCTGATACATTAACTGGCTGTCGACCTTGAGCGTGACCCTAAACTTCCCTGAGCCTGCATTTCCTCATCTGGAATACGAGGCAAATGTAGAGTCGTGCCTTTCATGTGAGGTGGCTATGAGGAACAAGGTGGACAGAGCGTGTGAAGCAGTTGTCACCATTCCTGGCCCCTGGCCCCTGGCCCACTGAAAGCGCTCGATGTGTGTTGGCCCCTCCGCATTTGTTCATGCATTGAGCAGCAGGCCCCAGGAATGCATCAGCAGCATCACCACTCTCTCATTTTCCCAGCCTGCCGTCCTCTGTGTGACAACCCTGGCATACCGTCGTTAAGTCAGTGATTGGGACCGGAGGACTTCCCAAGTTAGCCACTCTATTTTTGGACAACTCTACGATTTAGAAGAATTTTTTTTTCTTTATGTTTGGAAATTAAGTGAAAGAAGATAAGTGATCAGTTCTCATCAGTGATTAGTGCCAGCGCTGTAGGCTGAGCCCGTGCACAGCACGCTCGTCCCTCTCCTTGTGACAGCCCTCCAAATATTTAAAGATAGCTTTCACACCTCTCCCAAGCATGCTTGTTGTCAGACTAAACATCCCAGCCTCCTTCATCCTTCTGTCGTGTGACACAGTTTCTAGCCCCTCGCTACTTTGATTGCTGTCATCTGGACCTGCTCCAGGTTTTCAAGGGTCCCCTTAAAATATGTCACACACAATTGCATTCAGCAGTCCAGATGAGCAAACGTGCCCCACAGAGGACTGCTGCACGCGTCATCCTGGTGCAGACTTCCATTAAGGTGTCCTAAGTTTGGAGTCACTCTTTCAGCAACCTCATCGGGTCTCTTCTGTTTGATTTCGAGCTTCCATTGACTCACCCTTTTTACACGAATGGGTCATAAGCAAAAGCATCTCACTCCTGTCTGTAAGTCTGTCCTGCCTTAGAAAGTTGACGCTCTGAACCTGTGCAGAAATGTTGCACGGTCCAATTATATTTCATCATGTTAAGTTCGGCCCGTGTTTCAAACCACTGAGATGTTCTGAAAAAACATGTATTATATTTTGATCAGAAAATTAATTCATGCTTATCATATTTCAGAAATGTAGAAAAGTACTAAGAAGAAAACAAACGTTTATATCTACTAATCCAGAGACAAGATAATTATTGTTGGCTTGCTTTATGGTGACTTTTTTTCTTTTTGAGATGGAGTCTGTCTGTGTCGCCCAGCCTGGAGTGCTGTGGCATGATCTCAGCTCGCTGCAACCTCTTCCTCCCAGGCTGTAATGTTTCGTGTGCCTCAGCCTCCTCAGTAGCTGGGTTTACAAGCATCTGCCACCACACCAGGCTAATTTTTGTATTTTTGGTAGAGACAGGATTTCACCATTTTGGCCAGGCTGGTCTTGAACTCCTGACCTCAGGTGATGTGCCCACCTCGGCCTTCCAAAATGCTGGGATTACAGGCATGAGCCACCGTGTCCAGCCACTTTGGTTACTTATTAACAGTCCTGTGTCTTGGGGTGTTTGTGTTTATGACGTGTGTGTGATGCATTTGTTGTTATAAAATTGGGACTGCATTGTATACACAGCTTTGATTCCTTTTTTTCATTTAATATTCATGGTGAGCCTGTATCAAGTTATAATTGAAAACTTGACTACAAAGTACATCCTGTGGACATACGATAATCCATAATTTACTTAACCGTTCCTTTATTGTTAGAAGTGAGGAATATTTCCAAAATGTTGCTGTTATAAATAGTGCTTCAGTGAGCACCTTTGTACATATCAGCGTTTCTGGGGCTGGATAATTCGTGATGGTTGTGAGGATGGCTCTACATAGACATATTGCCTCTACCTACAAGATGTCACTGCTACCACCTCAGGTGTGGCAACAAAAAAAGGTCTCTGGACATTGCTAAATTTCTCTGGGGGTAAAATTCCCCCCCATGGAGAACTACTGGTTTTTGTCTTTTCAGTGGCATATGTGGGAAAGGAAAGAGTGGGAGCAGTGACCCCAAGCACAGACAGTAAAGGAACACATTACCAGTAGAGAATTTTATAACAATATAAACCAACTAAAAATTGGTCACTTATTATTCTCATCCTGTGCCAATAATGTGAATAATAAAATTTGCCTTCCTGCCAGGGTAGAATACTCCCATTTCACCACTGCCTCAAATGGTTTTGCCATTGTCTCTGTTAGCAAGAGTCCCCAAAGTGGCCAGGCTCACACCTGTGATCCCAACACTTTGGGAGACTGAGGCGGATGGATCACCTGAGGTCAGGAGTGTGAACCAGCCTGGCCAACATGGTGAAACCCTGTCTACTTAAAATTAAAAATTTAGCTGGATATGGTTGCACATGCCTGTAATCCCAGCTACTCGGGAGGCTGAGGCAGGAGAATCGCTTGAACCTCGGAGGTGGAGGTTGCAGTGAGCCGAGATCATTTCACTGCAGTCTAGCCTGGGTGACAGAGTGAGACTATCAGAAAGAAAGAGAGAAAGAGAGAAGAAAGAGGCAGCGGGGAGAAGGAAAGAGAGAGGGAAGGAAGAGAAGAAAAAAAGGAGTCCCAAAGCATGCTTATGCCTCCTGAAGTTTTATAGAATTTTGACAAAACCGCTCTCTTGGTCCTCACAGGTCTCAGACCACTTGAGGGCAGGGCCAGGAGACTGTGGCTATACTCAGAATCATCTTGTCCCGATGTTAAGCATTATCGTCCTCCTGGATCAAATTCAAAGGGCTTAATTCTATTCTCTAGGTTCCTGAGAGCACATGCTTGAGGCTCTGGGACCCTGCCCTAGTTGGTCAAAACATATTCCCATTATAATTATCTTCTGATTAAAAATAATTTTCAGCGTCTTGGGCTAATCAGGTGTAAACCCCAAATGTGTTGCTTCTCAGATCATCAAATTTGACTTCCCACAACCCCCTCCTGGGCTCCTTCCACTGCTGTGGACTAGTCTCCTTGGAGGAGTGCACATTAAACTCCATAAAGAAATTGTGGTTCATATGCAGCATGGAATACTATGCAGCCAGAAAAAAGGACGAGATTATGGCCTTTGCAGGAACATGGATGGAGCTAGAGGCCATCATCCTTAGCAAATTAACGCAAAAACAGAAAATCAGGTATCACCTGTTCTCATTTATAAGTGGGAGCTAAATGAGGAGTACACATGGGCACTAGGAGGGGAACAAGAGACACTGGGGCCTACTGAGAGTGGAAGGTGGGAGAAGGGAGAGGATCTGAAAAATTCACTGTGGGGTACTAGGCTTAGTACTTGGATGACAAAATTGTCCCTACAACAAACCCCCATGACACAAGTTTACCTGTATAACAAACCTGCACATATACCCCAAACCTAAAATAAAACATTTAGAAATCATAATAAAAAATCACAAACTTCATAGCTTCCCATATATGTTCCTCAATCTTGGAATACTCTTGCCTATTTTCTATATAAGCCCTGCCAATGGGGAAGCCTTTCTTGGGATCTAAATTCCTCATCAATATTCTGCTTCTCCCAACTCTTACCTTGATGGTAGTTCCCATCATATCATGTAATTTTGTGCTTGACTTACATATCTATATATTTTTAATTGTTTTAGTAACTTAGTCCTATCTCAGCAATTAAGAATGTAAAGTTTCTGCAGGAAAAAGAAATGTCTCATACTCATACATCTTCTCAACAATTGAGTCTGAAAACAATAAATGGTTGCTAATTAATGTGTAAGTTGTTTTTTTCTAACATTATTTAATCAATGTCCTCATTCCCTAGATTAGCGTTACAAAATTCAATGCAAGAATTAAAAACTAGGCCGTGCATGGTAGCTCACACCTGTAATCCCAGCACTTTGGGTGGCCGAGGTGGGGGGATCACAGGAGGTCAGGAGTTTGAGACCCGCCTGGCCAACATGGTGAGACCCCATCTCTACTAAAAATACAAAAATTAGCCAGGTGTAGTTAACAGGTGCCTGTGATCCCAGCTACTCGGAAAGCTGAGGCAGGAGAGTCACTCAAACCCAGGAGGTAGACGTTGCAGTGAGTGGAGATTGCACCATTACACTCCAGCCTGGGCGACAAGAGTGAAACTCTGTCTCAAAAAAAAAAAGAATTAAAATATATATGCATGTGGCTCAGATAACTCAATCCAAATTTAAAATTAAATAGGTAGACATCCAAACCTAAATCTCAAAATATGTGCTAGATTTTTTTCATTACTTATCTCTCTGACAACTGTTTTCTACAAGAATCAAATGATCAGTAAGTATCTCTAGTTCCCGGCACCTAGAACTAGAATTTTTAATTGTTTTAGTAACTTATTCCCATCTTAACAATTAAGAATGTAAACTTCCTGCAGGGAAAAAAGTGTCTTCTATTCATACGTCTTCTGAAAAGCTCTCGAGAATGAGCCTTCTCCCCGCTCTTTGCTTGTTTATATCCGTCAGCCTTCAAACCCAAACCATCATTTAGCATGGGTTGCAGAAATCATAGGACCTGGCAAATTTTGGGAGTGAGTGCCGGTCCTACAGAATGAAGGAGCTTCCTGAACTTTCTTTTCAGTGTTCCTGTAAAGGTAATTGCTGATCTTCAAGGTACCTGGTGCCCATTTGCAAATGTCATCCTGTAGTTCATTTAAACTGAAAATAAGCCTAATACTCCCTGTGCCTTCTCCCAATTTTTCAAACTCTGAACTTTTAGGAAATTACCATCACCTTGTGGGTATAAAATTTTAAGGAAAATCTCAATTGTGAATTTTAACAACCCAGGATACCAAGAAACCAAAAAGATTTAAGAGAAGGAAAGACAGCCAAGGGTGAGAAGGTAAGAAGAGAACAATCTCATCACTGGGTTTCTCTTGAGAATGAGCCTATTTCTCTTGTTTCTCTGGCTGTGGTACCCACCTATGTACACCAGAACAAAATGAACTTAGCCTTGACTTGGTTACTGGCATGACTGTTTCGAGGGGCTGTCCTAGAACAGACGAAATTCTATTCCGAGAATATATTTTTGCATGAACAAGCAGTTTTTCCAGTTTCAGAGAAACAAGAGAGTTCTTTTAAGTCCAGCCTCCAGCAGCTCCTTGGCCAACAACCTTCAGTGCTCAGCGTCCTCATGGGGTCAGCCCAGATTGATTTAGTGATTAATTCCAACATTTTTCTGGCTTCTCCACTGCACCAGCACATTTCAGGTTTCTAAACATAGGTCAACCCCGGCAATTAGGAGGCAGCTTCTGTTTTTCAAAGGTATTCAGCAGGCAGGAAGCCTAGTTTACAAATGAGTGATCATGTGTACGATGGTTGGCTTGATGGACAGGGGCTGCCATCTTCTCAGCTACTATATTTGAACATGTCCGGACGTAGGACAAGCTTCTACACTTCTTACTCCAAAGATCATTTTAACCATCAGGGACTTTATCATCCAACAAGGCACTTTCCAATGATCTTGTTATCACTTCCATTTTACGTTGCCAGTTTTATGGTCTTGCTGTTCTTGTCATGTAGGAGATGAACTGGTCCCACTTTACAGCCGCCATTGGCAACTTGATCAGTGAAGGTTTTCATTTAGTCTTCGCCGAACGCTATACGCTTCTCTCAGTAATGTCCAAGCTGGGAATTTGATCATACTGCCCCAGAAGGCTGGAAATGATCATGTGGCATTGGCTCTGGGCAGAACGGCAGCCACCACTCGAAGCCAACATTCTGCATAAACCATCTGATTCTCTGTGGACAGAGTCTAGCAGCCTATCAGTGTCCGAAGGTCAACTGGCCTCCATCTTACACTCACAGAGAATCTCAAGTATGGATTCTTGTCATCATCTCCAAGTAAGATGACATTCCATTTGGAGGCATTAAAAATACTCATATGGTGGTGAAACCCCATCTCTACTAAAAAATATAAAAATTAGCTGGGCGTGGTGGCGTGCGCCTGTAGTCCCAGATACTCGGGAGGCTGAGGCAGGAGAATTGTTTGAACCCAGGATTGCGCCACTGCACTCCAGCCTGGCGCCTGGCGACAGAGCAGACTCTTGTCTCAAAAAAAAAAAAAAAAAAAAAAAACTCATGTGGGCCAGGTGCAGTGGCTTACGCCTGCAATCCTAACACTTTGGGAGGCCAAGACAGGTGCATCACTTGAGGTCAGGAGTTTAAGACCAGCCTGGCCGACATGGTGAAACCCCACCTCTACTCAAAAAAAAGAAATACAAAACTTAGCCAAGCGTGGTGGTGGGCACTGTAAGTCCAGCCACTTGGGAGGCTCAGGCAGGATAATTGCTTGAACCTGGGAGCCAGAGGCTGCAGTGAGTCAAAATGGTGCCACTGCACTCCAGCCTGAGTAACAGAGCAAGACTCCATCTCAAAAAACAAATAAACAAGTACTCATGTGTTAAATGCAAATATTCAAACCATTTTTTAAAACTCTGTTTTGATCTATATTGATTCTTTTAATATATGAAGAAGAATAAAAAAGAAAATATTTGAGAATAGTGAAACAGACTGGGTTCTCTCAGGTTTGGAGCCCACACTATACTCTAGGGCAGGAGAGCAGTCGGTATGCAACAGAAACTTGGTAGAACCTAAAATCGCATTCCCTAATGTGTGGGCCACAGGTTGCATCAGCATCACCTGGGATTTTGTAAGAAATGTGAGCTCGTGGGTTGCAGAAATCAGATGTGAACCAGAATCCACGTTTCAAGATCCCCAGGTTGTTCCTCCTTGATTTACAGTTGGCAAAACGTTCATTTAAAAGTCTGCCACAGTTTTGATCTGTGATTGTGTGGCTCTCCACACACAGAAAAGCTAGACCTAGGTACCATTCCTGCCAGGACACTGAACAGTACCCTCTCTCTCCAAAGAGGAAGTGGCTTGTAACATAAAATATTCTACCATCATGAGATGTTAACATATCAAAGCCAGCTTTGCTGTCTTCCATTCCTGGGCACCTCGCCCACTGTAATGGATATGGCTGGCAAGTTAGAAATCCAGAAACTCCAGGGACTTGGGATGTTTCAGGGAAGCGGAAACTCCTGGACATCGGTGAGTTTTGGCTTTACTCTGCCAAGTGGTCTCAAGTTGCGGGGCTGATAACTAGTAAAATGCACACGGCCATGTGAGCAATCACTTCAGGATCAGCAAAGACGTGAGTTCGTGCAATCTGGGAACCAACTGATTGTTATTCCCAAGCTACAGGAGGTCTTTCTTCCTCATCTTTCAGACCACAACAACGCATCTTGGAAGTCATCTCTGGGCTATTTCTGAATCCACCATCCTCTTTGCGTGGACTGATTGTCCAGAAACTGACCAGGGCAATGACCACCTAATTAATGTTTGGGAACAGATTCTGTTATTGTCCTTTAATATGATGTATTGACCCACACTTGGGCTTTCTTCTTATCTGACAACTTTCCCTAGTAAGAAACCTCTTCCTCCAGGCTCCCCTGGTAAATTGCCTCCATCCTGAAGGACTCTGAAATTGCCCGACTTACAGCCTCCTTCCTCCCACCTGGCCACACCACCTCACGCTGCTGCTGCGAGGTGAACATGGCTCTTTCTCTCCAATCTTGGGCCATTTTTCCTAGGCTGCTTTTTTTTTTAATTTTTATTTTATTTTATTTGTGGTCTCTGTCATTCTGCTGGGGCAAGGGGGTAAAGAGATCTGACACTAAGTGCAGGGAAATGCTGAATCTGGAATCTATCTTCCAGACGGCACAAGAATAAAAATTCATAGCAGGACAGCAGCTACTGACACGCTCCCAAAGACATATTGCAGGTAGCATTATTTATTGTGGCAAGGAGTTCATAGAAGTGCTACCTCAAAGCACCCTGAGAGATCCTAAAAAGCCCATCTCCCATCAGGTGAGGCAGATTTATGGAGGCTGCTCTTAGAGAGGTCAGGCAGTGCGGCTCAGGAAGCAGGCTCCTCACAGAATGCCTGGATTCCCTTAACATATTCAGTGCAGTTTGATTGGTTCAAAGGAGGGCTTGAGTCTGTAATGTTGACCATAAAATTGCAGTGACATGCTGCTTTAGATAAGAGGGCTGGAGGAAGGGGGCAGGGAGGCTGTGGGCACTAGAGCAGCCAACACAGGCGAGATCGGAGCATGCGCTCATATTTTACTTAACGTGCGGGGAGAGGGTGGGGGATGGGACTGGGCAGATTAATACTTGCACAAAGGAAAGCTGAACCCACCAGCCTGGTCACAGCAGACAACCCTGCCTCTGTGCACAGAACACCATATGCACACAAACATGCAGAGGCATGCGGGGACCTCGAGGTGTGTATGTCCCCACCCAGACAGAAACAGCATGGCAAAGCCTAGCCAGCCGGTTTGACCTCACTATTATCCCAAAGTCACCCAGAGGAAGAGTGCTTTTCCCATGACCCCTGTGAACTTCATCAGGGGTCTCCCAGCTCTTTCTCTCCCCTGTTTACATGACATCATTTCCCATGCTGCTGGCTAACGAGCCTTGGAGGCACCGACTCACACTCTGAACCCGGATACAGACCAGAAATGAGGCTCTTCTACAAGCTCCGTGAGGTTGAGACTGGTGAGAGGCTGCCGGAGAAGGGCATTGAATCTCTGTCTTCCGGAATCAGTGACTTTCACACAGGACCGAGGGTAGAACCAATAACCCGAGGATGTGTAACACAAGGAGATGACTTTGCTACATTTTTTTTTTTTTTTTTTTTTTGCATCTAGGGTTTTTGAACCTCCCTCAGATCGGGTGAGCATCACTTACTGATTCAGAGCCAATGTCTTCCACATCAATTTCCTAATCCTGGTCGGTTTCCACTGATCCTGTTTCAAGGGCACCACGTTTGTAGCCCAAATGGTGGCCCCCTGTGGGTGACCTGGTGAAGAGATATAATTGCTGTCGACTTTACACATCCAAGTTAGAGAGATGGAGTATATAAGGGAATGAGATGGCCATCTAAATAATTGAGGTGATTATCTTTTTCTGAATTATTCAGCTAGGACCTAAATTGTCCTATAAATTCATAGGAAGGTAGGTTTTTGGTTTGACTTACACAGATATTAGATGTAATTCTTCACTCAGACCCAGAGGTCCAGTTATAAAGGGACTCTTTCTCCTTTTGTTGAAACTGACATCATTGAGGCCTTTGGCTCCACCTGTTTTTGAATGTGCCCCCAACCAGGTGTCTTATTTGTGTGAGGTGTTTGGAATGTCCATCTGAATTGTAAGGTCAGCCTCCAGAATGTGAACCATAGGAAGTAGGAACATCAGAGTTTTTATACATTGAAATGAGTGTTCTCTCATTACATTCTGATCAAAGTGAAGAAGTTGTGAACATTTTCCCATTGCTCGGCCCAACATAATGGCTCATGCCTGTAATCCCAACTCTTTGGGAGGCCGAAATGGGAGAATTGCTTGAAGCTAGGAGTTCAAGACTAGCCTGGGCAACACGGCAAGACCCCATCTCTAATAAAAATTTTAAATTACCCAGATGTGGTGGTACGTGCCTGTAGTCATAGCTACTAGGGAGGCCGAGATGGGAGGATCATTGAGCCCAGGAGTTTAAGGCTGCAGTGAGCTATGATCACACCACTGTACTCCAGGCTGGGCAACAGAGCAAGACCCTGTCGCCCCCACACAAAAAAATCTCCATTGCTTTTTCTTCTTCAGAATCCTGCCCATTTAGAGTCCCCTAATCATTTGCATACTCTGTTGATCTCTCCCATCAGTGATTTTTAAAATGTCAGCACCTGCCACCGTTTAATACCACCTGCTCACAGCAGATAGTCCAAGGCATTGCTATTTTTCTATTTGGCTCTCAGTTCTAGCCTCCCTGCAAGCTTGGTCCTGAGGGATGTGGCCACTGACTTCTCCAAAGCAAGCAGGATGCTCAGAGCCTCTGAATGCCACCGCTCAGACGGTCATCATCACCCACCGGCCTTGACAGTCGTTCCTCCAAGTACCACTGTTGACCCCCTGAGATCCCACGCTTGACCTCATTAATACAAAAGGGGAGAAAGCTAAGTGAATGTTTTCACAGCCTCCTCTTTCTCCAGGCCAACTGGAGGTTATCAAGGCCAGAGGCTGCTCTCTAGTTCATAAACCTGTTAGGGTATTCGGAGTCATGATTCTCTTATTCAACTGTCTGCGCTTTTCCTTGGGACAACTAATCCCTCAGCGTGACTGGTGGAAGCCGCAGTATTGATTTCTGTGTCTCTCTAAACCTCAGTTGTGTTCAACGCTTGTTAGACATCTGAAGGAATATCCAGTGGGCTCTGGGGGCAATTTGAGAGCCAGGCTCAATAGGCTGCTCTTGAGAGAAGCTTCTGTAAGGTTGCTGGGCAAGCCAATTGAATGGATTTTTAAATGAGAGGGAGACAGAGGAGAAAGGGAGGGGAAGGAGGGGATGAGAGAAAGATGAGAGGAAGAGAAAGAGAAGGGAGGAAGGGAAAAAGATACAAAGGAAAGAGAGAAACAAGAGAGGAAAAATAGAAAGGGCAAAGAAAGGGGGGAAAGAAAGAGAAAGGGAGCTTTCTTCTAGGAGAGATATTGAAGGATTTCCATCTGCTCCTTTTGTCTTCTGTTTCCCTTTGTTAATAAAAGAGGATTTTTTTTTTAATTTGCCTGGTCAACACTAGCTGGAACGAGAAGAGGGGCATCCCCACATGTGACTGGTGCCAGGTTGGGGCACGCCTATGTGGGTTCGTGGCATGTGTGGACTCTTTCAGGCCTTATGGTTACTGCAGCACCCGTGGACCGTGTCTATGTCTCATCTCTGCTTCTTTGCAAAGGCAGGGACTTGAGGATGCTCCTGCTGGATCCGACTGAAGCTGTAAGAAAGGCTTATGCACACTGCAAGATTCTCTTTAGCGTTACCACCTATCTTAAATAAGTGCTTGTAACCAAAAAAGAAAAGGGCTGGAATCAAGTTTTTTTCCAGGTATATAATCATGAGGTGAGACTGGCTCGTTGTGTTAAGCCATGAGGGACTTGGCAATGATCTTTCTCTGTTTCTTGGTATCTGGGCCTATTTGAGGTGCCCACACTGCAAGGCGTTTAGGACTGTCTAGGCCAGTGGTTCTCAACTGGGACTAATTTTGTATCCCCCTAGCCCTGTCCAGAGGACATGTGGCACTATCCGCAGACATTTTTGATTGCCACAACTGATGGAGGTTCCAGTAGGCATCTGGACGGTAGAGGCCAAGGGTGCTTCTAAAAGCCCTGCAATGCACAGGGCAGCCCCTGACAGTAAAACATCCCATCTTGCCAGGCTGGGTGGCTCACACCTGTAATCCCAGCACTTTGGGAGTCTAAGGTGAGCAAATCACCTGAGGTCTGGGGTTCAAGACCAGCCTGACCAACATGGAGAAACCCCATCTCTACTAAAAAATACAAAATTAGCCAGTGTGGTGGTGCATGCCTGCAATCCCAGCTATTCAGGAGGCTGAGGCAGGAGAATCACTTGAACCCGGGAGGCAGAGGTTGCAGTGAGTCCAGATCACGCCACTGCACTCCAGCCTGGGCAGCAAGAGCAAAACTCCATCTCAAAAAAAAATAAGTTCCCTTCTGAAACGTCAACAGGTTCAAGATTGAATGACCCTGATGTAAGCTCTGAAGAAGTCTGACTTCCCATTTTTTTCTGTCTCATTTGCTCCCACTTTTATCTCAAACCCTTCTTGCTTCAGCCAGAAACATATGATAGTCACCTCTAGGAGGTTTCTTTACAAGTAAAGGATAAAAAGGAAAGACAAAAGATGTTCTGCGTCCAGGCCACACCTGCCCAGGTCCTCCCAAACCAGCCTCTCTAGGGATGGCCCCACGAATCTCTATTTTGAAGTTATCCAAAGGACTCTGATATGTAACCAGATTTGAGACTTCTGGGAAAAGATAGGTGGTCCCTTCAAGATGCCATCAAGTATCCAAGTATGCTGAACATGTCCAGATTTCTTTCAATGGGAAATCTATTTCCTGACTTCTAGAATTGGGGGAGGGTCCACCCATCTGAGGCAGCCCAGAGCAGTGCAGGCCCATCTGGTCAGCTCTCCAACATCACAATCCCCTTCTCCACCAAAGATCAGAGACTGCCCCTACATCAATGTGCTGGCCGCTTCCCAATGTCACATCTTTCAGAACCAGTAAAGCCTGGACCACTGGTCTGCAAATTCAAAGAGGACAAAGCCGGGCACAGTGGCTCACGCTTGTAATCCCAATGCTTTGGGAGGCTGAGGTGGGAAGATCGCTTGAAGTCGGGAGTTCGAGACCATCCTAGCCAACATGGCAAAACTCTGTCTCTACTACAAACACAAAAAGTAGCCAGGCATGGGGGGCACACGCCTGTTATCCCAGCTACTCGGGAGGCTGAGGCAGGAGAATCACTTGAACCTGGGAAGCAGAGATTATAGTGAGCCAAGATTATGCCACTATATTCCAGCCTGGGTGACAGAGTGAGACTGTCAAAAAAAATATCCTGGCACCCGCAGCCACCGAGGGGCACACCTGCAGGACATCTTTGTTCCTCAGTGTCCTCCAGCTAGAGTCCAGAGGGACTTGCATGCTATTTGAAACACATCAAACCTCATCTTTATAATGGCCACATGGAATCTTTATTTTTATACAGTGGGGCATTTCAGGGAGTTCTTTCTTTTTTAAGAAACAGAGTCCCATTCTGTCACCCAGGCTGGAGTGCAATGGGGCAATCATATCTCACCACAGCCTTAAACTCCTAGGCTCAAGCAATTCTCCTACCTCAGTCTCCTGAGTAGCTGAGACTACAGGTGCACACCACCATGCCCAGCTAATTATTTCACTTTTTGTCCTTTGTCTTACCAAGTGGCCTTTGGAGCATATTTGGGAAGGAGTAGTAGCGAAGGAATCACACCAAACTTGTTAACTAAAAAAAGGCCAAAGCAATTCATGGTAGTATCCGTTATAGTCAAAATAGAGTAAAGACTTCAGATGAGGATATGAATCATATAGATTTGTAGAATGTTTTCTTTCTGCCACAGAAGAAAGAGAGAGGGATCATGAGACTGCCCTCATTGTTTTTGGTAATTGTCATAGGTCTGCTTTGCTGGACCAGTGGAGAGTTGACTTAGAAGCATAGAATGCGTCTCACTACTTTTTGTTTGCTTCCTTCAAATGCTGCAAAGATGGTGGGCCCTGTGACATGCGTGGTGAAATACAGGGCATTTTGCGTAAATAAATTAGGGCCAGACGGCCTGCCCTTTGCGGTCCCAGGTCTCAGCCTGCTCCTCCTGGCATGCGCTCGTTCTCAGTATTCCTCTTCATCTGCAGCATGGGCTCTCGCCTCTCCTCATGATCATTACTTTTCCGGAGACTCAGGCCTGCCCCTCATCAAGATTTATATCGCCACATTCATTAGGTGATACTGTCAACAGAATCAGTGGTGGCAGCGGTGGCCTCATTATCTCCATGGTTAACCCCTGCTTCCCCAGTGTTGGGCCCTGTCAGGGATTTTAAATTCAAATTAAATTTTAATGCGGCAGCTTTGATGTTGGAGGTAGAACTGCCTACTCAGGAGGTGGCTGCGGACGGAGATTCTATTGTTATGTTATTTCATCCTCTTATGAACTCCAAGCAAAACATCCCTGGAAAACGCTTTTTGTCTTCTAGGGGCTGAGCAGCAATGTTTAGATACTACAACTTATTTCAATTTCTGGTTGCTATCATAAATTAAGGAATGTATGTTTCAAAGATGTAGACTGTACTAGATTGTCTAAAGACTGTCGTATTAGGGCTCAGATGCTGTATGTGACTCTAGGGGCTGACCAAGGGACCCAGCCTATAAAATCATCATCATCATAATTTTACTTAGAAAATTAGTCACTTCGGAGACTTTTTGACATGAAAAAGCGATAGCACCCTTTTCTGGGACTTTCTTCCCTTGTAGTTCTCTCTTGTCTGCACAGATACTGGTGTTATTTGAGACCTTTAAAAAATACGCATAGCTTTTGTTTTCGTGCATTTACAAACTGAAGTGAAATTGTTCTGGCTATAGTCACAGCTCTTTGAAGTAGAGACCTTACCTTATGTCAGGCATCGTTATCAATAATGAAATACGTTTTCAGTGTGGTAACTGACATATGGTAGGTACTTCCGGAATGTTAGTTTCTCTTCTGCTCACGGCATCTCCCTTGCCTGCCCCCATGCCTGTCCGAGTGGGAATTCTCCGTAAAAACCCATCAGTTTGCATTGCTGAGCTCAGCCTCCAGCCATCGGCATCACAGTTAAGAGCATCATAGCTGGCCACTGCAACCTTGTAGTAAGGCCCAGAAGTCTAAGATATGCTCTGTGAGCTTTCTACCTAATTACCCTCTATACAGTCAACAACAGTCTCTCTTAAAATTGTTGATTAAAGGAATGAAATAAATAAATAAATAGGCTGGGCACGGTGGCTCATACCTGTAATCCCAGCACTTTGGGAAGCTGAGGTGGGCATATCAACTGAGGTCAGGAGTTCGAGACCAATCAGGCCAACATGGCAAGAGCTCATCTCCTTTAAAAATACAAAAATTAGCCAGATGTGATGATTCACGTCTATAGTCCCAGCTTCTCAGGAGGCTGAGGCAGGAAAATCACTTGAATCTGGTGGGGGTGGAAGTTGCAGTGAGCTGAGATCACGCTCTGTCTCAAAAAAGAAAAAGAAATCTGGTTGTTGTTTTTTTTTTATTGTTCTTGTAAGAGACAGTGTCTTGATCTCTCATCCAGGCTAGAATACAGTGACTCAGTCACAGCTCACTATACAAACTCCTAGACTCAAGCAGTCCTCCTACCTCAGCTTGCCAGGTGGCTAGTATTATAGGCACATGCCACCATGCCTGACTGATTTTTATTTTTATTTTTTGTAGAGACAGGATCTTGCTATGTTGCCCAGGTTAATCTCAAATTCCTGGCCTCAAGTGATCCTCCCTGCTCCACCTCCCAAAGCACTGGGGTTATAGGTGTCAGTCACTGAGCCTGGATGAAGTCTAACATGAATTGTGTTCTCCTTATGTGCCAGACACTGTGCTAAGTGCTATCTCATTTATTCAGCTGAACAACCCTCAAGATAAGGTTATTATCACACAGATACTTTTCAGATAAGAAAAGGAGGCTCAGAGAGGTTCTGTAACTTGCCCAAGGTCACATAATAAAAGAACAGATTTGAACCTGGTCTGCCTATCCCCAAAGCCCATGGACATTCTCCTTACAGGCCTTCTTGTTTCTCTTTTAAAGTGAGAAGTCCATGAGGTATCAAGGCTGCATCTGTCCCATTGGACTCCCACGTGCTAAAGCAAGCAGGTTGCAGATAGACAGAGTTGGCTTTTACCTTTAATAGTTTATCTTACATTTCCCAGGTCTACCTACTCAAGCTGCATTATAAGTAAGACCAAAAATAGGGGTTGGATATTTGTTGTAAATACACATTTGTAGCGCCCATACTGCATCCATGTGAGATAACAGGGTTACCAGTTGACTGGGGAAGGACAGTGCTTTTTAGCACAGGTGGATGTTTGTCCTAGAATCAGTGGCTACAGCACCAGGAGCATGAGAGGGCTCTTCATTATGAAACACCTGGGCTTTGAGACCTGGGTTTGCATCCTGGCTCCACTAGTTGCTAGTTTAGTGACCTTGGTCAATTACTTAGCCTTTTTTAACCTCAGTTTCCATATCTTAAAAAAATGGAAAATAATCGGGCCAGGCACAGTGGCTCATGCCTGTAATCCCAGCACTTTGGGAGGCTGAGGCAGGTGCATCATTAGGTCAGGAATTTGAGACAAGCCTGACCAATATGGTGAAACCCTGTCTCTACTAAAAATACAAAAAATTGGCTGGGTGTGGTGGCACACACCTGTAGTCCCAGCTGCTCGGGAGGCTGAGGCAGGAGAATCACTTGAACCTAGGAGGCAGAGGTTGCAGTGAGCCGAGATCGTGCCACTGCTTTCCAGCCTGGGTGACAGAGTGAGACTCTGTCTCAAAAAAAAATTAATAAAAAGGATAATCATTCTTGCTTCACGTGTCAGTTATAAAGTAAATGAGAGGATGACTCTGAAGCTCTTTGAATAGTATATGGCCCATGATAGGTGTCTTATTGTCACTATGTTATTGTTTGTTGCCATTATCATTGTCAGTATCATTATTAGTGGTATTTGTCTTAGACAAATCAATGCAAAGAATCTACCCGTAACCATCATCCAATACATAACTGCCTATCTTAGGTAACAGATCAAAGGTATGAATTCTATTTCTACATCTCTCTCAATAAGGGACTGGGGAATAGAGGAGTAAATAGCAAGAAGGAAACTCTTAACAGAATTGTTGTCTAGTAAATTTCTTGGGCCTTGCAATGTACAAGTCAATCTTGACCATTGCCAAAGAGAGTAATGTTCTAATTGTATTCACATAGATTATCTTCACATTAGGACTGTACTGTCTCTGGGTATACTTCCACAGTGAGGCCTAGAAACACTGCTGTTTAGCACTCATTTCCCATATCAAGGATGTGGGAGGCCTATTAAAGTTCTCCCATCCTTCCTTCATGGACTTTATTTCCGCCATCTTCCTAATTCAGTTGTAACACTGCGCTTACCCATTTCATACAAGGTCTTAGCTTGTAGTGATGTTTTTAAATGAGAGAGTTTGGACATTTTTATGCTTTTTCAGTTATGTCTCTTAAATGAAATTTCATAAGCATTTAGCTGGTAATGTGAACCAATTGCCTACATTATTTCCAAACAGAATTTATAAAAGTCAGGATACTATGGTTTGAAACACACATACACACACGTATATACACACACACGCATGCACACACACATGCATACACACACATATATACACACACACGCATACACACACGGGATTGTAATGAAAGGGCTAGAACTGTGAATTTCTCTGGGGATGATACTTGGATTGTGTCTGAACCATTAGACCCCATCCAGGGAGCCAGCAGTGACTGGGGCACCATTGCTGCAGGTGCCATTGGAATTGGAGGAGGAGCCACAGGCAGCTTTTCCACAGCAGGATTGGAGAAAGCTACTTTCTGCAGAGGAGGTGCCTGTTGGGTACAGTCCAGCCAGAGCTCTGGCCTCCCTGTCCCCTATGCTTCCTGCCTATGTATGTTTTCTGTCCTTACCATCACTTGTCCCCCCAGTCGCTTGACCAAATGTGAAAATGAATCACTGTATTCCAGCCTGAGTGAGAAAGCAAAACGCTGTCTCTAACAAAAACAACAAAAAAATTAGATTTTTTTTTTTTTGAGATGGAGCCTGATCTCAGCTCACTGCAACGTCCATCTCCGCTCAATTCAAGTGATTCTCCTGCCTCAGCCTCCCAGGTAGCCAGGATTATAGGTGTGTGTGACCACACCTGGCTAATTTTTGTATTTTTAATAGAGATGGATGTTTTGCCATGTTGGCCCAACTGGTCTCCCAACTTGACAAAGTGTGAAAGGCGTGGTGGCTAACGCTTGTAATCCCAGCACTTTGGGAGGCCAAGGTGGGTGGATCATGAGGTCAGGAGACCAAGCCATCCGGGCCAACATGGTGAAACCCCATCTCTACTAAAAATACAAAAAAATTAGCTGAGCATGGTGGTGCATGCCTGTAGTCCTAGGTCCTTGGGAGGCTGACACAGGAGAACTGCTTGAACCCAGGAGGCAGAGATTCCAATGAGCCGAGATCATGCCACTGTACTACAGCCTGGGCAATAGTGCAAGACTCCGTCTCAAAAAAAAAAGGGAGGGGGCAGCCACTGCCTTGTCACCCATCCTCTGTCTAGCCCAGGCCCCTCTCCTTGCTTTCTCCTGGTGACCCTCCATCTGCCACTTCACTGCAGCTTCCCATCTGCGCCATTAACTGAAAAGCAAATGGACTTGCTGACCTCGTAATGTTCTTACGCAGTTATATGAATGGAAACCAGGCAACCCGAAAAATATTGCAGATTGCTCATGCAAAAGGTTGTCAACGTTCAGAAAGTGTGCTGAAACCTAACTATAGCTGGACCTTAATTCTCAGAGCCAGTGCAAAAGGTTTCATGAATGCACATATTAAAGCTTTAAAAAATTCACACCTTACTTTACTCTCTTCAAACCAGCAAATGGCCAGCCACTAACACTAAGCAATGAGGAAACAAGACATTGGAAAAGGGAGGAGCAAAGATTCGAATCGTCCCCAGCTGGCTCAGCACCTGAACAGTCAAGAGTTAGCCATTCCAGAAGCACATGGCTGTGGATGTTGAGACTAGTATCTGTCCGTGAAAGAAAGTTGTAAGAATTCACATTTCTGCTTCTTCTGTGGCCAATTTGAGCTCTTCTGTTGCATGCCTTGGCCCCAGGCCTTTTTCTTTTTTTTCTTTTTTTTTTTCCTCAAGACAAAGTGTCACTCCGTCACCCCGGCTGGAGTGCAGTGGTACGATTTCAGCTCACTGCAGCCTCCACCTCCCATCATACCCGGCTAAATTTTTTGTATTTTTAGTAGAGACGGGATTTCACCATGTTGGCTGGGCTGGTCTCAAGCTCCTAACATCAGGTGATCCACCTGCCTCAGCCTCCCAAAGTAATGGGATTACAGGTGTGAGCCTCTATGCCCAGCCTCCAGGCCTGTTTTTAAACATTGTTACTGAGCATCGTCTTCTTGTATTCTATCTCCAAAATAAGCACATCATCCAACCCCCCACTTTCTATGTTTAAGATCTTTACCATTGTTTTTCAGAGTTTTAATATTGAGTTTTGTTTTTGTAGATATATAGACTTAGGAAGCCGAGAAATAATGCAAAGGTTTTCTAGTGAGCATTGAATCTGAGCTAAGTAAAACAGAGGGTGCCATGGCTCATGCCTGTTATCCCACCACTTTGGGAGGCCGAGGCAGGTAGATCACCTGAGGTCGGGAGTTTGAGACCAGCCTGACTCACATGCAGAAACTCCATCTCTACTAAAAATACAAAAGTAACTGGGCATGGTGGCACATGCCTGTAGTCCCAGCTACTCGGGAGGCGGAGGCAGGAGAATCACTTGAACCTGGGAGGTGGAGGTTACAGTGAGCGGAGATTGCGCCATTATGCTTTAGCCTGGGCCACAAGAGTGAAACTCCATCTCAAACAAACAAACAAACAAAAACAAGTGAAACAGATGAAACAAATGTACAATGGATGGTCTTGCCAATGACCCCACATCCTTGAGGTCTTTGGCCAACACTCACTAAATCTATATCCCCATTGACTCTGCGAATAATACTCCAGTGCTGCTTCAGCTCCAGTGAACGGCTCTTACTAGGCACTGGCAGCGCTGGTCCTCTGGAATCACCTTGCCCTGTGCTGCCCAAGCCTGACTCACCCTGCTTATGATGGACAAATTCTTCTGTTACATCCAGCAGGCGTGGCCACGCTGGCCTGAGCTTTAGTCTGTCTCTTTGAAGTGACAGAAAGAGTTAAGCTTTAAAATCAACACTCTTTTAATTCATTTTCCTCATTCCCAGATCCATGGGGGAAACTTCTCACTGTTGTCTTTATGCACCAATAGCATAAAATAGAGGAGAAGAGAAGATAGTTAATTAAACTACAGGGACATTACAGGCACCAAATTCTTAAAAGTGCTATTTCTAATCATTCCTCGCTTTCATGTAAATTCGTAATCCCCTTCCTAGAAATTCCAATGGAAACCCCCAGTTCTCCTGCAAATCAGTCTTTACCCTGTTGGTGTTGGGTGCTCCATCAAGGGCTCTGTAGAGTTGTTTCCTGGTCTAGTGAGATTCAGAGTCTCATTCAAAGCCTGTTTGTCAAACTTTCACCAGCTGTGACTCTGGTATTGCCCCGGTATTCTCCCTCAAAAATTCTAACCTTGCAGTGCGTTCTCACACCTGCCTCTGATGTGATTCTTGTGATCCCCATCTCCTCACCCCACACCTGTGTTCCTCCTCTGGTAGTTTGGCCTAAAACACACATGCCAGCTGGGTTTTAAAGTGGGTTCTACCTTTAGACACAGTACAGTATGTCTCCCCTTTTGTTCCAAGGCATTTGGGGCAACCTCTCTCTGGAGGCCACGTGCTTCCGTGGTAGACACCATCTCTGAATCCCAGATGTGTTGACTTGGCTTCTTCTAAAACTCTCAGCAAACTGTCTACCTTTTTCAAAATTCAGGCCCCCTATGGAACATACCAGAAGGTTCCTGCTTCCAGCCCGAGGAGTACCTCCTACCTTCAGTCCATGTGCAGGACAGAGATGATTGATGTGTCTTGGAATCAAACCTACCTGGGCTCAGGAGGTTGCCCTGCACCATGGCCTCAGGCGCTCCCTGGTGACCCATCAGTAACCCCATCCCCTTATGTGTAACACCCCGCCCCCCCCCCACACACACACACACACACGTCACACAATAGGAAGCATTAGCACCAAGGGGAGAGCTGGGCAGTTTCTCTTAGAAGCTTCAGGAAAATGTTTTACCTTAAGATTTGAAAGGAATTCATGGACATAAAAGATCCTTTTTCAGGTTACTGTTCTGTTCTCTCCAGAATTAGTTTGAGTTTTCATTTTAGACTCCTGGAAGTGTTCTACTAAAATAAAGCCTGGCATACCTATCAAATAACTCACAGTGTCAAAGGGTTCTAGATTTGGTCTGGAGGTTAAAGTCACAGAATGCTGCAATGGGCCATCACCCTGGAAAAGGGAAGGCCAGAACGTCCTCTCAGGCTCTGAGTATCTTTACTGCAGGCCTGAGACGTCCTAGCCATCTCCCTGGAGAAACATCTGTACCCAAATGTCACACCCTGTGCTGTGCTGTGCTGTGCTCAGTAAAGTACACTCATCCCCGCCAAGGTCATTACCCTGCCCTGATTCCACTGCTTTCTTTTGTTAATAATACATTTCCTTCTGTCTTCTAACATTGCCAGTTTTTCCAGTTGATTTGTTTTATTTTCGCTTTTGGGTTTTTCTACCCAGTCTATACACCTGTCTATAAGATAAGTTACATAGTGAACTTGAACATGATCTTAAAAGGCATCTCAGGGCCGGGCGCCGTGGCTCACGCCTATAATCCCAGCACTCTGGGAGGCCGAGGCGGGTGGATCACGAGGTGAAGAGATCGAGACCATCCTGGTCAACATGGTGAAACCCCGTCTCTACTAAAAATACAAAAACTTAGCTGGGCATGGTGGCGCGTGCCTGTAATCCCAGCTACTCAGGAGGCTGAGGCAGGAGAATTGCCTGATCCCAGGAAGCGGAGGTTGCGGTGAGCCGAGATCGCGCCATTGCACTCCAGCCTGGATAACAAGAACAAAACTCCATCTCAAAAAAAAAAAAAAAAAAGGCATCTCAGAACCTCACTATTATTACTTAGAAACTTCAGTTCTAGGCGTGCCCTCTGCTTACCCAGAGGGGAGGTACAGAGCCCTCTACCCAGACCGTTGCTACAGATGTGAATAAAACATTATCAAACAAGGACAAAAGTGAGACACTTGCCAAATGACTGGCACCCAGAAGTTCTTCCCAGAATATGTGGCATGCTCACGGGGAGCCCCCAAGCCAGGCCCTGGTAACCCTGGCAAGGAATGATCAAAAGCATCTCCTCAAAAGCCTATGGAGCTTTCTAGAAATAGCCATGATGGCTTGTGACAGGTTCTGGGTAATGCATATAGTTAAAGGTACCTGTCTATTCCTTCAGGGCCAATACACCTGCTCGCCGGGTGCTTAGAGCTCTTCTGGTGGCCGTCCATTAGAGAGAGAAGGAGAGGCGAGATGAACAGATGCCACCCACACTTCAGGCTTTCTAATCAGGGACGAGCAGATGCTCTCCTGAACACTCCATGTTGAGATGTCGCTAATGTAAAAATTAGTGTTTTTCTCTTTCTGCCAGAATGCAGGATTTACATGATCCTTCACACATTTCTCTGGGGGACTGGGGTATAATCTCATAACCAGCAAGGAGCCAATAAACCTTCATTCCAGAGAAAATACCCAACTACCAGAAAATTCCAAGGGCTTTTTTTCATTGGCAGCTCCTCAGATTCCTCCCTGCCCTCCCTTTGATGATGGCCATGAGCCCAGCTGTACCCTAGGCAGCCAGAGACATCAGTGGGGATGAAGGTGGGATACGGCCTATGTATAGGTGAACATATACAGAGCTGCTGTGGGGTTTGATTATCAGGAAGCATAAGCCATGGGTACCACTGGGAAGAGAATGGGATAACTCTATAGATCTTGAGAGCCCGTGGACATCAGCTTCCCAGACTCTACTGTGCTGTGGGGTTTGGTTGGATTGGGTTTGTTGCGGCAGACGAGGTCAACTTGATTAACTGGAATGTGTTTCTAATGGTTTTACATCTTCTAAACGCTCCTGATCTGCTGAGGATGTCACCAGCCCTGGTTAGAAGGGTCTCATGGTGTCGTTCCCAAGGCCATGTTTTCTCTTCTATGTTCTCTATGTTCTGCATCTCCCATTTGCTCCCATATGATCCTCCTGGCTTTATTTTGAATAGGAATTTAGCGCAGCTAAGCCCCCAAGCTATCTGGGAACTTGAGAGACAGGCTGAAGGCTGGGAGCTCTGCGAAGCACCTTTGCGGCTCTTTCCTCGTCTGTCTCCCCTGAAACCCAAAAAGTATGAGGGAAGTGGGCAGGCCCCCAGGGAAAGCCAGGACACTTCGTGATGTGTAGCACACTGGAAGAAACCTGTGTCACCGCTAGCCCCACGCTCCGAGCCCACGCCCAGCTGGGGTTCTTTTGCACTTCTCTTCCCTGTCCACCTCTATTTCTTCCAGAAACCTACTCTGCTGAAACCTACAACTTAGGCTTCAGGTTTGGAACATTTTTAGCTGATGTAAAACCCCATGGCGCCCTCTTTCTGTTGTTCTGTTGCGTTCAACAGGCCCCTGCCCACCCCAGGCCCTTTGCACAGGCTCTTCCCTCTGCCTGGAACACCTTTTCACCTGCTTCATGCCAACTCAACTTTTCCATCTCAGCTTTACTGAGTTTTTTAAGGGGAGCTTTTCCTAACCTCCCAGATGAGCGCTGTTCTCTCTCTCAGGCTCTCATGGCACTGAACACTGCAGTTTTATACTTTATTTCCATCGTTTGGTTAGGGAATTCCCTAAGCTGTAATCTCCATCGGGGAAGGCACAGAGTCTATTTGGACTCATCCCTGATTCCCCTGTGCCTAGCTCTGGGGAATATGGTGAGTAATGAATACTGTTTGAAACCTTGTGATTTACAGAAATGTGCTTATGTTCTTAGTTCATATATAAATGTCTGTATTTGTGTATGTGTTTATTTTTACTCTAACTAATGCCTATCACTTCCACACGATTATATTCGTATTAGATTGAGTCTCAGAAACCACCTTTCCTCAGCACTCCTGAAGGGGGCATCCCAAAGGCGCCCTGGGTAATTTGGCACGGGGGCTTGGTGTGGACGTCCCACCCAACAAGGCCTTCTGCAAAGCCTCTTCCTCTCTCACTCCCTCCTGGATTCCTGGCTGACAGCCACATTTCAGTGTACCTGGTAGGGTCTCTTGCTCCCTCAGGAGCTCCTCAAGATGATAAATGGGTGTTTGTTTTGTCTCTTTAGTCACCACTGTCCAGTAGAACCAAGGCCAGCCACCTGGCTTTGCAGAGGGGGTGTGGTAGGAAAGGATGATACAGCTCCTGCTTGGGGATGCCATGCCCAGGGTACCCTGGAGACAGGGCTTGGACTGCCAGCCTGGGACCTCAGCTGTGGATTAGGGACCAGCACCTCTGAGCTGCCCAGAAATGTGTCACACGCCCCATCCCCTCCTTGTTAGAAATATGTATTTAGGGCTCTTCACGTGGGGTGCAAATCCAGGAAGATTTTTCTCCACCTTGAAAACACACAGCTGGGCTCCCCTAAAGGTGTTGTTTTGAGTCACCCTCTTACATCCTCACCCAAAGGGTAGAGTAATTGCTAATGAGGGAACCACCAACCTCCTCCCACCCCGCCTTCACTCAGAATGGCTGGAGCAGGAACACACACATCTAATGAGTTACAGAAGCTTTAAATCACCAACCAAAAACACACGCTCAATTTCCCCTTTGGAGGGGTGTTCAGCCAGACACCGGCATTTTCTTCCCCGGCCTCACAGTCTTTTAAATATTGTATTTCAAACAGAAATGGGCCAGCGATCCGAGGACCTCTCCCATTTTAGGAGAGGAGCCCCTCTTCAATCCTTGCCTTCAGTTCACCCACTTTCTGCTTCCCTTTTTAAGGAGTCGGGCAGATTCAGTACTTTGAGGACTTGGTGACATTAATTTATCTGTTTTATGTAACACAAAGTCGTTATTAACAGCATCCTAGATCATAAAAAAGGTATAACAAGAGACAAAGACAGTTTTTTTCCCCTGGAAGATAATAGCAGTCTCGCTGAAGAAGAGAGGGGTCGCCAGCCGCTCTCCAATTGGTGGCTTAGACCCCGCGTTGACATTTCTGCAGTTTCATCAGAAATTCTAAATAATCCATGTGAAAACGGGCGGTTATTTACCAAAGATATACGCACTGCATGTGCCCGTAATGCACTGAAGACATAATCTTGGCTCTCGGAGCTGCCTTTTGTGTCGGGCGGCAGCAGCTGCTGCAAAAGCCTCCAACGAAGCAGTCCAAGACATCTGGGGGAAACTGAGTTTGAGGGTGACAAATACAAGGGCCTGATAACACGAGCACTAAAGAAATCCGTCTCCGCTGTGGACAGCAGGAGGAGTAGCTAAGTAGGCACATCTGGACCAAGTCACAGCGCCTGCACCCAGGGCCTTTTTGTTTTTCCAAGCTGGTTCTCATTTTCTGTAGGTGAAGAAAAGCATCTTCAGCTACGAGTGCAGGCGCAGGTCTGTGCGATTTTTTCCGTTCTATTTTGTCAGTGCCCATCAGCAAAGAGGTCTCAGCATCTGGGCTTCTGTTTCCTTTTTATGCTAATAGGATGGGATCAGGAAACAGAACCACATGGAGGATGCAGAGTCCAGCTTCTGTCTGGGACTGGGAGCCTGCAGTCCCCTGGCCAGGCTTGTATTTGGGAAATAATTCTAGCTGCTCTCAAAGGTCCCTTTTCCATCTCCTTCCCACCTTTCCATCCCCAGCCCCCAAATTCCCCCTTTGCTCCCTCCCTCCCTCCATGGGGTGACAAGCAGGAGAGGCTGACAAAGAGCCAGATCCCCATCCTCCTCCTTGGTTCCCCGCTGAGATTGAATGGCTAAGAGCAAATGTGCAGGGTCAGAGCATTAATGGGGGCACAGGCAGTCCATCTCTGCTGGCCCAGATGCTCGGGACGCTCTCCATCCTCTGAGAGGGAGGAAGGGAGAGGACAGCAAGACGGCTCAGAGGGGGCTCCTGGTGAATGCAGATGTTTGTTTTCCTGGATTTTCATGTGCCTGCTGCCGGCTCACACCCACACAGCTGCACACCGACCCCCTCACCCACACACTGACCCACACACCCATACACCCACACAGCCACACACTGACCCACACACCCACACACTGACTCACACACCCACACACTGACTCACATACACACACAGCCACACACCAACCCACACCCTGATTCACATGCCCACACAGCCACTCACCGACCCATACATTCACACAGCCACACACTGGCCCACACAGCCACACACTGACCCACTGACCCACACAGCCACTCATCAACCCATACACTCACACAGCCATATACTGACCCACACACCCACACACTGGCCCACACAGCCACACACCGACCTGCACACCCACACACCAACCCACACAACCACTCACCAGCCCACACACTCACACAGCCACACACCCATGCAGCAACACACCCATGCAGCCACACACCAACCCACACACCCACCAGTCACACACTGACCCATACAGCCATGCACTAATCCACACAGCCACACTTGAACCCCCATAGCCACACACAAACCTATACACCCACACAGCCACACACTGACCCATGCACCCACACAGCCAGACACCCACACAGCCACACACCAACCCTCACACCCACACACTGACTCACCCACACAGCCAGACACCCACACAGCCACACACCGACCCACCCACACAGCCAGACACCCACACAGCCACACACCAACCCACACCCTGACCCATATGCCCACACAGCCACACACCAACCCACACCCTGACCCACATGCCCACACAGCCACACACTGACCCACACAGCCTTACCGAGGTGATCAGGGTCTGAAACACTCTTCCTCTACACCAACCACACCATTTGATTTCAGATCAACTCTCGTACTTAAGGTCACAGCTTGGGGTATTTGAAGAACACACTTGACAGGGGTTCACATAGCCATTTCCCTAATTTGGGGCAGCCCAATCTGTAAGGTTCTGAATTGTTGCTTTTCACAAGGTTACTTCGCTTGTTGATTTTTGTGCAGCTTTGAAAATCAGATTTATTCCTAACAGAGCTTTCCTCTGGGGCTGCTGTTCCATTACTGCTTTTATTATTTATTTGTAGGGGTGTAACATGCAGGAGGAGGGGGAGAGGAGCATGGGTGAAGGAGAGAGAGACAGAGAGAGAGACCATGAGAGCTACAGAGGGAAAAATTGGTTGGCCCCGTCTAAAGCATTTGTATGAAGTCCCTTCCAGAAATGTGTTTACATGACAGACTGTCTCAGATCCAGCGAGGCAGAGGCTGCTTTTCTGAGAATATTATGAATTCCAAAATGTATAATAAATACACGTTTTACAAAAGCAATATGTATTTTAAAATATAATGTATGCAAACAATCTTATAAATCACCAGGCTTGACACTAGTCAGGCGGAGAGGCTTCTGGGGAAATGGTGGTGTGCGGGTGTGTGTGTTTTTAATAATGTAAAAATATGTGTAATATGTTTGAAAAACAACAGCCAAAAAGCCCTTCTACCTGCCAACTTTACAATACTTATTTCCCCAGAGTCTGCTGTATCCTAGACTCTCAGAGAAATAACAGGGGGCTTAAATAAAAAGTGTAAGTATGAGTAAGATGTGAATGCTCCACCCATCTCAGGACATACTTCCCTGATGGACTTGACCAGCAGAGGCTTCATATGTCAAAAAATATGCACTTTACGGTCTTCACGCAGAGGTTTCTGTAGTAGTGCTACATGAGGCAGAGCCACAGATGACAAGAGGGGGAGAGTTTCCTCGGATCCCTCGTCCTGACGTGCCCCACGGAGCCTCATGCTGTCATGGTGTGTTAAGGGCTAAATGTCAACCCGGAGTATGAATTTTGTGCCCTTTGTCAGCTGACGACAGCCTTTGGATTTTTTTCATGCCCACTTTTAGTATTTAATGGTTTAATGGTGCTCTCCTGGTGTTAGGTAGCAATGGCCACAACGGGATTTCTGACTCACACAATTACCCTCTACCAGATCCCTTAATCTCTTCGAGTAGTTATGTGGGCTCCTGGCCTGTGGGTACCGCCTCACAGAGCATCGATATCCTACTCCCAATCCAGGGTTCCCTACGTCTCCTCCCACCCAAGCAAAACTAGCATAGAGAACCCACATTTCTCAAGTATTGCAACCAAGTTTTCAACACAAGAATGAGACCAGCTCCCAAACAAGGTAAAGTATATTTATAGAGAAGAATTCTAGTACAGAGTGCATACCTGGGTAACAAAGGGAGACCCCCATCTCCACAAAAAGAAAAATTTTAAAAAGCCTTAGCCAGGCGTGGTGGTGCACACCTGTAGTCTCAGCTACTTGGGAGGCTGTGTCAGGAGGAACACTTGAGCACAGGAGTTTAAGTGAGCTGATCGCACCAGTGCTCACCAGCTTGAGCAACACAGAGAGACCCTGTCTTAAAAACAAAACGAAAAGAAAGCACCCTGGAAAAAAAGAGAATATATGCCTATATTGAGTTGAAAGGATATTCATTTCAATGTTGGTCATAATACTGAAAAAACAGAAGCAAAGTACATTCCCAAGAAGGAGAGATTCTTTAAATAAGTGATCGCACATCTGTGCAGTGGAATACGACACAACCATTGAAGAAGAAAAGACTTATAAAAGGTTTCATGGTATGTTAGTAAGTGCAGAAAGCAGTTCAGAAAGCAGGCCAATTGGAGAGTATTTCCTACTCTGTTACATATGTTATTGATATCAAGTATTACTTAAGGGAGGCTGCAAAGTGCTACATATTCAATATGAGTCCATTTTAATTTTTAATTTTAATGTGTTTTATATAGAAACATTAAATTTTTAAAACATAAACATAAAATTTTTAACGTTAATGTTTTAGTATATAATAATATATTTCACATATATTAGTGTTTTATATAGATTTATATTTGGAAGAATATTCTAGAAATGTTAACATTGATCATCTTGGGATAGATTATTCAGGATCATGTTTATTTTGTTCTCTTTGCCTATATGCGTCTGTTTCTGCAATGAATAAAAACTGTGTTTTGGTTTTTTTTTTTTTAAATAAGAGGGCTTTTTTGAGATAGGGTCTCACCCTGTTGCCCAGGCTGGAGTACAGTGACATGATCATAGCTCGCTGCAAATTTGAACTCCTGGCCTCAAGTGAGCCCTCTTGCCTCTGTCCCTGGAGTGACTGGGACCGCAGGCATGCGCCACTATGCCTGGCTCATTTTTTTATTTCACTTTTGGTAGAGACAAGGTCTCACTATGTTGCCCAGGCTGGTAATAAGAATTTTAAAATGTATTTTTCAAGAACGTTTGTGGCCTAGGAAAATAAGCTGGTACTTAAATGTTTACATGTACCATGTTCATAGACGAAATCAGGCAATAGAAGAAATACTACGTCAGCAGGTGTCATTACAACGTGCCTGTGACCTCTCCATTAGTAAATTTCACTGGTGGATGTCCATGTTTTCTTATTCTCTGAGTCCCCATTAGTAGGTAGTCACCCCAGTTAGTTGCAAGATGAAGCCAGTATCAGGTTCCAACCTTCACGTTCTTTTATACAGACAACTAGAAACGAGTCACGGCCAGGAGAGACTAAAATGGCCCCTTCCCCTTGGTCTTGAAATAATCATAAGTGAAGGAAAGAGCTCAACACATGTCCTTGGGGGTGGTCATCATCCTCTTTTCTCATCACTTGCCTGCCCAGGACCTTGTACCTCATTGTCGTAGTATCAGTAAGACCAGTGACCTCAGAAAACAAAATAAAAAAGAGGATGAGACTAACGTTGGAAAATGTAAACAGCTGCCTGAAAACAGGCATCAGTAAAGTTTTATTGGAACACAGCTATGCTCATTAGTTTACATATTGCTATGGCTGCTTTTGCAAGGCAGTGACAATTGAGAAGCTGAGAGTTGAGCAGTTAGCCGGGAGTTCACAAACCCAAAATACTGACCATGTTGATGTTTTGTTATAGACTTATGTATTTGTTTTTTGACTTCTCTGTCTGAGATGTAATATCCATGAGGGCAGGAATGTGGTTTCCCCAAAAGACCTTTCTCTAACATTAAGAATAGTGCCTGACATATAGAGACACTCAACAACTCAGTATTGAATCGATAAAAGTGAACCCAAAAATGGCTAATGAAGGACTTAACCTGGGTGAAAACATAAGGTAAGGAAGACAATTTTATGCAACTGCATCATGTTGGTAAAGAATGAAATAACGTGTATTTTAAAGGAAATCAAAGATTACAAAACAATGAAACAAAGAAAAGAAAGAATGCAGAGTTAGGAAACTGAGGGCTGAAACATCACCATAGAAGTGATAAATTAGAATAGCAAAGACTGAAAATACAGTTAGCTGAACTAAAATTGTGATATAAAGAAAAGGCTTAATCGTAGTGAGTGCAGAGAACAAGAGACAAAGCAATAAGAGAAAAGGTAGTCGGTATGGAAGATGGTCAAAAAATGATCAATATATTGGGAGGCCAAGGCACGTGGATCATGAGGTCAAGAGATTGAGACCATCCTGGCCAACATGGTGAAACCCCGTCTCTACTAAAAATACAAAAATTAGCTGGGCATGGTGGTGTGCACCTGTAGTTCCAGCTACTTGGGAGGCTGAGGCAGGGGAATTGCTTGAACCCAGGAGGAGGAGGTTGCGGTCAGCCAAGATCACGCCATTGCACTCCAGCCTGGGTAACAACAGTGAAACTCCATCTCAAAAAAAAAAAAAAGTGATCAATATAAAGACAATTGATGTTCCTGAAGTAGAGAACCCACCAATGAAAAATTCTGCCAAGACAGAACAGCCCAAAGAATTCCCTAAAAATAACGAGATAACAGTATTACAGATAAAAAGCTAGTTAATAATAGACTTGTAGAGAATTACTAACCTTAAGCTATATTCTGGTTAAAAGTTTTAACCTTGAAAACAAAGAAAAATTGTTTAGATTTCCAGACAGAAAATGCAACTCCCCAGCATACTGATAAAGTATCTTCCGGGATGAAGATCCAATCACCTCTTAGCTTTGCCAAACCAATGTTTATTGATGGACAAGGGGGTAAAGGCTATTCAGGACTGGTAAAAAGAAATGCAGCCGTGGAATGGGGGGAAAATACAAAGGGAAAAGTTTGTTAATTCCACCAGCAAATATCTGGAAAAATAAAAGATGCACACAAACGCACACACACAATCTGCAGAATTCGGAAGTTTTCTTTAGAGTTGCAATTCTTTTTTTCATATTATGTGTCGTTTTGGTATCTTGGATTCCTTTAAGGTAGCTTTGTGCTGCAAGGCTCAATAAATTCTCAATTGATTGTCCCTAAAGTCGGCTTCTCCATGTCTGGCCCCAAACGAGGCCGAGTAATCACGTATGCCGCCTCTGCAACCCCTGATGATATTTATATTCTCTGATTCGTGTGCTCCACAAGCCTTTTTGTTTGTTTTTCTTAAACCACTTAATTGAGGTGTGATGGACATATAAAAACTGCACATACTTAATATATACATCTTGATTAGTTTGAGGATAAACGTCCATGAAATGCTCACCACCATCAAGGTTATAAACATATCTGTCACCTCTCAAAGTTTCCGCCTTCATTATAATTGTTGTTGTTTGTTAAGATAACTTAACATAAGATCTACCTTCTTAGCAATTTTAAGTACACAATACAGTATTGTTAGCTGTAGGCACTAGGCAGAGTACTGCTGGCTATAGTCTTAGCTGTAGGCACTAGGCAGAGTACTGCTGGCTATAGTCTTAGCTGTAGGCACTAGGCAGAGTATCACTGGCTATAGTCTTAGCTGTAGGCACTAGGCAGAGTACTGCTGGCTATAGTCTTAGCTGTAGGCACTAGGCAGAGTATCGCTGGCTATAGTCTTAGCTGTAGGCACTAGGCAGAGTATCGCTGGCTATAGTCTTAGCTGTAGGCACTAGGCTGAAACTCTGTACCCTGTAACCATCACTTCCTAGTCTTCCCCTTCTCCCAGCCCTGGCAACCAACAGGCTACTCTCTGATTTTGTGAGTTTCACTCTTTTAGCTTTCACATATAAGTCTTATCATACAGTATTTGTCTATCTGTGTCTGGCTTATTTCACTTAACATAATGTCCATTGGGTTCATCCATGTTGTCACAAATGGCAGGGTTTCCCTCCTTTTTTAGGGCGAATATTCCATTGTGTATGTACACCACAGTTTCTTCATCCATTCCTCTTTCAGTTGACATTTGGGTTGTTTCCATATCTTGACTATTGAGAATGCTGTGATGAACATGATAGTGCAAACATCTCTCCAGGATACTGATTTCAGTTCCTATGGGTATATATATATATAGCCAGTAGTGGGATGGCTGCACCACATGGCAGTTGTGTGTTCAATTTTTGGAGAAACCTCTATACTATTTTCTGTAATGCCTGTGCCAGTTTACAGTCCCACCAATAATATGTAAGGTTTTCCTTTTTTCCACATAATCACCAACACTTACCTTTTTTTTTTATATGAGCCCTCCTAACTAGCATGAGATGGTATCTCATCGTGGTTTTGATTTGTATTTCCCTGATGAGTGTCTATTGGTCATTTGTACATCTTTTTTTGGAGAAATGTCTATTTAGGTCCTTTGCCCATTTTTCAGTCAGGTCATTTGTGCAGGGTTTTTTTGCTATTCAGTTGTATGGGTTTTTAATGTATTTTAGATACTAAACTTTTACCAGATATATGGTTTGCAAATATTTTCTCCCATTCTGTAGGTTACCTTTTCGTTTTATTGATTGTTTCCTTTGCTGTGCAGACGCATTTTAGTTTGATAGAGTCACACTTGTTTATTTTTGCTTTTGTTGCCTGCATTTTTGGTGTTCTATTCAATACCAAGGATCTTTTCCCCTGTGTTCTCTTCTAAGAGTTTTGTGGTATCAGGTCTTACATTTAAGTCTTTAATCCATTTTGAGTTGATTTTTTAGTATGGTGTATAACAGGAGTCCAATTCATTCTTTTGCATGTATATATCCAGTTTCTCCAACATCATTTGTTGAGGAAACTGTCATTTTCCCATTGTGTATTCTTGGTACCCTTGTTAAAATTTAGTTGACCGTCTATACATGGGCTTATTTCTGGGCTCTCTATTCTGTTCCATTGGTCTACGCATCTGTTTTTCACAAGCCTTTCTATCCTGCATAGTTGTTATTACAGACTACAAGAGCATCTTAGATACTTCTTAATCTGCTGCAGTGTCTTATTGGTGGAGCTAGTGGTTACTTCATTGGCTCAGTTGCAGGACTCTGTTCTGAGAGAAGCAGGGTTAATATTTCATGCAACCTCCTTCAAGCTGCAGCTGTCTGTCCTCATGTCTTGAGCCTGTTCTGCTTGAGAGATGGGTTCCAGTGCCAAGCTTCTAAGTACAAAGAATAATACCGTTGTTGAAAAGATCCAAAACTGTGCGAATGAAAAGACCTGATTGCCTTTACAATGACATATAAGACATGAGAAATGTACAGACAAAAGAATCACTCAGTACGGACACCTTAGAGAGCCTACTAGCAATTTCCACTGCGTTCCTCATTACCTTTGTCTTCAAATTATTTTCTCAATATAAAAGATACAATGTTCCATTGAATATGAGCTCATTCTTTTTTTCTTATAACCATAAAACAGTATGTCACTTTCAGATCCCTAATATATCATAAAATTTAAATACATTGTGTGCTTCTGACCCCTCGTAGGATAAAATGCTCAGTAATTTATGGGTATTTTCTTTATGACGGATATTTTCACCTTTGGGACATTTGATAACAACCTGATTACTATCTGGGACTCCATTTTCTGAAAACTCCTTGGAGGGAAAAATCAATACCTTTATCGGGTTCCTTGGGGCCAAAACTTCGCTTAAAATTTGTGCAAAATGAATTAACTCTGAGGTAGGCAAGAAAAATCTGTAAGATTATTAGCATCATAATTTATAAAGATTACAAAAAGAATGGATAGACAGGGAGATTAAGACTGTATAGGAAGTTGTATTACATTTAACTGAGAAGTGTGGGGATGCTCCCAGTTAGGAGGAGGAAAACACCGAAGACAGGAGAACACTTTTGAAGCCGTCCTGCAAGCGAGGAAGCGATCACAACTTTCTTCCTCCATCATTACCAGCATGTTACGGAAAAACATGCTTGCCGGGATTAACTCATTCTTTTGACTGTCTGAGGCTCCAGTGAGAAAGTTGCTTAACAAGAGATTTGCTACAACAGTAACAGAAACTCTGTTTTACCCTGGGAGAATGTGGAGATCCACGTTTTTATAGTGATTTCGTTTGAGGAACTTCTTCCTTGGGTTTAAATGATTATTTACCATATTAATGTCAATGAATAAAGTACCCCAAAACGTTTCCTTTGGGACACAAAAATTTAAATAACCAGAATGGTTTAGATTTGTGTCCTCACTGAATTTCAAGTCAAAGTGTAATCCCCAGTGTTGGAGGTGGCGCCTCGGGGGAGGTGTCTGGATCAGGAGGGCAGATATTCCCCTTGGAATGTCATTGTGGTAGGAAGTGAATTCTCATGAGACCCTGTTTTTGTTTTTGTTTTTATGGAGTCTCAACTCTGTCGCCCAGGCTGGAGTGCAGTGGCATGATCTCGGCTCATTGCAATCTCCATCTTCCGGGTTCAAGCGATTCCTTTGCCTTAGCCTCCTGAGTAACTAGGAGTAAATTACAGGCACCCACCACTACATCCAAGCTAATTTTTTATATTTTTAGTAGAGATGGAGGTTTCATCGTGTTGGCCAGGCTGGTCTCGAACTCCTGACCTTGTGATTTGCCCATCTCGGCCTCCCAAAGTGCTGGAATTACAGGCATGAGCCACTGCACTCTTGTTTAAAGGTGTGTAGCACCTCCCCTCCCTCTCTCTCACTCCTGCTACTTTGTAAGGCACCCTGCTCCTCCTTTGCCTTCTACCATGACTGGAAGCTTCCCGAGGCCTCTGCAGAAGCCAAAACCACCATACTTCCTATACAGGCTGCAGGACCGTGAGCTAGCTAAGCCTCTTTTCTTTAAAAATTACTCGGTTCCAAATATTTCATTATAGCAGTGTGAGAATGGACTAATGCAGAGGCCTTCCCTTTCCACCAAGGAAGGCAGATGAATTCAAACATGTGTGAATCAGAAAAGCTTCAGCAACGACTTCCCCAGCTTTATTAGGTACATTGGTGACCTATAGAGAGAAATGTTTGCATTGGGTGACATCTCCAAAGCAGACAAAGTCATGAAAATTCAGTTCATCTGCAATTTGGGGAGTTATTCTCCTCTGTAAATGGTAGCCCCTGAGGATAAACGCTATCATAGTTTTGGATTTTAATAAAGATTTCATCTACCCAGTAAGAAAGACAAATGAGAGGACACCTAGAGCTGAAAACCAGAGAGCCTGGCCCCGCTCTGGGCTTCCAGAGACACAGTACTGCCCTTGGGAATGATTTGTCATCTGAGGCAAGGTTGGCATTAAGTAAACCAGGGGTGACTTTCAGTTCATTCCGAAAATTAAATATTTTCATTAGATAGAAAACAAGGACATCAACATGCAGTTTGTCAGCCCCAAGATTTGTCATGATTAAAATGCTGAGATTGTGCCAACCATGTTTTGTAAGTCAACTTAGCAAGTGTTTGTCAAGCCCTTAGCAAGTCCTTTGGAGAACATTTTTTAAAGTGTGAGGCATAATCACTCATCTTAAGGATCTTGCCAGTACGTTTAATGAAAATAACTCAGGATACCCGAAACTGCATTATGTAAATTGACCAGTTTCTCCGTTTCTATAGAGTCTCCTTTAGAAAAATGTGGTATCTTTTCCATGTCTGACCTGTTCTAACAGGAAGGAATTCCTCCCAAACCTTTCAAGGTAGAAAGGAACATGACAGAGGATAGTTTTAAGGGCATTGTGGCTTCTGAAATGGCCTTGACATAGCCCATGTAATGGAACGTTTTTCTCATCCCAAACATCCTTTCCGCTCATGTAATTGAGGATTTCCCACATTCATGGAAATCTTGATATTTGCCTTAAGTGGTTCCCCTGTGAGAATATGAAAGCATTTCTACCTTTGAAAAAAATAGGAAAATAACCACAACAGAAATATGACAAGATTTCACATTTAAGATCCCAAAACACCATTTCACTCTATATATCAAAACATCGTTTTGTATACTTTAAATCTATACACTAAAAAAAGAAAATAATTTTAAAAGAACCAAAGAAATGGAGTATAATTCCTTTTACATTTTATTGTTTTCAACATTATGCAAACCTGTACTGGGTAGGTAACAGTACTGGAGGAAATACAGCTATTGGGGCTGGGCACCGTGACTCACACCTGTAATCCCAGCACTGTGGGAGGCCAGGGCGGGCGGAGCACTTGAGGCCCAGAGTTTGAGACCAGCCTGGGCAAAATGGTGAAACCCCATCTCTAGTAAAAATACCAAAAATTAGCCAGCCTGGTAGTGTACACCTGTAATCCCAGCTTCTCAGGAGGCTGAGGCAGGAGAATCGCTTGAACCCAGGAGGTGGAGGTTGCAGTGAGCCAAGATCATGCCATTGCACTCCAGCCTGGGTGACAAGAGTAAAACTCTGTCTCAAAAAAAAGGAAAGAAATACAGCCCTTCCAATGCCCGACTTTCTAAATCAAAAAGCACAACCAACTAGATCAGAGAATTCATATTACACAATCTGCTGTGTAGGAAAAATGATAAGTTTTTAAAATGGGGCATGGACGCTTCATCATATAATAAGTTACTGATATCATCCTTCCCTATCCCCGCCCATCACTCTTGACTGCCCCTAACTTTAGAGTTAGGTGTGGAGCAAAGGATACTGCCTATGGACTACAGCCCAAAAGTCTCACTGTTTGGCTGAGGAAAAATATATACAGGAGACCTTCTTTTATGGTGGTTCACTTTACTGCACTTCACATATACTGGTTTTTTGGGGTTGTTTTTTTTTTAGTTGAAGTTTCACTCTTGTTGCCCATGCCAGAGTGCAATGGCACAATCTCAGCTCACTGCAACCTCCGCCTCCTGGGTTCAAGCGATTCTCCTGCCTTAGCCTCCCAAGTAGCTGGGATTACATGCACACACCACCACGCCTGGCTACTTTTTTTGTGTTTTTGATAGAAGTGGGGTTTCACCATGTTAGACAGGCTGATCTCAAACTCCTGACCTCAGGTGATCCGCCTGCCTCAGCCTCCTAAAGGGCTAGGATTACAGGCATGAGCCACTGTGCCCAACCCATATTCTGCATTTTTTACCGATTTAAGATTTGTGGCAACCCTACATCAAGCAAGTGTATTGGCACTGTTTTTACCACAGCGTGCGCTCCCTTCATGACTCAGTGTCAGCATTTGTTAGCAATAAAGTATTTTAAATTAGACTTTTAAGCATAATGCTGTTGCACACTCAATAGACAACAGTGTGGTATAAACATAACCTTTCTATGCAGTGGAAAACAAAAAAATTGTGTGACTCACTTTATTATGCTACTCACTTTGTTGGGGTGGTCTGGAATTGAACTCAGAATATCTCTGAGGTATCCAGGGGAAGTCTTGATTATGCATGGAGATTTGAACATATTGGAGTTTCTAGATATAAAAACAAACCTCCAAAAAAACCCCTAGTGAAACGTGACCATGTGATCTTGTCCCTGAGCCCCAGCAGCCATGACCACCTGAAACTTTGTCAAGTGATAATTATGCTTCTAGATTCTGAGAATCTCCTTTTAAAACCCTAAGAGGGAAATACACACACACACACACACACACACACACACACACACACACATTTCCTATCAGGAGGGCATGGTAAATTCACACATTGACTCACTCCCTCTGTTCTAACATGTAAAATAGAAGAAGAGAAAGGTAAATATGTAACTGGACTCAAAAGCATTGTAGATTTCCCGGTGGACCAGAAATGGAACACAAATACAAAGTAACAAGTGAGTCTGAGACTAAAGCCAGAGACCTCTCAGCTCTGTCCAGAAACAGGCAGTGGCAACCCGGAATCCAGCTACTGCATGGTGAAATAGACTAAATGCACTTTGCAAAGGTGGGAAATTAGCAGCTTCGTACATCACTGTGCTTGAATATAGAGGCTAAAGCAAGTTTTTAAAGAGGGAAAAAATTAAAGACAAAAGTCCTGCTTGCTTACTGCCTGTAGCTATAGCTTCATAGGAAAGTACAGTTTCGTGGACCAATTAAAGGGTATCTGTCAAAAATGTACAACAAATGTCATACAGAATATTTACAGCATTCCAAGAGTCATTTCCTTTTGATAGAGAAAATTCAGAAAATAATACTGGTAATTATTGTGACATAGATATAGCAAGGAAGCTTCAGGGAAGAGGTAGGGAAGAGTAATACGGTAAGTTGTGCCTATCAGATTATCGCAACACATTAAGAAGCAACAGTAATTAAAGCAATTTGGTATTGGTAAAGAATTAGAGAGTTGGGTAGAATTCAGAAAGAGACTTAATCATAAAAATAGTGTATCAAGTCAGGAAAGAATAGCTGAATTCATTAACGGTGTGGAACACCTGGCTAAACATTTGGGAAAAAATAAAGTGACATCAATAAAAGCGAACAAATTCCAAATGAATCAAAGACTTTAAAGCAACAAAAGCATAAACGTTATAGAAGGAGAACATAAATGAACTCAGTATACCGAGGTGGTCAGACTTTCCAAAACAAAGATGAAGACCAGAAGCTGCAAAGGAAAAGGTTCGTAAGTGTGACGATATACAAGCCAATAAAGAAAAGCCGAACAAGCAAGTGCAAAAATAAGCAATGTGAAACATCGATGTCATATCACAAGTCAACTATCAAATTGGCAAAAATGGAAAAGTTCGAGAACACGAATCCCTGGCAAAGAATTACACCACCGTTCTCCATAACAGAGCAACTTTTTGCAAGGCAATGTGGTAACAACTATTACCAATTTTTTTTTTCTGATATAGAGTTTCACTCAGTCTCCCAGGCTGGAGTGCAGTGGCATGATCTCAGCTCACTACAACCTCTGCCTTCTGGGTTCAAGCAATTCTCCTGCCTTAGCCTCCCAAGTGGCTGGGATTACAGGCACCCACCACCACACCTGGCTTATTTTTTAGTAGAGACGGGGTTTTACCATGTTGGCCAGCATGGTCTCAAACTCCTAACCTCAAGTGATCTGCCCACCTTGGCTTCCCAAAGTGCTGGGATTAATGGCATGAGCCACCGCACCTGGCCTACAAATTTAAATACATATATTCTTTTAAGCAGCATTCCCCCTGTAGGAATTTGCAGGTATGCCTCAAAAATACACCAAAATGTCTATACAGAGACGCTCATTAAGGCATTATTTCTAAACAAAAGACATTAAATATTTGGGAAATGGGAGGTTGGTTTTTAAAAAAAGTATGGAATATCCTCTCATAGGATACTATATATCCTTTAAAAAGGGGGATAGATCTTAAAAAATTAACACAGAAACATCTCTGCAATGTATTTGCAAGTAAAAAGCAATGGAGAAGAGTGTGATTCAGTATGAGTCCTTTGCATACAAAAATGAAAAAGTATTATGTGTGTTTTGTATACAAATTTTGATGGTATATGCATGGAAAATACATCTGAACAGATACATGGAGATGGCCTACTGGGAGGAGTCAGAACTCATTTCTATTTTATGCCATCCTATTTTTAAGTTGAATTTTCTAGCTACATGATAAAATGCTTTTTATTTTAATATCCAACAGGAATTATTTAGATACTAGGTTTATGGTTCATTCTTTATATTTTAATATTTTTTATATTTTCATAAATGTTTTTCAAATGATCCATAGCCCTTATAGCTAATGTTTTTTTGTTAGAAATCTTATTGCTCTCTGCACTTCCTCCTTGTAACAGGTGAACCCCAAGAATGTTACCAAATGAGTGTTAAAATAACCTTATCTGTTTAGCCTCATTAAGGGCTGACAGCCTGGTAGAGGGATAGAAACGTTGTGCCCTGTCTAGTGGTATTTTTCTTCTAAGGGTCAAAAGACACGCTTGGCTGGGCACAGTGGACCACACACGTTATCCCAGCACTTTGGAAGACTGAAGCAGGAGGATCGCTTGAGCCCAGGAGTTCAAGACCAGCCCAGGAAACATAGGGAGATCCCATATCTACAAAAAAATTTAAAAATTGGCCAGGTGTGATGGCACATGCCTGTACTCCCAGCTATACAGGAGGCTAAGGCAGGAGGATTGCTTGAACCCAGGAGGTTAAGACTGCAATGAACCCTGTCACCACCACAGTGCTCCATCCTGGGCAACAGAATAAGACCCTGTGTCAAAAAACAAAATTGCGTTAAAGACATCCTTAACAAATATTGATATTGATTGACTGTTTTGACACTATTGATACTTCTCTTGAAATATTGATTGGTTATTGTTGCAGGAAGGTTTCTTTTTACTTCTCCCACCCTAACTGTTGGGAATGATGCCAGGTCCTCGGAGGGCAGCAGCTGTGTTTTCTTTGTTTTGTGTCCTTAGATGCTAGCACAGTGATTGGCACAGATTAGTTGCTCAGTAACTATTGGTGGAAGAAATTAAATTAGGAACTGAGATATTTTCTCTTCCTTCCTTCTGCTGGCAGCAAGTTTGCATCAGAAGTTAATGTAAAGTGTCGTGTTTACTGATTTAGCCAATACAGATTGAGCATCATTTTATATACAGTTGGTTTTTAGACTAACAGGTCTCAGATTTTTTTTACTTCAAAGACCAATAACGTGTTACCAGAAAAAAACTGGGAGAGAAAAATAGAGGATACTCAATAATTTATTTTGCAATGTGAAGTCATTTAAAAATATCTACTGCAGGCTGGGCATGGTGGCTCACACCTGTAATCCCAGCACTTTGGGAGGCACAGGCGGACAGATCTTGAGGTCAAGAGATTGACACCATCCTGGCCAACATGATGAAACCCTGTCTCTACTAAAAATACAAAAGTGAGCTGGGTGTGGTGGCACACACCTGTAGTCCCAGCTACTGGGGAGGCTGAGGTAGGAGAATCACTTGAACCTGGAGGTGGAGGTTGCAGTGGGCCCAGATTGCGCCCCTGTACTCCAATCTGGTGACAGAGTAAGAATCCATCTCAAAAAAAAAGAAAAAAAATATAGCTGCAACCTACTATCACTACCTTGCCATTCATGAAAGAGTATTTAAAATTTAAAAAAAGGAAAATAGGAGTGATACAATCTCCAAATAAAAGCCAGTTCTTTAAATAAATACAGTTCTCTCTACCTTCTTTTTCTCATTTTTGCCTCAGATGGCTGAAAACTTAGACATGCATGAATGTTATCCCATAGGTTGTGTGACCTTAGATGGGTATACAGCCTCCCTGAGGTATGGGTTGCTTGTCTGAAACACAGACATTCAAAACAATGTTCACTGTTATTATTTTGTGGATGATGATACTGTTGTCTTAGAACCACCCCTATACAAGGAAGGATGTAAAGCCTTGTCTCTTCCCTCTAAGACCCAGCATGTAACTGAGAAGAGAAGCAGGTGATGAGAAAATGCCCCATCAGCAGTGTGGCCAGTGGAGACACTGCGTTGTCTCAGAAGGAAGGCAGCTCCATGCAGGGGAGGAAGCATGGCGTAGGGTGGACCAGAAGACAGGCAGTTGTCAATCAGCCAGGGTGGACTTCCTCCTTTGTCAGGCACCTGCCGTGCTCCTGGCCTGCAGCAGGGACTTTTTACCATCCCCTCATTTCATTTTCATTTGAAAGCTATGCTGCTGTCCTATTATCATCCCCATTTTACAGATGAAGAAACTGAGGCACAGGGAGGTTAAGGAACATGTCTAGGGGCACAAAGCTGGTCAGTGGCAGAGGTGGGATTCTGATCCAATTCCCTCTAACTCAGAAGCAGGGCTGCAGTGTGGAACTGAGCATCTGTCCCAAGCTCCAAGCAGCTTGCTATGCTGCCCCTCTGGAGTAGCCTGGGCTTTCACCAGTGACTCGGGAAAAGCCACCGGGGAGGAGTGAGCAGGGGCTGTGACCTGTCAGCGGGTGTCATAAGTAGATGGCCTATAGGACACATTGACATAGGAGGGTCTCAAAACAAAAACAAAAAGGACCCATTTGGTGGAAGGGCTTTTTTTCAACCCATTTTGATGTTGAAAATGATAAGAGCTCACACATGTCAGGGTCTTTCCTGGTGGCTTGTAGCCTACACCTGGTCATTAGTGGACACTGTAACCATGTGGCTCAACCCTGCGGCACATTCCACTCAACACCAAACTCTAAAAATTGCCACACCCCAGACACATTAAATCACAACCTCTGGGGTGACACCCAGCAGGAACAGATCCAGATTTTGTGAGAATTTCTTAATGAAAAACAGAACAAAACAAAATCACCAATAAAAAAATTTCCATGCTTAGTATTGCTTTAAAATGAGGGAAGAAATCAGACATATTACTGAGGCAGGCCCCTTGGTTTAGAAATGTTTTTGATTGTTCTGATTGCAACCTGGCTGCTTCTCCTCCACACCTGCAACACTCTAGAATGCCTACAACCTCCCAGCACCCAGTGTGTACCATGCAAGTGAGGCCTTGAAGCTCAAGTGTCATTAGCATCAAGGTAAATCCACGTCTTCTTAAACTCTTTCCCTGGTTCTCATGAGCAGCCTGATAGAGGACTGCTGACCTCCATATACCATGAATGCCTTCCACTGGGCAGATCTTTTACTAAGTGGTCAATCAGCCCTAACACCTCCCACTACACAGGCACATACCCTAGTCGTGTCCACTGGGAACAAGAGCTACCATATTGCTTCCATCAATCATCAAATATTTATTGAAGCACCTGCTGTTGTGTTTGACCCTGAGCTGGTAGCTGGGGAGGTGGAAAGACTCAATTCCTCCCCGGAGATGAGCTCGGCATGAGAGAAAAGTTAAGTAAAGCAGTCTCTGTTCTATAGGCACGTTGATGGTTGGTTGTTGCTATGTTTTCCCGTTCCTGGGTTGCACATTTTTAAGCATGTGGGAGAGATTTGACAAATTCCCACTAAAATAAGTTGCATGAGAACTGTCTTCAACATGAACCTGAGCAGAGTAGACTTAAAGTGATTTTTTTGAAATAAATTATAGCATGAAGAGAATCTCAGTATCATTAGTCCTTAGGAAAATGCAATCTAAAATCACTACTAGGTACTTCTAGATTCCTTATTAGAATGACTAAACTTGTCAAAACTTGCAATACCAAGAGTTAACAGGGAGGAGCAATTTTCGCTTGCTTACGTTACTGATAGCGACGCAAGTTTAAAAACATATGGGCAGGCTGAGTGCAGTGGCTCATGCCTGTAATCTCAGCACTTTGGGAGGCTAAGGTTGAATGGATCACCTGAGGTCAGGAGTTTGAGACCAGCCTGGCCAACATGGTGAAACCCCATCTCTACTAAAAATACAAAAATTAGCCAGACATGGTGGTGCACCTATAATCCCAGCTACTCCAGATGCTGAGGCAGGAGAATCGCTGGAACCTGGGAGGTGGAGATTGCAGTGAGCTGAGATCACACCAGTGCACTCCGGCCTGGGTGACAGAACAAGAGTCTGTCTCAAAGAAAATGAAAGAAAAATATCTGGGCAGTTTCTTGTTAAATATGTGATGAAGGACCAAGCAATCCCACTCCTGAGTATCTACCCAAAAGAAATAAAAACATATACCCTCCCAAAGATGTGCATCAATATTCATGGCAAATTGTTAAGAATAACTAAAAGTTGGAAACAGCCTGGATGTCCATTTGCTGGAAAATAATAAACTACAGTACATCCTTGCCATGAAATACCACTTAACAATAAAATAGCAAACCGCTGATACACCAGGCAACATGGATGGATCTCAAAAGCATTATGCTAAGTGAAAGAAGCCACTAACAAAAAAATACTGAATTATTCCATTTATATGGCATTGTGGAAAAAGCAGAGTAATAGTGACAAAAATTCGATCAGTAGATTCCTGAGGGCAGGGAAGGGTAACTGACAAGCAAAGAACAAGAAAGAATTTTCACGGACAGTAGAACCATCGATGGCTCCACGGTGGCAGCGGTGGTGATGTGCCTGTTGTCATTTGTCAAAACTCACAGACCCAGACACTTTAAAGGGGAGAATTTTCCCGAGTGTAAATTACTTTTCAAACCTAACTTTAAAACAAAAAGCACAAAAAATCAATAAATGATCAACAGCAAATGAGGACAAAGGGTGTATTAGAAAAAGCAGAGGTCCCAGGTTAGATGATGAGGCTAAAAGAAAACAATACCCAAGAGCTTTCCATCTTAAAAGTGGAGCCAGCCCAGGTCTTAATTCGCAAGGGTTGCATCTGCGGTGGCTTCTGAGCTGTCTCTAGTGATGAGCACTGCTGTAGACCAAGCTTCTGCGCCTCTGTGGAGTATCCCTGGGGCCCACCCTGTCTGCAGTTGCCCACAGTAAATAGCTGCTTGGGTTCCCTGTTGCTCACTGTGCCCCTTTGTAGGAAGCACCATCCTACAGATGCCAAGGATGGCCACCAGGATGCACTTTAGGTCCCCTCGAGTTTCCATGGTTATCCCCAACCAAGAGGAGAATGCAGTGTTTCGGGTGTTTCGGGTTGCAACAACCCCTCATTTTAAAACAAAAGGCTAATGAAAGGGCAGGTGTGCCCCAGCCCTCTGTGATTAGCTGTAATTCTTGGCAGAGTTGCGACAGGCTTATTCTTCTGAATTAGCACAGAGCACAAGGCATTTACCACGGTGCTAATTGCTATTGGATGAAAACAAGCAAGTCCCAGTGTGTGGGCTTGAGGCAAGACAAAACAGATGCCAGAGCCATTCAGAGCCATGCCCTGCATCAGGCGCGGCGCTGGTGGCTGAGAACACGTTTGTCTAAATGTCAGTCTCCTGTGGGTAGGGTCCAGGGATGTGATTCTCGCTGGGTAACTGGGCAACCACACACCCTCGTCCCTCCCCTGCAACGCACTCAGCATTCTGTTCTGTTCTTTAGATGCATGTGGAGTATGGGGGGAATCATGCAGCACGTTCTAAAGCATCTCCTCCAAAACTCTGCAGTGTAGAGAATTTCCTACTCCATATGGGAATAATTGTGCTCAAGCAAAGCCAGCTGGAGGCCAAGTTTAACTTATACCACCACACTTCTTACACAACCGAAGTCTAGGGAAAAAAAGGAAGAAGAGTATGATTTCAGTCACTTATTGTGGAAGAAATGGATTTATTCGCATCCTACTTCATGTTCCTTCTTGACTTCCCACTCATCACCACAGCCATACAGAGAAGGAAATATCGGGTAAATCAAATCTTCTGAAATCTTCCAAGTATAACGATGGGGTTAATAACAGCGCTAATACCGCTTTCCATTTTTACCAACAGATACATTGAGAAGCAATGATGAGGGGACATCACAAATTGAAAAAATAAACTTCCTGGGGTCCTTAATGACTTTAATTAAAAATCAAACACCCCTGGGGGGGAACAAAACTCCCCCGGGGGAGGAATGAGGAAGATGTTCACTTAATGAAAATTTGTGTAACAACTTAAAGATGAGTGGAAATGGCAATGCTGAATCTTTGAGAATCTACTGGAGCAAACCGGGCTAGCCCAGTGCCCCTCAAGGTCTAGCCCAGCCACCTCTCAAGGCTACTACCCCAGGCTAGACCAAGCTGCCCATGGAGGGCTTTGGCTGGCAGAGGGGTTGCAGAACGCAAAGGTTTCATGGCAGCTGGTCAGGGTTCAAGAGGGAAAGGCACCCTATAGCAAGGAAGCCACCACCCGATGTCATCGAGGCTTGTCCCTTTTTTATAAACATGCCCCATGATTTAGTATATGTCAAATTTGTAAGACGGGGATGCTGTATAAATACAGATCTGAGCCTGGCTAGTCATCACCGGGTACTACTACATATGCCCGAATTCCACTTCTCCACACCCAGTCAGAGTACTCTCCCCGCTGAAATCTAGCTGTTCCATCATAGTTGAGGGTGGTCATCTTGAGGCCTTGTGTTTCCTATTTGGGAACGATGGCCCCCAAGACACTGTGCCCCAGACCCAAGATGAAGTTACAAAGGAAATGTGTATTCCACAGACCCAAGGGAGAGATGCTAATTCAGTGAAGTGCTTGATGCAGCACAAAGATGCATCAGAAAACCCCCTTTCCTTCCGCCCTTCTCCTAATCCCAGTCAAATGTATCTGCCATAGATATTTTTCCCTCTTCAATGACACCACAGCCCTGAGGCTCTCACCAAAGTATAATCAAACCACAGGTCATGCTTGTGCTTTTTTATCACCACGCACTTGACTACAAGGGTATCCTGAATGTATACCAGGATTGGAGTCAGTATATCTAGGTTCAAATCTCCTTTCTGCCTTGCATTACCCAAGCATATTAGTCTGTTTTCACACTGCTGATAAAGGCATACCCGAGACCAGGTAATTTATAAGGAAAAAGAAGTTTAATAGACTCACAGTTCCACATGTCTAGGGAGGCCTCACAATAATGGCGGAAGGCCAAAGGCATATCTCACATGGCAGCTGGCAAGGGAGTGTGTGTAGGGAAACGCCCCCTTATAAAACCATCAGCTCTCCTGAGACTTAATCACTGTCATGAGAACAGCATGGGAAAACCCTACTCCCATGATTCAATTACCTCCCACCAGATCCCTCCTATGACATGTGGGAATTGTGAGAGCTACAATTCAAGATGAGATTGGGGCGGGGGGACACAGCCAAACCATATCACCAAGGAATCATGGCCAAGACCCTTACGTGCTTGGAATGTGTCTTCACGTCTACAAAATGGGGACACGTGGAAGAATATTACTTCTTCACAAAAGCATTATAAAAATTCTAGGCGCTAACACCTCTCATGATGCCTGGTACCTCCCAGCTCTTCATTTAGTTCTTGAATCTCAAAAGGGAAGTATAGATATTATCTTATATGTAAGTTTGCTTTAGAAACTGATACTAAATAGAAATAATATAAACTATACTCAATAGAAACAAAATACTAATATTAATTATTTAAAATATATAGCAGTAACTTTCCTTACCCACCCTCCAATAAATGCAGAATTTGTGACCACATATTTCTTAAAATACTAGAAATGAGAAAAGAACCCAGCCTCAGCTGCCCGCTAGGTGCAGGTGGTGAGCACTGTCTTCACCTACAGGACCTGAAGGTTCCATTTGCATTTGTAATCACTGCCCTGCCACATTTTGATGAATGTGAGAGCAGCTAGATCTTTTTCCTGAAAAACTTCAGTCCCTTTGCCGTAAAGAGTAAGTGGTTTGTTTTTGAAATGGTCTGCCCCATTGCCATGTTTCCTCTCCTCTCTGTTAGCAGTGGAGAAAGTGATCAAGTTTGGGAAATTCCTGCTGGAAGATGAAGACACTCAGATGGTACCCATGCCTGGTAGCTGTTTGCATTTACCTTACTGTCCTTGGGAATGCTTGCTTTCCCTTTCAGGACCCTTTCTGCTTTGACCAGCATACCTTAATACCCCTATAGAAAAGAGCCTCAACTGCTTTCCTCTATCACCAAATAGAACGCTATGAATAGCTGCAGCTGTTTTTATACAAATGCCCAGAATCTTTTGTTAATGTAGATGATTTGCATTTAGGACAGAAAACTGACCAGGGAAATTCCAGGAGGGCTATTGAGGTCATGGACTAGAATTTCCAGGTGATGACACAGAGATTTCCTCATTCCTCTTCTAAAGCATTTCTCAAAAGTACCAAATACCCAACAGGTGGATGGGAATGGGTGAAACCACTGTGCTCTTTCCAGCCTGTGTGGTCTGTGCACCTCAGCTTATTCCAAGAGGCCTGGGTAGAAACTTAGCATCAAAACAAACAAACAACAACAAAAAAAACATTTTAGAGTTCAAGGGTGATGGAATTCTGAGAACTGTGTCCAGCACCAAGTTAGGCAGCATAGAAACCAGCCCTGGCAAGGAGGAGACCGCAGCGAAGCTGACTCCCGCTGGCTTCCTCCCACCAGCTTGGCTCCTCCTCATGACTGCTACTCCGCCCCAGGATTTCCAGATCCCCAAACAATTCTACCCTTGTCTCCAAAGTCAGGTGTTCCCAAGATGTCACTGTATGCAAAAGAACTTGTGCGTGCATGTTTGTAGCAGCACATTTCACAATTGCAAAAATGTGGAAGCAGCCCAAATGCCCATTAATCAACAAGTAAACTGTTATGTATGTACACACACACACACACACACACACACATCTACATACATATATGTGATGGAATACTACTCAGTCATAAAAAGGAATGAATTAATGGCTTTCACAGCAACTGGATGGGAAGTAGAGATTATTATTCTAAGTTAAGTAACTCAGGAATGGAAAACCAAGGATCGTATGTTCTCACTCATAAGTGGGAGCTAAGCTATGAGGAGGCACATGCATAAGAATGATACAGTGGACTTTGGGGACTTGGGGAAAGGTTGGAAGGGGGTGAGGGAAGACTACAAATTGAGTTTAGTGTACACTGCTTGGGTGATGGGGGCACTGAAGTCTCACAAATCACTGAAAAACTTACCATCTAATCAAATACTGCCTGCTCCCCAAAAATCTGTAGAAATTAAAAACTATTAAAAAAAAAAGCCAGGTGTTCCTTGGCCATGTGTCCTTGACCTCTTGGTAACAATAGAGCAGCAGAAACTCATAAGGTTCTGATTGGGAGAATCTTGGGGCTTTCGTCAGGAGCCTGGCATTTCTAGTATCTCCTATATGAGGGCAGTTAGGCGAAAGTTGTCAAAGACAAAAATGAAAAGATTCCTAAAGTTGGAAGGAAGGTGAATGAGTAGAGGATATGGGCATTAAATTTAATGGAAACCAGGAAACCCTTCATTTATTTCTAGAAATGGATATGAATACCTTGAGGGAACAGGAAAAAAATATTAATGAAAGCCAAGGAAAAGGGAAATGAGGGATACAAAGAAGAGGGGAGTGAACACTTGGAATTCTGTTACTCAAGGAACTTACTCCCAGGCTCCTTTGCTTTCTTTTTTTTCCTAAGAGAGTCTTGCTTTTGCTCTGTCGCCCAGGCTGGAGTGCAGTGGCACAATCTCAGCTCACTGCAGCCCCTTCCTCCCAGGTTCAGGCTATTCTTATGCCTCGGTCTCCCAAGTAGCTGAGACCACAGGCACCTGCCACTACACCCGGCCGATTTATGTATTTTTAGTAGGGACAGGGTTTCACCATGTTGACCAGGCTGGTCTCGAACTCCTGACCTCAACAGATCTGCCCTCCTGGGCCTCCCCCATAGTGCTGGGATTACAGCCATGAGCCACCACGCCCGGCCATCAGGGCTTTCATATTTATAGGATGTTCTTTTGCTGCTGCCTAGCACCTTCCAGCCAGTGCCAGGTAAGCACCTTTCCTTCTAATCCTGAATAATTTAACAATATTGTAATTGGTATACCCAGTAACAGGGGTCTTGAGTCTGTGAAGTAAGAGGTGGGGCAGGAGGACTTCTGCAACTAAGAGCCCTCTGGGTCCTGTACCAGTCTCTCTTGCTGCTACTGCAGAAGGATGATGGTCTGTGACTCTGGAGGTCATTAAATTTATCCCTCCCTTCATAGGATCCCAGGCAGAAACAGAAGCTGCTTCTGGGAGGAGAGGGACATGGACCAGGCAACGTGTGGGTGGGGAGAGACTGTCAATCTAGGTGGAGAATTGGTCACTCAAGACTTCCTAAAGGCTGGACACAGTGGCTCATGCCTGTAATCCCAGCAGTTTGGGATGCTGAGGCAGGCGGATCACTTGAGGCTAGGAGTTCAACATCAGTCTGGGCAGCTTACTGAGACCCCCATCTGTAAAGAAATAAAAATAAGTTAGCCAAGCTTGGTGGCATGTGCCTGTAGTCCCAGCTTCTTAGGAGGCTGAGGTGGGAGAGTCATTAGAACCCAAGAGGTTGAGGCTATAGTGATTGACTGCACTCTAACCTGGGTGACACAGCGAGACTGTCTTTTTTTTTTTTTTAAAAAAGGACCTTCTAGAAATGATTGTAAATATAGTTTCATTGAAAAGAGGCTATCATTGGATTTGTTGACAGTTAGTTCTTGCTGTGTAACAAACACACCAAACTTAAAACAACAAGCATTGTATTGATTTATCTCATGGTTCCTTGGGGTGCCTGAGATGGCTGGATGACTAGGGAAGATCTTCTAGTCTAAACCAACTCAGTTGGTTTCTGTAGCCTGCTGGTAGCTTGGTTGGGGCTGAATGCTCTGGGGCCCCCCAGTTACATGTCTGGCAGTCAGCCAGCTGATTGGCATTGGAGGGCTTCTGCTAAGGATTCCTATCTCTCCTCCACGTGGTGTCTCATCCTCCCACAGGCTAACCCCAGTGTTTTCACATGGCAGCAGCATTCCAAGAGTGAGAAGCATAAGGAAGCTCAAAGACCCCTTACAGTCCATGCTGGGCTCTCACATACCTTTGTTTTTACTACATTAAAGGGGTAGAGAAAAGACTCTCTTTCTTGATGAGAGGAGCTGCAAGGAATGTGTGCCTGTGTGCGAGCTACCTCCTATGTTCTGGGGCCGAATCTGCTTCTGGTTGGTGATGTCACTTTGGGCAACCACTTAGGCTCCTCAAGCTCTTTTTTATCTTGTCTCACCATCTGGAAAATAAGAGACACAGATTAGATCATCTCTGAGAACCCTTCTAGCTCTGGAGGGAACTGAGGCAGATAGAGGTTAAATAACTTACTCCAGGTCACACAGCTAGTGTGTATGAATGTAAGACTATGAATGTAAGTTTCCTGATTCTAAAACCCGTGGCATCAGCTGCTAGGCTGTGTTGCTTTCCTGGAGTATCACAATTCTTCAGTGAAGTACTGGATAACACAATGCATTAACACGATCTATCTACCTGAAGTCTGCTCCTTAAATTTATTCCTGTGCTTTTAAAATGGTTTTCTTGAAACTCAAGCAATTCAATATAATTCTTCTCCCATCTTCCTTCTCTTATCACTTTATCCATTCATTCATTCTTTCATTCACAAATATTGATTAAATTCACTTCAATGTCAAAATGTAGCATTATTAATAGCCACAGGAGCCTGGCATTTTGTGTTTTTAGACTGCTTCTCTTATTGCTACTGCTTCAGTTTCATTTTTTCTGGTATATGTGTTAGTGATATTATACCACATTACAGATGGAGAAGTTAAGTCATAAAAGAAGCACAGGGCCAGCACGATGGCTCACGCCTGTAGTCCAGCACTTTCAGAGGCCAAGGCGTTTGGATTACCTGAGGTCAGGAGTTCAAGACCAGTCTGACCAACATGGAGAAACCCCGTCTCTACTAAAAACACAAAATTAGCCAGGCATGGTGGCACATGCTTGTAATCCCAGCTACTCCGGACGCTGAGGCAGGCGAATCACTTGAACCCAGGAGGCGGAGGTTGCAGTGAGCCGAGATCACACCATTGAACTCCAGCCTGGGTAACAAGAGTGAAACTCCACCTCAAAAAAAAAAAAGGAATCATAGGAATGTTTATATTTACAACAAAGGAGTAGTACCAAAGTTACACTTTTAGCTAGCCAGTTTTCCCAGAAAACAGAATTCCCCTTCGGATATTTGAGTTAGCAATGAATACCTTAGGTTAAAATAATGCTTTATTAATGCTATATTTATTTTATGTTTTATAGTATTTTATTTTTAATACTTCATATGCCCCCCAATTTAAATGACACAAGTTAGTAGTAAAGGTCATCTTCCGTCTGTTCCCCATGCTACCCAATTCTCTTCCCCACAATCAATGTTTTTGGTTTCCTGTGCATTTTTCCAGAGATATTTTATGCATTAATCAGCAAGCATATACACATATACATGTAACTGTATATATTTAACTCCTGTTAGTAGTGCGCAAGGGTAACACCCTAGACGCACGGTTGTATATTTTGATTTTTTTAATTTTACAATATTAAAAATAAAATTTTTTAATTTTACAAATTGCTTTTTAAAGCAATTTGTTAATCTTTCATGGATACATAGAATTTCATTGTATCGATCCAAATAATTTATTTAGCCACTCTCCTATTAATAGATCTTTAGGTTATGTCTAATCTTTTGCTATCCTATAGAATGCTGCAATTAATAACCTTGCACATAAATCCTTTAACAAGTGTGTGGGTTTATCTGCTGCAAGAATTCCTGAAAGATAAATTGCTAGGTTAAAAGGTGCATAGGCTGGCAATGGGGGATGGCTCACACCCGTAATCCCAGCATTTTGGGAGGCCAAGGTGGGTGGATCACCTGAGGTCAGGAGTTCAAGACCAGCCCGGCCAGTATGGTGAAACTCTGCCTCTACTAAAAATATAAAAATTATCCGAGTATGGTGGTGGGTGCCTGTAATCCCAGCTACTCAGGAGGCTGAGGCAGGAGAATCGTTTGAACCCGGGAGATGGAGGTTGGAGTGAGCCAAGATGGTGCCATTGCACTCCAGCCTGGGCAACAAGAGCAAAACTCCATCTAAAAAAAAAAAAAAGTTAGGTGTACCAACAAAGAACATGCCTAGCACCCAGATTTGGTTTCTAAATATTATTCTCTACTTCAAGAAGCAAAAGCTCTTGGAAAATGGTCCATTCCAGGACAGGAGCTAGGAAGACAGAAGATGAACCTGGGAGATCTTACTGTGCCAGAAAGTAAGGAAATGCTCACGGAAAAATAGGGACATGTCAAAAGACACACATCAGGAGCAAGAATGAAGGGTCCCCCCCCACTGGCCAAGCATAGAACAATTTGGGCATCGAAATAAACTGATAGTAACACAGTATAACTCATTAAATCCATGAGTCCATGCTGATATAAATAGAATATTTCCAATGTATCAAAGTAGCTCCCTAAAAGATACTTGCCAATTACAAAAAGAACAATAAAAACCTGGCAGTCACCACTTTAACCAAGCAATCGAAATAGCATCTCCCGTCTGGGGGCGAACTGACATATGGTGCACACAGCATCACTTCAATGTTATTTTTGTCAACAATGCATACCCTGGATCTAATCGTGGGGAAGAATCAGCCAAACCTAAAATGAGGGATTTTCTTCAAAATAACTAACCAGTCCTCTTCAAAAATGTCAAGGTCCTGACAGACAAAAAAGGACTAAAGAATTATTCCATATGAAATGGAATTAAGAGACTTGACAACTAAGTACAACAGATCTTAGATTAGGTCCTGGGGAAGGAAGAAAAATATTTTTTTTTTTGATTAAGGACAATGGTAAGGCAGTTGATAACATTTGAATAAGATATATAAATTAGGTAATATTAGTATAGCAATGTTAGTATCTTGATTTTGACAACTTTTCCATGGTTATATAGCAGAATGTTTATAGAAAATTGTCAGAGTTACCATCACTGAAAAAATTGTGTGCACATGTAATACACGTGCACATAAATATAATTATAATGTGATTAAAATGTTAATGTTTAGACAGTCTAGGTGTATAGAAATTCTCTTCACTATTTTTGCAACTTTTCTATAATTTTGAAATTGTTTTTTAAGTTAGAAGAAAATACGTGTACATTTGAAATTTTGATAGATTTCATCAAATTGCCTGCTATAGAAACTGCACATTTTCTCTCCCACTGCCAGCAATGAACAGAAGTGGCACTTCATGTTTATAAAATGCATTCGCATATTACACCAGGAGAATTTATTACTACTTCAAGAAATCGGCAAAGGTATTTTCTCCATTTTACATAACTGAAGCTTCAAGGAGTGTAGACAGTAAGAGTAGTGGTTAAGAACATAGGCTTTTGAAACAATAATTATATGCTATTTCACCCCAGTCAGACTGGCAAACATTATAAAGTTTGAAAATACTGAACGTTGGCAGGGATGTGAAGAAATGAACGCCCTTACAATGTGTTGGAGGGAGTGTAATTTAGTACAATCATTTTGGAGAGCAATTTAGAATATCTAATAAAGTCAGAGATATGTACATCCTGCAACCCAGAAATCCCGCCTCTAGCTGTCTTTCTAGGGAAACGCTCACATGTGTGTACACACACACATACACGTACACAGCCATGTTCCCTGCACTGTGACTTGTAGCAGTGAAAAACAGGAGACAACCTAAGTGTCCAGCAAAAGGGGGATGGCTCAAGCCATCATGGTCTATTTACCCCAATACAATTGAAATAAAAGAATTGAAACTGCAGCTCCAACATGGTAAAAACTCAAAAAGTTAATGTTGAGTAAAGGAAACCGATTGGACAAGATTTTGTACCTTTATGTACTTTTCTTCAAGGGCTGTACATCATTTATGAGACTACTCATGTGCCTGTAAGAAAATATAAAATCTTTCCCAGGAAGGACAGGGCAACAACCTCAGTTAGATGGTGATTTGGGGGAAGAAAGTGAGAGGGAAAGGATTGAGAAAGTCTACCAGAAAGATCCATCTCCATTTATACCATTTTATTGTCCAAAAGCATAAAGCAATGGGAGAAAACATTAGCACTGGTGAAAATGAACTTCTAAGTACACAGATCTTTATTAGGTTATTCTCTGTACTTTTCCAAATGCTTAAATGATGTCATAGCAAAATAATAGGGAACAATGAACATAAGCCTTGAAGTCAAATAACCCTGGGCTCAAATCTTTTCCCGTGCTCTCTGGTTGTATAATATTGGATGATTCCTTTAGCACCTCTGGACTTTAGTTTCACTATATTTTGAAGAGAAATAAGAATGTTTGCTTTGAAAAGCTGGTGTCGAGACTGAATGTGAAGATGTGTATTAAGCAGTGGCACAATGCCTCTAAGAGGTACTCAAAAATAGTAGTTACTACTAGACTCCAGTGATTCTTAATCAGGGACATATGGCAAAATCTGGAGACACATTTGGTTGTCATAACTGGAGGGTGGACAGAAGCTATTGGCATCTAGTGGGTAGAGGGCAGGAATACTGCTAAACATTTTACAATGCACAAACAGCCCGCACACCCCAAAAAGATTTACTCAGCCCCAAATATCAATACTATTGAGGTCGAGAAACCTTCCTGTAGCCCAAGGTCTCCTAGAACTTGACCTGGGTCACTTGACTCCCACTTAAGTGCCCTTGCCTGTATAACCAACTTGCAAGATTGTTAGACCTTGGCTGTTCCACTAAATTATTAAAGAATTAACAACTAATGATGGATATTTTCCCTCTTTCAGCCAACCTGTTTCACATTGGGTAAAACCTAGCATCTCACTGAGTAGAACAACTGCCTAGCACATGAAAAGTTTTCATAAATCATTCTTGAATGAATTAAAGAGTCAATCAGTTAACTAATTAATGAGTACAAATATAAGCTCTGAAATCATGAAGATCTAGTCACTCTTCTTGGATTGCCTTCTCTGACTTCCTATGCATTTGAAATGAGGGGGTATCCAGTTTTCATTCTCTTCCAAGAGAGGAACCAAAAAATGAGTCAAAAGTTCTCAGAGCTTCATAACCCATAGCTGAGGGGGACTTCTGTTATAATAATTAAGAGTCAAGTCCATGGGCTCATTTTCCAATGACCCTTGTCACGACACATCTGGAGTTTGCTGAGACATAGAACTCTTCAGCTTAAACTGACAATGGTGACAGAAAGTCAAGTGAGGTATTGACCTAGTGATAATGACCATGTTGATGACACTTCAGTCTGCTTGTGGAAAGCATGGACTTTTCTTTCAATACAGTATCAGGAATATGTACACTTTGTTTAATCTATTTACTTTTTGTTCTATTATAGACTCTGATTTGGGGAACCTAGATGCGGTGCTTGTTAAGAAGACAACCTTGAGTCCTTGCTCTCATCACCTTCACCATCAATTTGGGGAAGGTAGGTGTCGTTTCTTTCTGAATTCATTTTTTCTAGTGTTTGTTTTTGCAACACTGAAGTTCTCACCAGTTGTTTCAATGAATATAAAAATCACCCACATCATTATAATTACATTATAATTTAGACAGCATCATTATAATACATTTGGATTATAATCCAGATGCATTCTAGTTTCTATTTACATGTGTACATGTTCAACAGGACTTGATGGAGAGGAGATTCCCAAAGGAAATGGTACAAAGGGCACTATGATTAAATGTTACTTGTCATCCTAGGTTTGTACTTGTAACTGTCTGAGTGACCTTGAGAAAGTTACTTGACCCCTCAGTTTTTTCATCTGCAAAGTGAGAAATTTAAACTGGATTATTTTAAAAATGTTTCCCTAAACTATTTAAATTGCATGCTTGTGAAGATTGTGAAACACTGATTAAAAGTAATGATTTCCAAAAGCATGGTGGACAGGCCATCTGCTCCCATCACTGCTAAAAACATCCTCATCCCAGATGTACCAAGTCAGAATCTCTGAGGTTGTAGAACAGAAATCTGCCTTTTTATGAACTCTCTGGGTGACTGGGATGCTCAGTAATACTTGAGCACCACCATCCTAGCCATTGAAAACTTCATACTGTTCACATGTATAATCACTTCTGGAGATGTAATGAGCTAGGCCTGCACCATGTGAAACTGGCTGGAATCATCTTATAGTTGTAGAAAACGTAGCAAGATCAGCACCTGATGGTCGTACTACCTTTTGGTTCCTGGCTCTGCAGTCCTTTACTCAATAATTCATTGGCAGATATAGGTGTCTGGTGTGTGGGCTCCTTGGCTCTGCTTCCCTTGGCTGCAATTGAATGAGTAAAATTTTTTTGGAAGTGACCCCTGAAGAATGGCATCTCCTCCTAGACGATGTTCAAATGTGATCTTGCCAGTCTGTGTCACTCCCTTATATGTCATGGTCATTGCCTCCTAATTTGCAATGAGCTTTGCTGTTGGTCTTTTGCTATGGAAGGTTGGGTTTTGCTCCTAAGGGTGTCATGACATGAAATGGCTAAGGGAATGTGAGTCCCAGTAAATCATGTACACAGGTGCAACCAAGATGGCAGACTCCTAGAGAGAAGCAGCCATGCCCAGAGACCCTATATCACACTGCACCAGGCCATGGTCAGAGCTCTGGGCTGTGAATCAGAAAACCACTCAGACCATGCTGTATCCAATTCAGTTGCCAATACAGGATTATGCGGCATTTCAGGCTTTGTAGATTGTGGGACTAAACCCTCAAGGAATCACAGGGACCCCTAAAAAGACTTGGGTCTTAAAGGAAAACTAAATCCTGGCTTTGAAATACAAACAGTGTCTCCCAGTACTGCCTGCAGAGACTCCCCGCCAGGATCAGTCTAATTGCTCAGTGGGGTGACTGTTACCCTTCTCCAGGGCTTCAGCAGACATTATTTTCTGGCATCAAAGAAAGGGAATTGGAGCCTTAAGAATATAGTGTTGCTGTTGTCTACCATGGGCTGGATATAAAACTCTTCTCCCAAATCACAGGCAAGGCATTGTGTGTGATCTGTCAGGTAAAATACTAACAAGTGCCCCTTCATGAGATAACCACTCACCCGTAAAGAGGATTCCATACAATACCCACTGCTGGCTGGGGATGCATGTGGGCTTCATTTGAGTTGGGGTTGATTTATTTGTTTGCCTTGCTTCTAGAACAGCCAAACTTGGATTTAATGTCTTGAATACTGAATCCAATACTTCTAGGTTCACTGACTTGTTATTATTTAGCATTTATGAAGTATATGTCAATGCACTTGGCACTTTACAATGACTCATAAAAAGGCAAGATCCTAGCTGTTGAGCATAAGGTTGCTATCAGTTGAATTACTGCCAGTGTGGAAACAATCACAGGAATGATCTGGATATTCTTTGCCCTCAAAACAGCTAGACACACTGGTTCTTCATTGCATCTGAGCCCAAACAGAAGTACAATAGTTGCTGCTACCATTTTGATGTTAGTATCTCAGTGCAACAGAAAGTGCATGGTTCCAGACACTTGGGGAAGGCTTGGCAAACATGGATGGATGGATGGATGGATGGATGGATGGATGGATGGATGGATGGATACATGCATGCATGCATACGTGAATGATTGGGTGGATAGATGGATGGATGATGGACAGATGGATGGATGGATGGATGAATAAGTGGATGGATGGATGGATGCATGCATGCACAGGTGGATGGAGAGCTCTTTCCTCAATGGGCATCTCTCATTTTCTATTTCCCCTTCCACCTGAAGCTTTATTTTTATCTTACAAACCTTGTGGTTATAGAGCTAGTTTATTTAAAAATAAACTATTACTTAAGTGACTTTTTGCAGTGAAGATGAGATCAATATATCTATGAGACAAAAATATGAGAAACTGATTGCATAAAATCGTATAAACTTGTTGAGAATATTATATTGATGTCAATTTCTTAGTTTTAATATATAAGATGCTGCCATTGGAGGAAGCTGGGTGAAGAATATAGGGGATTCTGTACTATTTTTCCAACTTCTTGTGAATCTATCATTATTTCATAAAAGAATTCCATGATTACTTCCTGTCAGCATCACATCTTTGTAGCCACACCTCACTGCCTACACTTTTCAGTTACTAAACTCTCCATGAGTAATTACCACTTCCATTTGTATCAGTTCAGAAGCTCCAACAAGCAAAAGCCAAAACAATTAGACATGCAAGAGTTGTATTGGGGGAAATTCCTGTGAAGCATAGAATGAGAGGTAGCTGGGGTGGGCAGGAAGAGCTTCAACCTACTAGATAGTTCCAATACCCATGAAAGGAGAGAGGGAAGGAAGGGTCAGGTAAGAAGTGCCTCAGACCACGCGTATGTAATTCAGAGAAAAAAATCGCAGCTGAGCCATTGAAAAGTCCCCAAGCAACCATTGCCTTTTGGAGGAGTCCCATGGGGTTGGGAATGGAACGCCACAGTTCTGATACCCCCACTGTTGTCAGTCATTACCTGGAACGGCCTGGGAGCGGCCTGGCCTGGAATGAATGCTGGATGGATCCAAAGGTGCAGAGACAACTGCAGGCTGCAGATCAGTCCTACTTCCAGAGCAGATTATTTTGGAGATTGGAGCTCGATACCTCCAAGGCCACTATTACCAGGCAATCTTTTTTCTCTTAGTCCTGTTGCATTTCTAACCTGGCCTTAAGAGACCTTGACTCCTTCTCCCTCTGTTGGCCTCATAATCAATCTCCCAAATAGAGTGATATTCTCTCTCTCTTTCTTCTGTCTCTGCTCCTTGCCTACCTGGTGCATTATAAAGAAAATCATAGAAACAATCCAACGGATGCACCGTGGGCGAGTGTTGCCCAAGATCAGGTGGTCCTTAGTGTTCCTTGGTGTATTTCGCTTTCTCTCTCCTGTTGATTTCATTTCTCACAATGCTTATTGCAACCCTGTTCTCCTTTTATTACACCCACACTCTTGCTGTTTTCTGGACATTGCCTTCCCTTGTGAACTCCCTAAGTATTCCTCATCTCCCTGCTCTGTATCTGTAGGTTTCTTGATCCTCTCCTGCTTTCTTTACATCTCAGCCAGGCCAATGAGGAGTCCTTGAGCAAACGTTGCCTATTGGAGGAGTCACATGGGGCTGGGGATGGAATGGTGTGGTTCTAGCACTCCGCCATGCTCAGTCACTGCCTGGAACAGTCTGGGAGCAGCATGACCTGCAATAAATGCTGGGTGAATCCAAAGGTGCAAAGACTACTGGAGGTTGTCAATCAACTCTGCTTCCAGAACTGCTTTCTTGCTCTGGTTTCTCTGCTGGAGAAAAGAAGGTCATTCTCTCCAAGCTTCCCTCTCTTGGGACTCTTGGTGGCCTTCCGCCAGCATACATTGGTTGCCTTAGTTGCTCCTTTCTCTCTCAGGCATTTTCTTTGTCTGCTCCACTGGATTCTGCCCCTTGGTCTGTGAACACTGGCTTCTTTATCCTCCGCTAAACTTTCTCTGGTTCCTTTTATCCTCTGCTAAACTTTCTCTGCCTCCTTCTGCCCCTTGAACCTGTCCTGGTGTCTCTCCTCTTTCCTCATCCTCAGTCTGTGTGACAGATATTTCTATATTTGCTGCTCCTCCCCTTTCTCACCAAGCACTCAGCCCCAATCCCTCTCCTTCCTCTCGGAGCTTTTGAAGCTGCTTCTGCATGGGGCTCTGCTGCGAACGCCAGTGCCCACTCTTGGGTCTCATCCCTGTGTCCCTGCACCTTGCCCGTCACCCGCTGCATTCTCCAACTGTCCTCCTTTCTTGACTTCCAGCTCATGCTGCCCTCATTTCTCTTCCGGTCTTTCTGGCTTTAACTTTTTGGGCTTCTCTTCTTATTGCCACTAACCATAAATGTTTTCTAAGGTTCTGCCTCAACACTTTTGATTCGACTCCACATTTTCTCCCTTCACATTCTCATCTATTTCACACTTTTACATCTCCAAGCTCCACAGAGGTTCTTGGTCCTGGCTCCAACTTCCTTCGTAAACTCCCAGCACCCCTGTACCTCATATTCTGTGCCTGCGCTTCTGCCCCCATATTCCCCTCTTCTTCCAGCTTTCCTGTTTCTTTTCATGAGACACCCCATCCTGTTAGCCAATCAGGTTAAAATCTTGCAGTCAACTTGACTTCCATACCCACTGCTCTACCCGTTCAGCCTCTACAGGGTCTCTCCCAGCTTCTCTGTCCCCAGGCCACTGCCCCAGCTCCAGCCCTCACAGCCTGCCCTGCACATTCCTGTAGACCCCTCTACATCAGCCTTTCCACCTTAGTCCTGTCTTCTTCCAGGCCCTCTTACTCATGGATCACAGTTTTATTTTCCTGAAAGCATAGCTTCCATGATGTCCCTTTGGGTTGAAATCCTTCAGTAGCCCTGCATTGTATACTCAACTCCTTCCTGCCCGGCAGCTAAAACTAGTCTCTTCCCAGCATAAACTGCCATATTTTTTTCAAAATGTTTTTGTTTGAGCAGTTATTACTGACTGGCTAATTCCCCAAGCTCCCTCCCTACCCCTCACTGACGCCCAAAGACTTAAAGAAGTGTGTGTGTGTGTGTGTGTGTGTGTGTGTGTGCATGTTTTACTCTTGTTCCTAACCTAATCTGTTTTTCACTTGGACTGTCCAGCCTTCAGAAAGAATGTGAAAATAGAGCATGCTTCTGGGTTTTACTTTTCAATTGGCGTCGTGGTGTAGTGACTAAGACCAAGGCACTGGGATTATCCTGCCTGGATTCAGATGCTGTCACCTTGGATACACAATTTACTTCTCTGAGCCTCAGTTTCTTTATCTATAAAACAGGCTAATAATTGTGCATATGCCATGAGATTATCATGATGATCAAATAAGGTAATACATATGACGGATTTAGAGCCACACTTGGCCCCAAACAGTGCTCCGTGTCAGCTGTTGTCATTGTCATCATCATGACTGTTTTATCACACTTGCAGTATGACATTATCCACAGCGTAATGATTCACTGTTTAGCAAGAGAGACTAACAGGCATTGCACACAATTGGTGAGTTAGCATCACCAATTACCCCCACTAAGACTTTGGACTAGTCATTTTGATACTTTGGATTATCTGTGAGGGAACTCAGAGGATTTTTAAACAAAGAATCTACATTATTCCTAGTAAGAATGGACACTTTTCTGAATTTTAACTGCCCATAGTTTAGCAGCTTCTGCTACTGGGCAACTGTAAGTCCAATTGAAGAAAATAAAGTCTTTTCACACAGAGATCTCTGGTCACCCAAACAAATAATAATACGCGTGACTCAGATTGTAAATGAGACCAGGAGCTGGCAAAGACAGTAAAAGATGAAATGTAGGAAGAAGAAAGGGCTGTATCGAAGGAGGGAAAAAAAGAAATTTGAAATATAAAAGTTGAATCTAACAAATTCAGATATTAAAATGAGGGTTGGCACTGGACAACTAGATGGTTATTCACTGTGAATGTAATTGATGCCACTGAATTTTACACTTAAAAATGGATAGAATAGCAAATTTTATGTTATATAAATGTTACAACAAAAAATACACATACCCAGAAAAACTGAACAGCTAGAATATTTAGCAATTAGTAACATCTTCTTTCAAGAATGTTTTATTCTATGACAGACAGGTTTATGTCAACCGAGTGTTCATTGAGCATCTACTGTGTATAAGCACCATGCTTGGTATATTATATCATGATATGTAGCTATCGTGTGTATTAGTACTCAAGTGATACATTACTGTTGATGAAAGCATACTATCATGCCTGAAAGGGTAAGCAGCTATCCGTGCAACCAGATGATAGACTTGCGGGGAAAGTACACCTACCTTCATTGAAAGAAAAGAAAAATAAAGACCTGGTTTCAAAATCACTTGAAAAGTGCCTTCTGCATCACATAAACAACACTGAAGTATGAGCCAGCTAGCACCAACCATGTAGGAAGTTCCTATCATCCTTTCCATCCATGTTGACACTTGTTATTGTCAGACTTCAATGTTTACCTAGTTGGTGGGTATGTGAGTGGTCCCTCATTGTGATTTTAGTCTGCATTTCCTTAATTGCACCAATTGGTCATTTGAAGTTTGTGTGTCTGTGAAGTGCCTGTTCAAGTCATTTGCCCATTTTTCTTTGAGTTATCTGGATTTTCTTTTCTTGCTTGTATGTCAGTACTATTTAACAAAGAAACCACAATAGAATTTTCACTAATGAATTTTTAAAACCTAAAGAAATCTTAGTATAGTGGGACAAAACCTCTGATATGGTTTGGCTGTATCCACACCCAAATCTCTTAGCTCCCGTAATTCCCATGTGCTGTGGGAGGGACCTGGTGGGAGATGATTGAATCATGGGGGCAGTTTCCCCCATCCTGTTCTCATGGTCATGATTAAGTCTCGCAAGATCTGACGGTATTATAAGGGGCTTCACCTTTCGCTTGGCTCTCATTCTCTCTTGCCTGCTGCCACGTAAGATGTGCCTTTCACCTTCTGCCGTGATTGTGAGGCCTCCCCAGCCATTTGGAACTGAGTCCATTAAACCTAATTTCCCAGGCTTGGGAATTTATATCTTTATTAGCAGCAATGTGAAAAAAGAGTAATACAATCTCCTTTAATAATAGCAAGAAAAAAGTTAGAGAATTATTTTGATTTTGATAGCCTCTTTTTGCAAATGACTTCAAAGAAAGTAACTTAGGGACTTTTTCTTCAAACAAGTTACAAAGTGTAGAGGCAAAAACATGTAGGGGAATTATCAGCATTCCCCATACATACACTGACAATGTGTCTTCAAGTACAAGGCCATCTTTAAGTGGCAACAGTGCAGCTGAAATATATTACTCAAGGAAAGGAGGTGTATTATTGAGGCCAACATGACCATTGACACTTGTTAGCTTGTTTCTGAAGAACAAAACACCGAGCAACAAAAGCTTAAAGTGAATGAAAATGTATCCAATTCTCAATCTAATGAAAATGCTTTGGGCCCTGAGCCAGAGAATAGATTTGGACCACAGACTGGACTTGTTTTTCAGGATCTTAAATTTAAATTACTTGAATTATTTTTAAAGTGCCAACCTACTCAGGCTTTTGGAATAAAAACATGTTTTTCAATTTAAAAAAAACTTCAATATAAGGATAAAATGCAACATCTTTGTCATCACTCATGTGGTCCAGAAAAGCAGAGGTTCCATTCTAATGCATACTCAGCACGTAGTGGAGACCCTTAGTATAGCCTGCATTGAGCCACAACACACACACATGTGTGTGCATGCGCGCACACACACACACACACGTAACATTCTCCACATACAGGTACATAGACAGACACATACACAGTACATATATGCACATGTGCATATACACACAAATACACTTTATATATGGTACACACACGTGTGTGCACATAGACACATATACACAGTATATATGCACACATAGACACATTATATACACAGTGTACACAGATTCACATACACATACACTCCACATACAGGCACGTACATGCACAGACGCATATATGCAGTGTACACACACAAACATATACACACAGACACATTTTATACACAGTACACACACATACACACAGACATGTATACACAGTATACAGACACATATACACAGTATACACACACTCCACATACAGACCCATATACACACAAACACATCATATACACAGTACACACACACATACACATATATCCCACATACAGGCACATATACACAGACACATATACACAGTATAACATACACATATGCACATATACACATAGACCCATCATCTGTACAACATACACACACAAACACTCCACATATAGGCACATAAACATACAGACACATTACACAGTATACACACACACATATATACACACAAACACAGTATATACTCAGTATAGACACACACACAGTATATACACAGTGTAGACACACACACAGTATATACACAGTATACACACACACAGACATGTCACATGCACACACATACATACACATACACACTGGCACTTAGTGCATGAAAACCTTGAAGCAAATATACACATACATCAAGGAGCTTAAAGGGGCATCACTTCCTCTGAGGACACTAAATATTACATTATGAAACTTCTACGACCCTCAGTTTTTCAACCAGTCAAAGAATGAAGGAATCATTTTTAAATTACTGTTTGTATACAACTTCGTTATCTAGCAGCCGAAATCAGTTGCAAGTTTTAAAAGTGAAAAACTGTACCTTCAATTGCTGCTTACTTTAAGTACATCATATCTAAAGACTATGTAGACTTGCTTTAAGATACGAGCATTTAGAAGGGAATTGTGTTGTCATGGCTCTCTCCTTTTTTAAGTGAATATAGTCTAACAGCCAATAGAGATTAATCAAGAGGTATGTTCAGCTGGGCAAGACCCCTTCATTTCAAGGCTATAGTCATGGAAGGGACGGCTTCCAGAAGCCTGGCCCCCAGCACCTCAGGGTTTAATGGGTGATGATGACCCAGCTGGCTCCTGAGGGGTACAGTCAGCTAGATATGGTACCATTTACCCACAGACTTCTTGTCCTGAGCCTTGTGTTCACAGCTGCAAACCCGGATGGGGCACAGACCTCATAGAAAAGTGACTTATGAGCCTTTCGTTGGCCAGGCTTCATTCTCCAAAGCTCTTGGCCAGGAGGGGGAAGGCAGCCCCCAGCACTCACCTGATGCCACCAGCCAGTCTTGCTGTTCAGGACGCTTTACTCCTGGCCCATGGTGCCTCACCTCTCTCCAAAAAAGGTCACAACTCTGGGGCTTGGAATCAACACATATGTGAAGCTTCATCTACTAAAGCTCCTCTGGCCAAAGTGCCACCCTTACTGGAAGCATAACCAAGAAAACTTGGCTGGGAGCCTGGGACTGCTCACAGGAGTGGAGCTTCCTTACTACAGCCTAAGAGAAGGAAGCAGGGGAACAGCTTCTATACTGTAGTATAGTCTGCAGACATCCCACAGCAGCCACAGGCCCACATCTTGTGGAAATACAGCCGATCACAGTCCAAGCCCAAGAACCCAGCCATCTTCAAGTTCCCAGACCTGAAGAGGCAGGACAAGTTCATCTGTCATTTCCTCTCACCTTCTAGGACCCTTGCTCTTACCCTTCCACTTCTTCAATCACTAAGAGTTTAAAGTAGTTGAGGTGTGGCCCTGCCACCCTCTCTGCTCACCACAAGGACACCTAGATCAACACTAGAGGCTACAATCAGATGAGTTTCCAAGGTGTTCTGGAAGGTCCCAGGTAGGGGCCCACTCTGGACCATACAGATTCCTCCTAACTCCCCAAGACAGCCTCCCCAGAAGGAACTCACTTCTTCTGAACAACATCCTTGGACACCATATTTGCTTATTTACATAACCTCCTCTCATTTGAGTCTGTGTCATTACTATGACTTATTCATCATCTATTTATCTATTCATCCAACACACCTGGGTTGAGTGTCTGCTGTGCGCCTGACACACTGTTAAAAATTTAGGATGTAGGCCCCATGCAGTGGTTTATGCCTGTAATCCCAGTGCTTTTGGAGGGGAGGCAGGAGGATCACTATAGCCCAAGAGTTTGAGACTACAGTGAGCTATGATCACACCACTGCCCTCCAGCCTGGGTGACAGAGCAAGACTGTCTTAAAAAAACAAAACAAAGGCCAGGTGTGGTGGCTGACACCTATAATCTCAGCACTTTGGGAGGCCAAGGCAGGCAGATCATGAGGTCAAGAGATCGAGACCATCCTGGCTAACATGTTGAAACCGCATCTTTACTAAAAATTCAAAAATTTAGCTGGGCCTGGTGGCACACACCTGTAGTGTCAGCTGCTCGGGAAGCTGAAGCAGGAGAATCACTTGCACCCAGGAGGCGGAGGTTGCAGAGAGCCGAGATCGTACCACTGTGCTCCAACCTGGGAACAGAGCGAGACTCTGTCTCAAAAACAAACAAAACACACACACAGAAAAGTGGGGATATGAAGATAAATGAAATATAGGTCCTTTCCTCAAGGAGCCTCCATCTTGCAAGAGGAGACAGATGAGTAAATCAGCAGTGAGAGGATAATGTGATGACTGCTATGAGCTTTGGGGGAGATGTTGGTGCAGCTCTAAACCAGTTATGGCCATACAAGTGGAGTTTGACCACCCGTCCTTTCTTTCCAGAGTCTCCAGGAATAGGTTGCTGAGATCACCAATTTACCTTCGGTCACAGCAGTATACAGTTGGGCTCTGTTAACGTAGGTGGCTTTGACCTCCACCTGCAATTGTAGGATCTCCGTTTCCACTCACAGTCTCCTCCGGGGACTCTGGGAAGTGAACTGGGGAAGGGATGTCACGTGCACTCATGCTAGTCCTCTAAGTCCCCACTGGTTTCTAAGTCCTCTTTGTGAGGGCACCTCATCCTGCTCCATCACTGCTGCTGGGAGGGCTCTTGGTTGCTGTCTGTGCAAAGGCAATCCCTCCTGTCCTTCCTCAAGCTGGTGGCATCACTGTATGCCAGCATCTCCCTGCTGCCATCACAGGTGCCAGTCACTAAGGGATCCTGCTGGAGATGGGACCTGTATGGCCATGAGCACAGGTGTCTACTTCAGGTTGAAATTCCCTCAATTCAGCTTTTTCATTTTCACCTTTGACACTTCCACAGCCTGGAAACTCCTGCATAGTTGGGAAAGAATTTCTTATGCCATTAGTTGCCTTGGTCCCAAAGTCCTTCTGGCCCCCATGTCCTGTCTCTCAAAGAGGCTTTCTGTGGAAGTCATTCTTGAATCTTTCACTTGTCACTGGGATTCAGCCCTGTGTTCTGGGATTTGGCTTGGAGGATGGAGGAGAGAAGGATCATCTGTCTTCTACCCAGTGGAAGGCATTCAGTACCGTAAATCTGCCCACCCCTTTGATTAGTATGCCGTCCTTCTTAAGTCAAGCCTGTGTGTCTGACCCTCTCCTCAGGATGAATACCTTTTTAGAATCCTTCATCTGCCATTCAAAACTATTCCTGAAAAACCACCTCCAGTGAATCAGTGCTGCCACTTCCCATCCTCGTAAAGGCCAAACTAACCTTCCTGTAAACCCCACACTTAAAAAGATCTAAGATCCCAAGTCCCAATTTCATCAGCCTTTCTTTGAAAGGAGGGCTGCCTAGCATGGTGCAGTGATCACCAGTGGCTCCTGGCCATCAGGGTACTGTTTTGTTTATTTGTTTGTTTTGAGACAGAGTCTTTTTTTTTTTTCGAGATGGAGTTTCGCTCTTGTTTACCGAGGCTGGAGTGCAATGGCGCAATCTCGGCTCACCACAACCTCCACCTCCTGGGTTCAGGCAATTCTCCTGCCTCAGCCTCATGAGTAGCTGGGATTACAGGCATGCGCCACCATGCCCAGCTAAGTTTTTGTATTTTTAATAGAGACGGGGTTTCACCATGCTGACCAGGATGGTCTCAATCTCTTGACCTTGTGATCCACACACCTTGGCCTCCCAAAGTGCTGGGATTACAGGCGTGAGCCACTGCACCTGGCCTAGTGTTCCATTCTTAAAACAGACCTTACATCCAACCGAGACCAAGCCCTTGAGGTGTTCTCTACCATCTCTGAATGTCATGATGTCACTTTAGTGACTTTTCCAGCTTCCTAGAGAACATTTATCATCAATTCCAGCTAAGTAACATAGTACTGAATAGTTCGATTCTGGGCAGGTGATCTGTTGCATAAATCCGAATTAAGCCACTGAACAGACTATGCAAAAAACAAAAATGGTGTTGGATACTTACATGTATTTGTTGTGATTTTTTTTTTCTATGTCTATAAGGTGGTGAAATCACTGAAGCAAAACCGTGATGAAAGCTATTCACAATTTAGCATTTACCACCATATGGAAATGTCAGTTCCATCTAGCAAAGAGCATATTACTGACATGTTCAATATAAAATGCAAATATAATAGCTTAGTGGGTTGGATATGTCAGCTGTGTTTCACTTAAACGTATTACCTTGGCAGATTAAATATAGTTACAAATCTTTCACAAGGAGGATATTCTGATGAAGTTACAGCTGATACCAGCCTTTGTGGATCCTCAGTTCAATTGGCTGTGAGTAAAATGAAGACAAAAATGGGTGAAGAATTGAGAGTGAGTGGGACACGGCCATGGAGAAATAGCCTCTGCCTGTGGCCTCCTGGCCTTCCAAGCCCCACTAAGAAATATTGTTCTTTGCTGAATCATGAGCAATTCATAGCAAAGATTTATCTCTTACCTGATGAAGTAGTTGAAAGACCACCCATCCCACCAGGCCTCCATAACCACTTCAAAATATTTATATCTCCTTATATAACCCAACTTGGCTAAGCTGAGGTGGCCCAGCCTGAACTGCACCACTAGCTCCAATCTTGGTCCTTCTGTAGCCATCTGGACCACTCAGCTCTCCTGGCTGACCTGCACAGTGGCAGACCCTGCTCATGTAACTGCACACTCCAGCCTCTGACCTCCTCTTCACAGTCAGGCCCCACTAAGCACATGGTGATTTGTCTTGCTGTTGCCACATCCTGATGGTTATAACTTCTTGCCCAAATGCTACGTGATTCATTATTCCACGGCACTGCCCAGTTTCTGCAAGGGCTTTCCCAGGACTGCACCGTCTTACCCGCTTCCCCATACCTCCACACTGACGACAAGGTTGCTGGCACCTTGAAACAGCCCGTGTTAAGCCTGTACTCCACTTGTTAAGATAGGCTTGGTGGAAATTAACCAGCATCATCCAGTTTGTCCAGCACAGCTTTCTTGTCCCGTTATTGCACGATCAGTTACAAGCTTTAGGGTTTATATATCCAGCAGTGTTTCCCTGTGGACTTTTCCAACGGAACGTCTTGCAAATTGCTACAGAGAACCGAAGAAATAATGGATCCCTTTTAAAAGTAGCATTCCTTCTGTAGCTCCTGTGATCCATTTTGTTTTGTCTTACATTAATATGCTGTGAATATTTTCTGTTCATAGCTACTTATATGTATAGTCAAGAGGCATGAAAAAATCACATTCATTGGTTTCTGCTTTAAAAAATTTTACCTGGGTGATGTAACACCAAGTCTTTCTGCCAAAAAAGACACAAACCCAAACCCACGGAGCGATGGTTACCAGGCTACTGGGGTGGGGATGCGGGTTGCAGACAGTTAATCATTATAGAAGGAGGATCTCGAGTGGAAACCTAGGTACACAGACCCTTACTGTGTAATTGTAAACTGGGCTTCAGGGTGCTAGGTTCTCCTGATCCTGCCGTAACTACCTTTGTGATACTTGTGCTGGTTGGACCCCATTCAGCCTTCTTTCTCCTCTGTAAAGTAAGGAAGTTGACCTAGAGCAAGTCTCTTCAACTCCATTCTTCCATGTTTCTATGAATATGCACAGAAAGTCAGATGGCTAGTTAGGAATCCAGAGGATGCTACCAACAGCAACAGTTACCAACTTTCTGCTGGATTTAGAACTCAGCACTTGATAGATGTCATCTCATTTAAGCCTCACAGTTATTCCAAGAGGTTGGTATTATGGTCCCGTTTCATACAAGAGAGAACAGTTCCCCAGGAGGTCAATCACTGTTTAGGATCTCAGTGCTAATAAATTAGAGAGCCGAGATTCCCGTCCTCATGGAACTAACTCCAAACACACTTTTAATCAGACATGGGAAGAAGTTCCCAGCTCTCCTTTTATTACTCTCAGTGTCTGAATCTCATTGTGCTTCCCCTCTCTGTTGACTCTGCATGCCTGAGTGACCCCCGTTCCTGACATCTAAAACACACATACCTCTGTGCCTTTGGTTAGTGTGAATAGGGTAACAGTGCATTTTAGAATTCTGTATATATTCTTTGCAACAAGATGGGACTCAATAAGCAAAAAGTAAAAAATGAGTTTCTAGGCAGCTGCTTGCCATGTGAAGTGTCAGTGAAGGTATGACTCAAAAAGGGCAAAATTTAGCTCGGAAGAATAACTTTTATGACACATGCATAGTCCTCTGTATATGGGCACAGGTGCCTAATGTAAGTCATCTGTAATTTTGCCAAGGCTAACTTTAAATCATAAACATGGGGGGTTGGCAGTGGGAGATTCTCCAGCTTCCAGTGGGGTCTCATCAATTGCCTAGTCTTTGCCTCTCCTGGCAGCAAACCAGTTTTGTTTCTTTGAGAAAACTGCACCACCCCATTTCCAACAGCTAGACCACTTCTGGTGGGTGGCAATTATTTATACAGAAAGTTCTAAGAAAGCACAGATGAACTTTGCCAGAAAGTAGACATTTTGTACAATGTAAAGAATGGACTTCAAAGTCAGAATTGCCTTGTGAGTTTGATGATCCTATTCTCTATTTGGAAATAAGCAAAAGCTCTACTCTTTCATCAATATAACCTGATGGTTTATACTACCTCATTATGCACAGTCAATCCTCATTATTCACAGATTCTGTATTTGCAAATTTACCTACTCAGTGAAATTTAGTTGTAACTTCAAAATCAATACTTGCAGCACTTTTGTTATTCACAACACGTGTAGAGAGGTGAAAACATCAAGTCACCCAACGTGCATGTTCCCAGCTGAGGTCAAATAAAGGTCTGCCTTCTGTTTTGGCTCTCATACTGTAAACAAGAGTTCTTTTCACAATGCCATGTTGTTCACATTTTCTGCTTTTATTCTGGTGATTTTGTTGTTTAAAAATACCCTGCAGTGCTGGGCTCAGTGGCTCACACCTGTAATCCCAGGACTTTGGGAGGCCAAGGCAGGCAGATAACTTGAAGTTAGGAGTTCGAGACCAGCCTGGCGAACACTGTGAAACCCCATCTCTACCAAAAATACAAAAATTAGCCAGACGCAGTGGTGTGTGCCTGTCATCCCAGCTACTCAGGAGGCTGAGGCAGGCAAATCGCTCGAACCCAGAAGGCAAAGGTTGCAGTGAGCTGAAATGGCACTGCTGCACTCCAGCCTGGGTGACAGAGTGAGACGTTGTTCCCCGCCCCCCAAAAAAAGAAAGTAAGTAAAAAAGAAAAGACCCTGCAAGCATGGTACCAAAGTACTATCTAGAGTTCCTAAGTGCAAGAAGGCTGTGATGTGCCTTACAAAGAAAACACAAGTGTAAATTAAGCTTCATTCGGGCATGAGTTCCGCTGTTATTGGCCGTGAGTTCAATGTTAATGAAGTGACTATATATATAGTTATAGTGTCATATATATAATGTATATAGTTATAGTGTTTTATATATATATTATATGTATAATAAGGTGTACTTAAACAGAAAAACACATAAAACAAGGCTATGTATTGATTAATTGACGAAAACATTGTGACCAGAGGCTTGCAGGAACCTAACTATCTATTTCCCCTAGGAGCGATCACTAATTCAGTGCCTGTGGCAACTTTACAGAGCATAACTATTGCAAATAACAAGAATCAGTGCATTTCCAAATGTAGACATTGCTCATAATATCTTGAGATATTTTTTGGGACTGCCAGGGGGGTCTGGTACTACTGATCTCATGCCATTTTCGGCTTTGTGGAAAATGGGAACTTACAAAACCATCCCCATTCCTTCTTCTGTGATGAGCAGATTTTCGCTGTTCAACTCCACCAGGTACTAATTGAGTACCCCAGAATCTACTGCTGCTGGAAGATAGGCAAAGAATCAGTCCCTGACCTCAAGAGCTTTCACCTGTGTTGGAATGACTGGGCTTAGGGTGCAAACATACCCAGGTCAAACGGAAAGTGGAAACATCTTAGAAATGGCAGAGAGAAGAACAAACTCTCTGAGGCATAACATAGGGAAGCAGGCCATTTTTCTAACAGTAACCTTTAACTGTTAATTTAGTGTTTCCTCCCAGGAACTCTGCAAAGGAAGTTCAGCCTTAGCCAAAGCTTCTAATTAACTCCAAAGTTTCTACCACATCAGCAAACACCTAAAGACCACCCCAGTGTTTGTCTCTCGCCTGACAGAAGTCAAAAAACTGATATAGGTGAGAATTGCCCAATAGGAAATCCTTTTTTCTCTATGGGAAATGGTCGCTGTATTTCCCTCAGCTTGATTATTTTGGAGGCCTGTAATCTTACAGCTGGAAAAATACTATTTATGGTACTTGGAATAAAAATTGTAACGTTAATTAATTAAGCATCCAATTTATGTCAGGATCTGTGCTGGGTGCTGGGAACACGGAGATGAAAGGCACAGTCTCTGCCTGTGCGTCTTGTGGTCAATTGGGAAAACTTGGTCATTGCAAAAGTGAAGTCATGTCGTGGGAGAGGGAAGCTGGAAATGGGGGTTGCAGCAGCACGTACCCAGCATGGAAGGGTTCAGTGGGAGGTGAGATGCTTCTTGCTGTAACGGTCTTGAAAGGGGAGGAGGAGTTGGTCAAATGAAGGAAGCTGAGTTGAATGTTCCAGGAAGCAGGAACCTCATATGGAACCCTACAGGCATGAAAGAGTTATGGGGCATTTCATGACCTAGAAGCAGAGCATGGAAAATGGATGAGTTAGAAGAGAGCAGGCAAGGGAGAGGCATCACCCAGGTCATGAACAGCCTGGAAGGACATGTAGGAAGTTGGGATCCTCAGAAGGATCTCACAGAGGCAAGCAAGATCATCAATTTGCACTTTCTGTAGGTCAATTAGACAGAACAGAGAATGCATTGTGGTCTGGGTGTAGCTGAGAATGAAAACAGTTACTAGGGAAATAAACCAAGAGAAGAGCAGCAAGAATACAGTAAAAGAGAGAGAGGTTAGAGAGAAGTTGGGAAAGAATTGAGAGAATTTGAAGGTAAGCTGAGAGAGAGAGAAGAGTGTGAAGGGAGGCAGGTTTGGGGATGATTTGGAGTGCCCTGAATTGGAGGGCCCTGGAGCATCCCAAGGAGGTTACATCAGGGAGCCAGAGATCCCGGTTGAGTTCAGGAGAGTGGTTTGGGAAGAGATGGTAATTGATGATCAGTCTGTAGATGATCATTCAATCCAAGGCTTTACATTACACAAAGCAAAATGTTTACAGTTAAGACAGAAGATGGCCGGGCACAGTGGGTCACGTCTGTAATCCCACCACTTTGGGAGGCTAAGGCAGGTGGATCACCTCAGGTCAGGAGTTCAAGACTAGCCTGGCCAACATGGTGAAACCCTGTCTCTACTAAAAATACAAAAATTAGCTGTGCATGCCTGTAATCCCAGCTACTCAGAAGGCTGAGGCAAAAGAAGCACTCGAACCCAGTAGGCAGAGGTTGCAGTAAGCCAAGATTATGTCACTGCACTCCAGGCTGAGCAACAGTGTGAGACACCATCTCAAAAAAAAAAAAAATAAGAATGGAAGATGGCCACAGAAACCCTCTTCAGAAACATTAATATTTAAAGCATGAGTAAAGGAAGATAAATCTGACATGAAGCTAGAGAGGAGGTAGCCAGAAGTGAAGAAGGAATAGAATGATGCCAGGTGTGACAGAGGAGACGTCACAGAGGAGGGCATGGTCACTGAGTACAATGATGCTGGGAGGAAGGCACAGTGTAATTGGTTGTTAATGACCTAATGTAGTCTTAATGGGAAAGTAGGAATGAAAGCAGGTAGTCCTGGATAGAGATGCAAAGTGGGGTGAAAAAGTAAAAACAGTACAAATGTAGACGAGCTTGTTGAATAAACTTGACTTTTAAGGAAAGGAGAAACAGATAGAGGGGAATGGGAAGTTAAGGAGGGCTTCTGCCTTTGCCAGTGGAAGTTAGCAGTGGTTCTTCCTCGCTGACAGGATACAGGGAGCATTTTCAAAGTGCACATAACTACAAATAACACAGGCTATGAGATAAAAGCTCATGGTGAGGAAGTGAGTGGGGGATGAACATGGATCAAGAATCAAGGACTGGGCTGGTCACAGTGGCTCACGCCTGTAATCCCAGCACTTTGGGAGGCTGAGGTGGGAAAATTGTTCAAGGCCAGGAGTTCAGTACCAGCCCAAGCTACAAAGCAAGACCCTGTTCTATTAAAAAAAAAAAAATGGCTGCATATGGTGGCTCATGCCCATAATTCCAGCACTTTGGGAGGCCAAGGGAGGAGGATTGCTTGAGGACAGGAGTTTCAGACCAGAGTGGACAACATGACGAAACCCCATCTCTTAAAAAAAAAAATTAGCTGGGTGTGGTGGTATGCACGTGTAGTCCCAGCTACTTACGAGGCTGAGGTGAGAGGATTACCTGAGCCAAGGAGAATCAGGCTGCAGTGAGCTGTGACCACTCCCTGCCACTGCAACCTGGATAACACAGTAAGACCCTATCTCTAAAGAGGTTTTTTGGTTTTGTTTTTTAAAAAGAATCAGGGGAGCTTTGGGTCAGGGGTTCTAAAGAGGATTTTTTATAAGAACCTATGAAAAATACTAAAATGGCACCAGATTAAGACCCAGAAGACCTGTGACTGTCTCTTATTAGCTTTCAACCTTAGGCAAGTCCTTCTCTGTGAGCCTGAGTACCCTCATCTGTAAAGTCAGCTAAAGACTGTCTGTCTCGCCTGTATCCCTGGTTGTAGTGAGAATTAAACAGGGTAATATGTGTGAAGAGCACCGTGGAAATTGGAAAGCCCCGCACGATTGTGAGGTGTCGTCGTGAGAGAAGAGGAGCCTTCTTGCTGCCTTCGCCTTTGGCTGAAGTGCCTTTTCCTGTTGAAGTTATCTCAGGCACCGTGTGGCTTCTTCCAGACTACAGGCGGGTTCTCTCTCTTCTGGGGATTTCTATCTTTTTTTCTTACTCACTTGAGATGAAGAGTGCTGTGGATAGGTAAGAACAACATTTTTTAAAAACAAAAAAAAAAATGTAATCACGAATTGTTTTTAAAATGGAGGTAGATCGGCATAAAACTTATGTGAATCCATTTCTTTTTAGATATTTCATCTTTCCAATTATGACCCTTTCAGGGGGAAAATCCCTTGGTAGAGATCTCTACTTAATTTTTTTTTTAAAGATGGACGGGTGCAGTGGCACACACCTGTAATCCCAGCACTTTGGGAGGCCGAGGCGGGTGGATCACGAGGTCAGGAGTTCAAGACCAGCCTGGCCCACATGGTGAAACCCCATCTCTACTAAAAATACAAAAATTAGCCAGGTGCAGTGGTGGGCACCTATAATTCCAGCCTCTCAGGGACCTGAGGCAGAGAATTGCTTGAATCCGGGAGGCAGAGGTTGGAGTGAGTAGAGATCATGCCACTGCACACTCCAGCCTGGGTGACAGAATGAGACTCTGTCTCAGAAAAAAAAAGGATGGAGTCTTGCTCTGTTGCCCAGGCTGGAGTGCAGTGGGATGATCTCAGTTGACTGCAACCTCTGCCTCCCAGGCTCAAGGAATTCTCATGCTTCGGGCTCCCAAGTTGCTAGGATTATAGGCACGTGCCGCCATGCCCAGATAATTTTCTGTAGAGTTGGGGTTTTCCTGTGTTGGCCAGGCTGATCTCCAACTCCTGACCTCAAACAATCCGCCTTCCTTGGCCTTGCAAAGTGCTGGGATTACAGGCATGAGCCACTGCGCCTGGCCAGCGATCACTTCTTTGAAGAAAGATGGCATTACATCATGCCTGCTAAGATGATAGTGACCTTAGGGAAAGCAGGCCACACAGACATCCATTCTCTTCCTCTCTTGCTTGTTTTAAATGAGCGTTTACCTCCTAGTCCAGCGAAACACACACTCCCTTGATGTTTGCCATGTCCTTTATGAAACAGAATAAAAGCCCAAACACCTGTGCTGGGAGCTTTAGACTAACACAAAGACTGTAAAGGCACGTTTGGAGGCTAAGACTCTCTTTGCAAATATGTTTTACTTAACCCATAGATGGTTTTAAAAAGATTGATATATTTGGGCCAGGCACAATGGTTCATGCCTGTAATCCCAGCACTTTGGGAAGTCTAGATGGGCAGATTGCTTAAACCCAGGAGTTCAAGACTAGCCTGGGAAACATGGTGAAACCCTGCGGCTACAAAATGTACAAAAAATACAAAAATTTGCCGGACATGGTGGTGCATGCCTATAGTTCCAGCCACTCTGGAGGATGAGGTGGGAGGATTGCTTGACCCGGGAGGTCGAGGCTACAGGGAGCCATGATCATGCCACTGCATTCCAGCATGGGCAGCAGAACGACATGCTATCTCAAAAAAAAATTGATGTATTTGATATTTACACATACCAATCTCTACCACCTCTTGGAACAGTGGAAGATCAAGCAACACGTGGCAGAGATTTTGTTCCCCCAAACATCAGGTGACCAGAGCTGAGTGGCTCTCCTCTCCGTTTTGTCCCAAGCTTCACTCCTACTCGTCACCTCTTCAGGATGGTGTGCACAGGGCCCTGGAGATTTCAGAGTGTATGGCCCCTGGTTTAAAGCCGAATCAGTGAAGTACAGTGCAAAGAAAAAAGCTTGTTTCTGAGGATAGAATGGTGAAAATAAAGAAAACGTAGGTAAACATTTCCCAGCTTCAATACTGGGGCTGGGATGCCTGATTTTCAGCTCTTAGACAGCATCGTCTGCTTTAGGATGGGATTCTCTAAAACTGGACATCAAATCTTTTTTTCTGTGTGACTCTTTTTAGAAACACAGAGAAATAGAAATTAAAATAAAAGCAAGGACTATCTTTGGGGAAAGCCTAATGCACAGCCCAAAAGAAAAATTTATATTACTTCAAAAGCTGAGGCAATTGGCCAACAAAGTCCAGAAGGTACTTCCTTCTCCCACAAGGTCAAGAAACTTTGATAACCTTGCCCCAGTGGAGAGACATCTGGTAGACCACAGTTCTCTTTTACAAGTAGGAAGATAAAGTTCATTCTCGGTATTAACACAAACACACTGGTCATGGCCGGGCTGTGCCACACAGAAAGAATATTCCCAAAGCAATGCATTCTTTGGCTGTTGTCAAGTGGTCTGCTGTCTGTGGAATTTCCTATTCTCCAGCCCCAGAGCAGAAAGCAATCCCCGCCCGCCTGGCTTTGGCCGTCATGAGGTTTAAAGAGGATCATTTGTTTTCATTACAGCCCCTTGAAACCCTTCCTTCCCTCCTCATTAATGAATTTCCAGTCTTTCATCAAAAAACAAAAACAAAAAAACAAACACAAAAAAGGATCTGACAGAGGACACAGTTAAGTGGCGGGCGCGCATGGCTGTGCCGGCTTTAGAGAGAGGAGACGGCCATTTACTGATTGTGAGGAGGGGTTGACATCCTTGGTTAGTATGCTAATTTCATCTCCTGCATTTAACATTCAGATCAGGTCTGTACAGGCCCTCCACAGCCACAGAGTCCAGGGATGGGTGGCTGTCTGCCTTGCAGCATTGAACATTCACTGTGTGAATTACATAAACACCCAAACATTCTGCCTGTTCCAACATTGCTCCCTTTCCTTCCCTCTCGGAGAGACACATAGACCCGGAGCCACACTCATGCGAGCATACATTCCCCGTGATGCCATCACACGCACACACACAGTGCAGACACGGGTCCCTGTGAATGCCAGACACATGCAATGGAAAGGTGCCCAAGTCATCCACAATTGGCTCGTTTCCTCATTTGGTCTCTGCAGCTCTCTTCTGCAAGATCTATTTCTCCTTGCTCAGGAAACTTGGGATGCTATTGAGGAGTCCTAAATAAGGAAGCGATATGAAATTAAAACCTCCTTCAGAAAAGGAGGAGGATATCTTAAAAGAGTGACCTTCCAGTCCCAGAAATCCTTAAAGAGCCTCAGTTCCATTCATGGGAAGGAGAACCATTTAGCTCAGTTCACTGAACACCCAGAAAGAAAGAAAACCCAGCTCATTTTATGACTTTGGGTCCCTACTTTGTCATGTGTTTGGAATACTGTATTAAAAGCGTTCTATTTATGGGTGGTTTGGGACTCACCAAGCCACAGCTAGGTGACAACAGAAGAGGAATCCCAAACGGGCACCCCCATGGCCGTCCAAATGGCAGACGATCGCCTGGCACGTTTGCCAGAAACCCAACCAATGGAAAACGGAATTTCCTCAACCTCCTTCTTCCAATGTATTTCCCTAACCTTGCAGCAGCTTCTGGAGACAAACAGAGAATCAGCAGCTCCTACTATCAGAAGGCACATTTGGGGCTTGCTTTTAATAAACTGAAGCGGGAGCCTCCCATAAAAAGGAAAGGACACAGGTTGGTTTTTATTGTTTTGGTTTGGTCTGGTCTAGTTTTGGGGTTTTCTTTTTTCTCTCTCTCTCAGTGTATGACATCACTGTGTACCCTGGCATGCCGTGGTTTTTTCCTCTGGACTCGGGTGGCTCCTAATTTTGTCCCCTTGTGCCCACATAATATTCCATATTTGGCTAAGGAACATCCGGCAATTCCTGTCGGAGCTTCCCACCACGGTGACGGGTGTTTTCTCCAAGCTGCAGACTTGATTTGCCTCGATTTTTTTTTTCTTTGGCTCTGGTCCAAGATGTTTTCCTGTCATCATTTCACTGTCTTTTCCAGTAATCCCTTTCTTAAACATTGCCAACAATTAGTCGATATATCTCTACCACCACCACTGCCCCCCACCCCCATAACCACGCAAACACACCCTCCACTGAACCCATCACTGTCTCCTCTTCCCTTGAAGTATAAGAAATTACAGCTTCTCATTAGCCGGAGAGCACGATTGGAACGGCTCTGTGTTTACTCACTTAGTAAGTGATGCTGGCCTTTTTAATTATTCTCCCTCCGCGTGCCATCAGAGAGCAGCAAGCTGTTCAAGTCAAACCAAACGACTGCACATCCTCCGCAAGGCAGTTGGAAGTAATCGTGTTTTACCTCACCGCTGCTGCTGTCTTCCTTGCCTGTCAGCAAGCCAAGGAATCCCCCCAAAGCTCTTACGTAGGAGATACCAAAACTGTGAGTCACTTTTCACTCCCAGAGCAGAGAAAGTCCACTGCGTCCTGCACGTAAGAGCAGACCCAAGATGGGGGCTTCCTCCAAGCCATCGAGATTCCCTGGGACCAGATGTCCGGTCATCGATGGCTTTTTTCTTGCTGTTGCTCCCTCTTTCTCTTCCACCCTTGTCCATTGCTTGGTTTTGAGACGCTTTTCTCTTTTTCTCTTCCTTTCTGTGATGCCGACAGCCGCAGACCCAGCAAGAGCTGGGTCCCTCTCGCCTTCTGTTATTTTTTTTCCCCCTGCAGCAGGCTTTGGCTGCTACCTCTGCAAGCTGGATCACCAAAGACACACGACTCACTCACAATGAATAATCAATACGGATATTGATCTGGGGAAAATGTTTGTAAATTCCTGAAAGGGAATCAGGAGCAGGGGCAGGGAGGCTCGTGGAGGACGACACTGCAGTGCTCCACGGCCGGAGGAGGCAGAACCGTGTCTGGATCCCAGGTCTTGCTGGCTCCGAGGTGACGGGTACCGGAATGCGTGCGAACCAGGGTGTGCGCGTGTGAGGAGGGGGTCCTGTATTCTCATTTCTCTACAGCTGCTTTCCCCGAAGAATCAAGAGCCAAATGGTCGGGGAGCTCCCGTCAGCGCCATGTCTTGGCTGCGGGCCAGCACTGTTTTGTTTTCATTATCACACGCTACTTTGCAATTTGCATAAATACAGGGTTATTTTTTATCGTGTCGCCCAAAAGATAGAGAGAAAAAAAATAGAAGTCTTTGTTGTGTGCAAGAGGGGCTTGCTGCCTACTCATCGAGGCTAAGGATTTACCTCCAAGGCAGAGCCTATGTAGAGAGCTCCAGAAGAAATACGCAAAGAAGTGGTAATCACAGAGAGAAAAGAATACAGGGGACAAAGAATGGAATTTGACGAGAACTGAAGGGCACTCGGCGTGGTGAAACCCAATATTAGGGATACATTTGCTTCTTGGAGAAGTGGCGTAGACTTAGACAAGCAAAGTAGAGATAAGGACCACCAGGATCTAACCCGGGTCCCTGTTAGACACATTTCACGCTCTCAGCTGGAATGAACTATTGATCCCTGGTGGAAAAGATATGCAGGGCAAAGCACACAAACTTGCCTTGCCACCTCCTTGCCGCTTCCAAAACATAGAAAGGGTGAACACAAATAGATAGAGCGTTCCCTCTCCGCTGCTAGGCGCTGATGGTTTTCCAGCAGGTGAGAGGTTTTAAATCTGGTCTTTTTCCCTCACTTGCCCTACACCTTGAGCAGTTCAGGTAAGCCTCCTGAATTGCACTTACCCTAGCATTGAATGGGATTTCAATACTAGGTTCTCTCATCTTCAGGAAAGTGAACATAAGAGTGTGATAAGCTGAATGGCAAGATATAGATGGCTCTCTCCTGCAAGCGCCTCTTGGCTTTGGGGATGAGGCCTCAGACTCCTGAAGTCATATCCCACCATGATGCTGGGCATGCACCTGTGTCCCGGGCAGTGGTACCTCATTTCAGAAAAGCCTTCCAGCTCTCTCAGGCCATTGGATGGTGGTCCCCGTTCCCAGTCTTGGTCTCGGCTCCTTTCATCTCTCCCCACTCACTCCGTTTTTGCAATTTGGTAATAAAATGTCTCTGGGCTCATGTCACCCTTTCTCCCATTTCCCCATCTGTCTCTTCCTGGCCTGGCGACAGAAGAGCTGTGTCGCCTTTGAGATAGCCATCTAGAGTGAGACCTCCGCATGAGGATTCAATTCCAGAGCCCCCCGCCCTCTTGTCCTGAAAAGAGCTGTCTGCTTTATCAGCCAGCAGCAGCAGCGGCAGCAGGAACACTGATTTTTTTATTCCTTTTCTGGCTTCTGATTAGCTCTAGCAATCCAATTAGCAGAGGAATTTATATCACACGGGCTGAGGTGCCCCTACTCATCACAGCAGCTCAAACCCACTCATAAATTCTGCCAATCTTACATCTGCCTGTGACATGGATTAATTACAGCACCAGGCCTTCGCGAGTAGGTCTGCTGATGAAGGTGCATGTGAATATCAGGATTAAGAAGAGGCAAAAAAGGATGACTTTTGCGTATCACCAAGGTTGCATAAAGGCTGAAGTCACTTTTGTCCCCCATTTGCACCTTTTTCTAAAGAGGCCAAATGGGCCAGAATGGGGCACTAGGGAGGATTCAGAAGTGGCCTAATCATGGCACATTCATTTCTTATGAAACTTTCAGGTTCTTCGAGACTGACTGATTTTCTGCCTCCAGTCCATACATTCCCAAAACAGTTACACTATTTAAAATAGTTCCATGAAGAGAAACGTCACTATCTTCATTGGTATTCCATTCCAGTTGGGTATAATCATAACATTGTCATACCCTTGCATCTATCTACAATTTCATTCCAAATTCACCCTTGCATTCATCAATCTCTAGCATCTATCCATTTATCTAGTGATACTCATTTATATATCAACTATTTATCCTGCTTCTAAGTCATCTATTCATCCGTGTGCATCCTGCTACTCATTTTCTAACCATGTATTGATCTATGAATATCTTTCTATTATCTGTCATCTCCTTGTCTATCCATTTGTGTCTCTATTAATTCATTCGTCTGTATTATCCATCTACCTGCTTTTCTATCTATTCATTAATCTATTCATGTATCTATCCACTCAATCATCTATCATTTGCTTATCAGTTACGAATCCCTTTTTACCTTACTTTGTGCCTTTTGTTAGCTATAATCTTAACAGAATCCTAGATCCACATTCTCAATCATTTTTAAGGTAAATAATGCCCAATTTCCAAATGAACTCTATATTCTTGGTTTTCTGTCCTCCTTCAAAGAGCCTTATGAACTAAGTCACTAGAATCACGTGATTTTTAAATGAATTAAAAATTACAAGGAAACCATTTTATCCTGGATTTCTATAGTATTTTCCTTATTGAATAAAAGTATGCATGTCTAGTCCCTTTTAAACCATGCTTCCCTTAAAAGAGGGGAATTTCAGATAACATCTACCTGTAAAGCTCATTCCATCTGTTGTATCTACCACTGTGGAGACTTTCATGAAAGTAACCCAATTCGAGCGGAGCTTAATTGAGATTACTTTTATCATATATCAAAACAGATATTAACCCTAAAACTATAATGTACTTATACATGTTTGGCCTTCTTCTATTTTCAGGTTGGAGTTGAGGAGCAATTTGGAATCTAAAAATAGATATTTTCCCCCTGATGACTTTTATTCAAAATATATTCAAGTCTGGACCAAACCTTAAGATTCAACACCTTCTGAGCGTGACCTCTAGTCCTTTAGCTCCAATGACAGTGGGTCAAGGAAATCGTCACTGCATTATGGAGATTCTAATAGATACATCACATTTCTGTCTAAGACGGAAACCCCACTTTGTTGCTGTGAGCAGGGAGGGCTGGGGAGCTTGGTTGGACTTTCTCTGTGTTTCCAGAGACTCACTTCCCAAACAGTAGGCCAAGTCAGAATTGTAGATGAGCAGCAGATCTTGTTATCTCTGACAATACTGACCAGCTCTAATATTCTGTTACTTGTAGGTAAGATTATCAGTTAAGAATCTTGAACTGATAAGCAAATGATAGATGATTGAACAGAATGTTCAATCTTGAACAGAAGTCTATAGAGACGATGTCAGTTTGGAGCTGTAGACCTGAAAAAGCAGGCAGGGACCCAAGCCATGATGTCTTCCAAAAACACAAGGGAGAAAGAAACCTGCTGATTCCTTTTCTCCTGTTATTTACACTTACTCTGTCGCCATAGTTTTCTGGATTCCATTGTCATCAGAAATGAGACCACATAATCCCAGGCTTTGGTCTTGGCTTTATCTGTGATGTAACAAGGCTGACTTCTCCATGAGATATAGTAACTCAGTGCCTCAGGCCCACAACATGTTTAAGGGCCCTTGAAAGTGGTTTTCATTTGGTTTTGTTTTTTGAGACAAGGGCTCCCTCTGTCACCCATGCTGGAGTACAGTGGTGCAGTCGTAACTCACTGCAGCCTTGACCTCCCAGGCTCAGGCAGTCCTCCCACCTCAGCCTCCCAAGTAGCTGGGACTACAGGCACATGTCACTACACCTGGCTAATGTTTGTATTTTTTGTAGAGATGGGGTTTCAACCATGTTGCCTAGGGTGGTCTAGAACTCCTGACCTCAAATGATCTGCCCACCTAGGCCTCCCAAAGTGCTGGGATTATAGGCATGAGCCACCACGCCTGGCCTTAGTTTCTTTTAAAGTTATTTAAAAAGTAAACTTTTAGGCTGGGCACAGTGACTCATGCTTGTAATTTTAGCACTTTGGGAGGCCAAGGCAGGCAGATACCAGGTCAGGAAATGTAGACCATCCTGGCCAACATGGTGAAACCCTATCTCTACTAAAAATACAAAAGTTAGCCGGATGTGGTGGCATGAGCCTGTTATCCCAGCTACTCAGGACGCTGAGGCAAGAGAATTGCTTGAACCCAGGAGACGGAGGTTGCAGTGAGCTGAGATTTCACCACTGCACTCCAGCCTGGGTAACAGAGTGAGACTCTATCTCAAAAAAAAGTAAACATTTAGTTCAAAGAAAATGTTCTAGCATATAATATCAACATTATTTTTAATTTTAATATTTATCTCTATACCAACACAGTCATAAAATATAGTTTAATAATTTTTAGAAGGGAGGGTGCCTTTGTAGGTAAAAGCACACAGGGTCTGTGAAAGCCATGTGTAATGTGGCTCTGATGTTAACCAGATTACCAATAACTTAGTTGTTACGCTCCAAAAAGCATGATGGCTGAGTAGCTGTATAGGAGCCAGACTACCTGGCTTCGAATCCTGATGGCACTGCTTGCTAAAGTCATTTGTCTTCTCTGGTTCTCAATCTCCTTAGCTTTAAAATGGAGATAATATTAGTGCCTAATACATAGGGAGGTTGTGAAGATTAATGAAGTTATACGTATCAGCTGCTTAGTATAGAGTCTATACATAATGGAGGCTGAATAAAATCTGTTGTAATAATTCTTGTTATTGTTTCAGCTTTGGCTTTTATCTCTCTTTTGAGACAGAATCTTGCTCTGTTGCTCAGGCTGGAGTGCAATAGTGCAATCTCAGCTCACTTCAATCTCTGCCTTCCTGGTTCTAACAAGGCTCAGCCTCCCCAGTAGCTGTGATTACAGGCACGCACCACCACACCTGGCTAATTTGGGGATTTTTAATAGATATGTGGTTTTGCCATGTTGCCCAGTCTGGTCTTGAACTTGTGAGCTCAAGCAATCGGCCTGCCTCCACCTCCCAAAGTGCTGGGATTGTAAACGTGAGTCACTGCGCCCAGCCTAGCTCCAGTGTTTTTGCCTTAAAAGCCTCTCTCTAATCCAGCAGCTATGACCAAATCAATTTGTTTTCCTAAAAAAATTAGATTATCTTTTAGTCACCATGGAAGGAAGAAAAAGGTGGCAATTGAAGTTTCCTCCCTACTCTGAAAATCAGAAAATTTTCTCTCCTGTAAGTAGAAAGTTCTGCACTCTACCTGGAGCCAGTTCTTCATTCTGTATTATAAAACTCCTTTAATAAGTCAGCGTCGTCTCTCCTTGTCGGAGATTTGATTCTTTCCTGACCTAAAACAATCCTGCAAAAATCTTATTAAGAACCACAGGTTAAAAAGAATATTGTCAAAACTTTCTCTCTCCTTTTCTCTCTTTACTTTATTATCTCCTCATTTTTTTTGTCATTTAACTCCAATTATGAGATGCTAAGTGCTTTTGGAAATTCATTGTTAATATCTTCTTACAGTGCTATTAACGTAAATCACGTTTAATAGTGTCCCAGCAAGTGTAAAAGCAATCAAAAATTCAGTACTCACGAATCATTCTGTAATTTCAGCATAAAATGTTAATAGAAATAATATCTAATACCATAAAATATCGGTAAATTCTACTTTAAATATATGTGATGAATTTCTTCACTCTCCTATAGCATTCGTGGAATGTTCTAGTATGAAACACTGAATTGGCCAAACCATACCTCAATCACACGAAGGCTGCTAGAAGACTCCTCCTCTGCTTTGCCCTGACTAGCCAATCCCAGCCGAATAAACAGTTCAGTCAAAGGCATTTCCTTATCCCAAACACACTGATTTAATTGGCAATAAGAAAAAAGCACTTAAGATTAAGGTAGGAAGTACAGTCCACATGGAAGAATTCAAATATACGCAAAGACACCGGAGCTCAAGTCTAAGAACACTGCTCCGTGACTACAAGGCCATATTCTCTGTGCAGAATCCTAAGGGAGCGGCAGATCTGTTATCTCCGCCAATACTGACCATCTCTAATACTTCATCACCTGTAGGCAGGACTGTCAGCTAAGAATCCTGAAGAGAAGTCTATTGAGGTCAAGTCCATAGAGACCACATCAGTTCTGGAGTTGTAGTGCTAAGAAAGCAGGCAGGGACCCAAGCCATGATGTCTTCCAAAAACACAAGGGAGAAAGAAACCTGCTGATTCCTTTTCTCCTGTTATTTACACTTACTCTGTCGCCATAGTTTTCTGGATTCCACTGTCATCAGAAATGAGACCACATAATCCCAGGCTTTGGTCTTGGCTTTATCTGTGATGTAACCAAGGCTGACTTCTCCATGAGATATAGTAACTCAGTGCCTCAGGCCCACAACACGTTTAAGGGCTCTTGAAAGTGGTTTTCGTTTGGTTTTGTTTTTTGAGACAAGGGCTCCCTCTGTCACCCATGCTGGAGTACAGTGGTGCAGTCGTAACTCACTGCAGCCTTGACCTCCCAGGCTCAGGCAGTCCTCCCACCTCAGTAAAGGTGGCTACAATATGGGCTCTGTCTTTGGGGAGCTCCCATCTCATGAGACAGACCAAGGCCAAGATGCATTCGCCTAACATTTCAGGCCCAGCAGTGGAAACAGCTTTCCTATGAGCACGTAGGAAACCTCTCATGAGCCCGTAGTTAGCCAATTAACTTTAAATGTTGTCTAAAGCAGGAACTCACTTTTTAAACTAGCATATACTCTATAAACATTTCAACTTAGAACAACATGTGTATATTCACTCATAAATTCTTAGATGTAGGACGAAGTTGTTTGTATGAGTGTCCGCTTAGAGTTCACCCTGTCTTATTGCCGAAACCGGCTCTCTCTTGCATCTCTACCATTCCCAGTTTCCATTTCTTTGGTAGGAAGGGAGACTTTGAGGCACTTGGGAGGCCATGAGTGCAGGCTCCTTCAGTTACAGTTGTCCTGTCTACAAGGCAATTTACAGTGACTGACCTGAGTGTTTTCACAGAGCTAGTTTAGCTGTCATAGAAGCCACTCTTTTTGTAACTCCATGTCCCTGGTTTATATTTTATTTCATTAAGTCATATATTTTATGAACATCCTTAAAGAAGCTTGGGGGTAAACACATTTGACTCCTAGGAAGGACACATCTGAGCTTCTGGGGTGAGGACTGCTCAGGTGCTCAAGAGTGTAGGGTGTTACCTGGGACTGCGTGGACTACGGTAGACATTGGTCAATAGGGCTTCCAAAGGGAATGGACAGTGGCTGTCAGTTCAGCAAGTCAGTGGCATGGACGTTGCTTAAGGAACCCAGAAACAAGCAATGCAATGTTGGGTGGGAACAAAAATCCACATGTGCCAATATTCAACCTGTGTGCAGATGATGCTATGCAGGACACAGCGTTCACTGGTCATGACATCAGTGGGCCAAGTTGGTATCTTCAGTACCCCTACCTGAACAGCTTGCAGGGGATATGACCTCTGGACATTCATTCGAATCTTTTCAGTTCTTTTATTTATTATATTTTTAATATATTTTTTAAGACAGAATCTCACTCTGTTGCCAGGCTGGCACACAGTGGTGCCATCTCAGCTCACTGCAACCACTGCCTCCTGATTCAAGCGATTGTCCTGACTCAGCCTCCTGAGTAACTGGGACTACAGGCATGTGCCACCACACCCAGCTATTTTTTTGTATTTTTTAGTAGAGATGGGGTTTCACCTTGTTGGCCACGATGGTCTTGATCTCTTGATGTCGTGATCCACCCACCTCAGCTGCCCAAAGTGCTGGGATTACAGGTGTGAGCCACAGCACCCAGCCCCTATTTTTTTATTTTGAGACAGGGTCTTGCTCCATCACCCAAGCTGGAAGGCAGTGGTGTGATCACAGCTCACTGCAGCCTCAACCTCCCAGGCTCAAGTGACCCTCCCACTTTAACTTCCTGAGTAGCTGGGACCACACGTGTCTGCCACCATACCTGCAGGGTCTCCCTGGGTTGCCCAGGCCAGTCCCAAACTCCTGGGCTCAAGCAGTCCTCTCACCTTGGCCTCACAGAGTGCTGGGGTTACAAGTGTGAGCCACCACACTGTGCCCTCAAATCTTTTTAAATCTCCTTGATGTATGGCCTATAAGGCTGTTCAGAAAAATAAGCTTCAGATGTTTACTCTCTATTGTAGACAGTCATATTTTCCATATTTGTCCCAAAAAAGCATTACTTAAACTAGAACTTCTCCAAGTGTGTAGCGCACATCCATGGTGATGGGAAAAAGAATACTTGGAAGTACACCAATAATTTTTTTAATTTTAACATTTATGCATATATAAAAATATATAGCCAGTACATAATCTTATGATTTTATAAATATTATCTCTTAGGATGAGGCTGAATCTCTTTAAATAAAATTGTAAGTCCATTGTAAGAAAAATAATTACAGTGAAGGTGGTACAGAAATAGGGCAAAATCATGAAGGTGACAGTCAAGTGACTGAAGTTTAGGAAAAGCAGCGTAAGCTTTGAGAGATATCTGTACATCAGAGCATTCTGCAATTGAACCACCTCCACCGTTCAGCTTTTCCAAACTGAAGATCCTGGAGGGAAATCTGTGTTTATGTCAAGCAACTTTCCTCTTTGACCTTGTGCCAGTTCCTGTTATGCCCTCATTATCTTTTTCCATTTGGGTGAAACATGCAGGTTTCCACACATGAACCTGTGTTTGAAAAAGACACATAAGAGGCATCTTTTTTTTTTTTTTCTTTTTGAGACAGAATTTTGCTTTTGTTATTCAGGCTGGAGTACAATGGTGCAATCTTGGCTCTCTGTAGCCTCCGCCTCCTGGGTTCAAGCAATTCTCCTGCCTCAGCCTCCCGAGTAGCTGGGAGTACAGGCATGTGCCACCACACCTGGCTAATTTTGTAGTTCTAGTACAGATGTGGTTTCACTATGTTGGTAAGGCTGAACTTGAACTCTTGACCTCAGGTGATCCCCCCACCTCAGCCTCCCAAAGTGCTGGGATTACAGACGTGAGCCACCATGCCCAGCCAAGAGGCATCTTTTTAACAAAGAGTTTTACATGGTTACTATAGCATTTCATCAGTCAGGAGACAATAGAGTCCTTTTTCCTATAAATCAGACTCTTTTGGCCGTGTTTCTGCAAACCTCTAGAAATTCGGTGCCAGGAACTTTTTTAGAAACAGCCTTTGAGAAATTCTTGCTTGTGTTCCTTGACTTGTCTTGGTCAGGTGAGGCTCATCTGCTTTTCATGACTTGTCCTTGGAAAACTCCATGTCAAGCAAAGAAATATAACCACATAATATGATAGCTGGTTTGAACAAGAAAAATTCCCAGCTATTTTACATACACATTGTGATGCTACATCAACTTTTTATAATACCCTTTAGAGCAGTGTGGGCTCACAGCAAAATCGAGGAGCAGGTATGAATATTTCTTATTTACTCTGTGCCTCCATACATGCATAGTATCCCCATTATTAAAATCCCCTTTTCTGAAAATAGTTCCAGAAGGAATAGTACCAGTTTCTCTTTGTACCTCTGGTAGAATTCAGCCATCTGGTCCTGGACTTTTTTTGGTTGATAGGTTATTAATTGCTGCCTCAATTTCAGACCTTGTTATTGGTCTATTCAGGGATTCAACTTCTTCCTGGTTTAGTCTTGAGAGGGTGTATGTGTCCAGGAATTTATCCATTACATCTAGTTTTTCTGCTTTATTTGCATAGAGATGTTTATAGTAATCTCTGATGGTAGTTGGTATTTCTGTGGAATCAGTGGTGATATCCCCTTTATCGTTTTTTATTGCATCTATTTGATTCTTCTTTTTTTCCAGTATGAATATACAGTTGTTTCAGTACCATTTCTTAAAAAGTCTACTTTTTCTCCACTGAAGCACTTTGTTACCGTTGCAGAAAATTGATTTAATAAAGGCATGTGGGTGCAAAAAAAAAAATCCCCCACCAGAATGACACATTTCTTACAATTGGTAAATCTACATAGACACATCAGTATCACCCAAAGTCCATAGTTCACATTAGGGATCACTCTTGGTGTCGTGTGGGAGATCACTCTATGGGTTTGGACAAATTTGTAATGATATTTATCTATCATTATACTACTATACAGAGAAATTTCCCTGCCCAAAAAATCATATATGCTCTGCCTATTCATCCCTCCCCACTCCCTATCCCCTAGTAACCACTGATCTTTTTATTGTCTCCAAAGTTTTGCATTTTACAGAATGACATGTAATTAGAATCATGCAATATGTAGTCTTTTCAGACTGGCTTTTTTCACTTAGTAATACACATTTATGTTTCCCCTATGTCTTGTCATGGCTTGATAGTGCGTTTCTTTTTAGCACTGAATAATGTCCCATTGTCTGTGTGTACCATGGTTTATTTAGCCCTTCACCTACTGAGGGAGATCTTGGTTGCTCTCAAGTTTTGGCAATTATGAATAGACCTGCTATAAACATCTATGTGCAGGTTTTTGAGTAGACATAAGTTTTCAACTCATTTGGGTCAATACTAAGGAGAATAGTTGCTGGATCATATGGAAGAGTATGTTTAATTTGGTAAGAAATGGTTAAACTGTCTTCCAAAGAGGCTACACAATTTTACATTCCCACCAGCAGTAAACGAGAGTTCCTGTTGCTCCATATCCTCATTGGTGTTTCATTTGCTGTTGTCATTATTTGGATGTTGTCCACTCTAATGGGTGTGTAATTTGCATTTTCTTGATGACATATGACATGGGGCATCTTCTCATATGCTTGTTTACTATCTATATATCTTCTTTGGTGAGGTATCTGTTAAGTTCTTTGGCCTGTTTTTTTAATTAAACTGTTGTCTAATTAAAATTCTTGTTGAGTTGAAGAGTTCTTTGTATATTTTAGATAATAGTCCTTTATAAGGTATTTTGTTTGCAAATATTTTCTCCTAGTCTGTGGCTTGTCTTTTAATTCTCTTGATCATGTCTTTGACACAGCAGAAAATTTTAATTTTTATGAAGTCTAGTTTGTCAGTTCTTTCATTCATGGACCATGCTTTTGGGGTTATAGCTAAAAAGTCACAAAACCCAAGGTCATCTATATTTTATCCTATGTTGTTATCTAGGAGTTTTATAGTTTTATATTTTACATTTAGGTCTGTGATCCATTTTGAGTTAATTTTTGTGATGGGCATAAGGAGGTTTACGTCTAGATTCATTTTTATATTGGATATCCATTTGTTCCACCAACATTTGTTTAAAAGACTATCTTTCCTCTATCATATGGCCTTTCCTTCTAAGATCAGTTGACTTTTTCATGCAAGTATATTTCTGGGTTTTCTATTCTGTTCCATTGATCTATTTCTGTCTTTTTACCAATACTTTACTGTCTTAACTGCTGTAGTTTTCTAGTAAGTCTTGAAGTTGGCTAGTGCCAGTCCTCCAATGGTTTTCTTCTCTTTCAGTATTATGTTGGCTATTCTTAGTCTTTGGCATCTCCATACAAACTTTCGAATCAGTTTGTCAATACACACAAAATAACCTGCTAAAATTTTGATTGAGATTACATTGAATCCATAAATCATGTTGGGAAAAGCTGACATCTCAACAATATTGAGTCTTTGTATGCATGAACATGAAATATCTATCCATTTATTAGGATCTTCTTTGGTCTTTTATCAAATTTTTCTGGTTTTCCTCACCTAGATCCTATACATATTTTGTTAACTTTATACCTAGGTATTTCATTTTGAGGAATGCTCATTTAAATAGTATTGTGTCTTTAATTTCAAATTCCACTTGTTCATTGCTCATATATAGGAAACTGATTGAGTGTTGTATATTAAGCTTGTATCCTGCAACCTTGCTATAATCACTTATTAGTTCCAGGAGAGTTTTTTGTTGATTTTTTTCAGATTTCCTACATGGACAGAATCAACTGTGAAAAAATCTTATGATATTAGGGAAAGTAATAATACTTTAAAGCTAAGTACTGTAAATTCACAATTTTGCATTGCCTGTCTTAGTATATAACACTCATATTGGGAGAGATTATTCACACTTAGTATCTTATTCATCTTTGGGAAATAATTATAACCAGAAGTGACTACATCAGGATTAGCAGTATTATAGGAGTATGAAGAAAAGATGTAAGAAGCTCTGAGAAACAGTCAGAGATGTGAAAAAAGAGTTCATTGTTGAGTTATGTATAACAGGGAAATTTTAAAAATAAGCTTGAAGTCCAACAGTTTACTAAATGAAATACAATTAAATATTTAACTTTATTAAATAAAATATGGTATGTCTATACAATAATACACTGTGTAGCCATGTCGTAAAGTGATACTTAAAGATGTGGAAAGTATATATAATATATTGATATGTGATTTTTTTTTCTTTTTTTTTTAAGAATGAGTACAGTAGAGGGTCTTTTTATTTGAATAGTACTTTATAGTTTACAAATCAGTGCTACCAAAAGTTAGGACATGATCCATTTGAGAAGGTGATGAAAACTACAGATCTTATTTTCAGAAAAAAGAAACTGTATGTTATGTACATACGCAAACACAATTTCACATACAATTCAGAGGATGGGAGTTCTCATACATCTTTTTTTTCAATAGTTTTTGGGGAACAGGTCATTTTGGGTTACATGAATAAGTTTTTTAGCAGTGATTTCTGAGATTTTGGTGTACTCATCACCTGAGCTGTGTACACTGTACCCAATGTGATATGTGATTTTTCTTTAAGAGGTTGCAGATTAGATAGGAGTTCACAATTTTGTTTCAAAATCTATAAAAAGATATGCAACTTTTAAAAATAAAATATATACTCATGTAAATAATCTATAATAATAAAATATATCTTTATATATGAAGATATATAAGATACACCAAAATTAAAACCATGAATAGAGGTATTAACTGATTTTTATTTTATTCTTTGTATTTTTTACAGTTTACAAATTTTGTACAATGGGCACGTGTATCTTTTGTAAGCAGAAAAAATATGATATATAGAAAAGTACATTCACAAGTTCAGTCTTCTACGGAGGTCAGCAGCAAACCAAGTTCAACACCTCAAATATAATGACTTGATTATAACAATAGGGTTATGCTCTGCTTCCCAAGAGTCTTCATTCCTAATGATTCCATGGTGAAATGCCCCCAGAGATCCATCTTTGGTTTCCTTTGCCCTTGATAACAGTGTTCCTTTCCAGCTCTAGGGCTTGCCCCATGAAGGATAAGCCCAGAAATTCCCTGGACCACTGTTGTCCCTGAGTATGCTTCCCTCCCATACCCAAAATCATCCATCCCCTGTGCTCTACCAAAAAGGGTTCAGGGACTTCACTATCCTATAGAGCATCCTTATGAAAATTAGAAAATGAAGGGCATTACTGGAAGACAAACTTTAAACACACACACACACACACACACACACACACACACACACAATGCAACCCCTCTGGATTAACACAGACATACAGACCCTTGCTTCGGCAAGCAAAGTGCAGGGTATATACATTTCAGCTCCCACTAGCCCCCTTTACCAGATGCCTTTATATAGCACAAAAACTGCACAATTAACACAGCAGCATGAAAGGATTCCAGAGTCAAAGAATTTTAGAAAATACTGCACCCTGTGTCTGGCCTGCTGGAGTTTTAGGATGCACGTTGACATGTTAACGCCTCTGAGAAGGCCTGCAAACCACAACCCACTGAACGTCCTTTGACATAGTTTTGACTTGTTTGTCAGTGGAAGCCCACTCCTTGTTTTATTTTTATTTTTTCATTGGCATACATTTCACCTAGCTTCCCCCATATTTTCTTTTCTTAAATGTCAAAATGTTATTTTATTGTTTTATAATTTCAACTTTTATTTTGGATTCAGGGGTACATGTGCAGATTTATTACATGAAAATATTGTGAGATGCAGTGGTTTGGGATACAATGGATCCGTCACCCAGGTAGGAAGGACAGGACGCAAAAGTTAGTTTTTCAGCCCTTTCCCCCACGCCCTCCCTGTCCTCTCTAGTTGGCCCCAATGTCTGTTGTTGCCATCTTTATGTCTGTGTATACCCAATGCCCAAACATATTTTCTGTTTGTTTGTTTATTTTTTGAGATGGAGTTTCACACTCGTTGCCCAGACTGGAGTGCAATGGCACAACTTCAGCTCACTAGAACCTCCACCTCCCAAGATCAAGCAATTCTCCTACCTCAGGCTCCCGAGTAGCATGTGCCACCACACCTGGCTAATTTTGTAGTTTTAGTAGATATGGGGTTTCACCATGTTGGCCAGGCTGGTCTCAAACCTGACCTCAGGTGATCCACCCGCCTCATCCTTCCAAAGTGCTGGGATTACAGGCGTGAGCTACTGCATCTGGCCTCCAAATATATTTTTCAAAAGAAATCTTGCCCAGTTTCCTAGGACCCTACTGACTGGAGGAGACAGCCTTCAACTCTCACCAACCTGATTCCAAGATAGGGCCAGTCCAAAAGTAGCCATCACAGTACTCTCTACTCACTGCCTCATGAGCCAGTCCTTGATTTTGGAATCTCTTATCAGCAACCATTTGTCAAAATACTGACAGGAAATTGCAATACCCTTCAGACAGCAGGGTCTCATAGATGCAACAGGGATTTGAGTGGCAACTAGTCATGCCTCGGTATTACCCAGCCCCAGTTGTAGGGAGTCTCTGTAGTATGACATATTTATATTCTGCCTGCACCATTCCTTAATATTTCATGTAATCCTTTATTTCTGGTCTGCCCAACCAGAGCTCTAGAGGCAAGAACGTGAACTCTCAAGCAGCATGCGTTGGGTGCCTATCATGCCGGTACTTATTAATGATGATTGACAGTACAATCTGTTAATAACGTGGCATGTTAAAAACAACCACAAGAGCATAGGTGTGTATGCTGTTGCTATGAATTTTGGTTACCATAAGGAGAAGCAAAAACCACATCTGAGAACCTAAATGTTCATCAGCAGATAAATAGACAAACAAAATGTGATATATCGATACAGTGGAATATTATTCAGCCATTTAAAAAATGAAGTTCTTATACACGCTTCAATATGAATGAACCTTGAAGACATTGGGTTAACTCAAAGGCCAGACACAAAGAGCTCCATATTGTAAGATTCTATTTATGTGAAATATTGAGAATGGACAAATCCATAGATTCAGAGAGTAGATTTATGGTGGCCAGAAGCTGGGGGGAAGAGGAGATGGGAGAATGACTGCTGATAGGTATGGGGTTTCCACCTGGGGTGATGAAAACATTCTGGAATTAGATGGTAATGGTTGCACAGCATTGTGAATATATGTAATGACACTGAAATATACACTTAAGATGATTATAATGAGAAATGTTATGTTTTATGTGTTAATTTTTATCTTTAAATTTTTTAAGACAAGGTCTTGCTCTGTCACCCACGCCAGAGTACAGTGGCACGATCTCAGTTCACTGCAACCTCCACCTCCCAGGTTTAAGCAATTCTACTGCCTCAGCCTTCTGAGTAGCTGGAACTACAGGCCCATGCCACCACACCCAGCCGATTAGCCAATTTTTGTATTTTTAGTAGAGACAGGGTTTCGCCATATTGCCCGGGCTGGTCTCCAACTCCTGACCTCAAATGATCCACCTGCTTTGGCCTCCCAAAATGATGGGATTACAGGCGTGAGCCACCACACCTGGCCTGTAAGTCAAACTAATTCTAAGAAAGCTCTGACACTGTTGAGATGCTTAAAAGAGTTAGTTGGGTCATCCCTGCAACCAGCTCAGCATTAGCCTCCATAATCCTGTCTTCTCTCATTCAAACAATTTCATTGGACAGACTAATCATTGCATCTTTGTTATGAGTTTTTAAGACTGGAATTTATTTTAATCATTACGCTAAGCAGAACCTAAATGAAAAATGAGTTTCCTTTTTCTTATTTAGGCATGGTCATGACACACCACCACATTTCTCTGATGTGCTATCTCTAGCCTCCTAATGTCATTAAGTTATCGGTGAGGCTCCATGGTACTAGGCTCCATTCTGGCAACTCCACTCTGCAGGATGGGTGGTTCCACTCTACACTAAATATGAATTGCTAAAGGCCCATTAGGGTTGGAGGAGAGGATGGAGTGACAAAAAGCTTTTACTCTCAGAATAAAACTGTGGAACACCAGAACTTTTATACTCTAGAAATGACTTATAGACAACATCAATCCCTAATAAATATTGTTTAGTTTTCGCATTTTTCAGTCCTGGTGTCTATAGGTTAAAAGGGTTGAATTTTTTAGGTTAACTGCAAAGCCACCAGCAGGGGGAAGTGTGCAAAGAGAAGTCTGGACCGCCTTGGGGCCCCAAAATGTCCTGGGCTCCTCTGTAAACAGGGAGGCTTCTTTTGTGCCTTGGGTAGAAAAAAAATAAATAGCCCTATTGTGAGGCTGTGAGAGAAACAACCTTTAATCCTTGCAAAGCCCAATAATATTATGTATATTGACTGAAACCCCATGGAGTGGGCCTGACAGGGTTTTTTCATTACCAGGGTACATTGTAACCTAGCTACCTTTGAAAAGTAACCAACATCGAGAGGCACTTGACATTTGCAAAGTATTATGGGTGTCCTCTCTGTGTCTTCTCAAGTTCCCAAATTTACAATGGTCTTAATTTAAAAGTTAAGCCAGGGGATCAATTGCTTAGCGTAGGGCCGGGCTGCCCTTTTTAAAACAAAACAAAAAATACCAAACCCCTGTGGGCCAGTGTGACCTGACTTCCTTATTTGACTCAGATTTTGGTGGGTTGCACGTTGCCTTGTGTTGAATTTCAAAGGAAGGTGTCTGAACTCAAATCGGACGGTCATGTTCCACTTCTCCAGGTGTTGCTGAGACGTACGAAGGCTGCAGCAGCTGGTAATGAGTTGGTGAAAATGAAAAAGGAACATAAGTAGCTTCTTTAGCAAATCCCCTGGAAATGACATGGAGCTTGAGGATCGATACCATCGATCCGTCTAAGGGCTACTACAGCCCTGCTCCGTCTGACTCATCTGCAGCAGTCACAGCCCTGGGAAAACAGCCACATTATTGCAGGCAAAACTGTGACCACATCAACGGGGAAAATCAAACTCCAGCCTGTTTTCTGCTCCCTCTATTTGGGCAATGGCCATGGGTCAACATTAGAGCAAGGATCAGGCTGAAATCCCAGGGGGGAATTTAAGTGGACCTTGCTTTTGGAACATGTCTTTATGACCTTCAGCAATGTTTGCACCCCGATCTGTCTCCTGCTGAAACCCAGCCCATTGTTCAGGAAACTGAACGCCTGAACTAGAAAATTAGAGGAAGGGGTGACGGAGTTGAAGTTACTTTTCTGAAAGTGTTCAGAAAATATTTGAGTCTTTTGTAGTCAAATGATCTATCGATGTTTCCTATCGAAATCAAGCAGGCTGTAATCGTTGCTAAGTAAATTCAGTTTGTTTACCATAGGTTCCTGCTGAGACTACAAAGAGTGATTGGTTGACTCTTGACTTTGGAGTTCATGGTCTTTTGAGGAAGATGGATATAATACTAGTGATACTCAGTATGATAAGTACTGTTGCAGCAGATCACTGGAGAGCTCTGGAAACCCAGAGGAGGGGAAACCAATTCAGTTGGGGAAGGATTTGCAGAGAAACTGACACTTAAACTAGAGCAGGATTGCTGGGAACCTTGAATGACACAACTCAGAGTTTGGACTTGCTCTGTAAGCAGCAAGAAGCCATAAATCAAGTGACTAATATAATCCAATGGTGGTTTTGGAAAGATAACTTAGGTGGCAAGTGTATCTGTCAGCAACTGCCACAATAATGCTGTGTAACAAACCTTCCCAAAACTGAACGTCTTAAAACAGCAAGCATTTAATTTTCCCTTGTGTATCTATAGGCCTGCTTTGGTTCTTCTGTGCTTGACTGGGATCAGCTGAGCTTGGCTTCACATTGCAAGGGGGTTCAAGTTAGCTGTGCTTTCTCATTCTTCTCGGGCCAATCACTATCTAGATTGTATCATTCTCATGCCAGATCAACTGAGTATAAAAGCATGAACAGAAATATGCAGTATTTCTTGAGGTCTCACTGTAGACCTGGCATACACATACACACACTTCTCTCTCTCCATTAGCCAAGTCAAGTCATGCTTGAGCAACAGACCAATGCAATGAGGAAATATGTTCCACCTTTAATGAGAAGGACCACAAAATCACGGGCAAAAGGCGTAATGCATAATTCTCATACCCAGGGCATGATCAGTTGTGAACAGTGCTTCATTCTGCACCAGGGGGAGGACAAGCTGGGGGTGGAGAAAACACAGGCAGCTTGTGATATGTTGAGTATGGGACCATGTGAAACAGAAGGAAACAATCCGTTAAGCGACACAGAGAACTCTTTTGAAACTGCAGGGTCCAACCAAGTCGGCCTCACTCATATATTTAGAACAGGGAGAAAACTCCAGCTAGAACATTATTAAATGGCTGGTTGAAACACTTAGGAATTCCCAGTTGAGTTATAGTCTTGGCAGCAGCTGCCTTTCAGACCCATCTGGTTTGAATTGGCGAAACTGCAGCTGTGCTTGTTGGTATGGGTGAGCCTTTCTTTTGAGTAATGGGCCTGCATGGAAGGGGTGGAGAAAGGATGAAGCTGTTGTCATGAAAAATGGGTAGAGAGAACAACAGAGCTACTACTGTTTTGCTTTGTAACATGGAAGTGGGCCTGTGGTTCTGGGCTGGAGGACAGATTCCTGCAGGATTACTGGGTCCCCTCTGTGTCTCTTGGGCTGTCATACCCGGTAGATTCTGTCACATCACATACTTTGGTTATGAATTGATTGTTTTGCTTTTATGGGACTGGTATAATTAGTTTCACATTTTTAATTTATAGCATCAGCTAAGGTTTTTAATCCGTTATTTATGGCAAAGAGCTAAGAACTAAATTGCCTCCTACCTCCTCTGTTCTATAGCGTGGCGGTTCCTTAGTTTGTAATCAGTTGTTTGGCTAGGCTTATGGCCTTCTTAAAGGAAAAGTTTTCCTGCAGAGGAGTTGCTGTGGCTTCTTTGGATTTCTTCATTCTTAATCCTGGAAACCCTGAACAACAACAGAAAAAAAAAAAAAAGGCCTCCAGCTTTTCAATGGAGTAATGTTTCTACAAAGTCCTGCGGCGGGAGAAAGTGAAGCAGGCAGGGATGAGAAACTCGTGCCAGAAAACTTCCATGTGAAGAAAGCCTCTTGTGTTGGTCTGTATTTTGTCTTGGGCTTCCCCTATGACAATTACTCAGGTGTTTCGTAATTGAAGTAACGAAGAGGTCCTCCGCACATGGGAAGTGAACTCAAATGTCTGGGATATAGGTGAAGAGGTCTACACCATGAACCAAGAGTCTTGAAGATTAGGCAAGTGAATGATGGAGCAGAGTGGCAGACTCAGGGAGCATCCTGGTACATATCTAATTGATTTAACAGGGCTCTGATGCATCTCACCTGGTTTGAAAGAACAGCTGGGAGATTTGGGAATCTTCCTTCTTTTTTTATGATGAATTGTATTGAAGGCCACATCATAAGTCACTGAAAAAAAAGGCCTCCAGCTTTTCAATGGAGTAATGTTTCTATAAAGTCCTGCGGCAGGAGAAAGTGAAGTGGGCAGGACACCCCATAGCTCACACTTGGCTCTGCTGCTGAGATGGTACGAGAAGAACATGGATCGCATCCAGCTTGGTAGCCCCAGTGGGAGCCCAAGCTGTATGTAAGCTACAGTTGAGGCTTTCATCCCGACTTTGACTCTTGGCTCAAGCCCATTTGAGCTGGAGTGTTGAAGGGTTAAAGATGAAGCACTGGGCTGTGCAGGAGCAGTTTCTATAGGACAAAGGGGCACAGTGACACTGAGCCGGGGTCCTCCCCCTTCCCCCCATCGAGGCTGAGGGGTCTCTGTGTTTACTGAATGTTAAATAAATACCGATTGAATCGTATGTTTAATGAGGTGTATCAAACATGTAATAAGATACATATCTATTAAACAGTTGTGAAATCTCGGTAAATATGTTCTTAATAATAAAGGGTGCAGATGGCTTACAGATTGGAGCAGAGAACAAAGACCAAAGGAGCTTATGGAAGGAATAGGAGAGCCATCTTCTGAAAACTGAGAGGACAGCTGATTTGCAGCCAGAATTTGAGACGTGTATCCGCACTCAACTAGAGCAAAAATGGGACCCGGGCCCATAAAGGAGAAAGCCAGAAACTTCAAAACCTCAAGACTAGGAGAAACAGCAGCTAAAATTAAAGACAGAAAACATGGTTATTCACAAAAGCATCTCCCAGATTTTAAACGCACGTCAGGTTTCCACAGTATGCAATTCTCATTATCACGCACTTACCCCCTGAATGTCCCCAGACTGCAAGGACCAGCCAAGTGGTAGAAAACAAAAGAGTCACAGGAGATGTAGGTAAAGGATTATTCACTTGTTTTTCTTTCCCTCAAACATGGTAATTATCATATTATATTGCCAAATGCTATTGAAGTTACCTCAGAAAACTACTATTGAAAAGTGATCTCTTTCTCCTTGCACACATAGGTCAAGCTGAGTGTCTGGTTAGTTGCGATTGCCAAATAATTGGTGCTTATGGTTGAGAGGGAAGAGAAGGGGAGGAAAGCTTGCCGGGGCAGGGTGTCAGAGTAAAATGTGAGATAAACACAAAGCCGGTTTTCCCAATCTTTCTCAAGTCATCGCACACGACAGAAGTGATTCTGTTTGGCACACTGGAGTCGTCAAAGGCTGGGTGCGATCAGCCCAGGGGCTCTGATCCCTCAGGCCTTGCCAGGCGATCTTCAGGGCAAAAGAATCCCTCTCTCATCATCCCTTTTGGGAAGCTATGTCCTATGCTATATGGAAAGACACAGATGTTCAGTGACTCAAATGTCACGTTCTGTCTTTCAGATCAGAAACCATCCCAGCTTTGAAATAGTCAAAAAAAGCCACGGATACTAATAATTAACATCTTGATTACTTCCTGCATTTCTGACATTGTTCTAAGTGTTTATGCATATGCATTTTTTTTTTTTTTTTTTTTTTGAGACAGAGTCTCACTCTTTTGCCAGGCACAAGGCTGGAGTGCAGTGGTGTAATAGCTCACTGCAACCTCCACCTCCCGGGTTCAAGCAATTCTCCTGCCTCAGCCTCCTGAGTAGCTGGGACTATGGGTGCACGCCACCACACGCAGCTAATTTTTGTATTTTAGTAGAGATGGGGTTTTACTATGTTGGCCAAAATGGTCTTGATCTCTTGACCTGGTGATCCGCCCACCTTGGCCTCCCAAAGTGCTGGGATCACATATGCAGTTTTTAAACACCATAATGACTAGGAGGCAGATGTGATCAGTACTTGCACTTAAGAAATGAGGAGATTGGCCAGGCTTGGTGGCTCATGCCTGTAATCCCAGGACTTTGGGAGGCCGAGGTGGGAGGCTCACCTGAGGTCAGGAGTTCAAGACCAGCCTGGCCAACATGATGAAACCCCGTCTCTACCAAAAATTAGCTGGGTGTGGTGGCAGGTGCCTATAGTCCCAGCTACTCAGTAGGCTGCAGCAGGAGAATCACTTGAACCTGGGAGGTGGAGGTGGCAGTGAGTCCAGACTGTGCCATTGCATTCTAGCCTGGGCAACAATGCAAGACTCTGTCTCAAAATAAAAAAAGGAAAGAAATAAGGAAATTGAGGGACACAAAAGGGAAGTCACTTACCCAAAATTCCCCAGCCGATAGAGGGTGGCCCTGAGGCTCAGAGTCTGCTGGGCTGGCTGCTGCCGGCATATTTGTAATTCCAACTCCATACCAATACTCTGCAAGAATTTTAGAGTCACGGGTCACATAGAAAAGCACATGTGTAGAGTATATTGAGGTAAACACTGTGGTCCGCTCACAGCCCCAGGTGACAGTCAGGAGTTGGGGGGCAGATCAGCAAATGACCCAGGTGGTTCCATATCTCTACACCCACACCCATGTGACCATTTGCATTCTATCAGTATGCCAGAGCATAGCATTTGGAAGTTCTGCTCTGTAGAGCAATCTTGGATGTTCACAGCAGGATTGTTTATGATAGCAGAATAAATACCTTACCAGAAGGCACTGGATAAATGGCATGTCTGATAGAAATGGATCAAGTCCACATGCGAACATACTACGCACCCTTTATAAAGTAGAGGGATATTCGCTGACATGAAAATATGTTCATAATATCCTACATTGAAAAAGTCAAGTGACAAATGGTGTGTAGAGTATGTAGAGTTTGTATCTTTTTTATTTAAAAAAGGATGTATAAATACATATGTATGCACAGAAAAAAACAGGCTAATAAATGGTCACCAAAGTTGACAGCTGTGATCTCAGGGTAGTGGGATTAGGATGGGTGCTTTTATTTTTTTCTTTTTGCTTATCTGTTTCCTCTGTACTTTTTAAAATAATGAATATGGATAACTTGTAACTTTAAAAAAAAAAAAGAGAGAAATCACCTGCTGATTTCCTACAGAAGAATTATTAATGTTCAGGGTCCATTTCAGTCTAAACATAGTCTCCCCAGATCAGTGACTTTCAACCTTTCATTGTCATTGTTTTTAGCAGCAAAATTCTTTTTCTAATAAAATCTTACTCCTAGCCTCAATATATAAAAACAGATCAAATAGAACTGCACTGATTGAAGCCAGGTGTGAGGCCCAGGGCCCTACTCACTAGCCACCCTCCTCCCCGCCATTCCATCCCTAAGGCTCCTGGTTCACAAAACACCAGTCATCCACCGCAGGAGAATCATGCTGGCCCCCAAAAAATATGCTTTGCAGGAATAAATCTATTTAAATAATCAAAATCATAATAACCAAGAGAAACAACAGAAAACTTGATTGGTTTAAAAAAAAAAAAAAACAGATTTTTGGGGGATTTAAATACAAATGTGTGGAATTCTGCCAGATCCTGCTCTGTGGATACTAAATAGGATCCACCAGGGGTTCCCTCCATGTGGTAGCCTCACTGGTATCTAGCGGGATGCCTTCATCATTGATACAGGTATATTTCTCTCTGCTTTGCATTTTTACTTCTGTGGGATTTCTGCTCATTTCCATATTACCCTGTGCTTTGCCTCTTTTTAAAAAATATGGATAAATTTATCTGAATTGATACATTGAAGTGATAAAATTTGAATGATGAAACTAAGCGTATAACCCCCTTAAGAGCCACTCTGAAGTGTCAAGAAAAGTCCAAAAAGAAGCCCAATGCCCAGAAACTCTATTTTTCCACATCTTACTCAAGCTTGCTTTCGTGATGCTCACCTGCTTCTTATGCAAGTTGGCCGGGTGCTGTGACTCACACCTGTAACACCAGCACTTTGGGAGGCTGACACGGGTGGATCACAAGGTTGAGAGATCGAGACCATTCTGGCCAACATGGTGAAACCCCATCTCTACTAAAAATATATAAATTACGTGAGTGTGGTGATGTGCGTCTTTAGTCCCAGCTACTCGGGAGTGAGGCAGAAGAAGCACTTGAATCCAGGAGGGTGAGGTTGCAGTGAGCTGAGGTCACGCCTCTGCATTCCAACCTGATGACAGAGTAAGACTCCATCACCAAAAAAAAAAAAAAAAACAGAAGCAAGTCAATTGCCATTGGTAAACAGTGGTTTCGAAGAAAGCTGGGGGGGTTTAAGGCAATATGGTCCTCATCAACCAACCAATATTTGTGACTGATAAGTAATGGCAGAGTGAGAAAGATCAGAACCACCCCACAACACTGTCCTGATGTGGACTTTGAATGTAAAGCCAGGGGTCATGGGCCTCACCCTCTTTTTCTGTAGAATAGACCCAACAGTCAGCTAAGGGGATACCTTTCTGCTTATCAGTACCATTCAGTCGTAAAAGGAAAGTTGAGTAGAGCCATAATGTATAAGATTATGATGAGTCATCATTCAATCATGGAAGGCTATGGTTTTGCTATCTGTGCATCCTACCTGCTCAGGAAACCAAAATGACATTTGAGAAAATATTTGGGGGTAAAAAAAAAAAAAAAAGCTAAGATGCTTCTGCCTCCTTCCTCTTTCCATGATTGTCTTGTCTGCCATCTCTGTTGTTTCCCCACATTAGAGGAGCCTCATGACTGAGAGAGGATTAATTGTGACAGTATAAGCTCAGCTCTACAGAGCTGACTTGAAACCTTGTTCTGTATGCTACAGGTTATTAGGGTTAGCTGAAAGAATGTGCATTTATTTACTGAAGGTACTTTATAAATCAATACCTTGTTTTTGAATTCGGGTCAATAGGAATAACTCTGAAACACAACCAACAACTACAGCAACCCTAAAACAGCACTTTCATCATATTGATTTTTAGAAAAGTATCTTTTCCTGGCATTATTCACACACCCTTGATAAGCAACTCAATGCAATCAAAATTTTAATGGATTTTTTTACCCCCAAAATATATATTTATATTTTTTCAACAATATTGAATTGCAGCCAGTGAGGTTCTTTGAAAAAAAGATAAGTTTGGGAGTAAAAGATGGAGTTTGCACTTACTTGCCTTGCCATTTGTATGGGGAGGCATTTTGGTGACTCAGTGTTAGAGCACAGCTAACCAGATCCAACAGTTATTTACCATTTAATTTCGTTTAATCTTTTGGTGATTAGACATTTCTCTAATTTTGCTGAGAAATTTTTGTTTCATTTCATGCAACGGTGTTTATCAAGCGCCTTAACTGAGCCTGGCCTTGACCTGGGAACTTCAGCATGCAAAAGTAACCAGAATAATTCTTACCTTCCTTCTAGGCCAAGTTCTTAATCTGGGGTGTCCATAGACTTCAGGGTGTTACTGAACCCCCGAAGTTATTTACAAACTTGTGTGTGTACATAGGTGTGCATGCTCACCTATGAAGGAAGAACATGTTTAGCTTTTTGGGGAACCACGACCCTGAAAAAGTCATGAACAGTGGCTCTCAACGTGTGATCTGGGGAACCCTGGGTTTTTGTGGTCTCCGAAGTCAATATCGTTTCCATATTAATACAAAGGTATTATTTGCCTTTTTCACTGTCATTCTCTCACAAGCCTACAGTGGAGTTTTCCGGAAGCTACATGACATATAATATTGCAAAAGATCGAATGTAGAAGCATTTCAAAGAATCTAGCTGCCTGCTCTTAAACCAAGCAAAGATTTACAAAAATGTGAAACAATACCTGCTGTAGTTGGAATGTTTGTCCCTTCCGAAACCCATGTTGAAATTTAACTACCAACACAACAATGTTGGGAGATGGGACCTAACGGGAAGTGCTGCTTGGATTAATGCTGCTATAAAAAGGGCTAGTGGAAGGGGGATGTCTCTCGTTTGCTCTTCTACCATGTAGGAAACAGCATTCCTTCCCTCCATAAAATGATGCAGCATTGAAGGCAACATCTTGTATGCAGTGACCAGGCTTTCACCAGATACCAGACCTGCAGTTGCTTTGACGTGGGACTTCCCAGACCCCAGAACCATTCTGGGAAAAATTCTATTGTTCATAAGTTACCCAGTCTGTGGTATTCTGTTGTAGCAGCACAAACAGATTAAGATAATGCCATTCCTCTCCTTAATTATTTTTATTTGGGACACATAATAATTTTCATTGAAATATCTTAATTTTAACATGCAATGGGTTATTTTCGTTTTAAATGAATCGTTTTTTAAAATATTTCTCAGTTTCAATCTCTAATATATTAGTTAGCTAAAACTCACACAACTACAAGCTCTTGTTCTTGTGTTGTTTGGCCTTGGCTTTTTGGCTACAAAAGTAGAGCGTATGATAATTAGTTTTACAAGTAGACATTTCTTCCCCCTATATTGGGTTGAACCATATGAAATTGCCAGTATTTGACCACTATTTGCTTACCAAAGATGGCAATTGCATTGGCAAAACCCAATAAAAAGATGACATATATTGTTAATCTCCCAGATGAGTTACTGCCATGTGGAATTCAGAGTTTGGGGCAATATTGGTAAAAGTACTTTGACTGTTTTATCCGTACACTCTCACCTAGATTCATTTTACAAAATAACATTTTCTTTCCCAAGCATTTTATCCATTATTTCCAATTATAAAAGTAATATATGGCATGGGGGAAGTATAGAGAAGTAGGCATCTCTAATCCCACCATCCAGAGATAGCATTCTTTTTTTTGAGACAGAGTCTCACTCTGTCACCCAGGCTGGTGTGCAGTGGCAAGATCTAGGTTTGCTGCAGCCTCTGCCTCCTGGTAGCTGGGATTATAGGTGCATGCTACCATGCCCAGCTAATTTTTGTATTTTTAGTAGAGACAGGGTTCCACCATGTAGGCCAGGCTGGTCTTGAACTCCTGACCTCGTGATCTACCCGCCTCGGCCTCCCAAAGTGCTGAGATTACAGGTGTGAGCCACCATGCTCCGCCTATGTAGCGGTTTTAGCAGTCTATCAGTTCCAGTCTGTCTTACAAGCATATTTGCCTAGATAAGAGCATACTGTGTCTTTCCATCTTGCATCCTACTTTTGTGACTTAATGCTGTTTTATAAACATTTCTCATTTTGTTTAAATTTCCTTATTTTAATAGATATAAATATTTTTCCAATTATGAAAATAACATGTTATTTTCATTTAAATCTTTGAAAATTTAGAAAACTGTGAAGAATTAAATCACTCTTCATGTCACCATCTGGTACAATCCTGCCTGTGACGCTGGTATATTTTTCTCCATCTACACATGTTGTTTGGCTCCCATGATATATTGTGTACATGGTTTTATATGCTGTTTTTCATATGATAAACATGCGTTGTATCAGTGGAAAACTTGTCACAAACGTCACTTTCCTACAGACTATTTCATCATACGGATATAACATTCACTATCCCACTGTTGTTATATTGTTTACACTTTTTCAGAAGCAAATAATGTTGCTGGGAACATTTTGGGGCAGACATAAACCTTTTCTTCTTTACTAGAGGCTTTTTGTGTGTTGTTTGTTTCTTTTTACCTTGTTTCTCAGAAATGGAATCACCCAGCTTGCTCTTGGAGGCTTTTGCCACGCAAACGCCCCTGCTGATGCTAAAGTCTAGGAGACGGTGCAGAGAATGTTCTGTAGGAAAGTGACAGCTTCCACAGTCTGCAGGATAGATTCCTAGAAGTAGAAACACTGAGATGAGACAAAGAGCTCGGACATATATTTGGCTCTTTTGTTGCCAATATCTTTCCCCAAAACCTTGGCCCAATTTATATCTGCCCTGTTACAGTGGCCATTTCACTTCTCCGGGCCAGTATGGGGTTTTCTCTCTGTCTCTTATTTATTGTTACTTATTCCTTACTGTTTCCTCTTCCCTCTGCACCTCCCTCTCTTCTCTTTTCCAGAGTAACTTAATGGACACAACATTCCCTTATTTTAATTTGCATGGCTTTGGTTTTTACTGATGTCAAAATAATTTTCCCAAGTATTATTTGCTGGCCACTGGTACTGCCTCTCTAGTGAGCCACTTATTTTTAAGATGGCCGCTTGCACTGGAGTCGTGCCTTAATGTCTACTCTGGTTATTAAATGACTGAAGCCAACTGGCCCAACGCGTCCTGCTCTCGTTCTTTTGGCTTTATTATGACCTGTTTACTAACCAAATGAACAACTGGCCACTGTAAGAAATATTTCTGGCTGGAAATACAGAATGTTGAAACCACAGGTCGGCTTCTCATTATATCCTACATTGCTAAACACCCTGCCACAGTCTAATTTTGTGCCCTATAATTTAAGAGGAAAGTGAACAACATTTATTTCATAAAAGGGCAGTAACAGGAGAATAAACTTGAAACTGGTCTTATTTAACTGGTCAAGAAGCTCTAGACCCATGTGTCGAGTGCCTGCTGGCTCTTTCCTCTGGGTTTAAGTTTTGTGAATGTTCTTGACAGCCTTTATGTAGGAGCATCAACATATTTGCAATAGTAAATCTTGGAGTATAGGGACTGAGTCCAATTCTCTTGTTACCATTCTGCACAAATAGATACTTTTTTCTTTAAATGGATTCTTGCTCTGTCACCCATGCTGGAGTGCAGTGTGGCCTGATCTCAGCTCCCTGCAACCTCCACCTCTCGGGTTCAGGCAATTCTCCTACCTCAGCCTCCCAAGTAGCTAGGACTACAGGCGCCTGCCACCACACCTGGCTAATTTTTTTATTTTTAGTAGAGACAGGGTTTCACCATATTGGCCAAGATGGTTTCAAAATCCTGACCTCAAATAATCTGCCCGTGTTGGCCTCCCAAAGTGCTGGGATTACAGGCATGAGCCACTGCGCCTAGCCTGCAAATAGATATTTTCTGAGCATTCTGTTTGATTGTATATGGAGATGGTGGCCATGTGTAGTGGGGAGGGGGGAGGAAAATGGGTAGGAGAATTGTTGTAGATGTATTTAATTGAAAAAAATACAGAATACATGTTGATAAAGGCGAAGACTACACATGCCAGTATGAATCTTTGAATGAAAAAAACACTGAGAAAACTTACAATGATGTCACCAAGCTCTGGCCTAGATAAGAAAGGCAGTATCGAACTAGAAGCTTCCCTGGGGATATAAAGAGATCAAAATTGAAAGGGAAACACCCTGACATAAATGTCTAAAACAGCAGACTCCCTGTTTTCCTGTGTTTTGTTGACCAGATCTCTTCATTAACTATCTCCCATGCCTCACCAGTATCTTTAGTGGTTCATAATGATGACCTGGGGGCACAGCCCGATCTTCAAGTGCCCTCTGACTCATCAAAGAAATATTAAATTAAATGTATTTTCTGGTAGCCTAATTCTTTTAAAATTGGTAATCCATGTGTGGTATATATGATAATTCCTTATTAATTCAATCTTTGATTCAGCCAGAGCAATATTCAAGTTATCCATTTCCCAGCCACAGTGAAGAGTTGACGGTAGTTTTTAAAACGTAGTCAGTTGCATCTCTATTGTATGTTTCCCAAAGAATTTACATAAGCACAGCAGATACCCATTGTTTTCTTGCTCTGTGATACAAGTTCATTTTTAAAAACCTCAAATTGCGATTTGTCAAAGTCCATTTGCCAGTTCTTTAACAAGTTCAGCCAAATTGTAAATTGTATAACTGTCTGCATCATTTGCATACATAATCATGTTAGAGTGATGGTATAATCTGGGCACATCATTTATGAGAAGAAGGAACAATAGAAGCCAGCTTCCCATTCTTGGGATACTCAGAGTAATTTATTGCAAGGCTGATGTTTTCTTTCTAATTTCCACCAAATGATCTCTTTTAGAATGATGAGCGCTAAGGACTGCTGTCCCTTGTGTATTATTTTTACTGCTTTCCTAATCTTGAATTGAGAGCCAAAATGAGCTCCATGTTACAGAGCCGTTTCATTCACGCACACATACACACTCACAGCCACACGTGGTCATTTCAGCCCAAATCATATCACAAGGGTTCAACAAAACATCCTCCTCAAATGGTGCCCCTCTGTTAAATGAGTTTAATCTCTGGATCTCGTTATTAAGGATTCTTTTCTCTGGGCATTGACAATTTGCCAATTGCTCGCTTCCTATTTTTAATCAGTCTTACAGATAATTTACCAGCCAACTAAATCGTTTTACTAGCCTATCGTACTTCTCAACCCGACAGAGAGCAAAAGTAAATACGATCAGTCTTGTGTTGCGCCATCAGAAATTTATGATGACCCCAGGCAAGTAGCTTTCTGCAAGACTGATTTATGGATAGTCATGTCTGTCACTGTGGCACTTGGGCACGTCCTAGGCTTTTTTTTATTCGTTATTTCTGGAAACAATCCTGCAAGATGCAAGGTGGGTCAGATATATGTACCCTTTCTCGAGAGGCCTCTGAAATTGCATTAGATACCTGCATTTTGGGACGCAGCCCTTCACTCAAGAGTATGGTGCAGACCATCATCAGTCAGGGTCGCCTGGAGTCCTAGGACTCCGAATCTCGGAGGGGCTCACATTCATTATTCTACTTGCTAGTTTCTTACGTCACACTAAACACTGCAGCCCAGAGAAGAAATCACCTTCGTGGGGTCATGAAACAATCTACTAGTAGGAAGATTAGGCTCCCTTGGAAGTTAATGATAAATACAGACTCTGATAAGCCTGGATTCAAATCCTAGCTCGACCATCTAGTCACACAATGACTATGGGCAAGTTGCCTGACTTCTTTAGAAGTGCTTCAACCGCTTTACAATGGGGAAAACTGTGTCTACCCTGTTGTGGTTATGGTGAGGGTTCAGCTAGCAACACCCCTCTATCCAAGTGTTTTCTGGGCTGGGCTATTTATGCTCCTTACAATGTTGAATCTGCACCATAGCCTTGCCAGGTGGAGGGTTCCTGATACAAGTGGTATTGAGCTCTTGATACAGTAGGGATCCTCCAACCCCGGGCCAGAGACTAGTACCAGCCCATGCACGGCCTGTTAGGAACCAGGTCTCACAGCAGGAGGCAAGAGGCAGGTGAGCAAGCAAAGCTTCATCTGTATTTCTAGCCACGCCTCATCGCTCATATTACCACCTGAGCTCTGCTTCCTGTCGCATCAGCAGTGACATTAGAGTCCCTATTGTGACCTGCACTTGTGAGCGATCTAGGTGACACACTCCTTGTGAGGATCTAATGCCTGATGATCTGTCACTGTCTCCTATCACCCCCTTAGTTGCAGGAAGAGAAGCTCAGGGCTCCCATTGAATCTACATTTTGGTGAGTTGTATAATTACTTCATTATGTATTATTATGTAGTAATAATAATAAAGTTCACAATAAGTGTAATGCACTTGAATCATCCCAAAACCCTTCCCCACACCCCTGACTCACGGTTCATGGAAAAACTGTCTTTCATCAAACCAGTCCCCGATATCAAAAAGGTTGGGGACCATGTCAGTTCTCTTTCTTTCCTGTCTGAAAACCAATTGTTTATTTACTGAAAACAACTGGAAATTCAGAGAGGAATCTTTTCCATTCAAGTTATACAATCATAGATGAATGGAATTCAAAATAATTTTGGCTTAACACACTCAAATGCAGGCAGAGAGCAATTGATGAAGCTCTCTGCTAATTCTTAGAACAATTTCAGCTTTCATATACAAGCCTGAAATCCACCAGACCCAACTCTCTCCCTTGAGGTATAGATGGACAGTTGTCACTGGCTCAAATGGGAGTCATGCCCAGCTACCACCAAGCATTTGTTTTGATACACATAAGGCTGTTAGTGCAGCCTGTATACTGCAGTAAGTGCTTGATAGGTGTTAGCTAATATTATTACTTTGAGAATTCACCTGTCTCCAACCCACCCCACTCCTTAGGTTAGATGAACCAGCTTTTTAAATATCCAAAACTAGGAAGAGTCTCCTGTCAAGCTCAGAATCTGTGTGAATGATTTTCACATGTTTTCTGGCCTGTTGGTACCATATAACTTTTCATAAATATTTATGGAACAGAAACAAATATGCCTCCACTATGAATAAGGCATCTGTAGGGATATAAAGAAAGAGATAGAATTCTGACCTCAAAGAGCTTTCACCCTGTTGAAAGGGAGGAGCAGGGCCTATCTGTAATGCAAGTCGAATTGTGGGAATGTTTAAAAGTAATGTCTATATGTAAAGTACAAGAGGATTGGATGGGCCATGGAAGTTTCTAGAGGTAGCAACATGAAAGCAAGGCCTCGAAGGAGTAGGTCTTCCTTCCTTCCAGCCATCTATCTCTCCACCCACCCTTCCGACTGACTGCCAGGCACTAAGGAAAGGAAAAGTTAGTTGACACATGGTCTCAACCCTCAAGGCCATTCCAGGCATATGGAAGGATTACACATGTGGGTCAGTGACTACTGGACAATGGAGAAGATACTGATAAAGTAGGCACTGAGAGGCTGTAGGAGCACAGAAGAAGATCTTCTAAAGTAAAATGAGAAATCGGGGAAGGCTTCCAGAAGGAGGTGATGCTTCAGCTAAATTTAGAAGACTAGGTTGGGAAGATCAAGAAGAGGCTAGAAGATTGGAAGGGGAAAAAAAAAAAAACAAGTCAAGGCAAAAAAAAAAAAAAGAAGAAGAAAGAGAGAGAAAAAGATGAAGTCTTGTGGAACCCCAGGTAGTTCAGAGTGTGCAGGAGGGCTGGGGATAAAAGCTCAGTAAGGTGGGTGGGATGGTCACGACTTTGATGGGGGTGGAGGAGAGCAAAGGAGGTGGTCGTTCCAGAGAGAAGGACCTGCATAATCAAAGGCAAAGAGATGTGAAAAGTGCATCGCATGAAAGAAGGCCAATGAGCAGTGGAGTGTGGCTGGAGCAGAGGGTAGCAGAGAGGTGAGTCTGGAAAGCTAGACGAGGGCCGAAGTCCATCTTCCTGCTGTGGAATTCCTGTCTGGTTCCCTCAGCACCATCTGGTTGGCCCAGTCTCAGCGTTAGAGTGGAGTTATTTAGACCACAGCAGCCCTAACATCTTCCCCTGCCATAGCAATGGTTTTATGGCTTTGATTTTGATTCTGGGCCAAACTGGCCATATGGCTGGGCTGCCTAGTACAGAAACTCTTTGAGCCACTCCCCCTGGGTGATGTTCATATTTTCATCTCAGGTTCATATTTCTCTTCCATGTGGCTTTTGATTGGCATTCTGTTTTGGCCAGCAGTTAGTATCAGAAAGAGATGGTCAGGAAATAACTACCTAAGAGAGAGCTGATTCCAAATGAACACATTCTTTTAATGGTGTTCATTCTAGAGAGCTTCGAGGGCTCAGAAATACTGAGTCTAGCCCAGGTTTTGCCCACATTTATGAATTCTAATAAGAACAGTACTCTCACACATCATCCTGGGACAAAGAATGGGTGGTTGGCTACACAGACTTATGGTGAATAATATTGAACTTAGATATTTGCATTTAAATGCCTTTTTTAAGAAAATGATTGTGAGTCACAGTAAAATTTTAAAAAGGTTCCTCCCACTGATTTATGTTCTTGGTGTTTTCTGGGAATTTTGTCAATCTTCGGAGAATAGTCTGATCATTTTTGGATTGCATTAAATCCCTGAGAAACAGTGTCACACCGTAAGTGCCTTTCATTCTTTAATATGTAGGAAGCATAAATAACAGACAGCAATTCTTTCTAATAAATTTAGTCAAGTAAATGCCTACTGTGCACCTAGCTCTTTGTTTGGTATTGCAGATGCTATGGAAACACAATGCCTACTCTTTTTTTTTGAGACTCTAACCTGGCTCTGTCGCCCAGGCTAGAGTGCAGTGGTGTGATCTTGGCTCACTGCAGCTTCCACCTCTCGGATTCAAGTGATTCTCCTGCCTTGGCCTCCTGAGTAGCTGGGATTTATAGGTGCGCGCCACCACACCTGGCTAATTTTTGTATTTTTAGTAGAGACGGGGTTTCACCATCTCAGCCAAGCTGGTCTCAAACTCCTGACCACATGATCCACCCGCCTCAGCCTCCTAAAGTGCTAGGATTACAGGCGGGAGCCACCACACCCAGACCACAATTTCTATTCTTAAGGAGATTCCATGTAATTCAGCATTACATGAACCAAAGCAAAACAAAAAATAGTGATTCTTGCAAAACAAAAAATAGTGACTCTTTATCTTTATTATGATTTTTAAGGACTTTTCAGCATCTCTCTGCTTGTTCTAGCAGAGCTTTTCTCATACCAAGGGCAGCTGCACGATCAAGTCTAAGATGCTTTTGCAGCATTTTCCTCTTGGATGGACGATAAAATTGTTGAAGCCCTTTTAATTTAGTGATCCTGCCTAAACATTCCACATTTATTTCAGAATAAAAGGGAACTCATTTGAAGCATGCAGACTGTTCACAGACAAAATTGTCCTAATTAATCAAGGTCTTTGGGTTGAAACTGACTATAACCAAATTCACATTAGCTTAAGTAAAAATGGAAGTGTTTTCATTCAGATACTAAAGTGTATGGGGTTGGCCGCTTTGGGCTTAGCTGGATTCAACAGCTCGAACTGTAATATCTGACGCCCCTACTCTCCCCACGCCTACTTTGGTTCTGTTTTCCTCTGTGTTTGCTGGCTTCTGGGTGGGCCATTGGCATGTGGTAGCCCCTGGCAGCCCGAGCTCACATCCCACCAGTATAAATACCCTAAGGGAACAGAGCCCCCTCCCCATTGCCAGTAGTTCCAGCAAAAGACCTCGTTTTGGCTCTCATTGTCTCAGCTCATGTTTATCACTGTAAATAGGGTGATGTATTGTCCAGCTGGCCTAGCTTAGATCAACAGAGAGCCAGGGATAGGGTCTGCGCTTCCAAAACCAAATGAACTGAGAACAAGGAAAGGTGCTTCCACAGCAAAGAAATTTAAAGTGCACATTTCAAAAGAAAGGGAAGCAATAGAGAGCAAGCAAGCATCATGTTCATTACAATTACCTCAGTACGTCCCAATGCATTCGAAAATTGGGTGCTATACACTGGGTGAAGAATGAATAATCATAAGTATAACATGTAATAGACAATTAAAAAGTAAAGTATGTCATCAAAATACAGGCTTTTAAAAAAATCTTCAAATGCTAAATAGCTGCTTTGATGGGATCATTCAACAAATTAACTGTAATTGGTCCAGATGCTTTCTAAATTCACTTTAAGCTAAAAAAAAAAAAATTAAAATTAAAAACGTCTGTAATTTGTGAATTGGTTAGGTTCATTGTTTTGGAAGCATCCAGAAATGGTTTTCAGGTCATAAAGTTAGGTAAGCTACATGATACTGTGTAAACAGTCTGACATTTATCGTTTTTTTTCCACACTGTGGCTTCCTCACAAGGCCAATCTAAAATACACTTCTTCAAGGGACCTTTTATCTAATATCATTTTGTAGTGGAAGCAACAAGAGAATTCAGTCCTATCTTTGGCTGAAAATACACATCATTTTTCATATGATTATTTGATCTTATTACATTTTCCTTCAAATGTATAAATCACATTCTCACCATAATTCTAAATATATAAAATAAAAATTCATGAAGGGATTTTATGGCTAAAACAAAAAAAAAAATTTCCTAGTCATACATAACAAAATAGCCGAATAAGTTTTTAAATTACAAACTTTTGAAGGCAAAATAATGAAGTCTGGATAGGAGACTTTAGAAATTCTACCAATTTAATTTGATTTATTACTATTAATCAGAATTATACCTTTCTGCATAAAATATGCATTTTTAGTTTATTTTCTTCTTCATAACACTGGTATGTTTTACCAGAAAAAGTCTCCAGAAGATATTCGTTTTCTTCTATGGTTTTTCATCGTGCTGACATTTTCTATTGCTTCCATTTTTTTCCATGTGGAACCTTGATTACAATAAAGGCAAACACATATTTTACAAATGGACTAGAGTGATGATTAATTTTTTAAAAGATCATAATAAATCCAATGTTATCAGCTTTCGTGTTATTTCATAGGCTTTCTTTTTTTTTTTTTTTAACTAAGAACTGCCAATCTATAAAACTCTGCATCATTCCCGAAATAAAAGTTGCATGGGCCAGGCGCGGTGGCTCACACCTGTAATCCCAGCACTTTGGGAGGCCCATGCAGGTGGATCACACGGTCAAGAGATTGAGACCATCCTGGTCAATATGGTGAAACCCCGTCTCTACTAAAAATAAAAAAAAAAATTAGCTGGGCATGGTGGCACATGCCTGTAGTCCCAGCTACTCAGGAGGCTGAGGCAGGAGAATTGCCTGAACCCAGGAGGCAGAGGTTGGGGTGAGCCAAGATCGCACCATTGCACTCCTGCCTGGGTAACAAGAGCGAAACTCTGTCTCAAAAAAAAAAAAAGTTACATGGACTTCAGTAGCATAACAAGAATATGGCAACATCCATTTTGGAGTTGGCTTCGTTCACCCTCTCACTGTAGCACCTGGAATATTGTGATGCTACTTTTCATCCACCATGGCCTCCGGAAGGAACCCTGTGTTAGCAAGGAGACTCACTCATTTTTCATCATTCCAGAAAAGAATATCTCTCTGTAGTGGACTCAGTGATCTTACCTTGAGGTGTTAAGAATCGCTAAGGGCTATAAGGACTTGTGTAAATTACAGCCATGCAGAGAGGCGTTGAAAAATCAATAAGTAATGAAATAGTACTGGAGTGAAGTAGCCAAGAGAGCAATGGGTGGGAAACTCCCAAGGATGCAGTTTCATTTTGTCAAAAGGTAAAAGAAGATGTTCTGATGCGTTCCTGTAACACGGGCTTCCTTGGAAACAAGAGGCTTTGGGCATAGATGGCAGCAGAGTCACTTTCATGGGCCCCTGACTTGGTGCTACCGTTTCATTTTAGACAACCATGCATTTTATCCCTCTAAAGCAGTAAATATGGCAATTTCTTTGTCACCTTTGGTGTCTACCTGTGAGCAGGTTTTCTGTACTCTGGATACCCAAGGGTACCCCTTTATGCTCCATCTACAAGGGACCAGCCGTGCTGCCTACACAAACCATCTCCTTTCTTTGTAATCGTATGTTAGCAATCTTCTCCAGAATTTGATGGTATAATTGAACATGGACATCAGTTTCCAAATGCTCCTGCCTATGACTCTAGGAGTATAAATGACTCTATACACCAGGAAGGTAAAACTCTCTGGTCTCAGCCTAATAGACAAAGGGCTTTGTTTTAGATGGGACATTCATAAGGTCGAGAGTCCCTGAGCTGACATTTGAATCTGTTTATTTCTTTATCTTTTTCATTTAAAATGACATCCAAACCATGTTTTTGATGTTGATGGTTTCCTTTGAGAAAGTAGAACTGATTATTCATAAAAAGAAGAGGGTGAAGTATTTGAATATAATAAGCAGGCGGGGGGAAAGGATCCAATTCTGTTGACTTTGCCTGGGAGAAGCTTCTTCCTTCCTGCATCTGAGTGAAGGTCCCCTTTCGTCTCTGCCCTTTCCAATGATGATAGAAGGCCTTCGCTTCTAACATGTCCCTAAAGGAAGCTTCTGTAGTAAGCATGAGCCACCAGCTGAGTCTGGAGGTCTGGATATAGGAAAAGGGAACCATAAAGATGTCACCCAGAAACTGATCTAAATGATGGGATTACATTTGCTTTTTGTGTCTCTTTGTTTTATATGCAGTTTCTGGCCTTTGTTTCTCAATAGACCATCGAAAGCTGGAGAAGATCCCCAAGCTCTCATCTGGGTCCGTTGGTGTCACTCCAGCTATAGGGTTAAACTTTTTTTTTTTTTTTTGAGACGGAGTTTCGCTCTCGTTACCCAGGCTGGAGTGCAATGGCGCGATCTCGGCTCACCGCAACCTCCGCCTCCTGGGTTCAAGCAATTCTCCTGCCTCAGCCTCCCAAGTAGCTGGGACTACAGGCGTGCGCCATCACGCCCAGCTAATTTTTTTGTATTTTTAGTAGAGACGGGGTTTCATCATGTTGACCAGTATGGTCTTGATCTCTTGACCTCGTGATCCACCTGCCTCGGCCTCCCAAAGCGCTGGGATTACCGGCGTGAGCCACCGCGCCCGGCCCCAGGGTTAAACTTAAAAGAAAAAAAAGATACTACCATGGAAGAGAATTAAGTAACCAATGGTGTTCATGCAATTAAAAGACTTACAGTCTTTGTGATATGGTGACATGAGTCTTAAAACACCAAATAAGGGGCTGGGTGCTGTGGCTCATGCCTGTAATCCCAGCGCATCGTTGGGAGGCCAAGTCGGCAGATCACAAGGTCAGGAGATCAAGACAGTGAAACCCCGCCTCTACTAAAAATACAAAAAAATTATCCAGGCATGGTGTAGTCCCAGACGCCTGTAGTCCCAGCTACTCAGAAGACTGAGGCAGGAGAATTGCTTGAACCCAGGAGGCAGAGGTTGCCGTGAGCTTCTATTGTGCCACTGCATTTCAGCATGGGCAACAGAGTGAAACTCCATCTCAACAAAAAAACCCACCACCAAATAAGATACTCTACTTATCTTATTAATTTTTTGCCAACACCCAAGTACACTGGAACACTGACGAGAAGAATCTTTTATATCTGATAAAACAAGGTAATAACCATAAACTGAAAAGCCCTGGGATTTGAACCAATGGCCAGCCCATTCCCAGCCCGCATAGTCTATGCCAAGTAGGTTTTGTAATAATTGAATGAATGAGTTGTAATTATTGTTTTTTACTCTCAGGCTCTGTCTCTGTACTCTGGATACCCAAGGGTACCCCTTTATGTTCCATCTACAAGGGACCAGCTGTAACATTAGAAATGAAGACATCTATCATGTGTAGTGGGAATACACGTGGTCAGATCCCAAAAAGAGAAACACTTTTCTCTGAAATATCCAGATAAGTCATGGGAAGTGGTTTAGGTGGCTTGAATTATCTAGGTTAGCTGACTTTCCTCACGTCCTTGCATGAGCATATACAGTCCAGTTGCTTTGTTTTTACTCATCATTTGCTACAATGTCTGGAGCAGGGTGCCCAGATGAAAACTACAGCAGACAGCAGACTTGGTACTGGGGCCAGTCATCACGTCCACCTTGCTAGTGTCCTCTATGTGATGTGCTTATAGGAAATCCTTGCTAGTCATGCTCCCATGCCGTGGATATAGAAACACCCACCTCCTCCAGCAATTCATCCGTTGATGCCATTATCCATTGTTTATGACATTGTAACCACAGTAATGAATTGATATGTCTTGATCTTTGAAATGCTTAGACAGGAGGCCACACATTACAAGAAAGAAGCGATGTCAAGACTCAGTTCTATTCGGCAGGGGTTAGAAATGGATATTGTGCAGAAAAATGCATTAAAGTTGAAGCGGGGGGTTGTTTAACAGGATGGTTTTAAAGACATAAACAATTATGGTGGGCCATAACTCCTTCGATCAGAAGATGGCAAAGAGGCCCTACGTAGGCCAGCGTTGCTGGTGGCGTTCCAAGTCGTGCTACCAACACAAAACACTAGGGGTCACCATGTTAATACCAGTGTCCCAGCTCCATGGCCCTCCAGAACACCTACCGTCAGAGTCCTGGTCTTCCTGCTCACCCAAGGAATGCTGCTTAGTGCCTTCCGTGTGACACGGGACCATTTGCAGTTATTTCAAGCATGGCTGAAATAGTGAGGTAGAGTCCTCCCTAAACCTCCTTCTGGTGAATGGTATTTGTTAAGTGCCACCTACACTTACAGGTCCATTATTTGGGCTAGATGTCATTATAAGGAGTGGACAAGCCAGTCATTCAAATATGGAACATTTTCATTCCATAGCTACATGGGATTCCAATTCAGATGTTCTGCTAAAACCAGATTCTCTCAAACCAGGAAAACACTTCCTTCTTTTTCTTTTTTCTTTTTTTTTTTTTTTTTTTTTTTTTCTGGCCAGGATGGACACTTCTGTTGAGTGTTAACCACAAAATTAATGTTTGTCTTGGCCTTTGTTTCTCAACTCTGTGTTTTCAAGCCCGAGTTCAGCCATTGTTTTTCAAAGAAGAAATGTAAGCAGTTGTCTATGATTTACGGGTATGGCATCACAGGCTCTGCCAACATCCGTAGCCATCAGGTTGGGAAATGGCCGACCTAGGTCCACAGGGAACCCCCCACCCCACCGTGACCTGATTTCTGCTTACTCCTTACAGTCTTGAGGATAATCTGACCCTCCCCACTACCCCAAACTGGAAGCTCTAGATATCTGATTTAGGGTAGAGCTTCTGAACCCTGGGATTAAAACAGTTGAAGATCCATGAAGAGCATTTCAACTGCATCCCCCACATATATATATATATATATTTTTTTTTTTTCAAGGGAAACAGATGGCATTTGATAGTTGTGGTAAGATGACAGCCTAGATGAAATACATTTCTAAGTCAGAATTCACTTTAAAGCTTCTGATGTTTATTCATTGAGTACCTAATATGTACATGGCATGTGTGTTAGACAGTGAGGGAGATACAAAGATATTCAGGTACAGAGACAGTAACTAGTGGTTGCTACGTTCTCTTTCCTCTCTGCACCGTTTGTGCAACTGCCTGACCCAAATCTCTCTCTTCTGCACCCACCACTTCTCTCCTGCCTGTTCAGTCAGGCCCTTCACTCTCTCTAGCACTTACTGCTGTTCCTGATTCCCATTCACCGACCTTTACCTGTCCTTTTTTTCCTCTTTCTAGCCACTTTAACAGGAGAGAATACTAAAGACATGGGCAGGGCGCGGTGGCTCACGCCTGTAATCCCAGCACTTTGGGAGGCCGAGGCGGGAGGATCAGTAGGTCAAGAGATCAAGACCATCCTGGCCAACATGGTGAAACCCATTCACTACTAAATATACAAAAATTAGCTGGGCGTGGTGCCGCACATAGTCCCAGTAGCTGTAGTCCTAGCTACTCAGGAGGCTAAGGCAGGAGAATCACTTGAACCCATGAGGTGAAGGGAGGTTGCAGAAGACACAACATATTTTGTAGTATTTCTATATCTTCTCTGTACTTAATGTTTAAAACAGGTATTTCTTTCCCTAAGAAGAGAAAATGCAGATATTTGATTTTTGTAGGTAGCCTACAATTAGTTTTTCCTTTGGGTTATCGACCTTTAATAGAAAAAGCAAGGGGTCCTCCCCTTCTTCCTTTCCCAAACCATATTCATGGTTTGGTGAGAAAGTGATTTAAGATATTTCCATGTAGCAAATTAATTTTGCAAAGCCAGTGGTATAAAAGTAGAGAAATAAATCAAGAACATGCAAAAGGTGGTATTTGTTAAGTAGGTATTTGAGGAGACTTGAAATATGCTGCTGTCTAACCTGAAAATTAAACTCTTGTGAGTCTAACCTTTAATTCCTACCAAATTACAATGAAGTCATCCAGGTGTAATCCTTTCAAAGGGTATATTTGTCATTATTTGTGTTTTAATTCAAGTTCTTACAAACCCTAGCCTATAAACACCATACTTGAGAGCTCTTCATGAAGCTAAAAATAAGAGAACTTTCACTATGAGCTGAGACGTTCATGACTTTGACCTTCCATTTCTCTGGAATTAGGAATTCTTAACAAAGGAACTCTTGGCTATTTGCAATTGCCATGGGAATAGAGACAAAGAGAATGTTTCTCCAAGGTTCTCTCAGAGAAGTGTGTATTGGGCGTGGACAAAAATTGCAATGATGTGCATCAAAGGCATACCACTCAGTAAAAAGATTTACAGGCCGGGCATGGTGGCTCACGCCTGTAATCCCAACATTTAGAAGGTTGAGGCAGGTGGATCACAAGGTCAGGAGATCGAGACCATCCTGGCCAACATGGTGAAACCCTGTCTCTACTAAAAATACAAAAATTAGCTGGGCATGGTGGCACATGCCTGTAATCCCAACATTTAGAAGGTTGAGGCGGGTGGATCACGAGGTCAGGAAATCGAGACCATCCTGGCCAATATGGTGAAACCCCATCTCTATTAAAAATACAAAAATTAGCTGGGCATGGTGGCACATGCCTGTAATCCCAGCTACTCAGGAGGCTCAGGCAGGCTAATTGCTTGAACCAGGGAGTCAGAGGTTGCAGTGAGCCAAGATCATGCCACTGTGCTCCAGCCTGGTGACAGAGTGAGACTCTATCTCAAAAAAAAAAAAAAAAAAAGTATGAAGCCTAGCTTGGGTTCAGTTATATCATGCATTTTCTTTCTTTTTTGGACTTCTTCTTTCTTTTTTGGATTTTCTGACCAGATACTTATCCTTACTATATCCAAAGCTGTCCTTGGATGATCTTGGTGACCTAGAAAATAAGAAGGCAATAAAGGTCGAGCGCGGGGGCTCATGCTTGTAATCCCAGCACTTTGGGAGGCCAAGGTGGGAGGATCACTTGAGCCCAGGAGTTTGAGACCAGCCTGGCCAACATGGTGAATCCCTGTCTATACTGAAAATACAAAAATTAGCTGGGTGTGCTGGTGCGTGCCTGTAGTCCCAGCTACTCTGGAGGCTGTGGTGCGAGGATTGAGCCTGAGGGGCAGAGGCAGCAGTAGGCCATGATGGCACCATTGCAATCCAGCCTGAGTGACAAAGCGAGACCCTGTCTCAAAAAAAAAAAGAAAGGAAGGCAATAAAATAGAAGTTTCTAGCCCGGGATCTCTGAACCCTAGCAATTCCATGGATGAGTTAGAACACCCTGAAGATATAAGTGAAATTTGGGGACATATGTTAACTCTTCTGCAGAGAAAGTTCATAACATTTATCCTACAAGCCATGACCCCCAGAAGCTTAAGAACCCACTGGACTATAGGGTCCTGGTGAGGTCTTTCAGAAACAAATCAGGCTTCATCATTGCATGGACCAAAAAAAATTTGATTCATGATAATTATACTCTTACTGCATCCTGAGTATGTACCTTGTGCCAGGACATTGCTCTGGTGGTGGTGCACACTCGCATAATCCTTATCAGATGGGAGCTCATTATCCCTGCTGTACAGCTGAGGATGTTGAAACACAGAGATGTAGGCAGCTTCTCAAGGACATAGGAGGGAAAGTGGCGGAGTCAGAATAATGACCAGAGTCTGGTCCCATATTCTGTGGGTTTAACCACCTGCTTCACCACTATGCAGTACTGCCTCTTGACTGAAGGCTACTCCCAGCCAGGGGTAGTCCCCTTTCAAAACAAACCAGAACCCAGACTGTCACCCCTACAAAGTGAATAAGATAATATATACCATAACTTGCTTCATGCCGGTCTTTACCCCCAGGATGTTGGAAATTCAGGGGGATCCCAGCAAACTACCAAGGTGCTCCTTGGGGCCAGGGGAGATGCCAGGGGCAGTGGCCAAGTTGGTTAGACATCAACCTCGAGGACTCTTCACACCTGACATTTGGCCAGGGCTTTCCCGCTGGCAGTTTGCCGCCCCCACTTCTCCTTTGTTGCTCCTCCACCTCCCCTGCAAAGCAAACAGGGTGGAGACTATGTTACAGGCCAGAAAACTGAGGCCCAGAGAAGTGGTGCCTTCCCACATCTTCAGGCCTCCAGCTGCAGTTCTCTTTACACTGCTGTTTGCCGTCTCACCCACCCATATCACTTAGCATTGAAGAACAGGGCACCCCAAAAGCAAGAATTCCACATGCATCCGACTTTCCTGCAGAGGGCACATTTTTGTTTGTGAGTCTATAGGAGGCATCACTTTGAACCCATGCAAAATGCTTTCCTTCCATTATTTCATTTAATCCTCAAAACAACCCAATGAAGTGGCTATTATTCCTCCAATTTCACAGACAGAAGGGAAACTGAGGCTTGGTAGCAGACTTGGGAGGTTACAGACTTCACATCCACATGTGTCCAACTCCCGAACGCTTGCTCTTCCCCACTGGGCCAGTCTGTTGCCCAAGGAGACAGGAAAAAGCAGAGGGAAGGAAATGAATGACCCCATTTGTATGATGAGCAATGCTTTCTACCTTCTCTGAGGACAGACAAACGGAAATCTGTTTAAAGCTCCAGCTCATGAGGTTAAAATTAAAGAGGACAATTACAAGCGATTAGTCACTGGAGTGGGGCTCCATGGGCTTCTTCAAAAATAGGATCAGCCCTCACTCACTTGGACCTAGCATAGAGGAGCTGTCAAAGAAGGCTTTTTCTAGGTCTGTGATTCTGCGATTAACTCTTTTAAAGGAGCCAGACGGCTCAGTCTCATTAGAAACAATGACTCCATTTCTCAGGAGCTGTCAGTCCAGCGGATCCTGAGGAACTTTCTTTGGCACCCGGTGATCGTGAAATTAACACCGGGGCCTCTGGCACCGGATCACTCTCCTCTGTTGCGTCCTGGGGAGCGGAGCAGTCACTCAACCTTTTTTGTCCAGAAATCCCAGGAAGCTGGGGCGGCAGGTGGTTTGGGTTTCAGCACTTCTCAATGCCTTTTTTCAAACAGTCACTCTTCCTAAATTTTCATTCATTCCGAGGTCCTAAGAGAAGCATCCTGAACAGATGCAGAGGGGCAGGGAGGGCTTTGAAAGGGCGGTGGGATAAGGTGTTTGGGGAGGAGATCAATGGAGATCTGATCCCAGGGGCTGAGACTTCCAGAGCTGGAGGGAAGGTGGCAAGTGAGGCTTGCCAGGGAGGAAGGCACCCCTGTGTCCCCCAGTCCCCTCAGAATAAGAAGAAAAGCAACCTGAACAGTTTTGCGTGAACCCCTGTCATGCAGCCAACTGGGGCGACTGAGCTGCTTCCAGCAGCACTTCTAAAGGGGGAGGCCCAGGGTATTGCATCTCTCATGTGTTCGGTGGGTGGGATTCCTCTTTGTGGAACCTTCCCTCTGCTCCCAGCATTATGTCCCCTAAAGCATATTTGCACAGGGCAGGGAGGTCTGGCCCCACTGCAAGCCAGAGAGAGACTGTAGGCTTCTCTCCTTCCCTTCTCTTAAGAGATTCTCAGGTACCTGACCCCAGCCCACAGTGAATTTGGGGTTCTCTTCCAGCATGGAAAAAAAAATATAGCTGCAGTGTAGTCTCTGAAAGAGCTGTGGGTAAGAGGAGGCCAGAGAGAGATCTGACTTATGGCCACTGTAAAGTAAAGGTGAGAAGCTGGGGGGAATAAAATTGAGTAGGATGGCTTTGACTAAAGGGGAGGGGTTCAGTTTGGCTTTTGGTTTTTCTGCAGCAGTTCCTCTTTCGGAGATCTAAAATCTGCAAGTGTTACGTCAAAGCTTTCTCCAGATGACTTGACGAGGGTTTTTTAGTTGTTGGGTTGCTGCACCCCCGGGACTCATTGGGATGGCAGGATAAAAATTAATTAGAGGCAGTTTGGAAGGGGCTTTGCAAGACAGCCTGAGGCTACGCTTCAGTCTGGTTGTTAGAAGCAATATCATCACCGCCTCCTTGCCCAGCAAACAGACCTGTGCTGGGGCGGCCGGGGGGAGCCACGGAACGTTCAACACAGACATCAGAGCCAAGACTTCCTCCCAGAGAGATTACTTACCACAAACCAGTGGATCTACCTGCTGACAACCTCAGAAATATGTCTTGTTTCATTTTCAGATTTTTAAGAGGGGTTGCATAGGAAGCCCACAGAATCCTGATGAAACAGCTCCTGCTGGAGGGGTTCTGCCTCTCCCACACCTCTGAATATAACATCAGGCTGGGCAGAGCCACCATGCAGCCACCAGGAAAGCAGGATCCCTTTTGGCCCTGGGTTTGGCCCCATTTTTAGGGGGTAGCAAACTAAAAATGGGTTTTAGTAAGCCAACATGTTTCTGCTGACCAATGATTATTTCAGATGTAGGCAATTTACAAAAAAAAAAAAAAAAAAAAAATTCGGTCCCTCTTCACTATGGTCTCTATCCTTCTCCCTTTTCTTCTTTTGCCCTGTCGTCCCTCATGTCCTCACTCTGCTGTCACCCACACATAATCCTCCTCTACCTGAGACACTGGTTCAGTGAGTGACCTTGCAGGCTGATTAATTGGGAACTGGCTCCTTAAATCCGGATAAAACTGCTCAAAGCATGATATCAGCGCTGGCATTTCATCAGCCACAACAAGTAACTTTTCCAGCTGTGTATCTCAACCCCCTGGAAATGGAGACAGAAAAATGAACAGTTGCCTGGGTCCCCTTCTTACGTGCACCTTCACTGTCACGAAAGATCCTTTTCACTTATATAGCAGTGTGTGTCTCCAGGCCAATGTAAAAATGTGAGCTAGTTTGTACTTACAAGATTTTCTGTGATGCAAGCAATCATTATGGTCCCTGTTTTATGGCTGGAAAAACTGAGATTGTTCTTCTTTCCCACGTCCAGAAAAAGGCAATCTATGCGTGAGCTCAAAGAAAACTTGCAAACTCCTAGGGCCCGTCCCTGTTCTCTCTAAACTTAGCTGTGTCTTTTTTATTGCCTATAATTGTTTCCTTGCGTCATGGTGGGGGTGGGGTGGGGGACGCCAATGGGAACAATTACCAAAAGACAAACAGCCACTTCTTCCCCCAAAACGGCCATTTCCAAAATGAATTTGCCAGCTGTGTAATGCAAAGTCGCACCGTTGCACATGTCAGCAGCTTCCTGCTTTCATAGGTGGGTTCCCTAAGGTGAGCCTTAGTCCCTTGGCCTCAGATTAGGAATGGTCAAGATGCTCACTCTATCTAATGAAGCGACAAAAAGACTCCGAGGAAGGCTCAGCACGGACTCTGAGCACTTGGCTTATTTCAGGAGTAGATGGGAGATGTTGATGAGCCATGTAACATCACCTCCATTTCTCAATTGTTTGTCTTTAGGTTTTCGGTTCTTAATCTTTTTTGTTTTAAGAGACAACGTTCTCTCTGTGTTGCCCAGGCTGGTCTTGAACTACTAGGCTCAAGCAATCCTCCTGCCTCAGCCTCCCAAAGGACTAAGATTACAGGCACGAGCTACCATGCCTGCTCAGTCCTTACACTTTGACCATACAGACAAGGAGGATCCCCCGGTTCACAGGGACACTCTCACCTGCCTGGTAGCTCAGGGAGAAAGCCCAAGACAACCCCTTCCCCGTGTGCTACCTACCAGAGAAAGGTGAAATAAGAGATGCCAGGGCTGTCCTCAGAAACCATGTCCAGCCTGAAGTGGACATCAAGGAACGTGGCTGCAAAAAGCCAAGTCCTCTCCACCCACTGCTTCCAAAACTAACCAGTCTGCCTAAAAATCAATCTGCTGCTTTATAAGCAGCCAGCATATTTAGAACCATGGAAATTAAAGACGGAAAAGACCTATTAAGTCTTCTAGATCATTCCCTAGGGCTCAGTGCCGGCTTGTTCCCTGTAGTACATTTGTTATTGCTATGTCAGGCCTAATTTCAAGTGTCTCAAGCAATGAGCGTGAAGGAAGCGGAGACAGTGGTGTCTGCCCACCCCAGCAAACAGTGATCTTGTGATTAGAATTCTGCCAGCTGCTCACTGGCCTTTGGTGTGCCTGGAAAGGGTTTGGAATCCCCAGGGTGTGGCCCAGCAGCTTCTAGAAGGTAGAGATGCTGGAGAACATCTTCACCCTGTTGTGTTCAGCAGGATAACGTACTGCTCCTTAGAAACATCCAGACCCGAGCCTCCCCGTAAATAGCCATCATGGAAAACGAGAGAACCTAGGTGTTTCAGGGCTCATTGTGAAGCTAAACAAATCCTACCCCTGGGAATCTAACATTGTCTCAGTTCTTCTTCTGGGTTGGTCAGCAGTCAACAAAGCCACCTTTCCGACCAGTAGGAAAACAGAGGGAATGTTTTCAGAGATGCCAGGGCTTCATCCTACAACACGCAGGACCAAGTGACAGGCAAATAAAAAGAAGAATAAGGGCAGGTAACTTCACAATAGTTTAGTTGGGGTTTTCTGAAAAGACTATTTCTCTCTTTATTCCTGTTCCCCTGCTAGAGAGGAAGCAAGTCAAATTCACGATTTCAGGTGAGAGTCTTACAGGAGGGTGGACTGAAGCTCATCATATCCAGAGGACAAAGGGATGCAAACAGAGGCTAAGCAAGGTTCTTTTTCCTTCTCTGTTTTGAAGTGGCTGCCAAAGTCCCTTTAGGGATCCTTTTAAGGGATAGCCCTGGTAGCTCATGCCTGTGATCCCAGTGCTTTGGGTGGCCGAGGCCGGAGGGTCGCTGCGGCCCAAGAGTTAGAGGCTGCAGTGAGCTGTGACTGTGCTGCTGCACTCCAGCCTGGGGGACAGAGCCAGACTCTGTCTCTTAAAAATAAAATAATCACAATAAAGATACCCCTGTGAAAACGTGTACATTATAAAGCCCAACTCTGGGTTCTTGGTCCGATGTAGAAACACCAAGCATCGTGAGAATATCACCACTTCACGTGCACAGGGACAGGGTCACCCAAAGACGGCCAATCACTGTCATCCAAACAGACTCCGAGACCCGTTTCCTTCACTGGATAGTTTAAGCAAAACTGAACTTTGAAAAGCCTGAAGTTTGACTCACGGGCCAGCAGCACACCCACTTCTGAAATGCCCCTGTCCCCTGCAGGAGTCTCAGCACACTCCTTTTCTCTTTCCTCTAAAACGTTATCTCATCTCAGCATTGCAGCTTTTTTCAGTTCAATGTCAATAGCTAGTTAGGAGAGGGCAGGGCGGGGTCAGGGATTAGGACTACAGACTGTCCTTGACGTTTCTCTGCAGGCTGATCTGCTGTTTGCATCAGCCCAATTTAAAAAAAAAAAAAAAATCCCTCTTTACTATCTGAGAAAAGATCCGAACAGGAAAATGTCAGTTTGAGAGCTGACAGAATTCTGATAAGAATAAACTGGAAATGAGAGAAAGGAAGAAATGCTGTCACTTTAAGAAGTTCTTAATTTAATGTTTTTAGACAAACACGTTTCTCTGTGTGTGTGTGTGTGTGTGTGTGTGTGTCACACAAAACTTGTCCATCCCCTCTGCCTCTTTTCCAAACCCTCTTCTTGAGAGAAAGGCTGTCTATTTTGACTCGATTTGATTTGCTTTCTACCGTCTTTCCACAACCTTTCAAAGATCTGGAAGGGTCAACCTTTCTGGCCTGAAAGCTGCGAGCGCATTCATTCCCACAGAATTTCTTCTAAGCCCTGAAATAGTTTCCACTTTCAGAAGTATCTATACATATTTTTAGAGTTAGAGAGATAATTTAAATTCTCAGGCTTAATTGAACCGACAGAATGGAGAACGGAGTGCTACAGATGGAAACATTTTCCCAGTGTGCCGACCTCTGAGGTCAAGTTTAATACCTACAGAATGAAGGCTTGAAGATAATATAATGGGCATTGTTTCTGTTGCCCTATTTTTTTTTTAACTTGTGTAGCAACTTTATCATTAGAAGAAATGGCTGGTGTTTTTAAATACAAGCTACATGAAACATCTGAAAGTGACCCCCATTAAAAGATACGTTTTTCATGAAGAAAAGGCCAAGTTCTTTGATGCATAAAACACTCAATAGGAGCTGAGTATTCTTCTGAGTTTTAAAAAACAAACAAACATAACTTTTCCTAGAAATGAGGGAATTGCCTGGTATATCCACAAAGTGTTTCTTGAGTACCTATTATATACCTAGCACACCTCTGGGCGTTTTATGTCAACTCAGTTAAATCTCTAATAACTCTACGAGGCAAATGCTGTTGTCCACATTTTGCTGTTGAAGAGAATGAGGCTGGGTAAGGGGTTCTGTCCATAATCATGCAGCCTAAGGTGTGACAGACCCAAGGTACATACCCAGCAAGGCAGTGGTCCCAAACCTTTTTGGTACTAGGGACCAGTTTTGTGATGGTGAGGGGGGATGGTTTCAGGAGGATTCAAGCATGTTCCATTTATTGGATACTTTATTTCTATTATTACATTGTAATATATAATGAAGTAATTATACAATTCACCATCATGTAGAATCAGTGGGAACCCTGAGCTTGTTTTCCTGCAACTGAGGGTCCCATCTGGGGGTGATGGGAGGCAGTGAGAGATCATCAGGCATTAGATTCTCATAAGGAGTATGCAACCTAGATCTCTCATATGCACAATTTGCAATAGGGGTTGCGCTCCTATGAGAATCTAATGCCGCTACTGATCTGACAGGAGGCAGGGCTCAGGCGGTAATGAGAGTGATAGGGAGCAGCTATAAATACAGATGAAGCTTCACTCACTTACCCATCACTTACCTCCTGCTGTGTGGTCCAGCTCCTGACCATTACTGCCATGGTCCAGTAATGGTCCATGGCCTGGGGATTTGAGACCCCTGTGGTTGGGGATCTAGGGAGCCTGTGTGTCCAATATACGTCCTGTCTTTAATGGTTTAATCCTGTGTCGTTATTCACTTTGTCAAAATGCCTGAATTGTCCTGCATTCAGCTATTTTTAATACATTACCAAAATTCATTAGAGCTATTCTTCAAATTTAACTGAGATTCAGTCTTGTATTTTATGTGCTAAATCTGATAACCCCAACCTCTGAGTCCCATGATCTCAGATCCAGAGGTTTGCCCAATCCATGCAAAAGGAATGGCTTCTGGGAGACACTTCTTACTCCTTGATAAAGCAAACACTGTATGTGTTAAATTTGATCTATAGCAATTCAGAGTGTGGGCTCTTGATTCAGTTAGACTTGGGTTCAGCCCTTTGCTCTGCCACTTGCAAGCTGTGCAGCACTGGGCAAGTGTCTCAGTCTCCCTGAACCTCAGGTTGCCATTCAGTAAAAGGACAGGAATAATGCCTACCTCATAGGGTTACATGGGGATTTAAAAAGAGAATGCATATAATAAGACAACCCACTTCCTGGCACATAGTAGGTGTTCAAGCAATACTAGCCATCACGTATGCCCTCAACATCATTCTAATATGGCTGTCCTAAAGCATAGCTCTGCTCAGGTCCTCCCTTCTTTAAAACATTCACTGCCTAGAAGAGATGATATATGTGGTGGGGTGTGGTGGTTTACACCTGTAATCCTAGCAGTTTGGGAGGCTGAGGTGGGCAGATCACAAGGTCAAGGGGTTCTAGACCAGCCTGGCCATCACGGTGAAACCCCATATCTACTAAAATATAAGAAAAATTAGCTGGATGTGGTGGTGGATGTCTGTAATCCCAGCTACTCAGGAGGCTGAGGTGAGAGAATCACTTGAACCCAGGAGACAGAGGTTGCAGTGAGCCGAGACTATGCCACTGCTATTCCAGCCTGGGCAACAGAGTGAGACTCCATGTCAAAAAGAGATAATACATTTAGTCCCAGCTACCAGGGAGGCTGAAGCAGGAGGATCGCTGGAGCCCAGGAAGTCAAGGCTGCAGTCAGCCATGATCGTACCACTGCACTCCAGCCTGGGTGACTGAGACCCTGTCTCAAAAAAAAAAAAAAAAAAGAGATGGTGGAAGTTTCTTAATTTCACATCCTGCTTACACACACACAGAAGATAATCAATGAATGTTTCTCGGGATAACCTGTTGAATTTCAGGTCAAAATTGAAATTCACTCTGAACTTTCATTAAGGAAACAATTACATTTTCAGGTTTACATTTGAAATATTTTTTTCTCCCAAATAGGGTTTCACTGACGTTGAATCCTTGGGCCTCCTCATTCTTGCAACTGAATTTCACTTTTTAATTAAAGATGCCAGGCAGTTTAGGATGTTCAAGGACTGTGCAAGCAAGGGTATCACACTGCAGTGGCCGGGATGCTCGGGAGACTGTCCCTAGGAAGGCTTTGCCCGGAAGAATTGAGATTTTTGTCTGTCAACCTGCCCCACAGGCTCACGACCTGCCCTTCCATCTGGCTGAGCCCTTATGAAATAAATCCCCACTTGGGCAATCGCGGAGCACCTCCTGGCTTAGAAGTAGCCAAGCCATAAACACAAAGAAGGAATTTTACTGGCTCATCCTCACCTCACTCTTTTATTGTCTGTCTGGCATTTCCACTTCCACTGCCTTCTCCTGAAACTGACAAAAATATCTTCCATAAAACCCCCATTGGTCTTCCCCATTGGATTCACATTGGCTGCAAGGACCTGTAGGTAGCTGCATTGCTGTCTCTTGATCACTCTGAAAGTAGAGGTGTCGGCCACTGCCTGGAGGCGTCCATCACTGACCTGAGGAAACACTGGTGATGCCACTGAGCCAGGTGGCAAGTCCTAGCACCCCTGGAGAGGGGACAGGGTAGGGGTTGAAGTCAGAAGGGAAGGTCTGGTCACTATGCAAAAGAGCCCGTATTCCCCTAGGAGAGAAAAGACGTGGTAGACCAAGAGCCTGGAGCTCTCAAAGCCAAGGACACAGACTAGGCCTCTTTAGAGACACATGGCCCGCATCCCTGAGGCCCTGCTCTTTACAGATTCATGCGCTGGCAGAAGTTCTAAATTGCTGCCAGTTTCACAACTGTTTTTAATTTAAAGGGCTCCAGGCCATGATATTCCAGGGCAAAGAGAGATTTTTCAGCCAGCCAAGCACAAGAGCAAGATCAGAGCGCCCCCGTGGTTCACAGGAGCTGACCTCACCTTCCCGGCTCCCAAAATCATAATTAATTTCTCCCCATCTCCAAAACGCACTTCCGCTCACAGATAAGGATGCACCCTGGAAGCCATTCAGAGAAGGCTCACAGAGGGCAGAGCGATCTGGCGCAGCAGCTATAAACATAACTTCCTTTAGGAAAAAATAAAAATAATAAAAGATAGCACAGAGCTTTCCAGAACATAAGAGAGCATGTGACGTCTGGGCTGTAGCAGCAACCATCTCCAGAGGCCGATGGAAAGAGAAGAGCTCAGTGACATCCCTGGATGAGGAGTTCACTCACTCAGACAGAGAACACTTGACAGATCCCTCTGTAGGGGAAAACACAAAGAAACACCCACCTCACTTTAGTAATGCAGTTGCGAAAGAACAAGAGAGCCAGCCAGGATAATTCTCCAGACATTTTATTATCCACTGACTGCCTTTTAAAAGGCAAAGGGTGAACTTCTCTCTTTTTAAATTTTTTTTTGCATTTTTGTATGTTTAAGGGGTACACATGCAGGTTTCGTACATGCATATATCGCATAGTGATGCAGTCTGGCTTTTAGTGTCCCCATCACCCAAATAGTGAACTCTGTGTCCAAGAGGTAATTTTTTCTTTTTTTTTTTTTTTTTTTATTGAGACTGAGTCTCACTCTGTCACCCAGGTTGAAATGCAATGGTGGGATCTTGGCTCACTGCAACCTCTGCCTCCCAGGTTCAAGCAATTCTCCTGCCTCAGCCTCCCAAATAGCTGACACTACAGGCACCCACCACTACCTGATTTTTTGTCTTTTCAGTAGAGACGAGGTTTTACCATGTTGGCCAGGCTGGTCTCGAACTCCTGATCTCAGGTGATCCACTCACCTCAGCCTCCCTAAGTACTGAGATTACAGGTGTGAGCCACCATGTCTGGCCTCAAGAGGGAATTTTTCACTCCCCTCTCCCTCCCACCCTCCCGCCTTTGCAGTCTCCAGTGTCTGTGATTCTAATCTGTGTTTCCACGGGTACCTATTGTTTAGCTCCCACTTGTAAGTGAGAGCACACAGTGTTGGACTTTCTGTTTTTTAGCTATTTCAGTTAGGATAATGGCCTCTAGTTCCATTCACATGGTTGCAAAGACATGATTTCATTCTGATGGCTGAATATTATTCCATGGTATATACACACATTTTCTTTTTCCAGTTCTCCATTGGATAACACATTGATTCCATGTCTTTGCTATTGTGGGTTGTGCTGTGATAAATATATGAATGCAGATGTCTTTTGGATGTAGCAATTTCTTTCCCTTTAGGTAGATACCCAGTAGTGGCATTGCTGTATCAGATGGTAGTTCTATTATTAGTTCTTTGAGAAATCTCCATACTGTTTTGTTTTGTTTTTTACGATGGAGTCTCGCTAGGTCACCCAGGCTGGAGTGCAATGGCATGATCTCGGCTCACTGCAACCTCTGCCTTTCAGGTTCACGCGATTCTCATGACTCAGCCTCCTGAGTAGCTGGGATTACAGGTGTGCACCACCATGCCCAGCTAAGTTCTGTATTGTTAGTAGAGATGGGGTTTCACTACATTGGCCAGGCTGGTCTTGAACTCCCAACCTCAGGTGATATACTCGCCTTGGACTCCCAAAGTGTTGGGATTGAGGCATGAGCCACCTAGTCCAGCCCTCCATACTGTTTTAAAGGATGAACTCGTAAATGCCCTAGTTAGGGTCTTCACCTGTACTTTCGCCCCCACTCTCTCCCGACTCTGAGAAAAAGGTCAGTAGTTTCTGAGCCTTGTCTAGCCTGTCCTGTACCCTTGTATCATATGAAACAAGATGCCCCCCTCTGGAGGAACAGTTAGAAAAAGATGTTCCCACTCGGTAGACAAAACCCAAAGGGTTGCTGGCTTGAATAACCAACTTCTCCTTGGTGGGAAGAAAAGGTTACCTGTTCCTCCAGGTGGATGCCAACCTGCGACAGGGCATGCATGGAAGATTGTCAGGTAGAATGTCAGCTGCTTTCAGCCCACAATTGCACCTTCAGCTGGTGCCCTTACGTAGTCCACAGAATACCCAAACACACAGTGGCCGTAACGGGAATTACATCCACAACATACTTCTGTTATTTATTGACATTGCAGAGATGATCATCTCCCTCCTCCAATCATTAAAGCCCATTTGTCCCAGAACATGTTTGTTCAATGCCCTTTGAGTAATGAATGTATATTCACAGTCGAGGGCACAAGAAGAGAGGGATAGAACTTGGGTTACAAAGGCAGAATGTAACCCCTAGACAACTCATGGATACTGGAGCCGGTGGTGACATGAAACAGCCTCTTGAGGGTTTCCCCCATTCATCAGACATAAATCTCCACTGCCCTTTGTTAGAATGCAGTGCTTAGGGGTGACAGTCCTAATCCCACAGGCAGAGCTGGGAATAAGAAATTCGTGGGGCTCTAAAAACTAGCTGCAGCCTTGCTTCTAAAGTCCTGCCTGTAGAAATTACTCCAAGACATTCCCAAAAGGTATTCCTCTTACTCAAGGAGAATGCCATATAACGAAACACAATGGGCTGGGCACAGTGGCTCGCATCTGTAATCCCAGCACTTTGGGAGGCCAGGCGGGTGGATCGCTTGAGACCAGCCTGACCAACATGGTGAAACCCCATCTGATTAGCTGGGGGTGGTGGCACACACCTGTCTTCCCAGCTACTCATGAGGCTAAGGCAGGAGAATTGTTTGAACCTGGGAGGTGAAGTTGTAGTGAGCTGAGATGGCACCACTGTACTCCAGCCTGGGCGACAGAGAGAGACACTGTCTCAAAAAAAAAAGAAAAAAGCTGAATGACAGTAAGCATATGATACACCTCCTCGAGAGACTGGGATGGCAGAGCAGAGATTCATTTCCCAGGGAGCATCAACATGAGCACGCCAGACAGGGTAAACAAAATGGATTGGCACAGAAAGCTGATTGGCAATAGATGTAAGTCTTGAACCTCTGATGGGAGTGGCTTTGTGCCCAGTTGTGTCTCCCTTCTGCATTTATAGCCTCAGGACCTCTGCTGGCAGGCAGGGTATACAGAGCAGCTTTCTGGGTCTTTCTAGTGAGTGTAGACCAAACTTGAGAGTAAATGCAAAAAAATTAAGAGAAGAAGAATGAAATAAGAGGATTCCTTGTGAATGAATATGAGCCCTGAATCTCTTCCCAACATGCCTTTAAAATTTCCCTACAAATATTTGGATCTGTGTACAGCAAGTCTGCGTTTCGTGGATAGCTTGCTCTCTTGGTGACCCCTGGGTCCAAGAGTTGGCTGGAAACAGGAATGACTGGCCAAAGCAGGAATGGATTCGGCCAGGCTCGGTCCCTGCAGGCTTTGTTCTTCAATCTGTTTATACAGTTTCCCGTAGGAGTCTGTAATTTTAATCAGTAAATATCTCCCTTGATTTATCACCTTCTATTGACATAGTGGTAATTCAAGCAGTGGAGCTAAAGCTGGGCCTGCTGTGTGTTTTCTCCCCTCATTGTGCCAGAGCTCTGTTTGATTTTTCTCAGTCCTCTTAGGTAATTGGTCCGCCTCAGACACTCTCTGTATGACAAGGCTGTGGTCAGGGGTCAGTGGGTCCCCCTTCTGAAGGGCAGAATGCTCCTCCCAACCATGGCGCAACCCCATCTCGAGTTGGCTAAAAGCAGAGCAAACAAACCACAGACTGATAGGACCCAGTGGATTTCATTTAAAAAGCAGAAATCCAAGATGCTTATAAAGGACACTGTTATTCATTTTCTCTAGCCCCAGAGACAACTTGGAGACTTAATCTCCTGATTTAGTATCTCTGAGTTGAGCAGGGAGACCCTCCTTCCCTAGACTTCCAAAGCTGCCAATTTCCATGTGAGCAGATTGAGCCCTCTACAAAAATGGGGTCAGATAAGGCGTGGTACTCAGTTCTAATTTTTTTAATGCACTTATTTATTTGGTTTTTATTATACTAGTAAATATGTAACATTCTTGGGGCACTCAGCATCCTGATTTCAATATCACATTCGACCAAAAATGTTCATGAGCTTCTTCATGATCAAGATGAAGAAATGAAAATGTGGTAGTCATGGAGGTGAGCAGCGTCAACCCTGTCGTGAAAGGCCCAAGGTTCTGTGCTAAGCTGCTTGTGCTACTTGTAGGTGGCCCATAAATAAAAGGAATGGCTTGATGTGGGAGGGCAGGATCTAGATTCCCAAAAGATCTCAATGGACTAAACAGTCGACTGAAACATAAAATGATAAAATCAACGTAAAAGGCTGAACTTTGATTCCAAAAATCAAATGCCAAGCCACCGAACAAGGGCAGTCTGTGTAATCATAAATTTGGTGAGAATATGTTAGAAGTCCAGGTGTCCACAAGGCCAGTAGATGCTATCTGTATGAGTTACAGCTGCCAAAAATACTAGTAACATCTTAGGTTGTGCTGGTGTGTGAGTATGGTTTCCTGCAACCATTATCTCACTCAATTTGACTTTTATTTAAGTTTTTCATCATTGTATCCCCTGTAGTAACCAAAACAGTGCCTCATATCACAAAAGCTTTTTTTTTTTTTGTCTGAGTTTTGTTCCTGTGGCACAGGCTGGAGTACAGTGGCGCTATCTCAGCTCACTGCAATCTCCACCTCCTGGGTTCAAGCGATTCTCCTGCCTCAGCCTCCCAGGTAGCTGGGATTACAGGAGTGCACCACCATGCCCGACTGATTTTGTAGTTTTAGTAGATGTGGGGTTTCTCCATGTTGGTCACGCTGGTCTTGAACTCCCGACCTCAGTTGACCTACCCACCTTGGTCTCCCAAGATAAAAGCTTATTTACATATTGTTGGGTGGGTGAGTGCATGGATGGATGGATGAAAGGGTGATGGGTAGATGGATAGTTGGATAATAGGGTGGAACTGACTCACTAGTCAACATGTATCTAAAATATTATGTTGCTTCTGCTATGCTTCTGTGCCTATAATCCCAGCTATTTGGAAGGCTGAGGCGAGAGGATCACTTGAGGACAGGAGTTTGAAACCAGCCTGGGCAACATAGTGAGACCTGGTCTCAATAAAAAGAAAAAGAAAAGAAAATATCATGTTGAATTTTCAATGCCATGTTTAAGGATGAACATGAATAAAGTGGAATTTATCAAAAAAAGAATGTCAGAGAGTGAAGGACTGGGGAATCATGCCATAGGCGAAAGAGTTGAAGAAATTGGTACATTTAATCCAAAAAAGGAAAATGATGAGGGAGTCTTTGGGGAAGGGACAACCGGGGAGAAGGAAAGAAATGTCATCCATGGCTGCGTGTGGTGACTCACTCTTGCGATCCCTGCACTTTGGCAGGCCAAGGTGGGTGGATGACTTGAGGTCAGAAGTTAGAGACCAGCCTGGCCAACATGATGAAACCTCATCTCTGCTAAAAATACAAAAAAATTATCTGGGTGTGGTGGCAGGTGTCTGTAATCCTTGCTACTCGGGAAGCTGAGGCAGGTGAATCTCTCAAACCCAGGAGGAGGAAGTTGCAGTGAGCAGAGATCACATCACTGTACTCCAGAGTGAGACCCTGTCTCAAAAAAAAAAGAAAAGAAAAGAAATGTCATCCACATTTAGAATTTTGAAGGGTGGTGTATGTGAGAGGGATTAAACTAACCTACATTTCTTCAGAGGACAAAGCTAGAATCACATGGTGGAAGCTACGGATAGGTAGATGACAGCCCACAATTAGGAAGCTAGAAGGATTCCCTGATGCCTACAGGGAGTTAGCCTGCCCCGGCTGATGGGTCTTTCTGTTTCTCATGTGAGGCTGCCTGTCATAGTAGCCCCTGTTGGCAGCAGCTCATTCCCCACCATGCCTCCACAACTAATTGCCAGTGTCCCTTGCTCGATGCTTTATTTAATAGTTCTTGGCATTAAAGTGAGCTCATATGTCTGTCTCCTCCACTAAGCTATAAATTCCTTGAGAACAAGGCCTGTGCCTTTCCTATTCTTTATACGTAGTAGAAACACAATCAACATTTACTTTATTTGTTCAGTTAAATAGGAATTGGCTGCCTCATCTATTCAAGTCTACTACCGAAAAAAATGCCTTTGGTCTAGTCTGAGATCTGCGGAAACACAGAAACTCTGGAACGGTCATATAGCCATGTTGGCTGTACGCCAGTGTTCTGTGTATTTTGAGAAAGATCACATCTGCGAATCCGTTCTTCCCATCTTTAGAGTAAGGATACCTATATTCTTGAGGCTGACATTGCTGTGCACGTAATATTTCATATGCTTTCAAAGAAAAGTCATCTCTAACTTTAAGGTGCCATTATGATGATATATGTCACATTAAAGGAATATTTTCTCCTTCTCCTTAACATTAGCATTATCTTTTGTTTCCCAAGTTTTCACTATAAAATTCTAGAAAGTTCCCTTCAATAAAACCCATTTATCTGCTACCCGCTCAAACATCCACAAACCACTGGAGCCTCTTTGGCATAAAATAGAAGATACTTTTATTTTCTTCTTTTAGAAATTAATCATTACTTGGGATTTTTCTAATAACTCACGTCATTGAGTACTGTGGTCTGAGGAATATACAAATGTCACCTTCAAGTCACATTAATTGGACAGAGTGCCTCCAGGGTGCTGATGAGATCAACTTGCTTCCATGACTCAGTCATGCTGATGCTGCCAATCTAGGTGGGGCCGAAGATGAAATGATGAAGGCACTTTTCTTTGTGCTTATTCTGTGGATGGAAAAAACCGCTCTGATGCAAGCCTCACGCTTGTTCTCATTATTGCATCATTACCTCCCCAGTGTATTGGACTGCAGGGTAGGGCTGAACCAGCACGTCAAGGAGACTTTTCCCCACTTAGATCTTGTCCAAGCTCCGTTTTATCACGCTGCCACATTCCTTCCCAAAGGTGGCAGCATTCTGAAGAAAGGTAAAGTGAAATGATTTCCAGAGAAGTAATTAGCAAAATGCATGGAGGCTTAAAAAAAAAGGAGAAAAAGAAGGTTATCAATCAATAAATAATAAAAAATGCAGCCGAGGGCATTTTCCATCTTAGTGTTCTTGGCTATGAGAGCGAGAGAGAGAGAGAGAGATTCATGAGGACAGGTCAGATTACCCCTCGTTAGCTCATGTTACACAGCTTCAATATAATACAGAGGACTCACATAATGGGAGGTGATAAGGAACAAAAATGGGAGCTATGATTTCACCTCCACTTGACTTCCTACCATCACTTCAGACTTCCAGGTAGCACCATAAGACACCCAATCTTGGATATTCGTGGAGTAATTGCATCGTCATTGATCTCTTAATGGTAGACGATGAGTTAATTCATCCCCAAACCCTTCTGACTTGGCAAATGAGGAGTCATTAGTCATTGAACTTATTCTGGGCATTACATATTCTATTATTTATCATTTACATATAAATGAAAATGTGAGCCTCCTAGAGTGATGGGACAGTGCTGGCTGATTTCAAGATTTTTCCATTGCCATGAGAGCAGAGTTGGTAATACCAAAGGATGAGAGAACAAGTAAATACAGGATTTGGAAAGAAGAATTGGCATGGCTGGCAAGGTGCGCTGGGGTTGGCTCTGGCATTAGAAGAAGAAAGGTAAGGAGTTATATTCATTCATTTATGCATTCATTCCGCAAATATTCCTTGTGTTAGATAAGATGATTAGACATAGCCCTGCCCCCCAAGGAAACAAATCATATGTCATCCCAAGCTGGAAAAAGTGCTTTGAAGGAAACAGATGGGGTGGTGTTGGAGAGAATAATAGGAATGGGGTTCAAGGGTTGGGAATGTATTTGAATAGATGGGTTAGAGAAGATCTCTAAAGAGTTAACAGGTAAACTTGAACCCAAAGGCTGGAAAAGAGTCAGCCATATAAAGGGGAAATGATAAGTGACAGAGGCTTTTGTGAGGCCTTGAAGCGGGAGAAGTCCTTGGCAAATTCAAAGAGGTAAACTCTTAATGGTACTTCGCTTTATCAGGCACCTGTCATGGCCAGTCCCTGGTCTAGAAGCTTTGCGCGTGTTCATGTGTTTCCTCCTCTCGGCCCTCTGAGCGGTCATGGTGCAGGCCCACTCTACCAGTGAGGAAAATGAGGCTAGCATGGCTGCAACATAAAGGGTGAAGGAGAGATGGCTCAGCACCAAGTTGGAGAAGCAGGCCAGGGCCTCCAATGGATTTTTTTTTTTTTTTTTTTTTTTTGGAGGTGGAGTCTTGCTCTGTTGCCCAGGCTAGAATGTAGTGGTGCAATCTCCGCTCACTGCAACCTCCACCTCTGGGGTTCAAGCAATTCTCCTGTATCAGCCTCCTGAGTAGCTGGGACTACAGGCACCCACCACCACGCCCGGCTAATGGTATTTTTGGTAGAGATGGGGTTTCATCCTGTTGGCCAGGCTGGTCATAAACCCCTGACCTCAAGTGATCCACCTGCCTCAGCCTCCCAAAGTGCTGGGATTAGAGGCATGAGCCACCACGCCCACCCACATGGGGTTTTCAGCAGGGAAATTGGCTTAATCTGATTAAGGTTGTTGGTTGGTTGGTTGGTTGGTGGTTTTGAGACGAAATCTTGCTCTGTCACCCAGGCTGGAGTGCAGTGGCCAGATCTCAGCTTCCTGCAACCTCCACCTCCCAGGTTCAAGCGATTCTCCTGCCTCCCAAGTAGCTGGGACTACAGGCTATATAGTTTTGTAGATCATGCATGGCTAATTTTTAAAAAACATTTTTAGTAGAGATGGAGTTTTGCCATGTTGCCCAGGCTAGTCTAGAACTCCTGAACTCAAGCAATCCACTGCCTTGGCCTCCCAAAGTGCTGGGATGATAGGCATGAGCCACTATGCCTGGCCCTGATGTGGCTTTTTAAAGGCTCCCTCTGGGCCGCTCATTGATGAGCAGACTGCAGGGGGCCAAGAGAAGACATGTGGGGACCATGCAGAAGGCGTTATGGGTTTCCAGCAAGAGATGTGACTGGGCCAGGAGGGTTACAGCAGAGGAGATGACAGGAAATGGTGGGGTGGAGGCAGGTTTCGGCTGCATGGAGATTTGAGAGGCAGCCCAAGCAGTGAGGATACAGAAAGAAAAAACACACAAACTCAGACCTAATACCAGCCCCCTTCTACCACTGAAGAGAGGGAAGAGAGAGAGGCGGGGAATAGATTCCTTAAAACTGGAAGAGTTTCAGGCATCTGACCAGGATCCTGCCTCGCTGTCAATATAAAACTTAAATACCCATTGCCTGCATGTTGCGGTTTGGCAGCCCTTATTCCTCCTCCCCGGCCGCCTCTTTTGTTGTTGTTGTTATGTAAACACACACACCATCCACTCCAGATGCACTGAGACCTTAGAAGGCATCAGCAAGCGAGGTGTCCTCCTGTGACCAGGAAGGTCTCCATGCCAAGAGGAGAGAGCCACTGCTACCCAGAAACAGACGTTAGAAAAAGGAAACAGAGGTCACTCACCTGGGGGAAACAGGTCCCTCGAACCTCAGGCCAATCGTGAACTCTGCCCGCAGCCTTGAGGACACTCACGCACTTGGCAGTTTTAGGGGCCCGGAAACTAAGTGCGAAGTTTATTTTCAGAACAAGGCCCAGAGAAGGAAGCAAAAGATAAACAGGGACCGAATGTTTTAATTACTTTACCTGGTTTCCACCCCAACACCATGCCCTAAATCTTAAAGGAACCAAGGTCCAAGGGGGTTTGTGGGAGAGCATTTTCCTCCCCTTCTCTGCCATGCAGGCCACTTGCACGGTGTTTCTCATGGTATTGCCCTGGGAATGGCTGGGTGTATCCGTGACTATCTTGTGACTTTGGCCAAACCTGGGTGTCAGAGCCCGGTGCATTTTCGGGGCGGCTGTGGTCGGCTTCAGAACAGTAGCCCCGCGGACGCTCTCCAGGGACCGCCTATGAGTTGTGTGGATACCGTTCTTCGTCTGGGTTTTATAGCGACCAGGGGTCCTGACCTCGGAGTGCAAGAGAGCAGAGCATTGTTAGTAAACTGTCTAGGACAGACTTGAAGGAAAACGAATGAGGTGAGGAAAAGGGAAACCAGGAAGGGCCAGAGGAATCCAGACCCTTCATCATGTTCAAGCACAAATTGACTCCCTGGGTGTGGCCTTCGGACTCGCAAAATCAACTCCAGATATCTCGGGGAGAGCGAGAGGAGAAGACACATAGGCCAGGGGGTTGAAATACCTGCTAATGCAATCAATTGCAAGTGGAAACGACAAGCCGTCACCCACAAAAGGTCTCAGAAAACACAGCTCGAAAAAGTACAAAAGTCCTTCAGTGTGAGGTAATGAGGCGCATCTAATTATATTTAAGAAAGAAACAGCAAGTCCGGCTTTAAAAGCCTCCTCTTTTTCTTCCGCTCTCACATCGGTGTGGATCCCAAACCCAGAGACACCGTGCCTTCGGAGAAAGGGAGGGACTGAAGAGCACGTCACGGGAAACAACGTTATTTTCCCAGAACTGAGAAAAACTATCACACAAGCCCTTCCCTGCCTGTTCTCTTTTCCTCTCCCAAAAAAAGAAAAGAAAAAGTCCCATCAGGAAACAGCAGGGGGAGGAAGAAAAAAAAAAAAACCGCAGGCAGCCCCACCATGAGAAATCAAGGCAGTCCGAATGACATTTGACACCGCCAGGCCACAGCTGAAGAACAAGGGAAAAGTTTTAGGGCGACTGTCAATGACCCATGGTCCTTCACTCCTAACCTTACTCTTAGCATATGTTTCTCATTTCCTTGCTTATAGCTGGTCCAAGCTAATGATATGTGTTTTGGCCGGGATCCCGTGCTTGGCATACAGCCGGTCTTGTTCTCATTGTCCGGGCTACTTACAGAAACCTCTTTCTCTGTCTCTTTCTCTCTCTCAAAAAATGGGCTTTAAAGAACAGTAAATATGCAAAACAGCCCCCACGCTCTATAGAGCTACCATCTTGAACACGGCCTACGCCATCCTCACACACCCCATCAATAAAGGCCTGAAGAGACTGCCCACGGGAGAGGGGTAAGTTCAACACAAAAGCAGTGGAAATTCAAACAAATTGGCCCATTAGAGTCTCACACGGCTATAAATACAGCTCGGCTGGGGCTATTTTGAGGGACGGTGGCATGGGAAAGTTCGGCCTCGAATCTTGAGTCTGTCAAAGGAGACGGATCTCTCCCAAGACATGGGAAGACCACGAAGCAGCTGGCGAGCAGGAGGAAGGAGGGCGGTGGACCTGGTCACTTTCAGGGCCAGGTTACACGTGGGCGACAGAGAAGGCCGGGTGTCGCCCCTGCTCTCCGGGGCTGCCAGACTTACTGTTGGAGGCTTGGGCTCGGGTGTCACTCAGAGTGTCCATAACCTCTAAAAAGGCCGAACATGGCCTTTTGCTCCTCAGGGGTCAATGGGCCATTTCACTCTTCCTGAAGGACCCGGCAGGCGGGTGGAGGGGGGTGGGAACCAGAGTAGCTGGTCAGTCTGGACAGGACCTAGTCTCTAGTCGCATCTCTGGCGGACCCAGAAGGGAATTTTTTTTCCATTTTTTTATTGACACATAATTGTTGTGCATATTGATGGGGTAGGTATGATGTTTTGATATAATATGTGTCATGATCAAATTAGAGTATTTAGGGTGACCATCACTTCAAGCATTTAGCATTTCTTTGTATTGGGAACAGTTAAGGAGGTCATTTTTGCCCATTCAACCCCAAAGGTTGGCACCGGGTACGTATATATGTTACAAAATTAGGGGCACAGTAGCATGGATTTGAGGAAATCGGGCCCATAAACAAGAGTTAGTAAAATATGTAGGCAGAGAATATATATGCAGATGTCAAGAACTGCTTAACATGCCCCCTCGGGTTGTGCCAACAGATGGCAATTAACTGCTAACAGTCAGGAATTGGTAAACACAGAATACACAGACGCTTCTGCATTGTGTACCTGCCTGCACTGCGGGAGCACAGATTCCCCTTTGCAGCTGTGAAATGGCAAGGAACGTCTGGGTCCATTCTGCCTCCCCTACTTTCTGTTCAGAAAGCACACCCAGGATGACTGTGGATTTACACATTCACTGAATAAGTCTGAGCATTTATCATAGACCAAGCACTATCTGAGGCACAACAGCCACACACAGACAGAGCTCTGTCTGCCTGGGGCTTTCAGCCCAGTGGATGCATTTGATCTGTCCCTGACCCTACAGTTTCCTTGACGATGCCTCCGCATTTCCCCGGAACAGCCCTGTTTATATCTGGTATCCCAGAGTAATTATTAATAGCGCTTCTTTTCACTCTCAAAAGCATCCCAGTTTGGATGATAAATTATATGGCTACTCTATCTAGAGTCCCTTTTTTGAAAGTGCTTTTTTGGGGGGATGAAATCTAATACACAGAGATAAAAAGTGCAAAAATGTAGCATCCTCTATTTGAGAGGCTCTTTGGAACTTGCTGAAGTCAAGAGAGGGTTCCCAGATGATTGAGAAAATGGCTTTAGCAGATTAAATTTTAATTAACTCGTAACGGGTTCTACCGCATGCAGGACTTGAATCCCTGCCGCATGCTGTCGCCGGCTCTGTTCCCAGACACCATAGGCTCTGGATTTTCCATGGCATGTTGGAAAACTCAAACTGACTGCCCTCTTCCACCAAGCACAGGGACAGCTGGGGCACATAAGGGCACTTGTCCCCACACAGCCTACAGGGGAAGAGCCAATCCAAGTTACCATGACAACACCCTTTCCTGAAAATCTCTGACTGACACTTCCTGGGGAGACAGGAAGTAAGGACAGGAAGATCCCGAGGTCATTCTTTTCCTTTGTCCAGCTTTTCCCACCTCCCAGACTCTCTGATGATTTGACCTTCCCTAGCTCAGCATATCTTCTGCCAGCCCCATCATCAAAGCTGTCCTGGGGGCAAAAAGCAAGCAACTGTTTCTGTCTGCTTCTTCCCAGCAGGCCAGTGGAATGCCCAAAATATTTCCATAATAACCTGCATCGAAGTAACTAGTGAGGGCCCGGTGTGGTGGCTCACACCTGTAATCCCAGCACTTTGGGAGGCCGAGGCAGGCAGATCACCTGAGATCAGCAGTTCAAGACCAGCCTGGCCAACATGGTGAAACCGTGTTTCTACAAAAATACAATGAATTAGTTGGGTCTGGTGACATATGGCTGTAGTCCCAGCTACTCGGGAGGTTGAGGCAGGAGAATCGCTTGAACCCAGGAGGTGGAGTTTGCAGTGAGCTGAGATCACGCCACTGAACTCCAGCCTGGGTGACAGAGTGAGACTATGTCTCAAAAAAAAAAAAATAATACTAACTAGTGAGAGAAAGGTGCTTCAATAAGTTACACAGTTGATTCCAAAGTAAATGAACAATTGTGGACTGTCTGCACTTTTGCATTTAACATGAGGACATTGGCCTGGCACGGTGCCTCCCACCTGTAATCCCAGCACTTTGGGAGGCTTAGGTGGGCATACCACGAGGTCAGGAGTTTGAGACCCTCCTGGCCAACATACTGAAACCCCGTCTATACTAAAAATACGAAAATTAGCCAGGTGTGGTGGCACGCGCCTGTAGTCCCAGCTATTTGGGAAGCTGAGGCAGGAGAATCGCTTGAACCTGGGAGGCAGAGGTTGCAGTGAGCTGATACCATGCCATTGCACTCCAGCCTGGGTGACAGAGCGAGACTCCATCTCAAGAACCAAAATGAAACAAAACAAAATCAGGGCATTAATAATCATCCCACAAGTGTTATGGAGTGCCTACCTGCCACATGCCAGGCATTGTGCTGAAGATTGGGGATTCAGTACTGAACAGAATGGATATGGCCCCTGCCTCCAGGAGCTTACAGTGTCCTAAGGGAGGCAAACACGCAAGGGATAATCATACAGTAAATATGCAACTACCGATTGTAATAAATGCAACAAAGGAAAGTGCAGAGTAGGAGAGAACCTACAAACGAGGTACCTAATTTAGATTTGTGTGGGTCAGAGAAAGCCCCCTTATAAAAAAGCAGCTATGATCTAAGACCTGAAGGATGACTAGAGGTGGGCAAAGAATGTCTGTCATCCATTTATATTAAGAATCCACGAGTCTCCACCACACTGGGCGTAACCTTGATACTTTGCTGAAATATTTCATTTCTAGGCCAAAAGAAGGCTTCCCTCACTAGTTACTTTTTTTGTTCATTTTGAAACGTAGTCTCACTCTGTCACTCCGTCACCCAGACTGGAGTGCAGGGGCACGATCTTGGCTCACTGCAACCTCTTCCTCCCAGGTTCAAGTGATTCATAAACCTGCCTCAGCCTCCCGAGTAGCTGGGATTATAGGCACCTATCACCACTCCCAGCTAATTTTTTTGTGTTTTAGTAGAGATGAGTCTTCACCATGTTGCTCTGATATTGCCCAGAAGTGGAAGTCACACCGTGAGGTATGATTTTCAAGCCCACATATTTACAACTTGCATAAAAAATAACACAAGAGATTCGCAATGCCGCCATTCTAGATTGTTGGTTAGTTGTGCTTGAAATGTAGGAAAGGGTCAGAGCGTGCCCTTCGTCTATTTCAGATATGGCGTTTCTAATATCTGAATCGCCAACACCTAGCGTGACTCAAAGCATTGTTACATGCCACAGTTCTGTGTATTAGATGCTCAATATGTATTGAGAAAATGAAGGTACCATTGAACAAATAAGTGAACTTCAATAGGCGTGGTCTATGGACCAGGTGTGCGTGTGCCAGGCACGCTCACAAGTATCCTCCAGCTTCAACACCAATAACCTCATTGCACCTTCCTCAAAGATAGGATTCTAATGTGCTGAATGAAACAACAGCTTTAAAAATAATTCTGTAATAGAAGCTGAATGAAGTTTGGAGAAGCAGATAAGGGAGCAAATGCATTTTCAGAAGCGTTTTGAAATAGCATGGGGAGATGGCAGTCAGCAAAATGAGAGGGTGCCAGGCTCTCAGGGGTGGCAGATGCGGAAAAGGTGTTGACTTGAAAGGGAGCAGAAGGGCAAAGCAGAGTGGACGGTCAGTATTGCTGAAACTCAGAGGGTGGCTGGAGATCTTGAGATGATGCATAGAGCGTTTTGTGGGTGCAGATGATACATTTGTATTCCATTGCCCTTGGGACAAGTGCTAAATACACTCCCAGCAGCCTGGGGGCAGAATGAGGGAATTGCGGGGAGAGCGAGCCTGGATTTGGAGAGAATGGAGAGAAGGGAATTCCGGCTCAGTAGAACGTTTAAGTGCAGAGAAGCTTCCAAAACAGTAATGTTAGACCAGGTACAGTGGTTCACACCTGTAATCCCAGCACCTGGGAAGGCTGGGGTAAGAGAGTTGCTTGAGGCCAGGAGTTCAAGACCAGTCTGGGCAACACAGCAAGAACATTTCTAAAAAAAAAAAAAAAAAAAAAAATTTAGCCGGGCACTCCTGTAGTCCCAGCTACTCTGGATGCTGAGGCAGGAGAATCTTTTGAGCATTGGAAAAAGAAGGAATCTAAGGAGATGATTTTATATTTTAAGAGATTTCTCTAGTCTAAAAGGAGCAAGTCTTACTGTGAACAATTTAGACAAAAGAAAGTTTCAACAGAGGTAGGAATTTGTTTCAACCAAGATGACAGTGGGAAGCACAGAGTTGCTTTCAGGGTTGGAAATCTCTACATTTTAAAACCATTCACATTAGACTAGGGGTGAGTGGGAAAGGGAAGTATCTGAAAAAGTTAAGGGGGTAGGAAAAAAACCCGAAGGCAAAAATTATTGCCCCTGGTAGGGACCTCTGATATTCCAGAGAATTTTCTGCAGAAAAGGATGTTGGTTTGAAGTTGCTGTTCTCTTGAATCTGCAGTTCCCTGAGACGGTGACAAGTTCCATAATTGTTCTGGCTTTATTGTTTTTTTTCTCCACAAAGCTATTCGTGAAAGAGCCATAAAATTGTCTTACCCAACATTCTCAGTTTCAAGAAATATGATACATAGCAGATTGGAAGAAATGATTATTTTTTTCTATTTCACAGCCTCTTGGCACAAGCTCAGCCCTGAAATGGTTAAAATATCAGCACATTTCACTAGTCTTGGGTTACTCATAAACATTCAGCAAAGCAATTTCACTCAATCGCACATATTAACTGCTTAAGTTCTTCTCTCTGAGGATGTGGACTGTTATTTTATGCCAAAAGTTCTGTAATTAAGTTTGACATAAGCGCATGGATTAAATGTGTGGCTGGGAGGGAGGGGGGCTGGTCCAGAATGGAAGGGTTTTTCCCCCTGCCTTTTTGCCATATGGAAACTGTAACTAAATAATGTGCAAAAAATTTTAAGAGAATTTCCAATCCTATTACTCAGTGTTGTTTATCAGGTAAATCTCAAGGCCAATACAGTTACAAAGCCAAAGTTTCTTTTCCCCAATTTTGCAGTTAAGTACAACAAAACATGAACCATTCAACAGCCCAGGACCCTCATATTATGATACTTACAGGGCATAGAACAGAACAGCTACTAGAAACTCTTCTGATGGGCAAGGGATTGTTGGGTAGAGTCTGGAGCGGAGTTATCAAACTGATCTTATTCAGGGAAATCAAGAGGAGGATGTTGTGTGTTGTGTTGTGCGCTGTGTTGTGCCATGTTGTGTTGCCGATGACGTTAAGGTATGCAACATCCTGATGCGCTTGGTTCAGATCAAGACTTTCCCTGTCTGAAGGTCGTCAGGTGACTCTGAAAAGGCTCAAATCACTGAAGCAGCAGAATAACAAATTTACTTTCAATTTCTGGCCATATTCATGACAGTTTCTTGCGGTTTAAGACAGGAATGCTCTTGTTCCTGCCTTCCTAAAAACAGCTGAAAATAGCTTTAAAAATGTTTGAAGGAGAAAACATCCTCCTTGAGTTTCCCTTAAATCAGAGGGAACACACAGGAAATTAACCCAACAGGGGTAGCCAGGCAGCAGGCCCCCTCCCTGCCTCTCTCCTGGTGAACCCTGCCCCACGCTCTTGCCCAATCCGAATCTTCCTCATGCCTCTCTTTCCATTGGTTGAGCTGGGTTGACTGCTCTTGTTGGCTTTGTCTAGCCGTAACGTCCTTAAAGCATACAGAAATGTTATCCAAATCCCTGCCAGGCTCAAGTCCTTCAGACTTGAGTCATCATTCGAAAAAATCTCATTGCAACTTTTCCCAGCTTCCGTCTTGATTTGTCTGTCTGTCCAAACCCGACTCTGAACCTTTTCCTCTTAGAGAGCCACAGGCCAGGCAGTCCGTAACCCTGGTGTACGAAGCTCCATAAATCTCCATGTCACACTGCCATGGTTTGTGACCATTTTCACATATCCATTTTTTTAATTATAGGTGGCTCAAAATGAACCCAGCGTTGAGATAAAGCTTTAAAACTCTACTACCCAGGAGCAAATAATTTACTTAGGCTCACTGCGACCCTCTATATTCCCCATAATTTGGGGAGAATATCTGCCACATCTTTTAAAAAGCCCATCCCAAGCCCTCCAAGCAATATTCTTGTTTCTCAGTTTATCCTCCTGGTTTTATAGTTCATATTTCTGCTCATTAAATTACATAAACCTGTTATTAGGCCCACAGTCTTAATGGATTCCAGGCATTCTGAATCTTACTATACTCTTCTATATTATCCCTCAATATGGTGCAAAATATAATTACTGCCTTTGACTCTATCATCCATGTCATTGTTGGGAATTGCCTGGTTCTTGTAAGTGGCTTTCGCTTACCCAGGCCTTCTTTTTCTTTGCTATCTCAGGTAGCTCTTTTTATTCCCCAAGACTAGCACCAGAGAGGTAATGGAACACATACCTCTACCCCCAGCTGGGCTCTTGCTTTGGTCAGGAGGGGTGGGGAGAGAAGACTCCAGGGGTTTACCATTTTCTGAGTCTAGTCCACTGACTTGAAATGAATGGGATTCACCCAGGCCATGCCGCGAACGGTGGGCTTGGGCCACTTGCTGACTATGTCTGGTTACATCTTCCATGGACCAACTTTGCCACTTTATTCTGCCAGTATCTGATTCCTCCACAACAACTCCAGAAGGAAGCCACAGCAAAGACACGTTGCCATAGGCTGGGCCCAGGGAGAGTGCAGATGGGGTTCCCTGCAGCTGATTGAAGTGGGGCAAAGTGTGGGATGTTAAGAATCTAGAGGCATGGCCAGGCGGGGTGGCTCAAGCCTGTAATCCCAGCACTTTGGGAGCCCAAGGCAGGCAGATCACAAGGTCAGAAGACGAAGACTATCCTGGTCAACATGGTGAAACCCTGTCTCTGCTAAAAATTCAAAAAATTTGCTGAGCGTGGTAGCAAATGCCTGTATTCCCAGCTACTCAGGAGGTTGAGGCAGGAGAATCGCTTGAACCCGGGAGGCGGAGGTTGTAGTGAGCCAAGATCACACCACTGCACTTCAGCCTGGTGACAGAGCGAGACTCTGTCTCAAAAGAAAAAAATGATTCCAGAGGCTTGAGCATAATCGTACAAGACATCCTTGGAGTCCTGTTGAAACTTTCTCTGCAGTTGAGCCTCTTCCACCTTTGTTCCCACATATAATAGCTTAGTTCCATTTTTCCTCCCAGCTGCTGGCGTGTTTTGCATCCAGGCTGGGTTAATTCCCAGCTTGGACCTCGCATTCCTTCTGCACTCGCTGTCTTCCCTCTGAGAAATCCGCGAGACTGAGAACCTGGTAGGACTTTCGGAGGTCCGTGCTCACAGCTTCTAAATCTGATCTAGCCATGTCAAAGAGCATGGCCATTTTCTGTGCAGTGTATGCATAGCATCTTTTGGTTCCAAACTTCTTGAGCATGATTCCAAATTAGACATCTGCATGCTTGTCAGTGAGTGGCAGTATGAACGAATGCAGTAAATAAGGATGCAAGCTCTGAAGCCTAGATTCAAATTTTGACTCAGACATTTATTAGTTGTCTAACCTCAAGCATGTTAACTCCCCACAAATCATATTGCCTCATCTGTATCGTAGGTACATATTAGCACCTCCTTCTTGAGGTCATTGTGAGGATTAAACACATAAAGCATTAATGAGAGTGCTTGGTCCATGGCAAAACCTCCAATAAGTGTTGGCAGTAGCCAGACAGATGATGTGGATTCCAAATTTTCTTTTTCTTTTCTTTTTTATTATTTTTTTGAAACATTGTCTCACTTTGTCACCCAGGCTGGAGTGCCGTGGTACCATATCAGCTCACTGCAGCCTCTGCCTCCCTGTTTCAAGCCATTCTCCTGCCTCAGCCTCCTAAGTAGCTGGGATTCCAAGCACCCACCACCACGCCTGGCTAGTTTTTGTACTTTTAGTAGAGACAGGATTTCGCCATGTTGGTCAGGCTGGTCTCAAACTCCTGACCTCAAGTGATCCACCCACCTTGGCCTCCCAAAGTGCTGGGGTTACAGGTATGAGCCATCATACCCAGCCCCACATTTTCTAAGGGCATCAGCCACATTGTTTTTGGGAGGTGAGCTGGTCCTTGGATAGACCTGAGATGCTCAGGCTCTCGAGAGGATGAGTGACAAGCATCTCCAGGTCTTTGGGCTTCTCTTGACTTTGAGGATTTGAACATAGCCTTACATCCAGACCCACAGACAATCCATGCGTGACTCAACATCTCACAGCCTAGCGTTATTTAAGGATAGAGAGATTCAGGAAATGAGAACATTGGTATAAAAATTAATAAAAGGATTTAGTTTCAAAATTCTTATTGTTTTGTCTGCTGTACATAGTCACAAATTACAGACTTCTCCTGTGGGCTCCCTATAAAAATCAGAACTTTGCTAGAGTTGCACGATTGGCTCAGCAGCTCTGTAAGGCTTTCAACCCACAGTACAGTGAGGCTTTTAACCAACCTCTCTGATGGTCATCTGCCAAACCAGAGTAATTCACTACCCTGCCTACCTCACAAGAGTATGGTAAGCAAGCAAGAGAGTGAAAGTGTTTGGAAATATAATCGTTGTTATTAAACATACAGCTTCGGACTGGGTGTGGTGGCTCACACCTATAATACCAGCACTTTGGGAAGCCAAGGTGGGTGGATCATGAGGTCAGGAGTTCGAGACCAGCCTGACCAATATGGTGAAACCCCGTCTCTACTAAAAATACAAAAATTAGCTGGGTGTGGTGGCACACACCTATAATCCCAGCTACTCAGGAGGCTGAGGCAAAAGAATCGCTTGAACCCGGGAGGTGGAGGCTGCAGTGAGCTGAGATCACACTGCTGCACTTCAGCCTGGGTGACAGAGCAAGACTCTGTCTCAATGGAACAAACAAAAAAAACAAAATATGAAACACAACAAAAGGCTGGGCGTAGTGGCTCACACCTGTAATTCCAGCACTTTGGGAGGCTGAGGCGGGCGGATCATCTGAGGTCGGGAGTTCGAGACAAGCCTGACCAACATAGAGAAACCCCGTCTCTATTAAAAATACAAAATTAGCCAGCCGTGGCGGCATACGCCTGTAATCCCAGTTACTTGGGAGGCTGAGGCAGGAGAATTGCTTGAATCCACGAGGTAGAGGTTGCAGTGAGCTGAGATCACTCCATTGCATTCCAGCCTGGGAAACGAGCAAAACTATGTCACACACAAAAAAATCCCTTTCCTGGTCCTTTTATATTTTTTGTCTACCTGATTAGACTGTCAGAAACTCAGGGACAAGACTCAATGTTAGGTGTTTAGAATACCGTATCCCCCAGGTCTCCGAATCCCTGCACCTGGCTCAGTACATGCTTGTCAGATTAAGCTGTCTCATGGAACAATTCCATATTTATTGTGAATAGATGGACTTAGGCAATCAAGCCAGGCAGAGTTAAACTAGAAAAAATACATGTGTTGTCCCGACTGAATGAAAGACGGCCATCTATGTGTCAAATACATCAGTACAGGAGAAATGCTGCTCACCAATCACTGTCAAATCCTGAGGGAAAAGCTATGGAAAACACCTGAAGACCACATGTTCCTGGAATCTGAGCTCCGTGCATGAATCATGCCGTATAAGACCAGCAGCATGGGCAGCCTGACTCTTTTCTGAGGACATAGTTGTAACTCTGAATTCACAGATGACCACCATTCTTTAGAGGCAACTCTTTCATCATTACCCTGAGTTTAGAAGAATTTCCCTATTGTTTCTCATTTAGATTCATCTGAAAATAAATTTTTTTGTGGAAATATGACATTCCAGGCAAGGTTAAGAGTGGTTAAGCCTGTAATCCCAGCACTTTGGGAGGCTGAGGTGGGCAGATTGCTTGAGTCCAGGAGTTCAGGACCAGCCCGGGCAACATGATGAAACCACGTCTCTACCAAAAAATACAAAAATTAGCCAGGTGTGGTGGTACATGCTTGTAGTCCCAGCTACTCTGGAGGCTGACATGGGAGGATCTCTTGAGTCTGGGAGGTGGAGGCTGCAGTGAGCCAAGATGGTAACATTGCACTCCAGCCTGGGTGACAGAGCAAGACCTTATCTCAAAAAAAGGGGGGGATGTTTAAGAGCAGCAGGGCCCAGAGTTTGACCTAAATTCAAATCCGTGAGCCTTTAAGTAAGTCACTTAACCTCTCTAAGCCTCAGTCTTCCCTTTTGTGAAATAGGGGAATTTGTTAAATGAGATCATGTATATGAAGAACTGAGTGTACAGCTCAGGATAGAGCAAACACTCAATAATTATTAACATCCAATAGCCGTAGTCATAGCAGTCAAAGACACAGAAGTAAAAGATATTTCCAGCCAGGTGCAGTGGCTTATACCTGTAATCCCAGCACTTTGGGAGGCCGAGGCAAGTGGATCACTTGAGCTCAGGAGTTCAAGACCAGCCTGGGCAACATGGTGAAACCTTGTCTCTACAAAAAAAAACAAAAATTAACTGGGCATGGTGGCACACGCCCATAGTCCCAGCTACTTAGGGGGCTGAGGCATGAGAATCACTTTAGCCCAGGAGGTGGAGGTTGCAGTGAACCAAGATTGTGCCACTGCACTTAAGCCTGGGTGACAAAGTGAGACCCTGTCTAAAAAAAAAAATTATATATATGTGTGACACACACATATATATACATTTCCTTTGTTAAATATATATCGATGTAAATATATATGAATATATCATAAATATATATGACTATATCTCATGTAAATGCATTACATATATATATATATATATATATTTCCTTTGTTAATTATAGAGCTACCATATGACCCAGGAATTCCACTCCTAGGCATATACCTGAGAGAAATGAAAACCTATGTTCACAACAGAAACTTATACACAAATGTTCATAACAGACTCATTCATGATAGCTAAAAGGAGGAAATAGGCCAGGCGCAGTGGCTTACACCTATAATCCCAGCACTGTGGCAACCTGAGGTGGGTGAATCATGAGGTCAGGAGTTCAAGGCCAGTCTGGCCAAGATGGTGAAACCCCATCTCTACTACAAATACAAAAATTATCTGGGTGTGGTGATGGATGCCTGTAATCCCAGCTACTCGGCAGGCTGAGTGGAGAGAATTGCTTAAACCCGGAAGGCAGAGGTTGCAGTGAGCTGAGATCATGTCACTGCAAACCAGCCTGGGCGACAGAGCAAGACTCCATCTCAAAAAAAAAACAGAGGAAATAACCAAAACGTCCATCAAAGGGCAAAAGGGCAAACAAAATGTGGCACATCCAAACGATCAGTATTTTTTAGCCATAAAAAGGAGTGAAGTGCTGATATACTCCATGACATGGAAGAACCTTTAAAGCATGACGCTAAACGAAAAAAGCCAGACACAAAAGACCACATATCGTATGAGTCCATTTACATGAAGTGTCCAGAATAGGTCAATACAAAGAGACACAGAGTAGATTCATGGTTGCCAGGGGCTGAGGAAGGAGGAGTGATTGTTAATTGGTGCAGAGTTTCTTTGGGCGGGATGATGAAAGGCAATATGTGAGATGTTAATATGATATATACTTGGGAAGAACCCCATTGTTCTGATACGAACTACAGGATAGCGGAGAATGACCAAATCTCGGTTGGTTGATGCACAAAGAATGCTGAATGATTAGCTTTATAGAGCAGGAGTCCCAACCCCTGGGGCGCAGACCAGTATCAGTTCATGGCTTGTTAGGAACCAGGCCATACAGCAGGAGGTGAGCATCAGGTGAGCAAGCTAAGCTTCATCTGTATTTATAGCTGCTCCCCATCGCTCTCATTACCTCCTGAGATCCACCTCCTGCCAGATTACCATGATATTAGATTCTCATAGGAGCACAAACCCTACTGTGAACTGCACATGTGAAGGATCTAGGCTGCGTGCTTCTTATGAAAATCTAATGCTGGATGATCTGTCACTGTCTCCCATCATGCCCAGATGGGACTGTCTAGCTGCAGCAAAACAAGCTTAGAGCTCCCACTGATTCCACATCATGGTGAGTCGTATAATAATTTTATTACATATTGCAATGTAATAATAATAGCAATAAAGCACACAATAAATGTAATGACCTTGAATCATTCCAAAACCATCTCCCCAACCCCCAGTCCATAGAAAAAAATGTCATCCATGAAACTGGTCTCTCGTGCCAAAAGGTTGGGGACCGCAGTTATATGAATAAAGTCATTGTCCTTTGCCACGTCCCCCATGTCCAAGGTAATGCATAGCACATAGTAGGTCCTCAACACACATTTTTTTATTTTGAGTAAATCCCTTTTTTTTCTTTGAGATGGAGTCTTGCTCTGTCACCCAGGCTGGAGCGCAGTGGCACGATCTCAGCTCACTGCAACGTCTACCTCCTGGGTTCCAGTGATTCTTCTGCCTCAGCCTCCTGAGTAGCTGGAATTATAGGCATGTGCCACCATACCTGGCTAATTTTTGTATTTTTAGTAGAAATGGAGTTTCATCATGTCAGCCAGGCTAATCTTGAACTCCTGAGGCACACCCCTCCCCTTCTCAGTTGAAAGTAGCAGTTCTGAGTTCTAGCAGTTTCAGTCAGTCTGGGATCCCTAGGTTTTACATAAAGAAGTAAGAGGTCCACCAGGCCACCTATGGATTAAATTTGCCCACTTGAGGGCCTGCATAAAAGAGGAATTCTCACATTTTTATAAACCTAAGAATGACCTGGGCAGCTTGTTTACCATGAGGATGCCTAGCAGAAAGGCAAACTCAGTAGGTCTTAGAAGGGGCCCAGAGATGGTGAGATGGTGTTTAACAAGCACCCCTAACCACACTGATGCAAGAATGCCTGAGCAACACTTTGAGAAATGCTGCCATCAAAGGTTGGAAACCTGGCCGGGCACAGTGGCTCACTCCTGTAATCCCAGCACTTTGGGAGGCTGAAGAGGGTGGATCATGAGGTCAGGAGTTTGAGACCAGCCTGCCCAACATGGTGAAACCCCATCTCTACTAAAAATACAAAAATTAGCTGGGAATGGTGGCACATGCCTGTAATCCCGGCTACTCAGAAGGGTGAGGCAGGAGAATTGCTTGAACCAGAACTGGGGAGGCGGAGGTTGCACTCCAGCCTGGACTATAGAGTGAGACTCTGTCTCAAAAAAGAAAAGAAGTTGGAAACCAGTGCAATGCCAAATGTCTACTGAGCACCAACCTTAAATAGTGCCCTTTGCTAGGTACAAAGACATAGAATCCCTTTCACAAAGAGCACATGACCAAATCCGAAGACAGTAGGATACTGGCCATGTGTGTGGAATGTGATCAGTAACCACTGAGCAACTGAGACTCTAAGGCTGTAGGAATTCAGAAGAGCAAAGCAGCTCCACGAGCCGAGGTGGTTGGAGAAGACTTTTTGAAAGGGAGAGGTCACTTAGGTCTCACCTTAAAAAGTGACTATGGGCAGGGCACAGTGGCTCACACTTGTAATCTCAGCCACTTTCGGAGGCTGAGAAAGGAGGATTGCTTGAGCCCAGGAGTTCAAGACCAACCTGGGCAATATAGAGAGACCCCCATCTCTACCAAAAAAAAAAGGTTTAAAAGATTAGCCAGATGTGGTGGCAGGTGCTTGTAGTCCCAGCTACTCAGGAGGCTGAGGCAGGAGAATCATTTGAGCCAGGAGGTGGAGGTTGCAGTGAGCTGAGATGGCACCACTGCACTCCAACCTGGGTGACAGAGCCAGATCCTGTCTCAAAAAAAAAAAAAGAATAAGCATGCCATGACAGAATTCCTATTTTGCTTAAAATGATAAAGCAATCGAATATCCTTTCTTTCTTGTACTCATGGTAAGAGAGATGCTTCCTGGAAACAAGCAATTAAGGAGTGTGATTTTGATGGCAGTAATGATGGCTTCCCATGAAAGAGGGCGATGAACATGCTAGAAACAGCTTTTGCAAATCATCATACTCACTACTCAGGAAAACGCATCAGGTCCTGGCTTTTTGTGGTTGGTGGGCTATTACTGATTCCGTTTTGGAGCTCATTACTGGTCTGTTCAGGGAATTAATTTCTTCCTACTTCAGCATTGCATGTGTCCAGGAATTTATCCACATCTTCTAGGTTTTCTAGTTTGGATAAGGAAAGGGAACAGCGCTTTTACCCAGAAAAGGAGCACAGCCATTGAATCACAGCTAACATCATGTATCCAAAAAATGCCTTATATTTAAGGAAAGATGTCCCTATTATCTAGCTTAGACTGGGCATGGTGGTTCATGCCTGTAATCCCAGCACTGTGGGAGGCCAAGGCAGATGGATCACTTGAGGTCAGGAGTTCGAAACCAGCCTGGCCAACATGGCAAAACTCAGTCTCTACTAACAATACAAAAATTAGCTATGCATCGTGGCAGGCTCCTGAAGGCCCAGCTACTCAGGAGGCTGAGGCAGGAGAATCTCTTGAACCTGTGAGGTAGAGGTTGCAGTGGGCTGAGATCATTCCACTGCACTCCAGCCTGGGCAACAGAGCAATACTCTGTATCAAAAAATAATAATGATAATAATAATAAGCTTAATGAACAAAAATAACAACTGTGTTTATGGCTTATTCTGCAGCTTTTGCCACAATAACAAAGCACCCCAAAATTTAGTCACTTAAAACAATCAATTATTTCTCACAGTTCTTAAGGAAGCTCAACCATTCTCCTAGTCTGAGTTGGCTTAACCAAGATAGATAAACAAGAAAGGTCTCCCTTTGCTGGCCTGGAGTAGGCTCTGTGTCAGCTGAAGCGAACCCGAGCTTCTTCACATAGTGGCCTCGGGGCTCCAGAAGCCAGCAAGATAGCAAACCCAGTGCACAAGCCCTTGTCCGGCTTGGGCTTGTGTCACCTTAGCTATCGTCCCATTGGCCAAAGAACGTCGTATGGCTGGACCAGAGTCTGAGAGGGCACCACCCAAAGTCGTAGATACAAAGGGGAGAAAGTGTAGATACAAAGGGGAGAAAAATGTGTGACCATTTTTATCACCAAAGCAATGTACATCTAAGAGATCATGTATCTCTAAAGGAAGTGACAGTTATCTCATAAATTTCCTTAAGTTCCTTACAGATACTGGACATTAGACCTTTTGTCAGATGCAGTTTGCAAACGTGTTCTCCCTTTCTGTAGGTTGTCTGTTTCCTCTGCTGTTGACAGTTTCTTTTGCTGTGCAGAAGCTCCTTAATTTAATTAGATCCCACCCGTCAATTTTTGCTTTTGTTGCAATTGCTTTGGCATCTTCCACGTGGAATCTTTGCCTGTTCCTATGTCCAGAATGGTACTGCCTAGGTTGTCTTCCAGGGTTTTCATGGTTTTGAGTTTTATATTTAAGTCTTTAATCCATCTTGAATTGATTTTTCCATATGGTGTAAGGAAGGGGTCCAGTTTCAATCTTCTGCATATGACTAGCCAGTTATCCCAGCACTGTTTGTTAAATAGGGAGTCCTTTCCCACTTGCTTTTGTCAGCTTTGCCAAAGATTGTATGGTTGTAGTTGTACAGCCTTATTTCTGGACTCTGTATTCTGTTCCCTTGATCTAAGTGTCTGTCTTCGTACCTGTACAAATCTCAATGACTAGGGCCATTTGGCCAACAAAATGACACAGCTTTTTCCTCTCAAAATTCAGGCATTCAAAATTACAATTACAGTACCATGCTGTTTTGGCTACTGTAACCCTGTAGTGTAGTTTGAAGTCAGATAGCATGATGCCTCCAGCTTTGTTCCTTTTGCTCAGACGTGGCAATGATATACTCAATTCTACCTAAATAATCTAGAAAGGTAAGGATCAATGTTGGTTGATGCTGAACATGTCTGAATGTAAATGTCCGAATTCTTGTGAAAAACATTTACAAGTGTATGTAACTGATAAAAAGTTTTTAAAAGAAAGAGAGAGAGGCCAGGTGTGGTGGCTCATGCCTGTAATCCCAGCATTTTGGGAGGTCGAGGCAGGTGGGTCACGGGGTCAAGAGATTGAGACCAACCAACCCAACATAGTAAAACCCCATCTCTACTAAAAATACAAAATTTAGCTGGGCCTGGTGGTGCGCACCTGTAGTCCCAGCTACTCGGGGGGCTGAGGCGGGAGAATCACTTGAACCCAGGAGGCGGAGGTTTCAGTGAGCTGAGATCACGCCACTGCACTCCAGACTGATGGCAGAACAAGACTCTGTCTTGGAAAAAAAAGAGAGAGAGAGAGGGAAAGAAGAAAGGAAAGAAGAGAGAGTGAGAGAAGGAAGGGAGTGAGAGAAGGGATTGAGTGAGAGAAGGAAGGGAGTGAGAGAAGGGAGGGAGTGAGAGGAGGGAGGGAGTGAGAGGAGGGAGGGAGTGAGAGGAGGGAGGGAGTGAGAGGAGGGAGGGAGTGAGAGAAGGGAGGGAGTGAGAGAAGGGAGGGAGTGAGAGAAGGGAGGGAAGGAAGGGAGGAAGGAAGGAAGGGAGAGAAAGAAAAGAAAGAAAGGAGGGGAGGGAGAGAGAGAGAAAAGAAAAGAAAGAAAGGAAAGAGAAGAAAGAAAGAGAGAAGGAGGTCTTCTTAGCATATTGGATTTTATTACTTTGCACTGGCAGAATGCTACCAGTTTTATAAGACTCTAAACTATTCAGTTGTCATGACTTTGTCTTGAAAAAAAGCTTCCTATCTCCTGAACTCTTGGCTGGGTTAGATTTCAACACTGGAGAGAGGTGTTCGTGGTATGCATCCAGGAACCCCAGTTTCTAATCCCCAGAGTGGTAAAGGCCGGGGCTGCTGGCCCAGCCTGGGAAAGAACAAAGATGCAGACCTCAGTGTCCCATTCTTAGGACATAATTAATGTGCTGGTAAATTTTTTCATCAACAAAGGATTACCAAAATACCGCATGATTTCCTCCAAAAATGTGACCCTCCCTTTCCTGTCTCATTTTTCTTTTCCTGGATCCGAATATGGTTTCCATTGGCCTCACAAAAACAGTTATTTCTGTTCATTTTCCTCAACTCATCTCAGTTCCTGCATCCCAAGAAGTCCAGAAATGCTAATGCCGATTATTAGCAGACTTTTAAGGGGCTGCTTCTCTCTGTCAGAGGCTCTTCTCTAATATGCATCTCTCTGTGAGGCCAATGGCATCCACAGCAGCCCACGGCAAACCTCATGGCCTTATAAAAAGCCAACTAACTCAATAATGCCATAGGAATCTTAATGACTAGGGCCATTTGGCCAACAACATGACAGTTTTTTCCTCTCAAAATTCAGGCATTCAGAATTACAAATATCCCATCCAATTCGGATTTAATTACCACTCTTCAAACTTTAAGAACTTTCTCAGCTTCAGTTAAGTCACATTGGACACAATAAGACCATCCTAGCCAACATGATGAAGCGCCATCTCTACTGAAAATACAAAAATTAGCTGAGCGTGGTGGCACATGCCTGTAATCTCAGCTACTCTGAAGGCTGAGGCAGGAAAATGGCCTGAACCTGGGAGGTAGAGATTACAGTGAGCCGAGATCATACCACTACACTCCAGCCTGGCAACAGAGCTAGACTCCGTCCCTAAAAAAAAAAAAAAAATTAGCCAGGCATGGTGGTGTGCGTCTGTAGACATAGCTACTTTGGAGACCGAGGTGGAAGGATCACTTGAGCCCAGGAGGTCGAGGCTGCAGTAAGCCAGGATCACACCGCTGCACTCCAGCTTGATGACGGAGTAAGACCCTGTCTAAAAATAAATTAAACTAAATTAATTAAGTTAAAGGAAACATGTCTTATAAAAAGCAGGGTCAGGAGCGAAGGCTTAATTTAAGAGAGCCCTACCTATTTTGGAGATGTCTTCTTGAAATAACGCTGGGTCTGTGGTCACCATTCTCTGAAGATCCATTTCAGTCTGCTTTGCAATCTACCCCATCGTCTGTAACGATTATCTTTTTTAAGAACCGCAGTTTTCTTTTAGTACCTCAAATCATTTTTTTAAATGGGAATTACCCACCCATCTCTTAGGTAGTTCTTATAATAAGCCTGACTTTTGTGTTACTGGAAAAGAATACTTTATATATATTTTTGTATATATAGCATATATGTACATGTGTGTATGATATGCATATGTACTCTATATAATGACATATGTGTCATATATATGTGTGTGTATATATATATATATATATATATGTATTTATATACTTTTTTTTTGAGACGGTTTCACTCTTGTTGCCCAGGCTGGAGTACAGTGTTGCAATCTCTGCTTACTGCAACCTCTACCTCCTGGGTTCAAGCGATTCTCCTGCCTCAGCCTCCTGAGTAGCTGGGATTACAGTCATTCGCCTCCATGCCCAGCTAATTTTTGTATATTAGTAGAGATGATGTTTCACCACATTGGCCAGGCTGGTCCAGAACTCCCGACCTCAGTGATCTACCTGCCTCAGCCTCCCAAAGTGCTAGGATTGCAGGTATGAGCCACCACGCCTTGCCTCATATATATTATTATATAATTATGTCATGATATCACTAGCACTTGTTTAAAATGTGCTATATTTTGTCACCATTCGCTGTTCTGCCTCCATGGAAAGCTGAGGGATCGTGACAAGGGCTGAATTTCCTCTCCGTTTCCTCTGGGGCAACAAGATCCTTGCTGTCTAGGAGATGCTCCTGGTTTCATATAGAACCAACATCCTTTATATTGACCGCTGAAGCCTAAAGCCATAGAGTTATTTACTTTTGGGCCGGGCGCGGTGGCTCAAGCCTGTAATCCCAGCACTTTGGGAGGCCGAGACAAGTGGATCACGAGGTTGAGAGATCGAGACCATCCTGGTCAACATGGTGAAACCCCGTCTCTACTAAAAATACAAAAAATTAGCTGGGCATGGTGGTGCGTGCCTGTAATCCCAGCTACTCGGGAGGCTGAGGCAGGAGAATTGCCTGAACCCAGGAGGCAGAGGTTGCGGTGAGCCAAGATCACACCATTGCACTCCACCCTGGGTAACAAGAGCGAAACTCCGTCTCAAAAAAAAAAAAGAGTTATTTACTTTTAAGAGAATGCTGTTTTGGCTTGGTAGAGCAAGAGTATACATGCCAACTGAAAAAAAGAAAAATCTTTTTATTACTTTTTTTTTTTTTTTTTTTTGAGACAGAGTCTTACTCTGTCCTCCAGGTTGGAGTGAAATGGTGTAATCTTAGCTCACTTGCAACCTCTGCCTCCTTCTTTCAAGTGATTCTCATGCCTCAGCCTCTGAATAGCTGGGACTACAGGTACAGCCACCATGCCTGGCTAATTTTTGTATTTTTAGTAGAGTAGGGATTTCACCTTGTTTGCCAGGCCAGTCTCGAACTCTTGGGCTCAAGTGATCCACTCACCTCGGCCTCTCAAAGTGGTGGAATTACAGGCGTGAGCCACCACCTGTAATCCCAAAAGCATCTGTCTTTATGCTGGAATCCAATTTATGCTTCTTTATTTTCGCAATCTTTCCTTTTGCTTATTTTAATGGCCTTCGCAACACACGTCTCCCTCTTTCTTCACCCAACTGTAGTAGTGTGAAGCTTTTAAAGGCTGAGCATTTTACATCTGATGTAATGTCCACTTTTTCCCCAGAACATATTTCTGTTTTTCAAAGTCTCAAATTACCATAGTAACTATCAAGAGTCCCTAAAATGTGTGTTACATTCTCTGGACTCAAACCTAATGTGGAGTCAACACAAAGACCCAGGGGATTGCGAAAGAGCTTCATCCTGGGCTGCTAGAAGAGCCACCCACCCCCAAGTCATTCATTTCTTTCCATTTTAGTATGTCTTGGGGAAGACTGAGTGACAGAGCTGCAGGGATAATGGAATCGTCAATAGGGACTCTGATTCTTGTAGACAGGGAGTGACTGTCCAGTGGCCGCCTGTGCCCAGTCACTGGTGCAGGAGAAAGAAGAGGAAGTACTGAAAAACGGAACAGGAAACAGATGGGAGACATGATCTCTCAAAACTCCCAAAATTCTGAAAAACCTCAGATCAGCCTGGTTGCTTGAAGATTAGGATAAATCTGAGATCTGTACATCGACCAAAGAGAGGCCATCGGAAGCAGGCCCAGCAAGGAGCCATGTCACGTGGATGCCAAATCCTGGGGGCTGCATATTTGCCATACCCAAGGGAAATGAGAGGGCAAGAGAATCACTGAGTCAGTCTGGGCCAAGATGTGGACAAAAGATGGCACATTCTCACAATGGTCGCCTTTACTCCAGAGTCACATGGACAGCCAGAATCTCTGCAGTCATGTGATCTGGGGTTAAGAATGCTTGTTTCTTCCCTTAAACTTAAGAGATGCTTTTCTACTAAAAATGAAAGCCCATAATGGTGACCAGAGGGAAAGGACTCAGTATTCCTAATCTGCAGTCTCTAGGGCTCACACAAGGGAAAGAATGGGACAGAAACTGGAATTAATGTGTTGAGGCCATTTTCAATGACTCCAGTGCAGAAATATCAAAGAATCTAAAGGACTTCATTAAAATTCACCCCAAGGCCAGGCGTGGCTGTAATCCCAGCACTTCAGGAGACTGAGGCAGGTGACTTCTTTGAGCCTTTGAGCTGGAGGTCGAGATCAGCCAGGACAACATAGGGAGACACCGTGTCTCTAAAAACACAAAATAAATTTACACTTAAAAATTCATCCCAAGGTGCAGTTATGTATCAAAGATGACTCTTATGCTCAAAGTTGAGGGCTCTGGGAGAAACCTTCCATGTGAGGATGAACATCCAAGCTTCAATGTTCCTGGTTTGCCAAGTGGTTTGGGGTGGTGGGGGCTGGAGGGGGTGGGAGAGGTTTTCTCCCTAACAACCAGAAAGTTGAACCTGCTTCCTGAGGAGATGCTAAAATCTGACAACCAGCTGACCTCCTCCTAACAAAGCCTGATAGCAAAACCATCCAAAAATCCCAGACACCCCTCCCCCTTCCCAGCAACTGCATTTCACTTGTGACCCTGCTCAGCCTGTGGTCAGGAAAGAGCCTTTGAACACATCTCCAGAGCTGCAGCGATTAGAAGGGCTTTGATTACCCCGCTCAGCTGGCCCTCCCTTCTTGCGATCACTCCCCTCCCTTCCCCCAGCCCCCTTCCTGAGCCTCCTCACCCCAGTCACCCAGGCCAGGCTTTTTTTTTTTTTTAAAGCAACCCATTTTTTTTTTCTCTCTTCATTTTCCTTATAGCATCCTAAACCTCAAGAAGCGGTTAACACTAATCCTGATTTATTTAGGGTTTATCTGCATTATTAATTCCAATCACGTGAAAAAAAAAAAAAAGTGCTACAAGTCCATAGTTTGTATACAAAGTTTGGGTGTGTGTGAAAAGAGCCAGCAATCCCTGAGAAACATATTTTCTTTAGCTATCTTTTAAATCCAAACAACTTTCTTTTCTAGTCTGAAAATACTCCTTGAAATGGGCCCCGTCCTTAACAATTTCATTTATTTTATTCCTCCCCCCCACCGTCAATATCCTTTGAAGCTACTTCCTGCATTAATCTGGACTTAATATGGATTTAAACATTGACAATGGAAAATAATTTGAGTTAAAAAAATAATCTTCCTTGTTAAAGCTAGAAAACTTCCACAACTGTCACCATCTCTGACAGCGAGGCATAGAATGAGATTCTTGACTCTGCATACTGAACACGAGGAAAAGCAGAAAGAACAGGCTGTATGTTATATTTTATATTTGTCAGCTGTTATGACTGACTGGAGTGGAGTGATAGCCAGGGTCTTGACTTGTTGTTTGAATGAATTCATCATCGTTTGGGACAGATGAGCAGTTATTTGGTTCCTGGGATGTGCTAAAAATATCTTATTGGAATGAGGGAGGTGTCTCGGGAATAGAAGCTTGAATCTCCTCCATGGGGTGGCTTCCCAGTAACTAATAGGGCCCAAAGCTTCCAAACCCCAATTTCTAGCTCTCTTCTCTGCCCTTCTCTATTTTTTTTTTTTTTTTTTTTTTTTTTTTTTTTTTTTTTTTTTTTTGGTGGTGGGGAAGGTTCTTTTTTCTTTTTTCTTTTTTTATTTTGTATTCTTCTTTTAACTGGTATAATGCTGGATATTGAAAGTTCCTATTTCTTTGGGTAGGCCCCCGGCAAGGCCAGTGTTATCGAGTGAATTCTTCCTGAATTTGACTCAAGAAACCCATGGAGATTGGAATATTTTCATGGGAATTTAGAGGAATTCAGATTAGATCGCAAAGTCTACTTTGTCAGACCCTTAACACATAGGACAGACCCAAATATGTTTTGATTTCTTGGGGACTTGGAGAATGAAGACTGAATGCTAGAAGGCCCCTCCAAGAGTAGAAAATGTATGGCTTTGATTCATTACTGCCCATTTCTTTGCCCGTGGCAGACATTACCAATCAATCACAACATTCTTTCCCACCAAGCAGGAGGCAGCCTCCGTATCCTAGTATGAGACCACCCTTCTCACAGTTCCTCACTGCCTTCCTCCAACCTGCCTCTGACTGGTTCTGCCTTTCATTCCTGCTACGGCCCCTTGTAAGTTCCCTGTTACTTGCACCACTTGCTATTCATTACATGTGACATTCCTTTCCCAACCAGGAAGCCTTATCCACCTCCCACACACCTTCCTTTCCCCTCTGAGATGCCCGTCCTCAGAAACCAAGTCGCCCCTTCCCTCCCTCCTCCTCACCACTTTTTGTGTTGTACATTTTATTTTGATAATATTTACCTCTTCCTAAAGTAATATAAATTCACTGTAGAAATTGTATACATTACAGATATGCAAAAAAGTGGGGGCTTTGGTTACCCTCAGCAATCACTGATCTACTTTCTGTCTCTATGAATTTTTGTGTCATGGACATTTGATAGAAATGGAATCATTCAATGTGTGGTCTTTCGTGACTGGCTTCTTTTGTTCAGTGTGTTTTCAAGGTTCTTCTACATGGGAGCATTCCTTTATTCCTTTTTCTTCCCAAATAATATTCCATCATTTTAGTCCATCCTGTTTTGTTTTTGTTCGTGAGATGCTGGTTTCAACACTGTACTCCTGTCTGCCATCTGTGCACACGTGAGTTGTGCTGGTGATTATTTTTGGTAGACTTCTACTGAATTTACAAGGAAACCCAGTTCAACTTCTTTCAAAAGACACATGTGAAAGGTTAAAATGTGCAATGTTCTTTGCTAGAAAGTGCTGGAGATACAAAGATGAATGTATACTGCCTCTGTCATCTAGGAGTTTGCAATTTATTTATACCAAATCATGAGAGCACATCATGTCCACCAGTCACTCTGGTACCCTTGGCTTTGAACTAGTCTTTTAGTTTACATTATAGTGATGAAGACGTGCAAATGTTTTTCAAGGTTATTTCATGCTTTTATGTTTATATCCTGTGATCCTCTAAGCACTCCAAAACAGAAACTATGGGTTCTATTTCTTTTCTATTATAGTAATATGATTATAATTACATCAGCTGCCACTTGGTGTATATTTATTTTATTTGCTGTGCAAAACAATGTGTGAGGCAGTTATTGTTACTTCCTTTTATTGTTGAGGACACCGAGGTTGACAATGAGAAGTTACTTGTCAAAGGTCATCTGCTGGGAAGGGACAGGGGCAGGACTTGAACCCAGGGCCATCTTACTTCAAAGATGCTCACACGTTTGACCACTGAGCCACACCAGCACAAAACTAGAGGGGGAACATTCTTGGCAGCCAGTAGGTGACATTGTCCACGTACCACTCTGGCCAGCCCCTCCGCACCTTGGTCTGGATGGCCTGAACCAGTCTGTGGTGGGGAAGAGTGAATCCAAAGGGGCCTGGAGCCTCCGTCCAGTGGCATCTGCAGTTGTGTCTGTTCTGCTCTTCAGTTTACAGTGGTGGGAAACGTAACTCCCCCAAAAGCGTGGTCTGCTCAGTACAAGAAATCATTGATTGTCATCTTTGGCAACGACCATTCTAGAATGAAACTGTAGAAAATGCACTTAAGGATGACAAATTAGGAACAACTCAACCCAAAATGTGCCCTTTGACAGTGCAGATGTCAGATGGAAGCATGTGAGAACTTGGGCCTCCAGAGCCATCCAGCTACTTTCCCAGACACACGTGCCTGTACTCTGCTGTCATCTTCAACAATGAGGCAGGTTACATCTGTAGTCTATGTAGCACAATGAAGACAATAAATATTAAATAATAATTATTGGTTCTTTCACATTCACTGACAGGATAAAATCCAGGTAAAGAGCCGTTGAGGTCTAATTACTTCGCAGGCATTGAAACCAAACTGCTAGCTGAAAAATTAATTGTGGAGCAGCCAGAGACGGAGTAGTAGGAAGTTGTTTTGAGTAGTGGTGTCACTCCGAAACTCCGCGAAAGATGCAGAGCAATAAACACCAACGCAAAGTGCCGAAAAGGACTGAGCAAGCGAGGACTATTCATGCAGCTGGTGTCGCACAGACTTCGGTTCATTTCCTGATTACTGTGGCCCACAACAGATGTGGAGTGACCAACTGAACTGATTAACTAATAAGCAGAAATGTCATGAGGGATATTTAGAACAATATGCAAGTGATCTCTACAGCATGAGTGAAGGCTGCACGTATTCACACCTACCAATAATTTATATGACTATAACATATTATATTAATGACATTATTAAGGTATATCTGTTGATACTAGTATATAATATCAATGTCATTAATATAAAATATTAATATAATATAAAATTTAGTAATATTAATGTTAATATTAATAAATATAAAATATTGTATTATGATATAAAATAAAATATATTAATGACATTAATATTAATAAAGTCACAATATCTGTTTATAATAGTCTATCATATTATATGATGAACATCAAATATCACCAATAATTACTAACATTTACTGAGCACTCGCTCTGAGCCATCTAGCACTTAAAAGTATGCCTGTATATAAAATCTCATTTAATTCTTATGACAAATTGTGAGCCAAATACAGTTACGCTTTTTCCTTTTTTTTTTTGAGATAGAGTCTTGCTCTGTCACCCAGGCTGGAGTGCATCGGCACTGTCTTGGCTCACTGTAGCCTCCGCCTCCCAGGTTCAAACCATTCTACTACCTCAGCCTCCTGAGGGGCTGGGACCACAGGCTCGTGCCACCACACCTGGCTAATTTTTGTTTTTTGTTTTATTTGTTTAAGACAGAGTCTCACTCTGTCACCCCACCTGGAGTGCAGGTGCAATCTCAGCTCACTGCAACCTCTGCCTCCGAAGTTCTAATGATTCTCCTGCCTCAGCCTCCCAAGTAGCTGGGATTACAGGTGCATACCACCATGCCAGGCTAATTTTTTTGTAGTTTTAGTAGAGACGGGGTTTCACTATGTTGGTCAGGCTGGTCTTGAACTCCTGACCTTGAGATCCGCCCTCCTCAGCCTCCCAAAGTGCTGGGATTACAAGCGTGAACCACATGACTAATTTTTGTATTTTTATTAGAGACAGGGTTTCACCACGTTGGCGAGACTGGTCTTGAACTCCTGACCTCAGGCAGTCTGCCTGCCTCAGCCTCCCAAAGTGCTGGAATTACAGGTGTGAGCCACTGCGCCCAGCCCAGTTTTCTTTATTTGTGAAATGAGAAAATGGACACACCAAGAAGTTAAGTAACCTGCCTGACATCACACAGATAATAGTAAAAAAAAAAAAAAAAAAAAAAAGCCCAGCATTTGCCAGAGGAAGGCAAATTTGCTGCCATTCTCTAATCTCTTAAGAAATTACCGAGTTTCTACCACCTTAAATAAGTATCCAGAGCTTGTCCAGTTCATAGTTTTCAGACTGCTCCATAGAAGAGTGGGAGTTGCTGTAGAATTTCTACCAACGTTGGATTATTTCTGCCAAACAAGGAAGAGTTCAGCTTTCTGGGGAAATATCTGTTGCTTGAACCTGCTTTGCATATTGGATTTCCACATAAGATTTTACTTTTAAACCAAAGAAAGAGTGTTCCACTGGTGTAGGTCAGGGCTGGCAAATGTTTTCTATAAAGGGCCAGATGGTAAATATGAGTTAGACTTCACAAACCGCACTGTCTCTGTCATAACAACTCAACTCTGCTGTTGTGGTACAAAAAGAATCATAGACAATATGTAAATGAATGTGTATGGCTGTGTTCCAATAAAACTTTATTTACAAAAGTGGGCCATGGGCAAAATTTAGCCTGCCCAGCCATAGCTTGCTAAACTCTGGGCTAAGTCATCTCCCTGTGGTCAAGCGGAGTTTGCCTAAACTTTCTTTCTTTCTTTTTTCTATTTGAGATGGAGTCTCACTCTGTCGCCCAGGCTGGGGTGCAATATAGCACGATCTCAGCTCACTGCAATCTCCGCCTCCCAGGCTCAAGCAATTCTGCCTCAGCCTCCAGGGTAGTTGGGGTTACAGGTGCACACCACCATGCCCGGCTAATTTTTTGTATTTTTAATAGAAATGGGGTTTCATTGTGTTAGCCAGGATGGTCTTGATCTCCTGACCTCAGGTGATCTGCCTACCTCGGCCTCCCAAAGTGCTGGGATTACAGGTGTGAGCCACCGCGCCCAGCCAAGTTTGCCTAAACTTTATAAATAAATACTAGTTTTTCTTGCTCACAAAGAGAACATATATCATCCAACACCTCATATTTAACAATGTCCATCATCAAAAAGCCCAGGTTATGCGTTTTTGTTTTTGTTTTTTTATTTATGTTTTTCAGAGACAGGATCTCGCCCTTTCACCCAGGCTGGAGTACAGTGGCATGATCATGGCTCACTGCAGACTGGAACTCCTGGACATAAGTGATTCTCCCACCTCAGCCTCCTAAGTAGCTGGGACTACAGGCACACGCCATCACGCCTGGCTAATTTTTTTATTTTTATGTATTTTTCAGTAGAGACATGGTCTGGCTATGTTGCTCAGGCTTCAGGCTATGGTTTAAGACAAAAGGAAACTATTGTGTTTTGAAGGTCGAATTTATCTAACCGTCTAGCATTTCTACTTCCGAGTTCATCCCCATCATACCTGTGTTGGGTGGATGGCATGATCCCCTTTAACAATGAAGAAAACAGGCTTAAAAAGGTAAAAGTAGTACCTTGAGTCATGTCAGCATCTCCCCATACACCATCACACTGTACTGCCATGAGCAAAGCAGCATGGCTTATCCTACCATGGAATATAGCAGACGGTCACTGATGTCACCCTCAACCTGTTCTCTTCCAAGAAAAACAATTCCAGTTCACTTCCCAACCTCACTTTGCACCCTAGGATGTTTTACTACTTCTATTAATAAGAGACTTAAGAACTAGTACTACCAGCCAGGCGTGGTAACTCATGCCTGTAATCCCAGCACTTCTGGGAGGCCAAGGTAGATGGATGGCTTGAGCCCAGAAGTTCGAGACCAGTCTGGACAACATGGCAAAACTTCATATCTACAAAAAATAAAAAATTTAGCTGGGCTTGGTGGCGGCCCCTGTAGTCCCAGCTACTCAGGAAGCTGAGGTGAGAGGATTGCTTAAGCCTAGGAGGTCAAGTTAGCAGTCAGCTGAGATTGTGGCACTGCACTCTAGCCTGGCAATAGAGTAAAACACTGTCTCAAAAAAAGAAGACAAGAATTTTAAAAACTAGTACCACCATGTTCATCGGTTTTCCCAAGGCATAACTCAAGAGGAGAATAACGTTGCAATTTCAACAAGCCATTCTCCCATCCATGCTTTCTATCCATTTATCGTCTGTCTTAGCAGGCTGCATTGGGATTTGTATTAGCTGATCCTCCATGGTCCATATGCCTTTCAAAAGATCATTTTTTATCTATACACTTTGTTTTCCTCCTCCTGTTTTTCTCTCTCTTAAATTCAAACTCTAGTGGGAAACTCTGGAATTCTTCCACTTCAGTAACCTCCTTTTCATCAGTGGCACTCCTAGCCTGGTTATACCTCACCTGTAGATAAAGAAGTCTAATTTCTTCCTCCTTCCTGAGATAGGTTGAAACTTTGGCTCACTGTAGCCTCTGCCTCCCAGGTTCAAACGGTTCTACCACCTCAGCCTCCTGAGTAGCTGGGACCACAGGCTCGTGCACCACACCTGGCTAACTTTTGTTTTTTTTTGTTTTTTGTTCTATTTTTTGAGACAGAGTCTCACTCCGTCGCCCAGGCTGGAGTGCAATGGCACGATCTCAGCTCACTGCCACCTCTGCCTCCCGGGATCTAGCAGCCGAGCTATTGATAGTTAGAATACTAAACCTCTTCCAGAACACATTTATTACCTTCTTTTTATCTTTGTTCAACTGTCTTGGACTTGCAAGACCTGTTCTATCTACTTTTCAATTCATTCTGGATTGGTTTCAAGAACCAATCGGCCTCACTCAGCTGTCAGTGGGAGGTTGGTGCCGTCCCAGAAATCAGTGACAGTGTCACCTCTCATGGCTCTTGGTTCTAGAAAGTCTGTGTCTATGCGTCACCGCAATCCACCTCCACGACTGAATGGAAATGCAGCTGCATGTGAAACAGACGAGAAATTCATCATAAGTGGAAAACTCAGTCATCAATAAGCGGCTCTGCAGGCCTTTCAGTTAGGGACCAACCACAGAACTGGCTCTCCATCAACAATCAAACAGTCTTTAGCTGTGATCAGCCACTTCCATCACCTCTGAGACTGGCAGGTTTCCAATAAAGCCAATAGTCCCCTCCCCCCAGGGTAAGGTCCTCAGCGGGAGGCCACCATTGTCTTTTAGCCCAGCAATTTGACAACAATGTTAGCTGACACTCTATTAGCCAGCAGCTACACCCTGACCTCTGACCCTGACATTGGCCCCTGGCATTGGACCCTGACATTGGCTACACCCTGACCCCTGACTCTGATCATTTGAGATGGCCCGCCCTGCTGGTTAGCTCAAGAGAAGGCTGGCCAGGATGGAGCAGGGCTGTCTGGTCAGCTCCCCCAACAGGAGGCTTAGGCTTGAAGTACAGACACAAGCCGAGTTGAACCTAAGATGGCAAAGGTGAAAGTTCAGAAGAATGTCCATCAGCAGCCTGTCACCGCAGGACGATGTGCAAACCATGGGGGCTTTCAGCACTGGGGTGGCTGTTGTCACCAGACAGCTCTGCTCCTTAATGGAAAAGACATATCAAAATATGGCTTACAAAATACAAAGTAGTGGACTGAAATGTACATTATATGAGGGTGTTAGATTGCAATGTACTTTACAGTGGGGGAATTAGATTGAAGTCTTATGCCAGGGTATTTAGGTTGAAATATGGATTATCCCAGGAATGTTAGCCTGAGATGGGCTTTATAACACAGTTGTTAAATTAAGATGTGCTCTTCAGTGCAGGCATTAGCCGGAGATGTGCGTTATAGCCAAGTTGTTAGGGGAAGATGTAGATTCCACTCAGCGGGGAAGGGTGGGCAGGAGAGAGGAAAAACACTTTGGGTTGAATATTATTCTAGGTTAGGGAATGTCTTCTGCATTCGATGGATTTCAGGGGTCTGGATATATGGGGCAGGACAGAGTGTGGCATCTGACATTCCTTCCTTTCTCCTTTCTCTCCAGCCAATCTGCCACTTTCCCCACTTTTCCTGTTAGGGACTTAAAGGCTTCCCCCATCAATAAAAACATTAGCTCACTAAACAGTCTGATGGCTTTTCCTTCCCTGGCTTAACCCTTCGGGAGCTGGGGTTTCCTTTGGATTTGTAAAGATATTGATTCCAGATAATGTTTGCCTTTCTAACTCTCTCTTCCTTAGACTTGATGGATAGGTTCAGGGCTGCATCTCGGCAGCCAACTCACCGCAGCTACCCAGGGAAAGAGGAATGGAAAACGACGCAAGTGTTCAGTAGTTAACACCATTTGAATCCTTTCCCTGGGATGGACAGGCAGAAAGTCAGTGGACGGGAGAAACTCGAGGGCTCACAGTCACAGTCAGTGAGCATAGGATTTCACTTTCAGTTTCCCTCATCCTTGCCCTGATCCCGCTACCAATATTTCTTTAGTTCGACTGAAGAGTGTTTTATGATTTTTAATTAATATCAGATGCCGTCTTGAGGTTGGCTACCCTGAGTTGCATTTTTTAAAACTCGTTTCGCAGTTCAAGAATGTGCTTTTCTGGGCCGGGCACGGTGGCTCTGGCCTGTAATCCCAGCACTTTGGAAGGCTGAGGTGGGTGGATCATGAGGTCAGGAGATCAAGACCATCCTGGCTATCATGGTGAAACCCCATCTCTGCCGAAAATACAAAAAATTAGCCAGATGTGGCGGATGCCTGTAATCCCAGCTACTCAGGAGGCTGGGGCAGGAGAATCGCTTGAATCTGGGAGGCGGGTTGCAGCGAGATCACGCCCCTGCAACTGCATTCCAGCCTGGGCAACAGAGTGAGACTCCATCTCAAAAAAAAAATAACACAAGAATGTGCTTTCCTACCACCTAGGCAACGTAAGTGAATACAGGTAACTGTGTCACTTGCTTATGATACTGGCTGATGAGGGGATGACTTGAATAAGCCCTCACCCTAGAAACAAATTTCATCCAAGGAAAATAAGTAAAAAGCAATGGGAGAATCATCTCGTTCATTAACCACTCGGACTATAAAGATTTGTCAAACGTCTCCCCAACAATGTTTTTGTCCTTTCTTTTCTTCTCCAGCTCAGAAGATATAAGTTACAGCCCCCGGAAGTCAAGCCTAGCCCCACTGGATGATGTCCAGCTTTGCCGGAGTTAGAGAGGTGAGTTCCAGCTTTCTCGTTTCTCAATGAAAGAAAATGTTATACCAGGTGGGTTAACGTAGTCCAAAAAGACTAACCAGCCAGACGAGGATGCTGAACAAAACCAAACAGTTCAAAGGAAATTGTAGTGTTACTAGACACCTCCGCAGTGAGCCTGAGCTTTCAAGAAAGAGACAAGCAGGCATTTCTGTCTGCATTTTCCAGGTCGTATTTCTCTAGTTAGCAAAGTGGGTTTGCTGCAAGACAATAGCATTTACCTTCCCTGGCTGAGCTTTCTGTGGGCAAAACACAATGAATATGACAGAAATATGCTGTCCGGGTGAAGGGGGAAAAAAAGCAATTTCACCCACCCTACTATGTCTCTGCCAATGTCATCTTTGTCAATGTTCCCACTTCTCTTCTCTGAGCATTTCTTGGTGAAGCTTTCGTTAGAAGTTAACCTTATTCTCCAGCCTGGTGAGTTCCCTTCTCTTCTCCGGGTCCTTCCTGCCTCATTTTCTAACGTCATGCTCTCCTTAAAAATAGGCTATGAGAGCTATTTCTAACCTCCATCAAGGGATCCGTCCAACCAGACTCCCACGGGATGTGAGAATGCGCTCAAACTGATCCCAAAGAAGAAAGGGGACAAACAAGGTTGGCTTATTCCCAGACTCAGTTTAAAAAAAAAAAAAAAAAAAAGTCTTTTGGGTCAAGTGAGATATTTGAGTCCCCTCCCTAGAAGGGAAATAGCAATATGGTTCTCCTTAAACACCACCTAAAACCCTACCCCAAAGAAGAGACCAAATCGTATCCTGGCAGAATCACAGCAGCCTGGGGATTAGAAGCAGCTTTGGAGTCTGTTCCACCCCCATCATCTAATTGCTTTGTGAATATCGGCCATTCGCTGGGCCTTTCTGGACATCAGTTTCTCCATCCATGAAATGGACATAGTAGTATCTGACCTATAAGGATATTATGACTGTCAGACAGGCTAGTGCATATAAAATGCTTAATCTCGTGCCTATAATCACTCAATGAATAGTAGCTGTTAACTTTATCATTTTATGATCATACCAACTGGTAGCTGGAGTGCCGTGCCAATTCCCGCCCGCGCCTGTGGCATTGACTTACCACATCTCACATTACCCCTCACGCACTCATTAACACATCTGGTTTAAAAACACAATGTATCTCTTAGCCTCACTCCTTTAAGTGATTATTGTTTGTAAGGATTTTCTCTGTACAGGAAGAAGGGTAGCCCTGCCACTGAGAGGAGAAACAGATTGCAAGGGCCTCACTAATGGAATATAATCCCCCCTCTGTACTCACTGGTAACTAGCCATGATTGTATTTCAAAGGTAACAGTTCTTCTCTACGGTGGGTATTGGTGTGCAGTCAGTAAATAGGACCTAATGTGATCCGACAGTCCTGATTTCTCTGGGTATATATTAAAACAACATGCCCATTGCTGATGGCTCAGAGGTCCTGACCTTTAACAACGACTTATGACGTAAGGCAACCTGCCCAGGAGAGCAGGCAGGGCAGAAGGCCAGAGGAACAAGGTCATCGGCTAATGAAGTGGTCAGCATTGAGTTTCTGTCACTCAGCTGGTTAAGAGGAAACCGAGAGGGAAGTACAAGAAAATGGGGACATTTAAGGAACAAAGGAGGGACCATGCTTGAGTTAATGCTCTGAAGGTGGATGATACTGTCAGAAGGAAGGGTGATGACGGGCCGCCCGTCTGAGCCTTCATCCTGGCCTTGTTCAGTGTTACCTGCCCAACACAGGCTGGTTGAAAGAGCATCTGCAAGAAGCCAACTCAATATAAATCCTGAGTTAGAAGGAAAATAAACAGGTCCTAAACCACCCTTCTGTTTGTTGTAAATCTGCTCCAGACACAGAGTCAGGAAAGAGATCAAGCCTACATGCTGGAAAGTGGCTTCCAAACCTATTCTTTCTCTACATGGGCAGACTACCTCCTGAGCCTCATGTCAGAATCTGAAAAACTGGAGTGAGATTATGGCACCTACCTCCAAGGGAGGGTGGTACGATTAAATGAGAAATTTTATTCAGCTGAGCATGATGTGATGCCTTATGCCTATAATCCCAACACTTTGGGAGGCAGAGGCAGGAGGATCACTTGAGCCCAGGAGTTTGACACTAGCCTGGGTAACATAGCAAGACCCTGTCTCTACCAAAAATTTATAAATTAGCCTGACGCAGTGGAGCACAACTGTAGTCCCTGCTACTCAGGAGGCTGAGATGGGAGTATCCCTTGAGCCCAGGAGTTCGAGGCTATAATGAGCTATGACGGAGCCACCGCGCTCCAGCCTGGGTGACAGAGCGAGACCCTGTCTCTGACACAAAAAAATTAATTAAAGAGATTAGCACAGCCCTTGGCACAAAGCGATCAGTCAAATGTCAGCAATTACTTTTGTCATTCCACGCGCTCTAAAAATCTCAGAAAGTGTGTGAGCTTTTTTAAATGGGTAATACATTGTCTATTTCAGAGTGAGGCAGTTCCGTGAGTTTCACTGTTACCATCTCTAATGCATTTCTACTGGTGGAGAACTTTGAATTTCTGAACCATTCACCCAGTCAGCAAACATCTATTGAAAACTACGGTATTAGGGCAGAGGTGTGGTATTATATTGAATCAGAAATATTCTTGACTTTATTTCACAGCCCCTCTGGGGAGGCAGAAACCTCAAGATGTAGAGTGTAAGTGGCAGCATATTACAAGAATATGCTACAGAGTGGAGTGACCAGCTGCTCTTGAGAAGGCTAGGGAGAAGTCAAAGAGAGCTTGACTTCAATGGGAGCTTCTTAGCTCTTCTATCACTTGATCCTCTAAATGATGACTTGGGAAGTGTAAGGTCAAGATTTCTCTCCCCATTCGTGTTTTTTTGTTGTTGTTTGTTTTAGGGACAGAGTCTCACTTTGTTACCCAGGCTGGAGTGCAGTGGCACAATCTCAGCTCACTGCCTCTCGGGTTCAACCTCTGCCTCTTGGGTTCAATTGACTCTCATGCCTCAGCCTCCGGAGTAGCTGGGATTATAGGCACATGCCACCATGTCTGGCTACCTTTTATATTTTTAGTAGTAATGGGGTTTCACCATTTTGGCCAGGCTGGTCTTAAACTGACCTCAAGTGATCCATCCATCAAGGCCTCCCAAAGTGCTGGGATTACAAGTATGAGCCACCACGCCCAGCCTCCCCATTCATTTTAGGTATGAAAAGGTTAAGACCTAGTCAGGTTAACCCTTGCCTTTGTTTGCCACAGTTAATAGTAGAATGGAAACCCTTAGCCCAACCTCAGGCTTCCCTGAGATCACCCTTTCAGCAGATCAGGATGAATCGGGACCAGTGATGGCCATCGGAGGTTCAAAAATATTCCTCTTAATGAGCATTTGATCACAGCCAGTTATAATCCAACTCTTGAACATCCCTATGCAAAAAGACACAGATGGTTTCAGTTTCATTTCCTGAGTTATTAAAAAGGTTATTTTATTTTAAACCTTTTTTTTGAGACAGGGTTTCAGTCTCTCTCCCAGGATGGAGTGTAGTTACACAATCATAGCTTACTGCAGCCTCAAACTTAAGCAATCCTCCCACCTCAGCCTCCCAGGTAGCTGGGAATATAGGCATGTGCCATCATGCCCAGCTTATTTTTTAATTATTTGTTGATATAGGGTCTCACTATGTTACTGAAGCTGGTCTCAAGCTCCTGGCCTCAAGCCATTCTCCCACCGTGGCCTCCCAAAGTGCTGAGGTTACAGGTGTGAGCCGCCGTGGCTGGCTCCATCTCACTTCTGAAAGTGAAGCACTGGGAATTCGTGAGAGAAGCACTGGGCAGAGAAATTGAGAACCAGTATGCTAGCCTCAGCAGTACCATGGTCTTCCTCAAACCCCGTAGCTACTGATGCCTCTGGTCCTGAGGTTAGGAGGCTTGTCTTCATATTCCCTACCCACCTCTGCCTCACAAAGATGATACAAGGGTGAACTGAAAGCATTGATCCAAGGAAGCTCTCTGAATGTTTAGTAGGGAGCATAAAGTTTCAATGGAAATGATTATCAAATTAGACTGTCGTAGCCTGGAAATAGAAGTTGGAGCCTCACCAGGGCTGCCAACTCCCTGTTCCCATCATGACCCAGCCAAAGCTCTTTCCCAGGATTCCATGCCTTGGGAAATTTTTGGGTTTGGAGACTTGAGGAGAAGGGCACAATGACTCACATACCATTAACCAAGGCTGTTTTGTTTTGTTTTTTTCTCAAATATAGACCTAGCTTTAAGCTTTATTTTTCTAATTAAAAGATAATGTACAATGTCTTAAGAAATTCAAGCAATTTATCAAAGCATAAAAATTAAAATAACCAAAAACTCCACCACCCAGAAGTAAACACACTTAACCCAGACTTCATCCTATCAGATGTCACCTATGCATACACATAATACGTCTGTTTTATTTCACATCCGTGGCATCATAATATACATGCTGTCTGCAGCAATATACCATGTCAGTGGGTTATAGATTTTCAATAATTTTTGATGATTTTCCAGAATTTATTTGCAATGACGGCATTGAATTCCAGTGTTGGACATACCACTGTTGATTTAGCTAACTCCCTATTAATGAGCAGTGATGTTGTAAACAACGATGTGATAGACATCTTTGTTCTTGGTAAATCTGTCTTGTTGTCTCATTAGGATAAATTCCTATAAGGAGGAATTGCTGGAAGTGCTGTCCCCTTCAACCAAATGTTGAAAAGAATTCACATGGTGTAGTAAGAGAATAAAAGGGCAATGACCAGGCTGGGCACAGTAGCTCACACCTGTAATCCCAGCACTTTGGGAGGTCGAGGCAGGAGGATTGCCTGAGCCTAGGAGTTTGAGACCAGCCTGGGCAACATAGTGAGACTCTGTCTCTACAAAAAAGTTTTTAAAAATTAGCCAGGCATAGTGGTATGCACCTTTGGTCCCAACTACTTGGGAGGCTGAGGTGAGAGGATCGTGTAAGTCCAGGGAGTCCAGGCAGCAGTGAGCATGATCAGGCCACTGTACTCCAGCCTGGGCGAGAGTGAGACCCTATCAGAAAAAAAAAAAAAAAAAAAAAAAAGAAAAAACAGGTTGGGAGCAATGACCAGCCATGCTGAATAGTCCCATCAACCCTCGTGACCTATAACAACTGCAACCACATTCATTCACATTCATTCATTGGTGGGGATTGAAGGGTAAGAGAAGGGGATCTTTCATATCCCTGGGGTTAAGCATCATGCCATCATGCCATCATGCCATGATATTCTTTTTTTTTTGAGATGGAGTCTCACTGTGTTGCCAGGCTGGAGTGCAGTGGCCTGATCATGCTCACTGCAGCCTCCTCCTCCCAGGTTCAAGTGATTCTTCTACCTCAGCCCCCTGAGTAGCTGGGACTACAAATACATGCTACCATGCCCAGCTAATTTTTATATTTTTAGTAGAGACAGGGTTTCACCATGTTGGCCAGGATGGTCTCAATCTCTTGACCTCATAATCCGCCTGCCTCAGCCTCCCAAAGTGCTAGGATTACAGGCATGAGCCACTACACCCAGCCATGCCATGATACTCTAGAACTAGACATTTGTTTTCTTTCACTCTCTGCCTCCTACTTTTCTTGCCCTGGCCTTCGGAGCCCTGGCACATCTCACAGTTCTCTCTGAAACTGGCAGAGCCAGTCTTCATCCCTGATCCCTCTGGCCATCAGCGGGTGGATTCCATCTCCTCTTGAATGAGTTTTCTTCCTGGTTGCTTTTCTCTCTACAGGGCCCAAATGTTGATTAACTCCTTTGGGTAAAAGTAGGCACTGGGGCCAGCCAAGCAGTGAGTGGAGTTGGGTGATTACATTGCGATGTTTTAATTTGTCTTCAGACAAATTCTCATAAGCTTTCACGAGAAAATCTCCCATTAGATGTAGTCATTTAATTTAAGAACAGTTGGGAGAGGAAGATGAGCTAAGATGACAGATGGAGGAATGCAGATGTATGTCTTAGAGGGACTCAGAAGCACTCTGAGGATTTGGCATCCAGTGAAACACAATGTCGGCTTCTACTGATTGTGCCCATGGACTTGAGAAATTGTCAAGAAATCATTAGAATACAGGGATTTTCTCCGATAACAAGCAGGTTTCATTATTTCCTTCTGTCTGTAAAGTCATAACAAGGTCAACTAAAGAACTGGATACTCCCCACCCCCAACACCCTAAATCTAGCAAGTACAAAAAAAAATTTCGAGTAGCCTTATAGGAAGGCAAAACCAAACAGAAACACTATAACAAGGCTGCTGTTTGAGATAAGTTCCCTTTGGTCATACTGCCACAAGGATAATTGTTTTTAATTCCATGCTTTGTCTGGCTTCCTTCATACAGATTTCCCGAACATCCTAATTTGGTGTTTTTATCATTCAACATCTATTATTGTTTTAGGACCACGGTTATTATTTTAATTATAATTTAAAGCTACCCAGTATACCCAGAGGTCACTGGGCACCTAAAAGAAATAAATAAAAACAACTTGCCATTTTTAAAAGCAGCATGTTTATTTGCAAGTCCCACGAGCCACTCAACCAAGACATCATAAAACCTTCAAATAAACTAAAACGGAAACAAAATAAAATGTTCGTTCTTAATCTCCTTAGAAGGCAAGCAGGAGAAAGTTGCAGCTAGCTGAACGCTGGCATGAGAACTCTGAGGGCGATTTTATTACTGCGTCCAGGAGCTGAAGTGTGTATCTCAACATCTACATTCCATACTCCCAGCTGCAGTGGGTTTACAGTTCCTGAGCTTTGATGTAAAGTTTTAGTCAATGAGAAGTCAGTATAGCAACAATTCTGGTGCAGAAAAGAAAGGGGTAGATGAGAGGCTTACAAACGCCTACCCACTGTCTACTTTATCCAGACAGCACTGGCTAGCTCTCTGCAGTGTAGGTACTTACGAAGCAGTATTGATCTCATCAGCTCTGATATTTTAAAATGTAGAATTGCTGAAATATCAAAGTCTAGTGATTTTACATTTAGAAGGCAAAAGAAATTTCAAGACAGTTCTATAATATCCCTACATGTGAGTTTCCATAACAGAAAACAGTAAAATCATTTTCAAATCATTTACTGCTAGCATTTTCCATGTAATCAAAGCTGTTATGGTTTGTTAAGCAACAGAATTATCTAGTGGGCAAGAGGCTTATGCTGCTCCAAGACCTGCTGGCTACACAATATGCAAATCAACGAGTACTGTAGAAGCCATCAGATAAATATAGTCAGGATCTCCAGTGGAAAGCATCTCTTCCCTCCACCCCCAGAATTGTCTTATTTGACCATTACTTTTTTTTTTTTTTTTTTTTGAGACGGAGTCTCCCTCTGTCACCCAGCCTGTAGGGCAGTGGTGCAGTCTCGGCTTACTGCAACCTCTGCCTCCCGGGTTCATGTGATCCTCCCACCTCAGTCTCCCAAGTAGCTGGAACTACAGGCATGCACCACCATGCCCAGCTAATTTTTGTATTTTTAGTAGAGACTGGGTTTCACCATGTTGGCCAGTCTGGTCTCAAACTCCTGACCTCAAGTGATCTGCCTGCCTCGGCCTTCCAAAGTGTTGGCATTACAGGCATGAACCACTGCGCCCACTGGCCATTACTAATGGCAAAAACTGCAATTACTTTTGCACCAACCTAATAGATTGTTTAGAATGACTCTCTTTAGGAATCAAAGAACTGTACTGTCAAGTTTGGGTCACCCCAAATTTCAAAAACAAGGTAGAAGAATGATGTCCTCAGAGTGACAAAAATGGAGTCCCAGAGATCTCCTTCCTTACTATGGAAGACATAAGAATAAAAGAAGGAAAAGAAAAAGGAAAGGAAAGGAGCTCATTAATACCCAAGGTGGCAAACTCACGTGGCACCATGGCTCAAGCAAAGAACAGATATAAATCAAGTGAGCCTAGTATAAGGCAGTAGGAGGAGGTAGGGGCTGTGGAAGCCATGCCCAGCCTAAAAGGCAGCTGCTACTCAACTCCAGCTGAAGTTTCCCAAGCCCAGTGTAACCAAAGCTTTCAATTAAGAGAAGCTGGAACTATTTTTTTAACCTGAAATATCTCAAATGTTGCATGTTGGCAATCAATTTAACTCAAACATCCGCACATAGAATAGTGCCTTATTTGGTATGTTAAAAGACATCCACATACAACGTGCAGTTCATGGGTCGTAAGTTTGCAGCCTCTAAGAGAGAGAAGTGAGCAACTGGAAGCTAAAACTGACAGCAGAGTCTGAAGCTTGAAATGGATCATTTACATGGAAGAGTTCTTCCATTCTCTGTCCTTGGATAAGGGACAGTCCCCTCAGGACTTTGTACTAACTCCCATCTATGAATGAAATCATTTTTCTCTTCCCTTCTATCCAATGTCCTGGAACCTCAAATAACATTTAGTCTACTCCATCTGTTCTTTCTGATTCTGTTTGTACATATTGCGCTGGTGAATGAACTCCATGTGTACTGAGCTACACAAGAGTTTGTGATCTCTTAGCCTTCTGAGATGGAGAGATGCATAGAAAGTGTTCATAGAAAGTGGAAAGTTGTTTTGCAAGATTTCTCAGATAAGCTATAATACAATTTATTGGTTATTTGAGGATATGCTTATTGATTCAAGATACTATCCATCGAACAGTCCTGGCATTTCACTTAAATATAACAGGGAAGATCCCTAACAGCTATTGTTAGAAAAACAAATCTAGTCCTCAAGGTCTGTTCTGACCCTGGAAGGGGCCGCTGAGGTCATTTGAGAGGTGAGTGGTCAAAAGCATGGTGCCTGAAGGCAGACTTCGTGGGTTCAAATCGCAGCTCTGCCATTTACTATCTGTAAGACCTTAGATATATTACTGAACCTTTTTGTGCCTCAGCTTCCTCTTTTAAGCACACCTACCTCATAGGGCTATTGGGAGGGTTCAACAATTGAAGATTAGACATAGATGTAGGCGTAGATACTACAGAAAGATGGAGAGAGAGTGCTTGGAACAGGATTTGGCACTTAAGTGTTGGCTCCCACTCTACAGCAGTGATGACTGGAACGTCATCAGTCCAGATGCACCTCAGCTACCTAGATTACTCCAGGTAATCTACCTTTAGGAATCCTGTATTAAGGCCGGGCTCAGTGGCTCATGCCTGTAATCCCAGCATTTAGGGAGGCCAAGGTGGGCGGATCACCTGAGATCAGGAATTCGAGATCAGCCTGGCCAAGGTGGTGAAACCCCATCTCTACTAAAAAACAAAATACACAAATTAGCCTGACTTGGTGGCACAGGCCTGTAATCCCAGCTACTCGGGAGGCTGAGGCAGAGAATTGCTTAAACCGGGGAGGCGGAGGTTACAGTAAGCTGAGATCGTACTAGTGCACTCCAGCCTGGGTGACAGAGCAAGACTCCAACTCAAAAAAAGAATCTCATATTAAAATGTAGGTACTTGTGGGAGAGCTAGAACCTTAAGTTCAGCTAATACCTTCTTGGGGATTACTGTGAGAGCCAGATGTAACAGGACATGACCTAAGAGAGGATTCTGGGGATGGAGAAAACAGAAGTTGGTAGACAGGAACCCCCAAAATACTAGGTGGCTTAAATGACAGAAATTTACTTTCTCGAAATTCTGTAGGCCAGAAGTGCAAGATCAAGGTGCTGGCAGGACTGGTTTCTTCTGAAGCCTCTCACTTTCACTCGTAGATGGCCATCTTCCTCCACAGCGTTCACGTTGTCTTTCTCTGCGTGTCTGTGTCCAAATCTCCTCTTCTTAAAAGGACACTAGTCTGGCTGGGTGCAGTGGCTCACACCTGTTAATCCCAGCTCTTTGGGAGGCTGAGGAGGATGAATCACCTGAGGTCAGGAGTTTGAGACCAGCCTGACCAATATGATGAAACCCTGTCTCTACTAAAAATACAAAATTAGCCAGGCGTGGTGGTGCATGCCTGTGATCCCAGCTACTTGAGAGGCTGAGGCAAGAGAATCACTTGAACCTGGGAGGTGGAGGTTGTAGTGAGCAGACATTGCACCACTGCGCTCCAGCCTGGGCAGCAAGAGGGAAGCTGTATCTCAAAAAAAAAAAAAAGACACTAGTTTTATTGGATTAGGGTCCACCCATATGCCCTCAGTTTACCCTAATTACCTCTTTTGTTTGTTTGTTTTTTGAGACAGAGTCTCAAGCGATTCTCCTGCCTCTGCCTCACGAATAGCTGAGATTACAGGTGCCCGCCACCACGCCCGGCTGATTTTTGTATTTTTAGTGGAGATGGGGTTTCACCATATTTCTCAGGTTGGTCTCCAACTCCTGATCTCAGATGATCCACCTGCCTCAGCCTCCCAGAATGCTGGGATTACAGGTGTGAGCCACCACACCCAGTCCTTAATTACCTTTTTAAAGGTCTTATCTCCAAACAGTCACATTTTGGGATCCTGGGAGTTATGAACATAATTCTACCCATAACACTCAGGCACGCATTAGAATCCCCAGGACGTCCTTTGACCATGCCCTACATCAAAAGCATCAGAACTTCTGAGGGTGAGATACAGGGCTCTGAACTTCTTAAAACACTCCAGGGGCCTCCCATGTGTAGCCAGGGTTGGTCAGCCCTGGAGCAGCTGGCTTTCCACTCAGAGCACTCTTTGGTGGTCCTCTTTGGTGGTAGCTTGCTCCGCCATGCATCTTCATGAATTTCTCCATCACGATCCGGCCACACTGACCAGCAGAAGAACACTTGCTGACAAAGGGGCGAGGGAAAGATGGCCCACGTCGAGCATCTGTCTTCCCTCTCCTCCTGATTGATCACTTTATACAATAATAAAACTTTTAAAAGGTTGAACCTGAACTGAGGCTGTGACTGTGACACAATTAATCAAACTCTTGAAGACTCATGTTACATTATGTGCTTCAGGCATTGATCCACTTCACTAGAAGTTGGCCTGAAATACAGCCTAGACACAGGATATTGGATCCGTAAGGAATGGCCGGGATGCTGTCAATTGCTTTGTGTCTCTGTGTGATATGTGGTCCTATAGCAGACCAGACCACAAAGCAGGACAAATTCCAGTGCATCACAGAGGACATCATCCAGTCCCCAGCTGGCCCCAAATTGCTAGGAGTGCAAGTACAGATAAGAGAGAGCTCATTACGGTGTGTTCCTAAAAGCTGCTATCATAATACCTTCATCCCCCAGGCCCCTAGTCTCTTTCCCTCTTCTTGATTTGATGCCAGACAATACCAGGATCTCTGGCACCATAAAATTTTCCCGAGGGAGGCACAAGTTTGGGTCCTCTCTAAATCAAAGTTTTGTTTTGTTTTGTTTTGTTTCTTGAGATGGAGTCTCGCTCTGTCACCGAGGCTGGAGTACAGTGTTGCAATCTCAGCTCACTGCAACCTCCACCTCCCGGGTTCAAGTGATTCTCCTGCCTCAGCTTCCCAAGTAGTTGGGATTACAGGTGTGTGCCACCATGTCTGGCTAAGTTTTTTGTATTTTTGGTAGAGATGGGGTTTCACTGTGTTAGCCAGGTTGGTCTTGATCTCCTGACCTTGGGATTCACCCACCTCAGCCTCCCAAAGTGCTGGGATTATGGGCGTGAGCCACCGCAACCAGCCTAAATCAAAGTTTTAAAGGACTAAGTGCATCCCCCCGCTCTTTTTTTATTTTTTTGAGACAGAGTCTTGCTCTGTCACCCTGGCTAGAGTACAGTGATGCAGTCCTAGCTCACTGTAGCCTCATACTCCTGGGCTCAAGTGATCCTCCCACCTCAGCCTCCCAAGTAGCTGGGGCTACAGTTGTGGCCTACCACATGGGGCTCATTTTTAAAGTTTCTGTAGAGATGGAGTTTTACTATGCTGCCCAGGCTGGTCTTGAACTTCTGTCCTCAAGCAGTCCTCCTACCACGTTGGCCTCCTAAAGCACTGGGATTCCAGGTGTGAGCCACTGCTCTGAGCCCGCATCCCTCTTGTGTCACAGGGATGCATCAAGCCAGTGATAGCATCTAGCATCTCTGTGCAGTACTTTCTAGTTAACTGAGCAGTTACAATCCTCAAACATTTGAGCCTCACCTCAGCTCCATGAGGTAGATGAGCCAAGATTTCTGATCCCCATTTCCCAGAAAAGGAAACTTTCTGGGAAAGGGATGAGAGTTGCCAAGATCATAGAATGTGTGGTAGAACTAGAATACAGTACCTAGTTTTAGGACTCGGATCCTGTGGCTTTTGGTAACACCCTGCTGCAGGCAGCATTGGAGACCACAAAGGAAATCAGAGCTTCTACTGGCCCGAGGCAAAGCCAGGTAATGGGCAAAGCTCCTTTGATGCTTTGCTTTCTCCTCTGGACACCCCTCCCACCCTGTGATGCTCACTGCGTCAGCTCACACTTTGACCAGCATCTCTGGGTCCTGAAGTCTCTCTGTGTTCCCCTCTTAAAAATACCTTGTCGTAGCTGGCCCAGTAGGAAGAATCAAAGCGCAGCTTGACCTGGCTGCATGACCCTGGGCAAGTTACATTTTGCTTTTGAGTTTCCTCCTCTGTGAAATGGATTTTTTTACTAGAAACTACTTCCTTAGGGTTGAGTGAAAGCTTGTATGAGTTATGTACATAAAGCATTCTGGACCATGAATCGTGTTTATTAAGCACTTCGAAAGGGCAGTTGTTTTTTAAAATGATTTATACTTAGGCATTCATTATATATAACAGGCACAGTAGCTAAAACGCTGTACACTGACTTGTTCTCACGGTATTTTCATGTATTCTTCCACTGAATTCTCAGGTCCACACTAGAAAGCAAATCCTATTATTACTCCCACTTTACAGATAGAGAAACTGAGGCCACAGAGAAGTTAATGAGAGCCAGCAAGGAACAGAACCTGAATTGGAGCTGAGGGTGTCTAACTCTAAAACCAGCACCCCCAGCTAAGACACAAAGCTGCAGTTGTGGTGGGGTGGGTGACAAATGCCTAATAGTGCCCCTTGCCATCTGCATTTTTAAATAAGAATATCTGGGCCCAGCATGGCGGCTCATGCCTGTAATCCCAGCACTTTGGGAGGCCAAGGCAGGCAGATCACTTGAAGTGAGGTGATCAAGACCAGCCTGGCCGACATGACAAAACACTGTCTCTATTAATAATACAAAAATCAGCTGGACATGGTGGTGCACACCTGTAGTCCCAGCTACTCAGGAGGCTGAGGCAGGAGAATCACTTGAACCGTGGAGGCAGAGGTTTCAGTGAGCTGAGATGGTGTCACTGCACTCCAGCCTGTGCAACAGAGCGAGACTCTGTCTTAAAAAATAAATAAGTAAAAATATAAATAAATAATATCTTTGAATCAAATCAATAATTTAAGTGTACTCTACTGACATGGAGAGTTCTGAATCCGCAGTGTTCAAACATCAAGCGTTATAGCAGACAGCATAGACTAGATGCAGGAAACAGGGCTTTCCTGGTGCTGCTACCATTATGCTGTGAGTGTGCTCTTTTTTTAAATTGAGGAAAGGAAGGACAAGAAAATGATAATATTAATAGTTTTTGTAAAAAAAATGGACCAGGCTAGGGTAAGGATAACAGGATTTTTCATCTTCATTCTATATTTTTCTATATCTGAGTTTCCCAACCTGGCTCCACAAATGAGGTTTGCTTTATGCCAACAGGATTTATTACTATAAACCTATTGTTTGGGGCCAGTTGCAGTGGCTCACGCCTGTCATCCCAGCACTTTGAGAGGCAGAGGCAGGTGGATTACCTGAGGTCAGGAATTCGAGACCAGCCTGGCCAACATGATGAAACCCCATATCTACTAAAAATACAAAAAATTAGCCAGGTGTGGTGGTGTATACCTAGTAATCCTAGCTACTTAGGAGGCTGTGGCAGGAGAATCACTTGAACCCATACAGCAGAGATTGCAGTGAGCTGATATCGCACCACTGCATTCCTGCCTGGGCAATGGAGCGAGACGCCACCTAAAAAAAAAAAATGCTTGTTTTGTTCTTTGTTGTTTGCTTTTCTACATACTCCACACTTGAAAAGTTAATGAAATCTGTTTTAAAATGATAGTGTAAACCCAATTGCTAGCTCCACACCGATGTCACTCTCCTTGTCCTCGTGTTGCCTACCGTCTCAAGGCACATCTAGATATTGTAGACCCTCTCAGAGAAGAATGTGTGGTGCCAGGGATCCTGGGATCATCTGGAAAGACGGAAAGGATGAAAGAATTGGAACACACAGCAAGATGGGATGTAATTAAGTGCCCAGGAACGCCGAGCCATCTCTTGAAACTGTAGGAGTGCAGCTCTGTTTCCAAACATGGTATTTTCCCTGATGTGTTTTTTTTCCTTCACCAAAAATTTTCCACTTTAATTATGTGGGTTAGGTTAGGGGAGCTCACCTTCGGAACTTTACACGCGCAAACAGCTAATCCCTTCCATAAGACACATTTCTGGGAAAGCCCAGAAATAAATGTTTACAACCTGTGCTGGTATAACAGAACCCAGTGAAATTTGAAATGATTTAAGCGTTAGAGGTCCATGCCCTAAGAAACAATTTTGGGAGAGCATTCTGGAATTCTGCCCTTCATTGTCACAAAGAGTGGAATCACTGGCAGTGCTCTCAGGTTAGATGCTTTCCCTCTTTTCCTGATTTTGCCTTAAACACGAGGAGGATAGTTAATTAAAACCACATTTAAAATATTATGTTGACTACCTAAAGGAACAAAGTTTATTCAAATTGCTGAGCATTAAGTACAGAAACTTAAAATAGCCTGAGCACACTCTTCTTAGCCCATACCCAAAATATCAGTTGAAAGGAGCCTGAGCACAGACGTTGATGAGTGGGCACACACACGTCCACACACACACACACCACATGCACACACGCACATCTGCATGCACACACCCATACACACGTGCACACACTGTACACGTCAATACATTGATATATCAGTAAACTGAATGCATTTCTCAAGTAACCAGCATTTGACAAGCAGAGGGCAAAGATGATCTTCTAATTAAGGTACTTAGAAGGCTCTGACTCCTTAAAATTATGAAATGGTCTCATACAGGCTCAGAGGAGGTAGAGACTGACACTAGATATCACTTCAACTCTTTTTTCCTTTTTCTTTTTTCTTTTTTTTTTTTTTTTTTTGGTGACAGAGTCTGGCACCCAGGCTGGAGTGCAGTGGTGTGATCTCGGCTCTCTGCAACCTCCTCCTCCCAGGTTCAAGCAATTTTCATGCCTCAGCCTCCCGAGTAGCTGGGATTACAGGCACCGGCTACCATGCCTGGCTAATTTTTGTATTTTTAGGAGACATGGTATTTCACCATGTTGGCCAGGCAGGTCTTGAACTCCCAACCTGAAGTGATCCACCCGCCTCAGCCTCCCAAAGTGCTAGAATTACCTCCGCGCCTGGCCCACTTCAACTCTTTGAGGCTCAGTTTCTCCCCTGGTCATCTGGGGTCAGTGGTATCCCCTTTGGAAGTGTGGGGAAGGTTTAAGGAGAGACTTAGCACAAAGTAGATAGGCACTTGGTCAGTGAAATACCCCTTTCTCCCAGGGAATCTTTTTTGGGTTCTATTGATAAGAGATGGGCAGCTTGCTAGGTTTGTTATGAAGATATATATATATATGTGGCATGGTGTCTAGGACCTAGTAAGTAATGTTCTGGAAAAATGAAAAATAACAGCCCCACAAGGTTAGTGTTATCCTGTTATATAGATGAGAAACTCCTTGGAAAGGTATTTTCTGATGGTCCCTTCCAGTGCTAAAGAATTCCCTTGTTTGTATCGAAAATGATTGGGGAATTGATCTGGAGTTTTAGAAATAACCAGGATTTCGGGAACAAGTGGAGAAGGATATTTCAGACAGGATCAAACCCTACAGAGGCTTGTAGGAGAATAAGGAAATGGTAAAAGATAAAAAAATAATGCGACGTTTTTTTCCTTCTTCTCCCATATAGAGTGTTTAAGTATGAGTCAGTCAGTGAATTTATTCCTGGGCTTATACTAGGTGTTATTTATTAAGTCCCCAGGCTGAGAGCCAGCATAGGAAAATGGTTAAGAAAAAGTGCTCTGGAGTTGGTCTGCCTGGGTTTGAATTCCTGCCTGTCATTTATAAGGGGTGTGACCATGGGGAATTCTTTCAACCTCTCTGAGCACTAGGTTTCATGATTGTAAAATGAAAATAAGAATAGATTCTTCACATGGTTGCTTTGAGAATTACTCAAGTTAATGTATGCATCACTTTTGCCATGCCTGCACCTGTAAGCATTCAACACATGGTAATTTGTATTGTTGTTGCTGTTTTCATGTGCTTTATATAAAGAAAACAAGATTTGAATGGATTAAGAAATAGGCGAAATCACCCAAACACTAACAACTGGTAGAAACAGGATTCTAAAACCCAGCCCCCTTGTTTTAGTCAGAAAAGGTTCGGTTATGCTAGGTAACAAACAAGCCCAAAGATTAAGTGATGTGATACAATAGAAGTTTATTCCTGATTCACACAAAATCCGTTTCATTTTTGGAAAACTATCCATCCATTTGCTTAACATTCCAGACAGTTTCATTCTTATCCATATTAACACTAGTACCCAGGATCACAGTGGCAAGCAAAGAACAGGAAGGTTGTACACCAGTCAGTAAATGCTTCTATTCACATTTCATTGGCCACTTCTATTCACATTTCATTGGCCAAACAAGTTACGTGTTCACATCCAATTCAAGAAAAAGAATTACAATCATTCTGAATACATAAAAGTTCAGGAAAATAAGTCACCAGCCATTCTCTTAACTACACTCTATGGCACCGTTCTGCTGATCCCTGTGATAGGATCTGCCATTGCCCAACTTTCTCTGTTAGTTTCAACAGCCCTCACTGAAGTGCAGGAAAAAGCATTGGGGTTTTAAATGAACTAATTATTCAGCAACTGTTCCATAATGCCCAGCCTGCACCCTGTTCCTTTCTTGCCTGTCAGCAGTGCTCCGTGGTCAGTGGCGGTCCTCAAGTGCCTCAGTCAGCTTGGCTGAGTCCAAAACCTCCCATGTCTGTATCCAGGGGCGTCCCTCTTCCCGCATCCATCACCAGGGCCCAGTGATGGCGCCTGCGGATGCCCAGCTCTCGCTTGATGTCTCAGTTCCAGAACAGAGATGCTTCAGCTGCTACCTGGGAAGGCTCCGGCCCCAAAAATATTTAGTTAGCAGCCATTCAGTTAAGTGGAATTGACTTTTTATCGGCTTTCCTCTGTACGGCTGCCACCAGCAAAGGCTGTTTCCTTCTTCCTTCTTCTCTGCCTGTCAGTTTCCTCCACATTCCTATCGGCAGCCTTTAGCTCCGATCGATACTAACCGCTGTGTAACAGCTCACGCACGACTGCTCTGGTTTGCATCGATCAGACCCTTCTTCCAACAGGTAGTCAGCTATTTGAGGCAATGACTTGAGATAAACACCTACTTTTACTTCAGGCTAATTCATTTCAGGTGGATTTCAAGGAGGCTCTGCACCCCGTCTCTTAGACAAGCTGAAATCGGAGAGTCAAGATCCACGCATTGCATGCTTGAGATCCTAGGAGACCTTTCTTCCTCTCCCCCTTTTTTTTTCTTTCCCTTGTATTTTGTAAGTGCCACTTATAAACAAGATACCAGGACTTGGGACATTGAAAATGCCACTTGAGAAAATGTGTCGGCCATCCATCCCTCTTTCCTTTTAATGAGATGCGTCCGGGACTGCAGGAAACCAAGGCTGCTGCAGAGGCAGCATTGTCGCTGGGCAACCAAGCATCCTTCCAGCTGCCCCAGAACGAATCTCACAATGTCCTGCAACCCTGGTCCTCTCACCACCTCAGGGGGCAGTCCTTGAATCCACCCCCATCCTTGTTCCAGGCTCACAAGTGAAATTTACCAGGAGTGGATATTGCAAAATAGATTGCTATTTCACAACTGATTGTGGTGTGTGGGAATGGTATGACTTATTAACATTTGCACTGTAACCAAAGAACACACACAAGACTGGCTGATGTACACTTCTTTTCCAATGTGTATACTACGTGTGGCTGAATGGTTCATCTGATACTATCATTCACCTATCACCTGGCTCCCAAATCTCCCGTCTGTTACTCTTTCTTCAGCCCTCCCTTGGCACATCCAGTACTTCAGTCCCTGAGTCCTGTTGAGCTTCCCTGACAGCGCGATTCCATTGTCTCTTCCTTGTATCTAGGCTGCTGTCACTCTCATTCAAGCCCTCATCACCTAGTGCTTGGAACTCTGTAGTATCTTCTTGATGATTGCCTGGCTTCCAGTTGCTCTCTGCTTGGTTAGTTTTGCCCTGCATACAGATAAATTTCTGGTGCCCACTGTGATTGCCTTTCTCTTCTCTGAAGTCCTCAGTGGCTTCCCAGAGCCTCCCAGAATGGAGGATAAATTCCTTTACCCATCTTTCTGGTCCTTTCTCTCTTTATCTTTCCCCATTCTCTAGCACAAACCCCACACCGGTCCATCTGGATGACTCGCTGCCTCCTCTATGTGTATTTTTCAACACCATGCCTAAGAAACAAATGCCGTCTCCCACACCCTCTTTGAAACTGGTTCAAATCCTGGTTCGACTACTTACAACTGTGTGACCTTCACAAAGTTATGTAACTTCTCTCTGCCTCAATTTCTCATCTGTGAAGTGGGGTAATAATAGTACTGTATTAGGGTTCTGTAGAGGGACAGAACTAATGGAATATATAGATAAAGGGGAATTTATTAAGTGTTAACTCACATGATCACAAGATCCCACAATAGGCCATCTGCAGGCTGAGGAGCGAGGGGAGCCAGTCCGAGTTCCAAAACTGAAGAACTTGGAGTCTGATGTTCGAGGGCAGGAATCATCCAGCACAGGAGAAAGATGTAGGCTTGGAGGCTAGGCCATTCTCTCTTTTCACATTTTTCTGCCAGCTTATATTCTAGCCATGCTGACAGTTGATTAGATGGTGCCCACCCAGATTAAGGGTAGCTCTGCCTTTCCCAGCCCAAATGACTCAAGTGTTAATCTCCTTCTGCAACACTCTCACAGACACAGCCAGGATGGATACTTTGTATCTTTCAGTCCAATTGAGTTGACAGGATTAACCATCACAGTACCTACCCCATAAAGTGGATATGAGGATTCAACAAATTAATGTATGTACGGCATCCAGAATGGTACCTGCACATAGTAGGTGCCATGTCAATGTTTGCTCTATGATTTTGTTCATCTCTCCAAGCCACAACTCAAAGCAGACCTCATCCGTGAATATTCTGCAGGTCACCCTGGCAAAAATAAATAAATATATTCATTTCCTACAGCTCCCGGTTTCTTCTGCTACTATAATAATATTGCAGTAAACAGTGACTGGGTGCTAGTTACACGCCCAGTGCTTTCCTATGCATTACTGCTTTTAAATCCATGGACTGAATACCTTCCATTTGCCCCAGATTACTCTCCCACCTTCCCCACATTGCTTTTTGCCGCAAGAGGCTGATTTGAAGCCCAGTGGCTTCCGATGGGATTTGGCCCATAAGGATCACTGGCAGAAATGGTCAAGAGGAAGAAGTTAGATCAGAGTTTGTATTCTCCCAGCCCCTGTTCCAACCACATCACTGCAGAACAGACTCATTTCTCAACACAAGGTTATATGTCCTGTTAAGCGGCCCTCTTGACCCTCCCCAGCTTCTGGTTACCAGGCCCTGTCCATGCTTCACACCTGGGTGGTATCACAGTCCCAGGGCACTACACTCTCTTCTGTGTTTCCCTGAACCCTGAGCACTTCTCTGTAGACGCAGTAGTCCTATATAAGCTCTTCTCAAGTTATCCTAATACGGAGTGTCACCCTGGCTGACACAGTTCTCATTATAACCCTACAAAGCATGTACTGTCACTGTTACATTGTTACCAAAGGTGCCCAGGATTATATCCAAGTGGTGGGACTGCATCTGCCTGGCTCCAAAGCCCACACTCTGAACCTTTCTAGGGTATGGTCTGAATGTTGAAACCTAACCCTCAATGTGAAATGTGATGATATCAGGAGCTAGGTGGGAAGGGATTAGGTCATGGGGGTGGAGCTCTCAAGAATGAATGGAATTAGCGATCTTATAAAAGATACCCAAATAGCTAGCTTGCCCTTTCTACCACATGAAGACACAGCAAGGAGACACCATCTATGAACCAGAAAGCAGGCCCTCACCAGACACCAGATCTGCCGGCCCCAGTGCCTTGATCTTAGACTTCCGAGCCTCCAGAACTGGGATAAATATATTTCTGCTACTTAAAAGCAACCCATTTTATGGTATTTTGTTATGGCAGCTTGAACAGGCCAACACGCTCTATTATAATAGCTCTCCTGTACAAGGTTGTAAGGTGATTATTTCTACATGGATTTTCCCACCTGTGACTCAGACTGTATTGGTTGGTTGGTTGGTTGGTTTTGCCATCTGTCTTAGTCCATCTGTGCTGCTATAACAAAACACCACAGACTGGGTAACTTATAAACAATAGAAATATATTTCTCAGTTTTGGAGCCTGAGAAGTCCAAGATCAAGGTACTGGCAAATTTCATATCTCGTGAGGTCCCATTCCTCAGAAATGGCATCTTCTCACTGTGTCTTCTTAGTATAGAAGAAACAAGCAAGCTCCCCCAGGCCTCTTCTATAAGGGCATGAGTCCCATTCAGGAGGACTCTCCCCTCATAATCCAGTCACCTCCCAAAGGCCCTACCTCTGAATATCCCTAAATTGGGGATTAGGTTTCAACTTATTATTTCCAGGAGACATAAATGTTGAGACCATGGCAACATATTTTTAAATATCCAAAACTTAGAGGCTTAAAACCATAATCAATAATTAGCTCACCACCCTGGGGGCTGGCAGTTTGGGTTGGGCTTAGCTGGGAAGTTCTTCTGCTGAGTTCACCTGAACTTGTGAATGTGGCTATGGTCAGGTAAGGACTGGCTGAGGCCTGGTGGTACTGGATGGTGTTGCTTATGTTCCTGAAAGCTGGGAAGGATCCACAAGGGTGACCAGGCTATGTATCTCCAAGATCTGGTAATCAAGTCTAGACTTCTTCACATAATGGCTGGATTCCAAAATAGCAGAAGACGGTAAGCCCCCTGTGTAAGCGCTTGCCAAGTTTCTCCTTGCATTGGGTTTTCTGACGCCCCATGAGTATAACCCAGATTTGGGGGCCGGTGAAATGGACTCCACCTCTTGGTGGGAGGAGCTGCAAAATACTGCAGCCATTTTTTTTTAATCTACCACATGAGACACTTTTTTCCAGAAAGATCTATGCCTTGACAACTTCATATCCTGTATCCTCATAACCCAAGTCAGAAAAGCAATGTGGGGGCTGGCCCTGTGTTTTAGAGGGTGGGGAGTGTCCTCTTTATAGCTTGGTGAACATCTGACACTTCCTGCCTGTTACCACCAGACTGAAAATAATTCTGAAAGGGAAGTCTCTTAAAACGTAGCATGAGGGAGTGGAATTTTTTTTTAATTAGGCTTCAGCAGAATTTTTAAAAGAATCTTTTCTTTTCTTCAGTTGCCTCTCCCTTGTTATAAATTTTAACTCCACCCAGCGGCCAACCACAGCCAGCCTGGCCTCTCCTTCTCCCTCCTCCACACCACTGTTTGCTTGGCAGCAGTGCTCAGCTCCCAGGGCCATGGAAGGCCGAGGGAGAAGTGTTGCTTCCTGCTCTCCTCACTTCATGTTTTCTTTCCTCTGCTCCTTCTGGGGCTGACCCTTGACTGCTCACTCCTGCTCTGTACCCATTTGCTGCCCCGCTAGGAACAGGATGCTAGGAAGGGTTGGAAGGTTTGTCTGTAGGGAATCCCCCAGAACCACCCCCCCTCCATCTTGGGCATTGCACCCTATGGTGGCCTAGGGACACAGCCGGAAGACTTGACCTCCAGGAAGCCCCAAGACAGAAAACAAATCTTAAAAGTAGTTGTATGTGGCCGGGCATGGTAGCTCACACTTGTAATCCCAGCACTTTGAAAGACCAAGGCAGGTGGATCACTTGAGGTCAGGAGTTTGAGACCAGCCTCTGGCCAATATGACAAAACTCTGTCTCTACTAAAAAAAAAAATAATTAGCCGGGCATGGTGGCACATATCTGTAGTTCCAGCCACTCAGGAGACTGAAGCATGAGAATCCCTTGAACCCGGGAGGCAGAGGTTGCAGTGAGCCAAGACTGTGTCACTGCACTCCAGCCTGGGTAGACAGACTCCGTTCTAAAAAAAAAAAAAAAAAAAGTAGTTGTATGTGAAATTATATTTAAAGATACTTTTGAACTTGATGTGGCTATCCATTAATTAACTTTGCAAGTATGGATAGAATACCTACCATATGCCAGGCCCTGGAAATATAAAATATGGTTCCTGCCCCTGAGAAACTTACACTCTTAGTGGGGAGAGAGACACACCAAGAGAATATGAATTAATATTCATGAATAATATATTCATGAAGAGAACACAAGTAGTATGACTAGGAATTAGCAAAACTAATTGCGGTTTTCGTCTTCAAAAGTAATGGCAAGGCCAGGCATGGTGGCTCACACCTGTAATCCCAGCACTTTTGTAGGCCGCAGTGGGCAGATCACAAGGTCAGGAGTTCAAGACCAGTCTGGCCAACATAGTGAAACCCCATCTCTACTAAAAATACAAAAATTAGCCAGGCATGGTGGTACATGCCTGTAGTCCCAGCTACTCAGGAAGCTGAGGCGGGAGAATCACTTGAACCCAGTAGGCGGAGATTGTGGTGAGCTGAGATCACACCACTGCACTCCAGCCTGGGCAACAGAGTGAGACTCCATCTAAAAAAATAATAATAAAAGATAAAACTAAAAAATAGAAAAGTAATGGCGAAAACCCCAATTACTTTTACATCAAGCTAATAAGTCCTGTGTAAGAGGATATTATGAAAGACGTTAGAAGACCCCTGTGCCTAGCCTGAGTGATTGAGAAAAATATTCTCAAGGAGGTGCTGTCTGATATGGTCTAGCTCAAAGATGCCCAGTAGAAATATAGCACCAGCCATGTGTGTAACTTTAAATATTCCAGTAGTCCTATTTTAAAAAGTAAAAACAAACAGGTGAAAATAATCTTAATCATATATTTTGTGCAACCCAAGATATCCAAAATATTACCATTTCACTGTGCAATCAGTATAAAAATTATTAATGAGATATTATGCATTCTTTTTATTGTACGAAGTCTTTGAAAGCCAGTGCGTATTTTATACTTACAGTACATCTCAATTTGGATGCCAAATTTTCAACAGTTAAAGTAAAATGTAGTCCTGTCCAAGCAATAAAGCTGTGTTTAACGGAAACATATATTATATCGCTTCAACTTAAAATTTGTAATTTAAATTAATTGAAATGGAATAAAGTAGAAAATTCAGTTCCTCCCTGGCACAAGCCACATTTCAAGTGATCCACAGACATGGATGGCTAGCAACTGCCATGGTGGAGAGTGGAGGCCTAAATGGATAAATAGGTGTAAAACCAAGAAAGTAGAGAGGATAGAGTAGAAAATTTTTTAAAAAAACAATATGAACAAAGGCACAGAAGGGTATGGGGTTTGGCCAGGCACAGTGGCTCACACCCGTAATCCCAGAACTTTGAGAGGCCAAGGAGAGAGGATCACTTGAGCCCAGGAGAGTGAGACCCTCTCTCTACAAAAAAATAAAAATAAAAATATATCAGTGGAGCATAGTGGCCTGTGCCTATAGTCCCAGCTACTGAGGAGGCTGAAGGGGGATCATTTGAGCCTGGGAGTTTGAGGCTGAAATGAGCTAAGATTGCACCACCGCACTGCAGCCTGGGCGAGAGAGCAAGACCTTGTCTCTAACATCACTAACAACAACAATGACAAAAACCAATAGTATGGAATGTGGGACTCTAAGCAGCTTGATTCGAGAGGCAGGACTAGCAATGGGAAGTGATCCAAGGGTGGAGGGATAGATCAGAGATAGTCAGAAAGAGCCTTGAGTGTGCAAAAAGCAAAACAAAACGAAAAAACACACAAAAACTCCTGAACTGTGTATTTCACTTAGTATCGGGGAAATTGGGCACAGAAAACTCTCAGGAGTAGGCCCCTGGCTAGACCACTAAAACCCACTGTGAATGAATTCAGCCTCCTGGAGACCCAGGACAGAGACTCTCCAAGTCCACATCTGGGATAAGAAAGCTCAGCCTCAAGCAAAACAAAGCGTTTTTTGTTTGTTTGTAGTAAATAGCCTGGCAAACATAGCAAGGCCCTGTCTTTTAAAAAATGTAAAAATAAAAAAATATAAACCATTTAAGGTGTTGCATGCCTGTAGTCCCAGCTCTTCAGGAGGTTGAGGCCAGCCACTTGAATTCGGGAGTTCAAGTCTGCAGAAATATGATCACATTACTGCATTCCAGCCTGGGTGATACAGCAAGACCCCATGTTTAAAAGATGTAAAATAAAATACATGAAGTGTATATTTCCTACGATGTAACTATTAGCAATCAACTCAAACAGATCTCAGTAAGGAGGCCTTATTGGCTCACATGGGACATTGCCCAGGTAAAGCAAGCCACACAGCTGGTTGGTCCAAGTGCTCAGGAGCATAATGAGGAGCCCAGAGCCCTTCTTCCTCTCTACCCCATCATCCACAATATTGCCCTCATCCTAAGGCCTGCCCCCCTTAGAGTCACAGGGTGGCTGCCAGCTTAGTGCGGAGCCCCATGGTAAAAAGTTCTTCTGGGCTGGGTGCAGTGGCTCAATTCTGTAATCCCAGAACTTTGAGAGGCTGAGGCAGAAGTATCGCCTGAGCCCAGGAGTTTGAGACCACAGAATGGGGCCCCATCACTACAAAAATTGTTTTAAAAATTAGCTGGGCATTGTGGCATGCACCTGTGGTCCCAGCTACTCAGGAGGCTGAGGCAGGAGGATCACTCGAGCACAGAAGGTTGAAACTGCAGTGAGCCATGACCGCTCTGCTGCACTGCAGCCTGCATTGCAAAGTGAGACCCTGTCTCAAAAAAAATAAATTTACCTGATAGGACCATCCTAGGACACACTGCCCACCCTGAAAGGAGTGACTGTATTCCGAGAAATAAAAGGTGTTGCCTGGAGGCTGGGTGCAGTGGCTCACGCCTGTAATCCCAGCACTCTGGGAGGCCAAGATGGGTGGATCACGAGGTCAGAAGATGGAGACCATCCTGGCCAACATGGTGAAACCCCGTCTCTACTAAAAATACAAAAATTAGCCTGGTATGTTGGCAGGTGTCTGTAGTCCCAGCTCCTCAGGAGGCTGAGGCAGGAGACTTGCTTGAACCCAGGAGGTGGAAATTGCAGTGAGCTGAGATTGTGCCACTGCACTCCAGCCTGGTGTCATAGCAAGACTCCATCTCAAAAATAAAAAAAAAAAAAGATGCTGCCTGACTCAGGTTATTCAGGGCTCTCAGCTGGAAAAAGCAACAAAGTTCATGGGCTGCATGGGGGTGCAATTACCTGAAGGGAAATCTGGATACTGCTAAGGTGGACAATGGTTACATGGGTGCTGGGTAGCAACCAACAAATACCAACTACTGTGTACCCTTTGCCTTCTCAACATGTACTCATACCTATCTTCCACAGAAACAGTCTTACAGATGCCCAGACCCACATAAAAATGCATGCATGCCACTCAAATGCAAGAGCCCAGAGGCTTGCATAATTACTGCATCCTGTGAAATTCCTCTTCTTGAAATTCACAGGTAACTCCTAGTGGACCAGTGACCTGTGATTAAATAACTTGTCTACCCCTAATACACCCAATACAGTGAAGAAAGAATGGGAGATATACAATAAAATATTTGGGAAAATGGGAAATCGCACATATCATCTTAACACAAAAAATAGGCCAGGCATGGTCATACCTGTAATTTCAACCCCTTGGGAGGCAGGGGCAGGTGGATCACCTGAGGTCAAGAGTTCAAGACCAGCCTGGCCAACAAGGTGAAACCCTGTCTCTACTAAAAGTACAAAAATTAGCCACCAGGTGTGCATCTGTAATCCCAGCTACTCAGGAGGCTGAGACACAAGAATCACTTGAACCCAGAAGTCAGAGGTTGCACTGAGCTGAAATTGCGCCACTGGACTCCAGCCTGGGTAACAGAGTAAGACTTTGTCTCAACCACAACAACAACAAAAACTAAGAACAAAAAATAAGATATATGGCAATAGAAAGAATTCTTGTTATCCAATATGGACCACAGAGAGTCATCTATGTCCATCAGTCCTCCATGGGCAGCATCTCTGAGGAAGGCATTGGGAGCGCGTGTTCTCGAGGACTCCACTCCTTTAGCAGTTCACTACCTTTGGTGCAAGTTTGGGGCCGTCTTTGTTCGTTCAGGCTGCCATACAAACAACTCTAGACTGGCTGGCTTATAAACAACAGAAATGTATTTCTCATGGTTCTGGAGGCTGGGAAGTCCAAGATCAAGGCACCAGCAGATTTGGTTTCTGGTGAGGGTTCATTTCCTGGTTCAGAGACAGTCATCTTTTCTGTGTCCTCACATGGTGGAAGGGGCAAGGGAGCTCTCTCAGGCCTCTTTTATAAGGGCACTAATCCTATTTGTGAGGGTTCCACCCTCATAACCTAATGACCTCCCACAGACCCCACCTTCAAATGCCATCATGTTAGGGGTTAGGATTTTAACATGTGAATTTAGGTGGGGACACATTTGGCCTATAGCAGGGAGCTAGAGATTGATCTAAGTAAGTGTCATGGTGTAAACAATTGCAGATTATTGTCGCCATTTCTTGTCATTTCTTTAGCAATGCACACACCCCCAAAAAACGAATAAGCTTTTCATATTTTTGCCTCTAGACAACTCCATTGGGTTATAACCATAGCCAGAGGTTTTGTTTGATCATGTGTTTTAAACCTGGAAATTTCTACTTTCTGGCCCCAAATCTCTATGCTTCATCTATCTACTAGTTTTCAGGTTTTTTGACCATGACCCATAACAAGAAATGAATTTATTTCATGACCTATCATACAGTTTTGCATGGATGTCTTAGTATGTATTTATGTATAACTAAGTCATAAGTTTTACACAACAGTATTTATGTTACTACGTGTGCTACATGCTAATATTTTCTTTTTTTTTTTTTTGAGACGGAGTTTTGCTCTTGTTACCCAGGCTAGAGTGCAATGGTGTGATCTCGGCTCACCGCAACCTCCGCCTCCTGGGTTCAGGCAATTCTCCTGCCTCAGCCTCCTGAGTAGCTGGGATTACAGGCGTGCGCCACCATGCCCAGCTAATTTTTTGTATTTTTAGTAGAGACGTGGTTTCACCATGTTGACCAGGATGGTCTCAATCTCTTGACCTCATGATCCACCTGCCCCAGCCTCCCAAAGTGCTGGGATTATAGGCGTGAGCCACCGCGCCCGGCCTATTTTCTATTCTGTTGAAAAAAGGACAGAAAGAAGGGAGGAAGGAAGGGAGGGAAGAAGGAGGGAAAGAGGAGAGGAAAAAGGAAAGAAGGGAAAAGAAAAGAAAAAACAAGCCAGTAACAATCCACCACATGGATTTTACAATCCACTAACGTGTCACACCCAGAGTTGCAAGCACTACCTTTAGTTCAGGCCTAGTGTGTGGCCTCTTCCTTCATTTTAGTCTTTGCTTTGAAGGAAATAAAGACAATAGCCTTGGGTATGCAGTTCTTACTTCATTTCTTCGTGCCATCAGACTGTTCCCAGACACTTCACAAAGTGCTTGCATCCTCCTTGCTTAGTCAGACAATGTTCACCAGGACAAGCCAGGAGACCGCCTAGGAGGAGGCAGGCTTTTTCTGTGTTCTCCTTTCACCTTCTGAGAACCCTCCCTGTTCCTGCATGAATAACTTGGTTTGAGATAGAAAAAATGTGGCTTTTCCAGCCCTGCAGGCCCCAGGGTTAGGACTTTTGGTCATCTTGAATTACAGGCCATGGGTGGAAAGAACGTCTCTTAGCCAACCAGAGTCCTTTGACTTCTTGCTGGAAAACAGACCCCCTTCAGCCTGCTCCCAAAGTGCTTCACTGAAGGCTGCTCGAAGAAGCCAACCCACTCCAACATCCTGGATTTTTTTCCTACTAAACTAAGCTTTGATAGGTACATGGTCTGCATCCCCAGGTACAAAAAGTGACAGTTTCATCTTCAGCATAATGGAGGCCTCCAGTTTCCCAGCCTGGAATCTGGCACCCTCCCCAGCCACTCCTGACCTTGTCCACTTGCATTTCCACAATATAGGGAGTATTCGTTACATACTTCTGGTCCAAACTCTCATTCCTCCTCTTGAGAACTAGCCTCTCTTCTCCAGGCCTTCCTTATCCTAAGGGAAACGCCTATGAGTGAGTAACTGTCAGCAAATCCCCATTAATGAGGTAGTCAGAATTTTCAAGGGACACTCCCCTGCCACCCACCCACTCAACCCGGTTCTGGAGTATCTGGTGAGGGCTCACTTCCTGGTTCATAGACAGTCATCTTTTCTGTGTCCTCACATGGTGGAAGGGGCAAGGGAGCTTTCTTAGGCCTCTTTTATAAGGGCGCTAATCCTATTTGTGAGGGTTCCACCCTCATGACCTAATGACCTCCCAAAGGCCCCACCTTCAAATACCATCATATTAGGGGTTAGGATTTTAACATGTGACTTTAGGTAGGGACACATTCAGTCTATAGCAGGGGGCTAGAGATTGATCTAAAGTATGCCTCACGATGTAAACAGTTGCAAATGTAATCATATTAGGGGTTAGGATTTCCGCCAGGAGACTCAAGGTAGGAACAGTTTTCAAGACCCAAAGGGCATAAGCACTAAAGGCAGGATGAAGCAGTGAAAGCAGAGAGCAACCTTTCAGAACCAGGCAACCCTGCACTTGATTACTGGTTCATCACAAATGTCAATTGAACAGGTTATCTCACTAAGCTTCAGATTCCTCCTCTGTGAAATTGTCCATAGTAGTGCCTCCTAGAATTGTTAGGGCCAAATGAAAGATGTAAAGAAACTAGCCCTAAGCCTGCCCTTGAGGAGGTGCCCAAAAAAAGCTGCTGTCCGGTTCTAGAAGCAAGGAGGTGCTAGAAGGTGAAAGATTCTGAAGGAAGCCAAATATGGATACTGGATTCCAGGACCCCATAATTTCTTTTCGAGAAAGGGTCTCACTCTGTCACCCTGGCTGGAGTGCAGTGGCATGATCCTGGCTCACTGTAGCCTCCACCTCCTGGGTTCAAGCAAGCCTCCCAAATAGCTGGACTACAGGCAAGCACCACCACACCCAGCTAATTTTTTTTTTTTTTTTGTAGAGACAGGTTCCCATTATGTTGCCCAGGCTGGTCTCAAACTCTTAGACTCAAGTGAGCTTCTTGCCTCAGCCTCCCAAAGTACTGGGATTACAGGCATGAGCCACCACGTCTGGCCTGGACCTATAATCTTGGGGCAGCAGTAGACCTTAGATCCCTGGAGTCTCCCCCAAGGCACCGACTTAGGAGTGTCTGCTAAGTCTTGGAGATGAGGACAGCCAGGATCAGGGTCTGGTTTCTCCAGCAGTTGGTTCTGACCTTCAAGATGTTGGCTCCCCCAAGAAGTGATGGTGGACAACAAAGAAGGCTTAGAGAAGCTGAAGACAGCTGCTTCTATGACAGTACAAGCCCTTCTATATAGTGCTTGAGGAAGCACTACAGCAGGGCCTGGGGTCCCAGAGTAGAAACTGTGATCAGCTAGGCATGGTGGTATGCACCTGTAGTCCCTACTGCTTGGGAGGCTGAGGTGGGAGGATTTCTTGAGACCAGGAGTTTAAGACCAGCCTGAGCAACATAGTAAGACCCCATCTCTTTAAAAACAAACAGAAAGACCGGACATGGTCACACCTGTAATCCTAGCACTTTGGGAGGCCAAGGCAGGCAAATCACAAGGTCAGGAGTTCAAGACCAGACTGGCCAACATGGTGAAACCCTGTCTCTACTAAAAAACACAACAATTCTTTGGGAGGCTGAGGCGGTTAGATTACGAGGTCAAGAGTTCGAGACCATCCTGGTCAACTTGGTGAAACCCCGTCTCTACTAAAAATACAAAAAAATTAGCTGGGCACAGTGGCGTGTGCCTGTAATCCCAGCTACTTAGGAGGCTGAGGCAGGAGAATTGCCTGGACCCAAGAGGCGGAGGTTGCAGTGAGCCGAGATCGAGCCATTGCACTCCAGCCTGGGTAACAAGAGGGAAACTCCATCTCAAAAAAAAAGAAAAAATACAATAATTAGCTGGGCATGGTGGTTTGTGCCTGTAATCCCAGCTACTTGGGAGGCTGAGGTAGGAGAATTGCTTGAATCAGGACCTGGGAGGCGGAGGTTGCAGTGAGCCAAGATCGTGCCACTGCACTCCAGCCTGGATTACAGAGAGAGACTCCATCTCAAAAAAAAAAAAAAAAAAAAGTAAAAACAAACAAAAGTAAGGAAATAGCAGTAATCCTTTGCCTGTGAGTTGCCCTTGTGATCAAAGACAGGCTGGCCATTCGCGAGGTAGCAAAACTTACTCCCTTGCAGAAAATCACCAGTTTGCCCATTTTTAAAAAAAATTTTACTTTATGTTTTTTGAAACAGGGTCTCACTGTGTCACATAGGCTGGAGAGCAGTGGTGAGATCATGGCCCACTACAGCCTTGACCTCCTGGGTTCAAGAGATCCTCCCACCTCATCCTCCTGAGTAGCTTGGATTACAGGCATGTGCCACCATACCCAGATATTTTTTTAAATATTTTTTATAGAGATGGGGGTCTCACTATGTTGCCCAGGGTGGTCTTAAACTCCTGGCATCAAGAGATCCTCTCACCCTGGCCTTACATTACAGGTATGAACCTCCATGCCTGACAGTTTACCCAATTTCCAATAACAACCTAAGGGATGATTAATAAAGAATATTAAAAAGGTAACTTTAGTTAAGAAAATTCATGGCTGGGCACGGTGTCTCACGCCTGTAATACCAGCTCTTTGGAAGGCCGAGGCAGGTGGGTCACCTGAGGTCTGGAATTCGAGACCAGCTTGACCAACATGGTGAAACCCCATCTCTACTAAAATTACAAAAAGCCAGGCGTGGTGGCAGGCGCCAATAGTCCCAGCTAGTAGAAAGGATAAGACAGGAGAATTGCTTGAACCCAGGAGGCGGAGGTTTCGGTGAGCCACGATTGTGCCACTAAACTCCAGCCTAGGCGATGGAGTGAGACACCATCTCAAAAAAGAGAAGAAAAGAAAAGAAAATTCCACCTTATCTTCAACCATAGTGTGAGACCAATGCCAACTAGCCTCAGAAAATGAGTTATATATATGCAAAATCCACTCCCTTGAAAATTTCCAGACAGACATGGTAACTCCTGCCTGAATCCCAACACTATGGGAGCTGAGGTGGGAGAGTGACTCACTTGAGCTCAGGAGTTCAAGACCAGCCTGGGAAACAGAGTGAGACCCCATCTCTTAAAAAAAAAAAAAAGTTTCCAAAAAAGAGTCTGGGTCATGGGAAAAACTATTCGATTTGAACCTTCTGCCCTTGAAATAGAAATGGACACATCGTACCCCGTTAGTAGGAACCAAGACCTGCCATCCGTGTTTAATTCCACTTTCCCGTACTTGTTGCTGGCGTTCACCTCCGTGCCTCTTCCCAGGAGCTCATGTAGTGGATGTATGCACGGGATTCTTGCATACCTGTAATTACCCCCTCTGAAGCAAGGCCTTGGGGCACGCCTCATTCTCCGGCGACATATGGACATGGGTGTGGATAGACGTGGGCGTATTTATCGTGGCCTGTGATTTTTAATTTCTTGGAGGAGCCTCATGAAAGCTGGCAGGAGTTTTTGCACTTCCTCAGGCCTTTTGCTAATCCTCAACGACAACTTGTTCTTAATTTCCCTGGCCAGTTTATTGACCTCCGGGAAGTGGTGAAAGATCTTATATTGTTCCTTCCTGGGGGTATAAAATGCCTTCCTTCCCCGCTTCACTTCCCCTGGCAGCTTCTCCACCTCCTCGCCTCATTCCGTCTCCCCGTCTCTTTCTCCAGGCCTCTTGCCCTCCTCTCCTTCTTTCTGACCTTCTCTAACTCCTCTTCTGTCTTCTTCCTCTCGTTCTCTCTTTCCTTTTCGTCTTCTTTCTCTCCTTCCCTTGAGGTTTCTCCCAAAGACTAATCCGGCTGGTTTTCTGCTGCCCTTTCTAATCTGTTTTATTCTTTTGAATTTGTGCCCAGAGACTTTCATGAGAAGGACAAATTTTAAAAATCCCTAATATCACCGAGCGCGGTGACACACACCTGTAATCCAGCACTTTGGGAGGCCGAGGCAGGTGGATCACCTGAGGTGAGGAGTTCAAGACCAGCCTGACCAACATAGAGAAACCCCGTCTCTACTAAAATACAAAATTAGCCAGGCATGGTGGCACATGCCTGTAATCCCAGTTACTCAGGAGGCTGAGGCAGGAGAATCGCTTCAACCCGGGAGGCAGAGGTTGCAGTGAGCCAAGATCGTGCCATTGCACTTCAGCCTGGGCAACAAGAGCAAAACTCTGACCTCCCCACCCCCACCAAAAAAAAACAGGAAAATCCCTAACGTCTTAGGGAAAGACATTGTAGAGAATTCCTAATGTCTTAGCGATTTTCAAAGTTTGTCCTAAGAGCCAAGGTGCAGGGCTGCTGTGGGTGCTGGGTTCAAAGTGTACGGGTTGACTCAAGGACACGCCTGGCTCTGCTGGGGCTGCATGCCCACCCACCTACTCAGCCAGGCCCCAGGGGGAGCAGCTGGGACCCTTCTCCCTGGATGCACAGGAACGGGGGTGGAATCCGGGCTGCTTCTCTCCACCCTTCACTGACCTCCCCCTTTCTCAGTCTATCGGGGGGGAAAGCACTTGCCTTTTTTTTTTTTTTTTTTTTTTTTTTTTGAGGTGGAGTCTCACTGTCGCCCAGGCTGGAGTGCAATGGTGCGATCTCAGCTCACTGCAATCTCTGCCTCCCAAGTTCAAGTGATTCTCCTGCCTTAACCTCTCGAGTAGCTGAGACTACAGGCATTTGCCACCATGCCCAGCTAATTTTTGTATTTGTAGTAGGGGGTTTCACCATGTTGCCCAGGCTGGTCTCGAACTCCTGACCTCAGGTGACCCGCCCACCTCAGCCCCCCAAAGTGCTGGGATTACAGGTGTGAACCACTGAGTCCAGCCCTTTTTTAAAAAAAAATCCTGCCTGCCTGGCTATGTTGTCATCCTCTTAATTTATGAGACTGGGACTCCCAAAGCTCCTTGCCTCACAGGCCCTGCCCTTCTCTCCTTCTTTCCATTTCTCTCTGTCTTCCTATTTTGCCCACTCCTCTGTAGGCTCCTGCTTGGGGCTCTACCTCTCTTTGTCTCGTTATCCCACCCCTCTCTTCTCTATCTTCCCTCTTTCTCTCCCTCTTATCCCTCTTGAGATAGGGTGCCACCGGCAGACAGGAATGGAGAACAATGGAAAACTCTGAAGAGAAGTTTGTCCACTATGCCCAGGCACCTCCCAAGGTGTTTCCTAGAGCACCCCTAGAAAAGGAGAGAAAGGACTATGAGCCACCTAGACCCATCAATGTGAGTCTACAACTGCAGGCCTGTTCTCCAGTCCCCTCTAATGCGATTCTTGGTAGGGGACCATCAGTGGGCTTTGGAGTAAGGAAGGACTAAGTTTGAGAGAATCCAGTTTCCTTGAGAACTTGCAAGTATTTGTTAAACCTCAGTATTCCCATCTGTAAAGGGGGACAAATAGTGCTTCTTGGAGTTTCTAAAACTAAAGGAAATAGCATATACAGCAAGAGTTTAGAATGTGTTAGTTACACAGTGAATCCCTTCCTTCCTTTATTCTTTCCTTCCTTCCTTTCTTCCATCCTTCCTCTCTCCCTCCCTCCCTTCTTTTCTTTCCTTTCTCTTTCCTTCTTTTCTTTCTGCCTCTTTCTTTCTTTCCTTCTTCCTTCCTTTCTCTCCTTCTCTCTTTCTCTTTCTTTCTTCCCTCCCTCCCTCACAGAGAATATGGACTCTGCACAGACTTAGGATGAGGAGCAAAGCTGGGCAGTTGAAACATAGGACAGTGTAGAGTTCTGTTTATTCCTTTCTGAATGGATTGGTATCATTTCCTGTAGATGGCAAGAGCCCCCAGGTCAACTTTTATTCTGCATATGCTGTGTAACTGTATTTGATTCTTTAATGTTTAAATAGTGGCTCCTTCCTCTAAGCTGGCATGATTGTTAGACCTCCCATTAGTGTGTTTATTTATTTTTAATTTCACTAGCAATGTGTGAAAGCGTTCTCATGGGGAAAAAAACAAAATCAAATAGGATAATAGAAAAATGCCAGCCAGAGGCAGGGGCTCATGCCTGTAATCCCAGCTCTTTGGAAGGCCAAGGCAGACAGATCACTCAAGACCAGGAGTTTGAGACCAGGCTGGCTAACATGGTGAAATCCTGTCTCTACTAAAAATACAAAAATTAGCCAGGTGGGGTGGCAGGCACCTGTAATCCCAGCTACTTGGGAGGCTGAGGCAGGAGAATCACTTGAACTCAGTAGGTGGAGGTTGCAGTGAGCTGAGATTGGGCTACTGCACTCCAGCCTGGGTGTCAGGGCAAGACTGTCTCAAAGAAACAGAACAGAAAACAAAAGAAAAGAAGAATTCCCCTTGGGCTATCCTCAGAAATCCTAACTCTGTCTGCAGAGGTAATAACAGCTTGGTGTGTGTCTTTTTCCATTTTTATTCATATGCATGTATGTCCATGCAGGAATGTACAGGTTTATCTTGTGATTGCAAACATAAAATGTGGCTGGGCACAGTGGCTCACGCCTGTAATCCCAGCACTTGGGGGGGCTGAGGTGGGCAGATCATGAGCTTAGGAGTTCAAGACCAGCCTGACCAACATAGTGAAACCCTGTCTCTACTAAAAATACAAAGTGTAGCCAGGTGTGGTGGCACATGCCTGTAATCCCAGCTACTCAGGAGGCTGAGGCAGGAGAATTGCTTGAACTCAGGAGGAGGAGGTTGCAGTGAGCTGAGATCAAGCCACTGCACTCCAGCCTGGGCAATAGAACGAGACTCCGTCTCAAAAAAACCACAGACAAAAAAAAAAAATCCTTAAAAACATCAACTGCATCCTGGCTGTTATTATTCTGCAACTTGATCGTTTGTTTCTGTATTAGTTTAACATGCTGGGCACGGCATGTGGTTCACACCTACAATCCCAGCAATTTGGAAGGCCAAGGCAGGCAGATCATTTGAGCCCAAAAGTTCAAGACCAGCCTGGGCAACATTGTGAGACCTCATCTCTATAAAAATTTTAAAAATTAGCTTATTATGGTGATGCACACCTGTAGTCCCACCTACTCGGGAAGCTGGGGTGGGAGGATCACTTGGACCCAGGAGGTTGACGCTGAGCTATGATCGAGCCACTGTATTCCAGCATGGGTGACAGAGGAAGACCCTGTCTCAAAAAAAAGCTGGGGCAAATTACAAAGAATTAGGGAGCCTGTGTAAAGAGCATATGGAAATTTTAGGAGTGTTTTGTGTAATTTTTCTTAAAACTTAAATTATATGTTTTTAAAGTTATGTAGTAAATACAATGTCATGTCAGGGAAATTCAAATCAAAATATCACTGAGGTATCTGTTATTACAATTGAATCATCACAAACAAAATTATATTATCCAAGGGCCACGGAAAGGGGATACTCAATACTACTGTCACAACCTTTTTGAATGTATCCTACTTTTGCACAAGTACATGAGAAAATGTATAAAGATTTTTAGGATTTAAAAGTAAACAAAACAAATGAAATTCTTCAATGTCATTTCATTTGTTTTGTTACTTTTCAAAGTTTTTAATATGAAAAGTTGAGGGTTTTTTTTTTAGACAAAGTCTCACTCTGTCACCCAGACTGGAGGGCAGTGGTGTGATCTTGGCTCACTGCAACCTCTGCCTTTTGGGTTCAAGTGACTTTCATGGCTCAGCCTCCCAAGTTGCTGGGAGTACAGGTGTGCACCGCCATGCTCAGCTAATTTTTGTAGTTTTTGTAGAAAGGGGGTTCACCCTGTTGGCCAGGCTGATCTTGAACTCCTGGCCGCAAGCCTTGGTCTCCCAAATTACGGGCATGAGCCACCGCACCTGGCCTGATATGAAAAGTTTTAAACAAAAAAATATAAAATGCTTCACGAATTCATGTATCTTTCCTACACGGAGGCCATGTAACCTTCTCCATCATTGACCTGAGTGTGTGCGCTGCCCAAGCAAGCCCTGCAGCTTTTTCTGTAACACCAAGAAATTGGTGGAGATGGCCGAAGTGTTCAGTCACATTTATGCTGGTAAATGCATTCGGTCTTGTTCATATTCTGGATTAATATGAGGCTCTTCAACAGAATGACATGGAAGGGTGTCCAAGACAGATGGTTGGGTAAAAACCAAAAAGAAAAAAAGCAGTTTGCAAAACAAAATGTGTTTCCTATGATTGTGTTTTTGTAATAAAGACACTAATACTATGCACACGCCCGCGTTCACATCCTCATTCCCTCACTCACATTTCTAGGAGCACAGGAAAGAGTTTGGAAAAATACACGTGAAACAGTTACCAGATCATTGTCTAGAAATTCCTTTAGTCCTGTGGAAAGACCACCCAGCTCCATCTCTCAGGCTGGCTGTGGAGGGTCCTCTCTGAAAACCCTTATGCTGGAAAAACAGGGGTGCCTTCAGCCAGCCAGAAATCCCCAACCGGTGCCTATCGGCTTATTAGCCGGACCTCTTAGCTGCACCACCAAATTGCTGGCAAACGCCCTCAGCTCGGGCTGCTGTTTCCAGCCCCATAATGACCAGTGCCCCTCCCCATTGAGGCTGCCAGGCCTGCAGGGCAGCAGGGTCATTACTGAGTTCCAATGAAGAGAGTGTTTATTATTGTTGTCGGTTTGATGCTGATCCCAAAAGGACCTAATCAACAGGTAATAAGACCTCCTGGGAGCGATTAGAAACCTCAGGTTTAACCCTGTTAGACCCACAGCGGAGAAAGCGGAAGTCCCTTCATGACGGTGGCCCACATGCCGCAGGGCCTGACAGGGACAGGGCCGGAGAGGTGCTGGTGGGCACGCTCCAGGACCAGCAGAGAAGGGGATGTAGAGGGAGGAGGAGAGATCCAAAATTTGGTTTATGCAATAATATGCTTCCACTGGCCATAACCCCAGCACTTCGTGAGGTCAAGGTGGGAGGATCACTTAAGCCTAGCAGTCTGAGGCTGCAGTGAGCCATGATCCTACCACTGCACTCTAGCCTGAGTGACAGAGCAATAGCCTCAAAACAAACACACAAACAAACAAATACCTGTAATCTCAGCTACTCAGGAGGCTGAGGCAGGAGAATCATTTGAACCAGGGAGGCAGAGGTTGCAGTGAGCTGAGATCATGCCATTGCATTCTAGCCTGGGCAACAAGAGCAAAAACTCCACCTCAAAAAAAAGAAATCCTCCTCCTCTTCATCGTCATCCTCCTTCTCATGATCATAACTATTCTCTCTTCTCTAAAGACAAGGTCTTGCTCTGTCACCCAGGCTGAAGTGCAATGGCATGATCACAGCTCACTGCAGCCTCAACCTCCCAGGCTCAAGCAATCCTTCCCCCTCAGCCTCCTAAGCAGCTGGGATCACAGGGGCATACCACCATACCCAGCTAATTTTTTAAATTTTGTGTAGAGACAAGGTCTCACTCTGTTGCTCAGGCTGGTCTCAAACTCCTAGGCTCAAGTGACCCTGCTACTTTGACCTCCCAAAGCGGGATTATAGGTGTGAGCCACTGCACCCAGCCCATTATCATTCTTTTATTTTTCAAGACGGGGTCTCACTCTGTTACCCAAGCTGGAGTGCAATGGTGCCATCTCAGCTCACTGCAACCTCCATCTCCCATGTTCAAGCGATTCTCCTGTCTCAGTCTCCCAAGTAGCTGGGATTACAGGCATCCGCCACCATGCCTGGCTAATTTTTTGTATTTTTAGTAGAGATGAGATTTCACTATGTTGGCCAGGCTGGTTTCAAACTCCTGACCTCAAGTGATTAACCCGCCTCAACCTCCCAAAGTGCTGGGATTATAGGCATGAGCCACCATGCCCAGCCTCGATCATCATTTTTGATTGAAACCTGTGCTAGGGGTTCCAAATCGAATAAGTATGGTGCTGCCCTCAAGATGCCCACAGCATGGGAATAAAGACTCAGAATGCTGTAGGAGCTATGCTACAGAACAGGTTTGTTCTAGGTACAGGACTGATGCAGAGGAGGGAATTCTCACCCTTGTTGGGTGAGTCAGGGAAAGCAAATGCCCCAGTAAAGTGATATCTTGTCATATGCAGATGTGACAATATCTATCAGTTGAGCAGAAAGGGCTTATATTTACACACCCACTTCTAACATGGATCTCCTTTTGTCTTTGAAGCTGGTGTATATCCTTTCTTTTTTCAATAAGGTTTGCTATGAAATACATGAAACTAAAGAGGAATCTATTTTATTTTATTTTATTATTGTTATTTTTTTAGATGGAGTCTTGCTCTGTTGCCCAGGCTAGAGTGCAGTGGCATGGTCTTGGAACACTGCAACCTCCACCTCCTGGATTCAAGCAGTTCTCCCACCTCAGCCTCCCAAGTAGCTGAAATTACGGGTGCACACCACCACACCCAGCTGATTTTTTTGTATTTTTAGTATAGACAGCGTTTTGCCACAGGTGGCCAGGCTGGTCTCAAACTCCTGACCTCAAGTGATCTGCCCATCTCAGCCTCCCAAAGTGCTAGGATTACAGGCATGATCCCCTGTACCCCAGTCTAAAGAGGAATGAATTTTAAAATACATGCTTAAATACTTGCTTTTTGGTATTATAAGTAACTGACTGCCAACCAGTTAGATGGAGTGTTAGTTCCATCCGTTAGCAAAACTTAATAATCTCTGATATGATAGCAGAGTCTTGACCCATTTGTCATTACCCACGTGGTGACCAAGTGCACTGTTTCATAACTATCACATGAGAACACCCTTGGAACTGGACTAACTCTACACAGGCACACCATCATTATTTTCATTGGAAGGTTTTGATTACTTAAACTTACTTTTTTTTTGAGATGGAGTTTCGCTCTTGTTGCCCAGGCTGGAGTGCAATGGCACCATCTCAGCTCACCAAAACCTCTGCCTCCCAGGTTCAAGCAATTCTCCTGCCTCAGCCTCCCAAGTAGCTGGGACTACAGGCATGCACCACCACGCCTGGCTAATTTTGCATTTTTAGCAGAGACAGGGTTTCTCCATGTTGGTAAGGCTCGCCTCAAACTCCCGACCTCAGGTGACCCACCCACCTCAGCCCCCCAAAGTGCTGGGATTACAGGGATGAGCCACGGAGCCCTGCCAAATTACTTAAACTTTCTAAGGCAGGGCTTCCTTGATGAATGATGGGAACTTGGAGACAAAGTCACATCTTCACAGGCCAAATTGGCTCCTGGCTTTTTCCAACTCACACAGAATTACAACAGCCTCTCCAGTTGTTGCTGTGCAAGATTTTAAATCTTGCATAAAACTAGCTGCAAATGTCAGGTCAGCTGGGTTGACTGATTTGACCAGGCCCAAGAGCACAATAAAGGGATGACATCAGACAGGACATGCAGCCATCTGACTGCTCAGCCCTTGGTAGCCTTTGATGAGGGAGAGTTTGTACGTCTTCCATCTTGCTTAATCCTGGGTTCTCATCCTGCTAGATCAAAAGTCTTGGAAACCGAAAACTGACACCATGCGAAAAGCAGCATGCATGTAAGGTCTTCGCAGAGCTGAGAAAGAGAGCTTCACCATCACTAACTAGTAAAGGAATGTTACATTCCATAGATTCTTATCTCACAATTCATCCAGCCACCTAGGACCCAGCGTGGGAGTGAAAACAAAAGAACAAGACAAGATCCTTGCCCCCAAGGATCTTATGCTCTAATTAAGGGAAATGGGCAGAAATCACTGGAATATAATGAAAAAAGTCAGGCAGTAGCCAGAGCTCAGGGAGCTGAGAGAAGCCCGTAACATGTCATGGGGACCAGGGGTCTGGGAGGGCTTCAGAGAAACATTGAAATGGAGTTTTGCATGATGGAGAGGAGTCCCTGCTCTGAGGTTGGTGTTCCAGGCAGTGGGTATTGCATGAGCAGAAGCACAGAGGTAGGGGATGTGGGTGGCAGTGGCGGGGCAGGGGTGCAGTCATGTATACGTAAAGAGAGGGAGAGAAATGAAGGGGTGAAAGAAAAGCTGAATCTAAAGAAATCTCACTCATGGTGACCACAAGGGCCATGAAAAGAATTTTTGACCTGAAAAGTCATGGCAGTGTAATGATTTTTTTTTTAATTAACAAAAATTTTATTTTATTTTTTGAGAAAAAGTCTTGCTCTGTCATCCGGCCTGGAGTGCAATGGCGCGATCTCAGTTCGCTGCAACCTCCACCTCCTGGGTTGAAGCAATTCTCCTGCCTCTGCCTCTCGGGTAGATGGGATTACAGGCCCCGACACCTCCCGGCTGATTTTTGTATTTTTAGTAGAGACAGGGTTTCACCAGGTTGGCCAGGTTGGTCTTGAAACACCTGATCTCACATGATCCACCCGCCTTGGCCTCCCAAAGTTCTGGGATTAGAGGTGCGAGCCACCACGCCTGGCCAGAAAAAAAAAAAATACACACACACATATATAAAAAAATATATATATATATGTATGTATTTTTTTTTCAATTAAACACAGAGTCTCGCTGTGTTGCCTAGGCTGGTCTTGCCCTCTTGACCTCAAGCCATCCTCTTGCCTAAGCCTCCCAAAGTGCTGGGATTACAAACATGAGCCACCACACCCGGCCCAGCAACAAGAAACAAACTATGAAAGAAAACAGTGGCCAAGGATGGATGTGTGCAAGAGCCCATCGTCAGGCACAGTGAATGATTGATGCCGTGGTCCATGGTCTCATAATCATCCTCCCTCCGCAGGACCCTTGCATCGCTTCTTTTTCTCCTCAGAATGGCCCAGTGACAGATGTACTTGGCAAGTCCCTGCCTTTAGGGATCTCACAGTCAAGTGAGGGACAGACTTGGGTTTGACCACTCAACCATATGAGGATGGAAGCAAACATAAAACGCTATAGGAACGCATGTGGGACAGAAGGGTGGGGCTGAAGGAGTGGTCAAGGAAGGCTTCCTGAAGTAGCCACATGTTAAAAGTTAGACAAGTGAAGAGAATAAGGGATCAGGCTTACACCTGAGGTCAACTGAGGCCCTGGGAGGTTCTTCTCTAGAGACCCTGGGTGTTCCCGTTACTCTCGTACAACTAAGCCTGTGAACTATGAGCCAGCTTCAGCTGGTAGGTACTCCCCAAAAGTCTCTCATAAAGAAAATGTCCCGAGAGAGGATCCAAGATGGCTGAAAAGGAACAGCTCCAGAGTGCAGTTCCCAGCAAGAACAATGCAGAGGGTGAGTGCCCACTGCATTTCCAAGCAAATTTTCACTGCCCACAGACCAGGAGATTCCCAGGCTGAAAAGCACCATGAGGTTTCAGCACAGCAGTTGCAGCCGGTGCCAGATGGGTGCACAGAAACTCACACAAATCTGGGCGGCCATTTCAACTGCTGCCTGGAATGCCTGGGAGACAGAGCCAGCCATTCAACTGAAAGGGAGAGGGCAGAGACAGGGAGCCAGGCAATCTGGCTCACTGGATACCATCCCCACAAAACAAGCAATCTGAAACACTGTGGATTGAGAGTTTCCGAGCAAGCACAGCTGGACCCAGGAAGGTCCAGCTCAGTGTGGGGAAGGGTAACCACCACTACCAAGGCAGTTCACACAGCAGCTGGGTGGAGCCTGCAGCAGCTCAGCAACACCTCTGCTGGCAGACTGTGACTAGATTACTCTGTGCAGGGCATGGCATCTATGAAAAAAGGCAGCTGCACAACAGGAACTTATAAATAAAGCCGACCTTCCTAGGACAGAGCACTTGGGAAAAGAGGCTGTTAGGAGTTCCACTGCAGCAGACTTAAAAGTACCTGCCCAGCAGCTCTGCACAGAACAATTGAGCTCCCAGCACAGCAGCTGAGCTCCTATAAGGGACAGACTGTCTCCTCAAGCAGCTCCCTGACCCCTGTATACCCAAAGAGACACCTCATAAAGGAGAGCTCAGGCCAACATCTGGCAGGTACCCTTACAGGATGAAGATAACAGAAGAAGAAACTGACAGCAACCCTGACTGTTAGAAGGAAAACTAAGAAACAGAAAGAAATAACTTAATCATCAACAAAAAGGACATACATTCAGAGACCCCATCTGAAAGTCACCAACTACAAAGACCACAGGTAGATAAAGCCACTAAAATGGGAAGAAACCAGTGCAAAAAGGATGAAAACACCAAAAACCAGAACACCTCCCCTCCTACAAAGGATCACAACTCCTCACTAGCTAGGGATCAAAAATGGATGGAGAATGAATCTGATGAATTGACAAAAACAGACTTCAGAAGGTGGGTAATAACAAACTTCTCAGAGATAAAATAACATGTTTTAACCCAATGCAAAGAAACTAAGAACCTAGAAAAGAGGTTAGATGAAATGCTAACTAGAATAAACAGCTTAGAGAAGAATATAAATGACTTGATGGAGCTGAAAAGCACAGCATGAGAACTTCGCGAAGCATACACAAGTTTCAATAGCCAAATTGACCAAGCAGAAGAAAGGATATCAGAGATTGAAGATCAACTCAATGAAATAAAACAAGAAGGCAAGAATGGAGAAAAAAGAGTGAAAAGAAATGAACACAGCCTCCAAGAAATATGGGATTATGTGAAAAGACTTACTCTACATTTGATAGGTGTACCTGAATGTGATGGAGAGAATGAATCCAAGCTGGAAAACACTCTTCAGGATATTATCCAGGAGAATTTCCCCAACCTAGCAAGCCAGGCCACCATTCAAGTCCAGGATATACAGAGAGCGCCACAAAGATATTCCTCAAGAAGAGCAACCCTAAGGCACATAATCATCAGATTCACCAGGGTTGAAATGAAGGAAAAAATGCTAAGGGCAGCCAGAGAAAAAGGTCGGGTTACCCACAAAGGGAAGCCCATCAGACTTACAGTGGATCCCTCGGCAGAAACCCTACAAGCCAGAAGAGAGTGGGAGCCAGTATTCAACATCCTTAAAAAGAAAAGAACTCTCAACCTAGAATTTCATACCCAGCCAAACTAAGCTTCATAAGCGAAGGAGAAAGAAAATCCTTTGTGGACAAGCAATTGCTATGAGATTTCATCACCACCAGGCCTGCCTTACAAGAGCTCCTGAAAGAAGCACGAAGCAAGGAAAGGAACAACCAGAACTAGCCACTCCAAAAACATACCAAATGGTAAAGACCATCAACACAATGAACAAAATGCATCAACTAACAGGCAAAACATCCAGCTAGCATCAAAATGGCAGGATAAAATTCACACATAACAATATTAACCTTAAATGTAAATGGGCTAAATGCCCAAATCAAAAGACACAGACTGGCAAATTGGATAAAAAGTCAAGACCCATCAGTGTGCTGTATTCAGGAAACCCATCTCACGTGCAAGGACACACACAGGCTCAAAATAAATGGATGGAGGAAGAGTTATCAAGCAAATGGAGAGCGGAAAAAAGCAGAAGTTGCAAACCTAGTCTCTGGTAAAATGCACTTTAAACCAACAAAGATCAAAAAAGACAAAGAAAGGCATTACATAATGGTAAAAGGATTAATGCATCAAGAAGAGCTAATGATCCTAAATATATATGCACCCAATACAGGAGCACCCAGATATATAAAGCAAGTACTTAATGACCTACAAAGAGTCTTAGACTCCCACATAATAATAGTGGGAGACTTTAACACTCCACTCCAATGACCTTCTTCACAGAACTGGAAAAATCCACCTTAAACTTCATATGGAACCAAAAGAGAGCCTGCATAGCCAAGACAATCCTAAGCAAGAAGAACAAAGCTGGAGGCATCACGCTACCTGATTTCAAACTATACTACAAGGCTACAGTAATCAAAACAGCATGGTACTGGTACCAAAACAGAGATATAGACCAATGGAAAAGAACAGAGGGCCCGAAGACACTGCTACACATCCACAACCATCTGATCTTTGACAAACCTCACAAAAACAAACAATGGGGAAAGGATTCCCTGTTTAATAAATTGTTGGGAAAACTGGCTAGCCGTATGCAGAAAGCAGAAACTGGACCCCTTCCTGACAACTTACACTAAAATTAACTCCAGATAGATTAAAGACTTAAAGATAAGACCTAACACCATACAAACCCTATAAGAGCTGAGGACAGAAAAATACAAAACTTATCTACCAAAGATACAAAAATTATCCAGGTGTGATGACACACACCTATAATCCCAGCTACTGGGGAGTCTGAGGCTCCACAGTCACTTGAGCCCAGGAGGTGGAGGTGGCAGTTAGCTGAGATCACGCTACTGCACTCCAGCCTGGGTTATAGAACGAGACTCTGTCACAGTCAATCAGTCAATTAGTCAATCCACAGGGAGCACATAATTCCAAAACGTGGAGATTAAGCACTGAGTTACTCAATTATTGTGGCAGTGGCCTCAATGCCTGTCCATCTGGAGATCTCCTATAATAGTCTGGGTGGAGATCAGTGCATTTCATAACCTGTCGATTTACTTTGTCCTAGAGATGCTTGGCCAGTCCTTCCTCGGAGGCCACCATCACACAGCTTCCGTGGGAAGGCGTGAGACAGGGAGCTAAACAAGTGGAATGAGAGTGTCGTCGGCTTGGGACGTTGGCCGAATCACTACGCTCCTTGCCTTGGTTGAGCTATTTCTCACCGTATCTGCTAGTTTGGTCTGAAGATCTAGGAAGATGACAATCTATGTGAAATGTCTCTGTAAAGAGGCCTACGGATAAAAAGTGTTGTTATTTTATGAAACCCAGAAAGTATTCATCAGACTCTTAGAATGTTCATGCACTGTGAGTGGCCCAAAAGGAGGCATGAGCTGTGCTTCCCACTCCTGAGGAGTTCATGGACTCACAGAGGAGTTTGGACACAAAAACAAATTAACTGTACTGCAGTATGAAAGTGCTGTCATAGAGGAAGCCTCAGAGAGCTCTGGAAATACCAATAGGGAAGTCGTTCTCAGCAAGCATCTTCCTTGGGGCCACCAACAGGAGGAGAGACGCTCCAAGAGGAGGAAACTGCTGCAGGACAGGCTTAGAGGTTTGAGGGCATAGAGCTTGTTGAAGGAAGAGGGAGAGTCTGGTTTGGGGTACCCAAGGTTGGGGTACATGAGTAAGGGCAGGAGACAGGCCGGGAAACTGAGATACTCATGGCCCAGGATTTTAAGCCTTATCCAGTAGAACTGGGAGCCAGTAGAGACCTTTTCAACGATGTAAATGGTCCAGGTGCAGTGTCTCATGCCTGTAATCCCAGCACTTTGGGAGGCCGAAGCATGTGGTCACCTGAGGTCAGAAGTCTGAGACCAGCCTGACCAACATGGTGAAACCCTGTCTCTACCAGAAATACAAAAATTAGCTGGGCGTGGTGGTGGGTACTGTAATCCCAGCTACTTGGGAGGCTGAAGCAGGAGAATAGCTTGAACCTGGGAAGTGGAAGTTGCAGTGAGCTGAGATCTTGCCACTGCACTCCAGCCTGGATGACAGAGCAAGACTGTCTCAAAAAAATAGATCAATATCTTTCAACATAGTAATTATATCACTTGTGCCAGAAGATGATGTTCTCACATTTATGAGTGAGAAATTCTGATTCAATAGATCTTGAATGGGGCTCATGAATTTGCGTTTTTAACTAGTACCCCCAGAATTTTTGAAAAGATGGGTTATGGACCACAACTGAGATATAATGGTGCTGTAATGCTATAAGGGTGCGAATGGGATGGCGAGGAATCTAAAGTGAAGCAGAGGAGACTGTATCAGATTGGCCAAGAGGAAGGCAAGCAGGACTCGAAGCAGATGGGATTCAGAACAAGTGGGTTTAGATGGTTTGAGAATGAACAGGGAGGGGTGAGGAAGGGCTGAAGCACCAGAGCAAGGACACAGTGGATCCTGAGGACATGGATAAAGAAGAAAGCAGCAGTAAGGTGCCAGAGATCTCTTGTTTTCCACGTTTAATCCCCAGAATCCTTTCTTAGAAAATCCTGGAAATTGGCTGGGTGTGGTGGCTCACGCCTGTAATCTCAGCACATTGGAAGGCCAAGATGGGTGAATCACCTGAGGTCAGGAGATCAAGACCAGCTTAGCCAACATGGTGAAGCCCCATCTCTACACAAATACAAAAATTAGCCAGGCATGATGATGGGTGCCTGTAATCAATCCCAGCTACTCATGGAGTTGAGGTGGGAGAATCGCTTGCACCTGGGAGGTGGAGGTTATCCAGGAGGCAGAGGTTGTAGTGAGCTGAGATTGCACCATTGCACTCCAGCCTGGGTGACAGAGTGAGACTTCATCAAAAAAAAAAAAAAAGACTCTTGGAAATTGAATTCTAACCTGGAAATTAGAAAACTGGGAGAATTTTCAATTTCAGTAGGATGAAGGCGCTCTCTTGCACTCTGCCACTTCCTGATGTTTCTGAGAACCAAATTCTGCCAAAGATTTGCAAAGTTAATCAAACCCAGCAAACCTGGGCTAGGTCAAAGAAGAAAAAGTCACGGCCATTGGTCAGATCGTCTCAGCTCTTGAGTACCTAGTGGCTGATGTTTATTTGTTCGTCTGATTAAGGTGTTGAGTACTTACCATGGGCTTTAGGCTGTTCTAGAATGTGAATAGTATGTCAGGATCATCCATCAACTGTCCGCCTTCTCTGTGCTGTCTATTCCTTCTCTGCTCACTAGCTCAACTCTCAGAAATTAGGAAAAGGAGTGAAAAAGAAATGGAATGAAACCCCATTAGTTTGGCTACTTTCTGATGGTTTTAGTGAGCGGCTCAATGGTGGAGCCATGGAATTGTTAACAGTAAAAACTATGGCTTCTCCACAAGTATCTTTCATCTGAATTCCTCTTGCCCCCAACCCCACCCTGTCCTCATGTGTAATGGGCTGACAGCCATAATGAGATGGTGAACATTTAAATAGCATCTCAAGTCCTCAAGACAATGCCATGTTCCCAGGAAAGGGATTCCACGGAGGCAGCCCCAGGTGGCCAGAAGCAGAAGTTCCACTGGGACAATCCTAGGCATGGCTGATGCGTATGGCAGACTGGATGACCCTGATCACTCTGAACATGTGGTCTGTTCCTGCTTTCTCCCTCCCCTTCCCGCTTCATGTCTGTTCCTGCTGAGAACAGGACAGAGAGCTCATCTTTTTTTTTTTCTTCCTTTTTTAAATTTTTTTGAGACAGAGCCTTACTCGGTTGCCCAGGCTGGAGTGCAGTGGCACAATCTCAACTCACTGCAACCTCCATCTCCAGGGTTCAAGCAGTTCTCCTGCCTCAGCCTCCCAAGTAGCTAGGATTGCAGGCACCCGCAACCACACCCAGCTAATTTTTGTATTTTTAGTAAAGACGGGGTTTCACCATGTTGGCCAGTCTGGTCTCTAACTCCTGACCTCAGGTGATCCACCCCGCCTCGGCCTCCCAAAATGCAGGCATTACAGGTGTGACCCACCACACCCGGCCAGAGCTCATCTCTTCATATTTCCAAATAATGCTGTGCTAAGAACCTGTCTGGTGTGACAAAAATAAAAAACTCCGACAACAAAAATTACTATGCAAAGTAAAGTATTATTTTAGGGTGACATTATTTTTTAAATTCACATTTTTCATTTGTTATAATATGTAGCCATTCTGCGAACACATAGATAAGAGGATACAATAGCTATTTGACAGTGTAGTTCTCAGAATATTTGCATATCCAAGAGATTATTTCAGCAAGTATACTTAGACTGACCCTATTAACCATTCACAATATTTTGTCTTGAATCCAATTCACGCTCTATAGACATGCCCAATTCACATTTCAGCTCTTATGCTGTTTTCTCTTTCAGACTGTATATTAAGAAATAAATCCCTAGCATCAAATCTCATGACAACACGTGCTCTGGCTGACAGGATTGAAAGGGAATTTCATTCATTCCAGGTTATTCTGTTTCTTAATTTGTTCTTTAGCACACCTGAGAAGCAGCTTGTTTTATCAAGCCCAATGTAGAGGGTGGAGGCTGCTGGTGCAGAATTCACAACTGGCACCAGCCTTGGCAGTGCCAGAGGATGACTACAAGAAGTCCTTTGAAGCGGCGGCATTGACAGCAGAGCCAGAGAGGAATTCCCAGGCATGAATGACTTTGCCACTTGTGCCCAGGCCAGTTCTGCCAGGCTAGCAAACAGAGCATCCAAGATAAAGGTAGATCAGATGAAAAAAATGTGATGGTCAAAACAGATATATGGCTCATGCCTCTAATCCCAACACTTTGGGAGACTGGGGAAGGAAGATCACCTGAGGTCAAGAGTTCGAGACCAACCTGGCCATCATGGTGAAACCCCATCTCTACTAAAGATACAAAAATTAGCCGGGTGTGGTGGCACGTCCCTGTAATCTCAGCTACTCTGGAGGCTGATGCAGGAGAACTGCTTGAACCCAGGAGGTGGAGGTTGCAGTAAGCCAAGATCATGCCACTACACTCCAGCCTGGGTGACAGAGCAAGACTCCATCTCAAAAACAAAACAAAACGTAACATAACAAAACAAAATAAAACATAGACTTAGGGACTCAGATACTTGTACACTCATGTTGACACCAACATTATTTCAAAAGCCAAAAGGGGGTAGTCACACAAGTGTCCATCAGTAAGGCAGTGGATAAACATAATATGGTATATCCATACAGTGGAGTATGATTTGGTATAAAAGAGAACTAAAGTTAAATACATCTTATGACGTGGATGAACTTTGAAAACATTACGTTCAGTGAAAGAAGCCAGATACACAGGGACAAATACTGTATGGTACCATTTATATGAAATGTTCAGAATAGGGGCAGGTGCAGTGGCTCACACCTGTAATCCCAGCACTTTAAGAGGCCAAGGAGGGTGGATCACAAGGTCAGGAGTTAAAGACCAGCCTGGCCAAGATGGTGAAACCCTGTCTCTACTAAAAATACAAAAATTAGCTGGGCATGGTAATCCCAGCTACTTGGGAGGCTGAGGCAGAGAATTACTTGAACCCGGGAGGCAGAAGTTGCAGTGAGCTAAGGTCACACCACTGTACTCTAGCCTGGGCAAAAGAGTGAGACCCTGTCCCCTGCAAAAGAATTTAAAACAAAACAAAGAAACATTCAGAATATTAAATTCATAGGGACAGAAAGTAGATGAGTGGTTTCCAGGGGCTGGAGGGGCCACAGGGAGCAGGGAAGCCGGAGCAGAACTTATTGCTTAATGGGTAAAGAGTTAAGAGTGATGAAATTTTTTGCAAAGAGATAGTGGCCCTAGTCTCACAACATTGCAAATGTGATAAACAGCACTCAATTGTACACTGGACAGTGGTTAAAATGGCGAATCTTATGTTGTCTATATTTTACCACAATGAAAAATTAAATAATTGGAGACATATACATAAATCCAAGTAAAACCTAAAACCAGATACTTCAGTTGAAGAGTCCTAACAGCTATACATGAGAAATTACATAAAGTTAGAAAAGAGAATAAGGGCTGTCTCAGAGCTAACCCTATTCAAACTGTCCAGAAGGAAATCTTTCTAGGCCAGGCTCAGTGGCTCATGCCTGTACTGCCTGCACTTTGGGAGGGCAAGGTGGGAGGACTGCTTGAGAACAGGAGTTCAAGACCATCCTGGGCAACATAGCAAGATCCTGTCTCTACAAAAAATTTTAGTATTAGCTGAGTGTGGTGAGGGGGCAAGTGCATCTAGTCCCAGCTACTTGGGAGGCTGAGGTGGGAGAATTGCTTGAGCCTGGGAGGCTGAGGCTGCAGTGAGTCGTGATGGTGCCACTGCACTCTGGCCTAGGTGACAAAGCAAGCCCCGCCTCGAGGGAAGGGAAGAAAGGTAGAAGGGAAGGAGGAAGGGAAGGAAAGGGAGGGAAGGAAGGAAGGAAAGAAAGAACGGAAGGAGGGAGGGAAAGAAAGCAATACTTCTCATCTTGCCTTGGCTTTCCCTATGGCAATTTCTTTGCAGCACATATTTATGGCTGTTTTAAGATCTCATCTCTTATGTTTTGGGCAAAAGTGCCAGGCTTCTTGGCAGAGTTTCCCTCTGTGCCAGCACACCTGACATGAAATGAGTTTCTAAAGGAAAGCTTATTCCTGGGCATGCTTCTGCCTTGAGGAAGAGTTTTAACATGATGTCCCATTCTCTGCCCTCTCCTGTCCCACTGTCTGCCCACCATCAGAAGTTTGACTTCAAGGCTGGGTGCAGTGGTTCACACTTGTCATCCCCGTCATCCCAGCATTTTGGGAGGCTGAAGCGGGCAGATCCCTTGAGGTCAGGAGTTCGAGACCAACCTGGCCAACATGGTAAAACCCTGTCTCTACTAAAAATTAAGAAATTAGTTAGGCAGGGTGGCGCATGCCTGTAATCCCAGCTACCTGGGAGGCTGAAGTACAAGAATCGCTTGAACCCAGGGGGCAGAGGTTACAGTGAGCTGAGATGGCACCACTGCACTCTGGCCTGGGTGACAGAGTGAGACTCTGGCTCAAAAAAAAAAAAAAAAAAAAAAATCAGAAAGAAGGAGGAGGAGGAGGAGGAGGAGGACAAGCCGAGGAGGAGGAGGAAGAAGGAAGAAGGGGAAGAGGAGGGGGAAGAAGTACTAGCAGCAGTAGCAGTAGCAGTAGTAGTAGTTCGGCTTCAGCTATTATATACGAAGACCTCTCAGCTTTCATTGGTTTAGGAAATGTGCGGGAATGCCATAAGAGAGCCTGCAAGATGGAGGAAGATCCTCTGAGCTCCCAAACCATGAAAAACCCAGACACCACCCATCCTCCAGCACCGACTTGGTGTCATAGGAGCAAAAGCTACTTTCTGGAATGGTTATGGGAGCCCAATTCAGGGCAGGCGGCCGGCACAGGCAGGCAGGCAGTAAAGAGTTTCCAGGTCCCCGGGGGACTGTAATCACATTCCCCAACCAGGTGCTGGGAGGAGGGTTAGTGGCTTCCAACCTTCTTGGCCCGGGGCCAGCATCTCCAGGCCCCTCTCCACCCTTGGCTCAATCACATCTTCTTTCCAACCAGAAGCTTGTTAACTGTTTTCCTGTGCTTTTATTCAGATTTCAAGGCACCCTCTGTGTGTTAAACTTCAAAGAAAGTTTGCTACAGTAAGTGCAATGTTGTAACAAGTGGAGGCTCTTAGCAGCACTGTTGAAAATGGTTTATTAAAATGAAGGGGCCGGGATTCTTTTCCCCTTCCACCCGCCACCTTCTTTCAAATGAAATTGCATTTGGGTCTGAATTAAGTTGCCCGGTATCAATCCTGAAATTTTTAAAGATGAAAAGCAGAACCACCAACGCACTATTTAAAATGTAAAATGATTACCAAATGGCACTGGGCCAATGTTTATGAATCACTGAATATGATCATAAAATCATAAAAAATAATCACCAAAAGGTAAATAAATTACCCAGCTTACTGCTTATTTTCACGTAGGGTCTGACACAAAAGCTGCAGCCATTAATGATTTATACCTGTTTTAACAATAATACTCATTTTACTGAAAGATGGTCAGCACTCGGGCGGCTGTGGGCAACATGCCAGTTGTCGAAAGGTTAATGTTTCAGCAGCAATACATTAAATTATGAATAACACCGGTCCCAAAATGGAAGGTTATTAGCTCAGTATGCTTAATTAGCCCAGCTAGAACTTTGCCATCAAGTAGCAGTGCCCATTACTTCAGCAGTAGCTGAGATGGGGGACGGCAGTGTGGGATTCTAATGCCAAGGCAGGGACGCGGGGAGGCAGAATGGGTGTGGGATGTCTTTCATTTTCTTTTCATCCACTGTAATATTAAGAGAAGCATCTCCAAGCCGGGAACAGTGGTTCACACCTGTAGTCCCAGCACTTTGGGAGGCCAAGGCAGGTGGATCACGAGGTCAAGAGATCAAGACCATCCTGACCCACATAGTGAAAACCTGTCTTTACTAAAAATACAAAAATTAGCCAGTCATGGCAGTGTGTGCCTGTAGTCCCAGCTACTCCAGAGGCTGATGCAGGAGAATTGCTTGAACCTGGGAGGTGGAGGTTGCAGTGAGCCACACTGCACTCCAGCTTGGAGACAGAGTGAGACTCTGTCTCAAAAAAAAAAAAAAGGGAAGCATCTCAGAGCCAGGCGCGGTGGTTCACACCTGTAGTCCCAGCACTTTGGGAGGCCAAAGTGGGAGATCACTTGATCTTAGGAGTTTGAGACCAGCCTAGGCAACATAACAACACCCCTGTCTCTGTTTAAAAGAAAACAAAAAGTGAAAAAAGAGAGAAGCATCTCAGAAGTTGGTTTTCAGGATTTTGAACTCTCCCATGGTTTATCCATGAAGACTTCACAGAAGGGGCCGGGCATGGTGGCTCATGCCTGCAATCCCAGCACTTTAGGAGGTGGAGGCAGGAAGACCACCTGAGGTCAGGAGTTTGACACCAGCCTGGCCAACACGGGGAAAACCCCTTCTCTACTAAAAATACGAAAATTAGCAGGGTATGATGGTATATACCTTGTAGTCCCAGCTACTCGGGAAGCTGAGGCAAGAGAATCACTTGAACCCAGGAGGTGGGGGTTGCAGTGGTCCAAGTCTGTGCCTCTGCACTCCAGCCTGGGCAAAAGAGCTAGACTCAGGAAAAAAAAAAAAAAGAAAGAAAAATAAAGATTTCACAGGAGGAAAGAGCAGAAATTATTTGGGAGAAGCTTCGTCCTTTGTCCTGGTAGTGTGAACCCACCGTGATCTGGTTCTACATGTGTTTGTTGCTGCTACACCTGAGCCCCACCGAAGTGCATAAGGTACCATCCACTTTGGCACCCACCATTGCCTATGAACACTCATCCAACACAGGCCTGGATTGGCCAGCTACTATGTACCCAGCACTTACAAAGTCGGGAATAAGACAAACCTGTTTTTAATCTAAAAGAGGGAAAAGACAATGATGTTAAACCATCAACTATGCAATTATTGCATTAACCACAGTCACATGGCTGTGATGAAGAGAAGGTTTAGAGGACCAACCCCTGGACTGGAGTCAGGGTAGAGCTTCTTAGGGAAGACCTCTAACTGTTCAGATCTCTAAAATCTGTGAGTAGGAATTAGTTGCATGAATTTCCAGGAAAGAACCTTCCAAGAAGAAAATACCTAAACTATGCCTATGTTTCCAAAAATGAATGCTGCTGGGGAAAGATCAGGCATTATTTAAAAGCTATATTGGAGGAGGATTTGCCTACTTGGGCTATAAGAAAGCTATTGAGGGCTGGGCACGGTGGCTCAAGCCTGTAGTCCCAGCACTTTGGGAGGCCGAGGTGGGTGGATCACGAGGTCAAGAGATTGAGACCATCCTGGTCAACATGGTGAAACCCCGTCTCTACTAAAAATACAAAAAAAAAAATTAGCTGGGCATGGTGGTGCGTGCCTGTAATCCCAGCTGCTCAGGAAGCTTAGGCAGGAGAATTGCCTGATCCCAGCAGGCGGAGGTTGCCGTGAGCCAAGATTGCACCATTGCACTCCAGCCTGGGTAACAAGAGCAAAACTCCGTCTCAAAAAAAAAAAAAGAAAGCTATTGAGCGCCTAGCTTGTGTGTGCGTATGTGTGGGGGATAGGGTGGAAGGAGTCCACACTCAACCCCACAACCTTCCTTCACCCCACCCTGCCTTTGCCCTGCCAGTTACTCCAGTGCTAAACTCAAAGTTTTCAGCCAAAGACTGGGCGGGGACTCGCCCATGCCATGCTGGTTCCATCCCTGCTAGACCTGAGCCGTCTGCACCACCGCCCAGCTCTACTTAGTACTATTAGTAGCTTGTTTTTCTAAGCCCTAAAATTCATTTTCTTTTCCCGCCTCGCTTCCAGAAAAATAAATAAAAGTGAACATATCACTCATTTAAGACGAGGAATGGAATTTAGGTTGCGTTTTTCTTTCTATTTTTATGATTAGTTAGAATTTTCCTGGGAACGCCGCCAGAAGGGCATTATGGTGAGATAATGTCCTGTATTTAATCAGCGCTGTAATGGCGAACTGTATTCTGTGGGGAGAGGCCGAGTTCACTCATCCTTCTCTGTCTTGTCTGTTTGCAGGAGACGGCCGGTTAGCCCAAGATGAAGACAAGACCGACAAGTGGCGGGGCTCCAGGCTGGTGTAATAGCCCGAGAGTGGACAGGGTGCAGCCGTGACTCCATCTCTTCCTACAGGACCTGGAAGCTCTGAAATCCCTGGAACCCCCAAAGGAGCTGAACGAAAGGGGCTCCCAAACGGACCAAAGTGATCAGCTGTGGTTCTGCATCCGCCGGACTCTTTCAGGGTCGTCCCCTGCGGCCTGACACAGACGTCTGTTGGCCTGGGCGCACTTCCGGCTTTCAATATGCATCTTTTCCTTTTGCAACCCAAATACAATGTGCACGGGGTGGCACGCGGCCTTTAAGTGAACCTGGAAGTCAACGCCAGGTAGGACCGGATCATCTCCTAACCTCTCTGCATGCGCCTGGTCGCCCAGAGTTCCGCGAAAACCTCTGCTGGAGGCGAGGGCTGGTGGTTTGCAGCTGTCGGGGTCGTTCTTGTTTTCAGAGTTCTTTGGTCCATTGCTGAAGAATGAAGGGATCTCTGGGAGGGGTCAAATAGCAAAGGTTATGTTAGAGAGATGTCTAAAAGGACGGAAGAAAGCAAGGGCCTGAAGAAAAAGGAGAAGGGATTTCACCTCCAGGAAGGGCACACAGAGAATAACCGGAGGGATGCAGGTTGGCCTCTCTCTGCAATTAGCATGGGTGGCCAGGAAAACACGAGCACGTGGGGCACACACAGCCTTTCAGATTTACTGTTGTCCCTATTAAACTGGGGGTCTGCGGGAGCCGTCTGTTCAGGTAAGGGCAGTGGAAAGAACAGGATGCCCCAAGCAACCCATAAATAGCAGGGTGAAGACAAAGTGTTTATTACTTAGCCTCATGAAGCCCATATAAGTGCTCTCCCAGGGCGCGAGAGAGCAAGAGCATGTGTAAGCCAGCCCACGTGTGTGTCCTGGGAGTGGGGGCCCCAAACACGGTGTTCGCGCTCTGCTTGATTCTATGAAGGCGTCTATTTGATGGAACGTACTGTAACAGTTCATAGGCAACCCAGCAAATCTGGTGTGGAGACAGAGCTTGCTTTTTCTCTTTCCTTTTCCTGTTTGCAGTGAGAATGAGGCCTTTCTCTTCTCGGCCCTTTGCTCTCCCCACAGTTGTCTCACGAGGTCACTGCCAGCTGACAGGCTTCCTTTCAGTGCAAATTTTGGATGGAAACAATACTCTGTGTTCTGGGGGGCTGGTGAGGCTCTGGGCCTCACCAAGCTCTCTTAAACTTAAATGGGCTATTGTTTTAGTAGGGCTGATGGTTTCTTCAGACAACTGGGTCTATGTGACACAAGACTTTATCCTTTTATGTGTGTGCATGTGTGAATATATACATAGTATCTTCATACCTTCAACACAACACACAGTGGTAGAAAGGTGGCTTATGCTCATGATGTTTACTTCCACATCAGGTTCAGCCACGCACTAGCTGTGTGCTCCTTGGGCAAGTTACTAAGTGACTTACCCTTTTTAGCTGGGTGATAGTGTTCTTAATTCAGAGTAGCCTGTCTATAAGAAATCTTAGAGTTCAAACATTCGTTGACTCTGTGATTGCAAGACATGACATGACTGTGTTCAACAATGAACTTAAAAGCACTTTCTTTGAATAGCTGATATATCGATAGAACCGATTTCTAAGAGCAGTTAAGGATGTGCTGAATGTTCTATTGAATATCCTGAATACCGAATGTACTGGTTTGCTAAGGTGAGTAGAAAGTGGAAGAGATCTATGTTGTCACATTCTAGCATCTTGAAATACCCTTATGGGTATCCTCAGGGTTCTCACCTATAATGATGCTTGTGGCCATTGGATAGTATTGTGAAAATTCAGTGGCATTGTCAAATTCACAAAGTATTTTGTGAATTTCTGAATGAAGACTCAGCTCGACGAACTAGCAGTTAGCCAAAACTAAGGTTAACTATGTGAGGTCATTATTAATAAAGATCAAAACCATAATATCAAATATCAGGGGCTTCAGAGGAAGCTGACAGGATAAAGACAGGATTGAGCAAGGCTCAGCTTCTAGGATGCTAGGAACCATCTGACATAGCCAACCTCAGGCTGCTGCTGGCCAGCTCTACAGAAATGTTGCCAGCACAGGACTGCATGCTGGCCTTCGAGGAAGGTAAGTCCCTGGTTGATCCAAGAAAGAGGGATTCCGCCAATAAGCACAGTGGGAATCACAGCCCTGCAGCCGCTGAAAGCAATGGCCAACTCCTCTGTAGATCTCCATGAGGTTGTCTCTCCTACGCTCACTGGCCAATGCCCCTTTTGGAAAAGCCTAACACTGCTGACTGCCTGATTAGTGGTCTTTACTGCTTCTTTTTTTTTTTTTTTTTTTTTCACGAGAGGATCTCACTGTGTCTCCCAGGCTGGAGTACAGTGGTACAATCATGGTTCACTGCAGCCTTGACATCTTGGGTTCTAGTGATTCTCCCACCTCAGCCTCCTCAGTAACTAGGACTACTGGCTGCTTGTCTGTTTTTTTGTAGAGGTCAGGTTTCACCATGTTGCCCAGGCTGGTCTCCAACTCCTGGGATCAAGCAATCTGTCTGCCTTGGCCTCACACAATGCTAGGATTACAGGCATGAGCCACTGCACCCTGTCCTTTACTGCTTCTTTCACATCCAGCCCAGTTTGCCTCCCTTTCTTCCTTCCACAGACATTTACTCAGCAAATGCTATGTGATAGGTGCTGTGATAAGCATATCACATGTATACACTTGAAAAAATGGGGCCAGGCGTGGTGGCTAACGCCTGTAATACCAGCACTTTGGGAGGCCGAGGCGGGTGGATCACGAGGTCAAGAGATCGAGACCATCCTGGTCAACATGGTGAAACCCCATCTCTACTAAAAATACAAAAATTAGCTGGGCATGGTGGCACACACCTGTAGTCCCAGCTACTTGGGAGGCTAAGGCAGGAGAATTGCTTGAACCCAGGAGGTAGAGGTTTCGGTGAGCCGAGATCGTGCCATTGCACTCCAGCCTGGGTAACAAGAGCGAAACAAACAAACAAAAAAATAGTCCGTGATCTCAGAGTAGTTTTGCTTTATGAAAAAGATAATCGGCCAGTCACTGTGGCTCACACCTGTAATCCCAGCACTTTGGGAGGCCGAGGCAGGCAGATCATGAAATCGAGAGATCGAGACCATCCTGGCCAACATGATGAAACCCCGTCTCTACTAAAAATACAAAAATTAGCTGGGCGTGGTGGCACGCACCTGTAGTCCCAGCTACTTGGGAAGCTGAGGCAGGAGAATCACTTGAACCCAGAAGATGGAGGTTGCAGTGAGCCAAGATTGCACCACTGTACTCCAGCCTGGCGCCTGGTGACAGAGTTACACTCTGTCTCAAAAAAAAAAAGAAAAAGATAATCAAGTAGACAATGACAAATGTAGTTTAATTTATTTACTTAATTTGAGACAGGGTCTCTATCACCCAGGTTGGAGTGCAGTGGCACCATCTCAGCCCACTGCAACCTCTGCCTTCCGGGCTCAAGCCATCCTCCCATCTCAGCCTCCTGAGTAGCTAGGACCACAGGAGCATACCACCACCCCCAGCTAATTTTTGAATTTTTGGTAGAGACGAAGTTTCCCCGTGTTGCCCAGGCTGGTCTCAAACTCCTGAGCTCAAGGGATCTGCCTGCCTTGGCCTCCTGAAATGCTGGAATTACAGGCATGAGCCACAGGCCCAGCTTCACACATATAGTTTAAATATAGTCATTACAGTGAACTTGGATAGCACGCATTAGGAAAAAAAAGTGACTCAGCCTGGAGGGGTTGATATTGATGGGGATAAGGCATTCTCTGCAGAGGACACACAGGCTATTTGGGAATCACAGGTAGATATTTTGTGCATTGTATATAGGATCTGGGAAGGAATCAAGACTGGAGATGAGGTTGGGGACCACTGGCCTTAAAGCGAGCACAGCTTGGGTTCAGGAATATTCCTTTATCCTTATATCCTGTAGATAGTTCCCCAGCCTTGGACACTGATAGGGGAATCTTCAAATATTTCTAGTCATTAACAAAAGGCTCGATGATCATTAGTAAAGCCTGCAGGTCAGCTTCCCAGGGCAACATGATACCTTACACTCTGTGTCTGCAAGAATGAAAGCCTCACCTGGTACATTCATCCTATCTAGGGACAAATCTGGAATCACAGGATTCCTGTTGTCAGAGACCTGCCCTGATTCATGCCAGTCAGTGCTGGGTCAATGGATAGTATGGTCACTGCATCCATGACTTCATCACACTGGCATCCCTGATGTAGCTTGCATTAGACCCTTGTTCAGTGACATAGTTGGCTTCATGGTGGCTCAGCTCTCTGCAGTTTGATTTTTCCTTGGTAAAAATATACGCCTGGAGTAAGGAAATGCAAAGACCCCATCTAAAGGTGTAACATTAGGCCGAGCAAGGTGACTCACGCCTGTTATCCCAGCACTTTGGGAGGCAGAGGTGGGTGGATCACCTGAGGTCAAGAGTTCGAGACCAGCCTGGCCAACATGGTGAAACCCGATCTCTACTAAAATTACAGAAAAATTAGTCAGGTATGGTGGTGGGCAGCTGTAATCCCAGCTACTTGGGAGTCTGAGGCCAGAGAATTACTTGAACCCAGGAAGCAGAGGTTGCAGTGAGCCAAGATCATGCTACTGCACTCCAGCCTAGGTGACAAGAGCAAGACTCAGCAAACAAACAAACAAATAAATAAAATGAAGGTGTAATATTACTTTTGCCTTTGGAAGTGGGTGTCTGTCTGTGCCAGCTACTGAGATCTTCACCCAGGCCTATGTTAAGTTCAAATGCAGAGGTGCTATCCAATCCTAAGGCCTCCAATGAGCTGTGCCTTTCTGCCTCATGCTTTCTCTGGCTGCCACCTACCCCAACCCCCACCATGTATAGCAAACAGTCTGATTCCCTTTCAGGATTTATGTAGGGTCAAGACTCTCCAGTGAGTAGTGGGCATGGCCAGCACGATGAGGTTAGAAGACCAGCCTTCCTGTGATAAGATGAATTCTTGTCAGTGGTCTGCCTTCTGATACTAGTGTCTCAATCTCCCAGATTTCCTGCCTTGAACTTCAGGAAGTATCTGAGAATGACATAACTCTCATTTAGTTACCTGGATCCAGGCCCCCACTATCTACTCTGTCCTGCCTTACCTGCCTGGTCCCCAGAAACTTGCCTGAGTATGAAAGTAGCTGGGATTACAAGCGCCCACCACCATGCCTGGCTAATCCTCATTCTGCCACTCTCATTCATCCTTTGTTCTCTCCATACCTGGATTCGACATTCAGATAGAATTCATTTAGGTGGTTTCTTACACTGTAGGCTTCATGTAATCATGGAGATGGGAAGTACAGGTATTTGAAATAAAAGAAATGGGCTGGGCACAGTGGCCTTTGCCTGGAATTCAGCACTTTGAGAGGCTGAGGCAGATGGATCACTTGAGCCCAGGAGTTTGAGACCAGCCTGAGCAACATAGTGAAACCCCATCTTTATGAAAAATACAAAAATTAGCTGAGCATGGTGGCCCACAGCTGTGATCCCAACTATGTGGAGGGCTGAGATGAGAGGATCGCTTGAACCCAGGAGTTTGAGGCTCTTGTCAGTTATGATCGCTATACTGCACTCCAGCCTGGTGGGCAGAGAGAGACTCGGAAGGAAGGAAGGGAGGGAGGGAGGGGAGAATGAAAGAAAGGAGTGGAAGAGAAAGAGAGAGAGGAAGAAAAAAGAAAGAAAAGAAAAGGAAGTTTGGCTTATAGACTTCTTTGTCCCTTACAATTTAAAACATGTCATGATCTTTGAACCACATTAAACCTCATAATGTCTTAGACTTTGGGGACACTACGCTTGATTCCTAGAAAGAGCCCAAACTGACATGGACAAAGTCATCTCCATGAAAAAAGACATACAAATGCCAGTCCCATGGGATTCTTACCCATCATCCCCCCCACTTTTTTTTTTTGAGACGGAGTCTTGCTCTGTCGCCAGGCTGGAGTGCAGTGGCGCAATCTCGGCTCACTGCAACCTCTGCCTCCTGGGTTCAAGCGATTCTTCTGCCTCAGCCTCCCAAGTAGCTGGGACCAAAGGCGCATGCCACCATGCCCGGCTAATTTTTGTATATTTAGTAGAGACTGGGTTTCACCATGTTGGCCAGGATGGTCTATTAGAGTTGTAATCTTCTCCCAGGGGACATCTCGAGGTTTCATTAGATTCAGCAGTTTCCCTGTGATATATAAAACTCGTGATGTTTAAAATCTTGGCTATATCAAAAAGAGTGGCAATTTGGGGAAAACGTACCTGTAGTCTAGGGGCTTTAGATGAAGTGAGTTTCCCTTTTCCTCCTGTAAGACAAGGACTTTCCCAGAGTTAGGATGAAATGCAGGACCTCTTGCTGTCCTGCTGGGTACACTGGTTTCATATTCAGATCACATTCCTGGATCCTCAGAGGCCCCAGTTAAACCTCTAGAAGCTGTAAGCCAGGGCCTATTCGTGACCAACAACATGCTCCTTAAGGAGTCTCACAAGACCCTCCTGAGTCTGCGACCCTTCATCTGCGGAGAAGTAGGCTATCCCCTGAGCAAAGTTCCTCAGCACCTTTGCTCCCAGTAAGCTTCCACATGTTATGAATGTTCCAGAACTTCTCTGGAACATTTTTATTTATTTATTTATTTATTTAATTTTTGAGGGAAGAAAACAATGCTTTTATTTTCTTATGGCATATCCACAGGACCACGGTTCACAATCCACCAAAGTCATTTGAAAAACATGTCCCATGAGACTTGCCCTTCATAGCAGTCTCTGTTCCTGGCATTTCATATTATTAGAACAGATATGACATTTTACATTCTTTTTGCTTCTCTACATGTACTCAGGCTGCTGTCCAAAGCGGTCCACTGGGTGGGGCTTTCAGCCTTGGTATCCGCACCTCGCCATAGAATTGCAAAGTATCTTCTGGTGTTTGCCATCTATGACTTACTTCACAAACCCACAACACGTAGTTACATGACCCTTCAAGATGGGCCGGGCTGTCTGGGTTTAGGACTAGCCCTGTGTTCCTAGTCTAGGAATTCTCAATGGCAGTACTCATTATACTTTTTAATTAAGTTTTTGGAAGTTTGCAGTGTTTTTCTAATTGATACATAATAGTTGTACCTATTTTGGGGGGTACATGCAATATTTTGATGCATGCGAACGATGGGTAATGAATGATCTTATCAGGGTAATTGGGATACCTGTCACCTCAGACATTTATCTTTTCTTATGTTGGGAGCATTCCAATTCTTCTCTTCTGGCTACTTGGTTGTTTTGTTTTGGAGACAGGGTCTTGCTCTTTCACCCAGGATGGAGTGCAGTGGTGTCATCACAACTCATTGCAGCCTCAGCCTCCTGGACTCAAGCAATCCTCCCACTTCAGACTCCTAAGTAGCTGAGACTACAGGTGCCTGTCACCACGCCTGCCTAATTTTTGTATTTTTTGTAGAGATGGGGTTTTGCCCTGTTGCCCAGGCTGGTCTTAAACTCTTGGACTGAAGCGATCTGCCTGCCTCAGCTTCCCAAAGTGCTGAAATTACCAGTGTGAGTTCATGCATAGCCCTAGATACTGTGAACTATACAATAAAGTATTGCTAACTATAGTCCATTTTCATTAATGTTGCTCTGAATAACAGGATTTAATTCTTTTTTATAGCAGACTAATACTTCATGATGTATCTCTACCACATTTTCTTTATCCATCCATCCACTGATGGACACTTGGGTGGATTCCATATCTTTGCCATTGTGAATAATGCCACAGTAAACATGGTACAAGTTTAGCTCTGTCTTCAATATACTGATTTCCTTTCTTTGCGACACACACTCACCAGTGGCATTGTCAGATCATATGGTAGTTCTATTTTTCGATTTTTGAGGACCCTCCACTTTTCCATAGAGGCTGTACTAATTTACATTCCTACCGGCAGTGCACATGACTTCCCCTTTTTCTACGTCTTTACCAGCATTTGTTATTTTCTGTCTTTTTGATAAAAGCCATTCTAACTGCGGTAAGATAGCTCATTGTGGTTTTGATTTGCATTTCTTTGACAATTAATGATGTGGAGCATTTCTTAAATATACCTGTTGGCCATCTGTCTTATATATGTCTTCTTTTAAGAAATGTCTATGTAGATCTTTTGCCCATTTTTAATAATTTGATTTTTTTTTTTTTTTTTTTTGCTATTGAGTTGTTTGAGTTCCTTATATATTCTGGTTACTGATCTCCTGTTAGCTGCATAGTTTGCAGATGTTTTCCTCCTTTCTGTAGGCTGTTTCTTCACTTTGCTGTTTGTCTCCTTTGCTGTACAGAGCTTTTTTGCTTAATGTAATCCCATTTTTCTATTTTGGCTTCTGTTGCCTGTGCTTTTGAAGTCTTATTCCCAAAATTTTTGCCCAGACCAATGTCCTGCAGTGTTTCCCTAATGTTTTCTTCTAGGAGTTTCATAGTTTTAGGTCTTAGATGTAGTCTTCAATCTATTTTGATTTTTATTTATTGTGAAAGACAGAGGTCTAGCTTTATTCTTCTGCATATGCTTATCTAATTTTCCCAGGAACATTTATGGAAGAGACTGTCCTTTTCCCATTGTGTGTTCTTTGTTGAAAATGAGTTATAGGCTGGGCACAGTGACTCATGCCTGTAATACCAGCGCTTTGGGAGGCCCAGGCAGGTGGATCACTCAACACAGTGAAACTCCATCTCTACTAAAAATACAAAATTAGCTGGGCATGGTGACGCATGCCTGTAATCCCAGCTACTTGGGAGGCTGAGGCAGGAGAATCACTTGAACCCAGGAGGTGGATGTTGCAGTAAGCCAGGATCATGCAAGCCTGGGCAACAAGAGCAAAACTCCATCTCAAATAAATAAATAAATAAAAATAAAATGAGTTGTAAATGCTGTAAATGTATAAACTAATTTCTGGTTTTCTATTCTGTTCCATTGGTCTACATGGCTGTTTCTATGCTAGTACTATGCTGTTTGGGTTACTATGGCTTTGTAGTATATTTTGAAGTCAGGTAATGCAATGCCACCAGATTTGTTGTTGTTGTTCCAGTTTTCTTTAGCCATTTGGGATCTTTTGTGATTCTAGGACTGTTTTTTTCTTCTTCTGTTTCTGTGAAGAATATCTCTAGTATTTTGATAGGGGTTTCACTGAGTCTGTAAATTGCTTTGGGTAATATTCTTGACATTTTAACAACATTAATTATTTTAGTCCTTAACCACAGGCTATCTTTGATCTTTTTGTGTCCTCTTTAATTTCTTTCATCAGTGTTTTATAGTTTTCCTTGTAGAGATATTTTATGTCTTTGGTTAAATTTATTCCTAGGTATTTTATATTTTTGTAGCTATTGTAAATGGGATTGCTGTCTTATTTTCTTTTTCAGATTGTTTGCTGTTGGTGTATATAAATGCTACTAATTTTTTAATGTTGATTTTGTATCTTGTAACTTCACTGAATTTGTTTATCAATTCTAACAGGTTATTTTGGTGGCATTTCTAAGTTTTTCTAAAATCTGCAAACAAGAATAATTTGGCTACTCCCTTCCAATTTGGATGTACTTTATTTCTTTCTCTTGCCTAATTTCTCTGGGTAGAACTTCCAGTACTACATTGATCAAAAATGGTGAAAGTGCATTCTTGTCTTGTTCAACATTTTTCTTTTTTTTTTTGAGACGGAATTTTGCTCTTGTTGCCCAGGCTGGAGTGCAATGGCATGATCTTGGCTCACTGCACCCTCTGTTTCCCAGGTTCAAGCCATTTTCCTGCCTCAGCCTCCTGAGTAGCTGGGATTACAGGCATGCACTACCATGCCTGGCTCATTTTGTATTTTTAGTAGAGACAGGGTTTCTCCATGTTGGTCAGGCTGGTCTCAAACTCCTGACCTCAAGTGATTTACCTGATTCAGCCTGCCAAGTGCAGGGATTACAGGTGTGAGCCACTGTATCTAGCTTTGTGCTAGATCTTAAAAGTTTTCATTAATGGAATTTTTTATTGAGGTCATTGCTATTGACATTTTGAGCCAGATAATTCCTTGTGGGTGGTGGGAATGTGTCTTGTGCATTGCCAAATATTTATCAGAATCCCTGGCCTCTACCCATGAGATGTCAATTGTCACTACTAGAAATGTCTTCAGAAACTTCCAAATGTCCCTTGGGATGTCGGGGATAAAGTTTGCCCCAGTTAAGAACCACGGACCTAGACCTCATGTAGAACAGGTGTGTCACCCTGGGGCTGTGTGGCCTTTCCAGTGGGGGCATGTTCTGGGATATTTGTGGAATCTTCTCTGGCCTATGAGAAGCAGGAAAGGCAGGACGCAGTGGCTCACACCTGTAATCGCAGCACTTTGGGAGGCCAAGGTAGGCAGATTGCTTGAGCCCAGGAGTTTGAGACCAGCCTGGGCGACATGGCGAAACCCTGTGTGTATAAAAAACACAAAAATTAGCCAGGTGTGATGGTGCGCGCCTGTAGTCCGAGGTACTCAGAAGACTGAGGTGGGATGATGGCTTGATCCTGAGAGGTCGAGGCTGCAGTGAACCAAGATGGCACCACTACACTCTAGCCTGGGCAACAAAGTGAGACCGTCTCAAAAGAATAAAAAAAGAAGCAGGAAAGACATGACCACAAAGGAAGTCATTTGACCATGAAAACCACAAGACTTTCCACCATTCATTTACAGTTTTTTACCCTTTATGTCTTATATATCAGATAATTATTCAGATATGTTACCAGTTATGATATAGAAGGGAACCATAATGGAGAAATAAGCCAAATGTCCCTGTCCAGCCATGTCACATCCTACTGACACACTTTGTCTGTGCCATCACAAGAGGTCTCATTAGCAGTATGCTCTTAACTCAGGTTTCATTTGCATGTTATGCTGACTTAGATGGCTCTAATGTAAAGTGTTGGATTTTTTTTTTTTTTTGAGACGGAGTTTTGCTCCTGTTGCCCAGACTAGAGTGCAATGATGCAGTCTTGGCTCACTGCAACCTCCACCTCCTAGGTTCAAGAGATCCTCCTGCCTCAGCCTCCCAAGTAGCTGGGATTACAGGCGCCTACCACCATGCACAGCTAATTTTTGTATTTTTTGAAGTAGAGACAGGGTTTCACCATGTTGGCCAGGCTGGTCTCAAACTCCTGACTTCAAGTGATCCATCCACCTTGGCCTCCCGAAGTGCTGGGATTACAGGTATAAGCCATTGTGCCCGGCCAGGGGTTTTGTGTGTGTGTGTGTCTGTGTGTGTGTGTGTGTGTGTGTTTGTGTGTATGTGTTTAAATACTCTTTCCTGTGTCTCATTTGGCCATTATTGCAGAATCCAGTAATGTTGTGATGTTTCAGAAACTGTGCCATCCTTTCAGTGATTTCATCACACTGTATTTCAAAGAGAGCTTTTATTGCAAGGAACTGATTTTTATGAGCAGTGAGTAAGAGCAACAGTTGGGACTGCGGAGATCTGCCCAGGCACACACATCCTGCCCTCGTGCCTAGGGAGCTCTATCTTCGAGTAGCCACTGCAGGATCTGCTTTCATCTTATATAAAAAATAAGTAAGTTAGTGAGAATAAAATGTAACATGTATTCATTTAGAGAAAAATTACCAAGTAGGATCTCGTGCTAGTTATCGTGAGATATTTTGAGGCAACTAAGACAAAAGCTCAGAGTTCAGGAGCTCCTTATCTCATGGTTGAATCAACATGCAGACAAGGGCTGGACACGGTGGCTCATCCCTATAATCCCAGCACTTTGAGAGGCCAAGGTGGGCGGATCACCTGAGGTCAGGAGTTTGAGACCAGCCTGGCCAACATGCTGAAACCACGTCTCTACTAAAAAGTACAAAAATTATCTGAGTGTAGTGGTGCACACCTGTAGTCTCAGCTACCCGGGAGGCTGAGGCAGGAGAATCCCATGAACTCGGAAGGTGGAGGTTGCAGTGAGCCGAGGTCGTCCCACTGTACTCCAGCCTGAGCGACAAAGGGAGACTCCATATTTAAAAAAAAAAAAAAAAAAAAAAGATGTGGATAAGAACATGTATAATTATAAGTCCAGGGTTCTATGACGTAAGTGCCGTAAACATCCAGAACAAGGTCACTGGGAAAGAGGGCAGATTCTGCACACTAGAGCCCACTGCCTCACCACAGACTCTAGGATGCATGTGTAAATGGCCTGTGAGAACACTTCCTTTTGTTCTTTGACACAACTGGCATCTCAGTGGAACCAGGAAATATAGAAGACAGAGAAGAGCCAGGCTTTAGTGAGGCATTTGATAACATGGTAAAAGCCTATTTGCCCGTTTGTCTCATGGAAAAGAAGATGAAGTACAAGTGAGTTAGTTACTGGTATCCATGTGGAGGAGATTCCTGGTGCTGGGACAGTGAGGCTTTTGTAATCCATATGTGGTTATCATGAAATCATATGTTGCACAATAAAGAATTCAAAAGATTTTTGATAGACCAAGGCAAGGTGCCAAATTTAGCAAGGTGAAATGTAACACAGGAAAATGGCAGGTCTTGACCTTGACTCTGAAAACCCATCTGCACAAACTCAGTTGGAGGGAGCCAGGCTTCATAAAAAGTGTTGGAAAAGACCCAAAACGTTTTTTTTTCAGACTTTTGTGCACATGTAAGAATCACCTGGCTGAGCACAGTGGCTCACACCAGAAATCCCAGCACTTTGGGAGGCCAAAGTGGGAGGATCACTTGTGGCTGGGAGTTCGAGACAAGAGCCTGGTCAACATAGCAAGACCCTTTCCCTACAAAAACTTTTTTTTTTTGGATACAGAGTAAGACTCTGTCACTCAGGCTGGAGTGCAATGGCGCAATCTCGGCTCACTGCAACCTCCATCTCCTGGGTTTAAGCAGTTCTCCTGCCTCAGCTTCCCGAGTAGCTGGGATTACAGGCACCTGCCACTACACCCAGCTAATTTTGTATTTTTAGTAGAGACAGGGTTTTACCATATTGTCCAGGTTGGTCTCAAACTCCTGACCTCAGGTGATCCACCCGCCTTGGCCTCCCAAAATACTGGGATTATAGGCATGAGCCACTGCAACCAGCCCCAAATCTTTTTCTTTTAAATTAGCCAGGCATGGTGGTGTGCACCTATAGTCCCAGCTACTGGGGAGGCTGATATGGGAGGATCATTTGAGTCCAGGAGTTTGAGGCTGCAGTGATCTACGATCATACCACTGCACTCCAGCCTGGGCAACACAGCAAGATCCCATTTCAAAAATAAAATGATCACCTGGCATAAATGTTTAAAATGTGGGTTACCAGGTACTACCCCAGATGTTCAGATTCAAGTTTGAGGTGTGGTCCAAGAATCTCCATTGATTAAAGTATCTTAGATAGCTCGGACTGCTATAACAAAATATCATAGACTAGGTGGCCCAATCAGTAGACATTTATTTCTCACAGTTTTGGAGGCTGGAATCAAAGTACCTACACATTCGGTTCCACACTCTTTTGGGAGGACACAGACTTTCAGTCCATCACATGAAAGCTCTCTGGGTTATTCTGAAGTAGGAGCTCCGTGAGCCACACTTTCCAAACCACTGTCTTAGAGGTTTAAGTTAATGGGTGGAGGCCTTCACAATTGTACTGGGCAAAGGTGTAATGAGGAGAATAAAAGAGGTGAGAATTCTGCTCTACTGCCACACACAGAGCAGATGCTGATAATTTACATTTAATCATGGGCCATGACACTTTAAGAAGAGAGTCAAACTGGAAACAGAAAGGCAAAAGGGACTGAGAAGAAGATCCTGTGAAAAAGAGTTGAAGAAGCTGGCAGTTCTTAGCTCAGGAAGATCAGACAGAGAGAAGAGGCCAGGACAGGGGAAAGGTTGTCTGCATCAGGGAATTAAACTTGCTCTGTGTGACCTCACAAGGTGACACGAAGACCAGTGGGCAGGAACCACAGGGGATCTATTTAAAAGGCTCAAAATAATGACCATCTTCTCTAACAATCAGAGCCATCTGTCCACGGTGCCAGAGGTGTTCAAGCAAGGGCCGGAGAACATGTTTAAATGATTCTTTAGGAAGTTGGGTGACGAATGAAAGGATGGCACATAAAAAGATGGCAGAACCAAGGGAAGTGTTATTGTTCTTGTTGTTTGTTTGATCGGAAAGAACAGAGCATGTGTAGGTTTCCAAGTAGAACCCCCAGGTGTGGGGGTTCAGACCTGTAACCCCCACCCTTTGGGAAGCCAGGTAGGAGGATCAGTTGAGGCCAGGAGTTTATGAACAGCCCAGGCCATGTAGTCAGACCCTGTCTCTGTCTTTAACAAAATTAAAAATCATGGTTTTTTTGAGACAGAGTCTCGCTCCGTCGCAACCTCCACCTCCCGGGTTCAAGTGATTCTCCTGCTTCAGCCTCCCAAATAGCTGGGATTACAGGTATGTGCCACCACTCCTGGCTAATTTTTAGTTTTTGTAGAGACAGGGTTTCACCATTTTGGCCATGCTGGTCTTGAACTCCTGACCTCACATGATCCACCTGCCTCAGCCCCTCAAGGTGCTGGGATTACACATGTGAGCCACCATGCCCAGCCTTAAAAATAAATTTAATGAAAGAAAGATATGAAAGTGAAAGAGGCAGGCATGCCGTGGGGGCAGGAGTGGGGAGAGACAAGTAAGAGAAGGAGAAGGGGACTGGAAGGACCTGGTTGGGTTGGACTCTGGAGACCAGGGAAGATTTGTAGTGGAATCACAGCAGAATAGAAGGAAGGAGATAAGAGCTAAGGATACAAAGACATTTCACCGTGAAAAAGAGGGTGTGGTATAAGGCACTGTAAGGTAATACAACAGGCAAGTTGAAGTTGAAGTTCATTCCAGCCATGGTTTTCAGAAACAAAGGGTGGAAATCGTTTGCTTAGAGTTAAGAAAGAGTGGGCTGGTGGGGGATTGAGGAGTGTGGGCAAGGTATGGAGTACCAGGTTTGGGGAGTCTGTTGAGGAGCCAACAGCTATCCATGGTTGACTTTGTATAGGGTGCAGTTAACTTGCATTCTTTATAATCCCAGCACTGCTGAGCCATCCAGAGGCCAGGTGCCTGGGGTAATCTGGGTGGAGAATTGGCATGGCGGACTAAAGAAAAAGAATGAAGGAATTTAAATTTCAGACTCATCGGTGGCTCAAGCCTGTAATCCCAGCACTTTGGGAGGCCAAGGTGGGTGGATCACGAGGTCAAGAGATCGAGACCATCCTGGTCAACATGGTGAAACCCCATCTCTACTAAAAATACAAAAATTAGCTGGGCATGGTGGCGCGTGCCTGTAATCCCAGCTACTCAGGAGGCTGAGGCAGGAGAATTGCTTGAACCCAGGAGGTGGAGGTTGCGGTAAGCCGATATTGCGCCACTACACTCCAGCCTGGGTAACAAGAGCGAAACTCCGTCTCAAAAAAAAAAAAAAAATTTCAGGCTCACAAGATTGGTAAATAGCAAGCTGTGACCTGTCAAGGGCAGTATGGGCTTCCTGTTTCCAGAGCCTTTAAACAAGCAAGTATCTCCATGAAGCTCAGAAACCTCAGACCCTAGAGATACCCAGAAGTACCCAGGATACCTGAATCTCATTTCAAGGATGCTGCCTTTGTGCTCCTGTCTTGGTCTTGACAGTGCTGGGGCTTTGACTCTGAGGTTGTCTCTGTGCAGTGCGTATTCTGAAAATGCTGGGATTTATGAAGCCCTGAGATGTGGGGAGGTGAGCGGATCCTGTGGCCACTGTAATTTGTGTTAAGACAAATAAACAGTGAGGTCATTCATGTGTTTTCTCCCATCTTTCTCCTTTATTGCCTAGTGGATTTTCAGTGTGTTTATGAGAAATAATGGCTTTGACATGCATGAAATCTACATGATTGACATAATCTGAAAATTCACTCTACCTGTCTTTGGCCTTGACCCCATTTAATTCAGAAATAATTTCTAAATCTAACACCTAAACCTGTGGGAAAGATCTGGAAATAGGCTTGTCAAAGTAGAGGTCATATACCTTGACCATTTGCTTCCTCATTACTTTTGCAGGATGAAATCTTAAAGATTTCTTAAACACTGGTAGAAATGCCTTACCTTTTTTTTTCTAAGTAGATTTTTTTTTTGCAAGGTAAAGTTGTTTATCAGGGAAGCTGTTGTTATTGGCTAAAATCATGGGAGAGTCACTTCATTTTTAACAACTTGGAAAGACTGAAAGAGAGCAGGATTAATGCCTCTACTTTTAAAAAGAAAAAGGGAAGTGCGTAGTGTCCTAATCTAGAACTTCACCTGGAAAAAAATGATTACCAATTTATTTCTAGAATAATCTGTAGTGAATGCAATGTTGGGAACTTATATCACTTGACAGAACAAGTCCTGTCAAACTGATTTATTTCCCTCTGTGAAAGAGTAACAAGGTTTTAGTAGATTGAGGGGAAATGATCTATATAATCTATATTTTATTTAGCAACATGCTTGAACCGGCTCCTTCCAACGTCTTGGTCAATACATTCAGAAAATTTGGGATTGGCATTAGACATCTAGATGGCAACTGAGCTCTTATCCTAGGGTCTAGATTTCGTAGTATGGAGTTGCACTATCTCTGCTCACTGCAACCTCTGCCTCTCGGGTTCAAGCAGTTCTCTGCCTCAGCCTCTCAAGTAGCTGGGGTTACAGGCACCCACCACCACATCCAGCTAATTTTTGTTTTTTTAGTAGAGATGGGGTTTTACCAGTTTGGCCAGGCTGGTCTTCAACTCCTGACCTCGTGATCCACCCGCCTCAGCCTCCTGAAGTGCTGGGACTACAGGCATGAGCCACAGCGCCCGGCTAGTTACCTGACCTATTTTAAGAGGAAGACATCTGGTAAATTCCCCTAGAAGATCCTCTGAGTTCTGATGAATGTCTCTGACATGTGTGTCATTCATGGTTTTGATTATTCAGATATGCTCGGAAGATCAATCATGTTTGTGTATATATATAAATGTGTGTGTGTGTATATATATATATATATACACACACACATATTTTATAAAATAAAGTTAATGCCAGCTGTGTACAGCCATTCCCATACCCTGCATTCACATCCTTCAGAAAATTCCCCAAAAACTTCCCGACAGAATTGGGTTCTCAGGCTTCTCTGTCACCAAAGGGGTGGGGGGAAATCAGAGGAAACAATAACTCTGAAAGCAAGTGAGATGTGTGGAAATAAATCTGTCATACTCTGTAATGCTAAAAGAGAAAGATACTTCTGGAAATTTTAACCCAGCTTAGGAAACAGTCGGCTGTGAGAAACAGTGATATTACTTTTATGATGAGTCCCTGGATTTACATATCCCCTCTGCTTGAGGGAATCTAAGCACCCTCATAACTGTGACATCATCCAAAACTGTTAATATTCACAACGCCCCCCCGGAAGGAAGTCTCTTAGGCACTGGCTTCCTCCTATTTCAGTAACTTTATGGCTGGAATTAGGTATATCAGATACCTGTGCACAGGAAAAGTTCGTCCTTGATAATGTATCTTTATCTCATTGCTCCACTTCCCAGTACTAGCAGATTTCACTTAGAGCCCAATAACACTGAAAAAGAACATCTTAGATGTGTTTCAGTCCCTCTAGTTCATGCAGTACTTTTACAATCACTCGATCTTCACGCGCCAACCCTGCCATGCTGACAGGTAAAAAATATCGGAATAATGTTAATCATTTCTACAATGGGTTGAACCCCATCCATGCTCTGGGGATCGTGCTAGACACTTTTCATCTGCAGTCTCCTTTAATCCTGAAACAACCCTGTGGGGTGTGGACTGTTACCTCCATCTTACAAGGAGAAGTTACACAGTGAAGATTAAGTCATTTGCTGGGGGCCATCCAGCTCTTAGTGGCAGAATTAACACTAGAACCCAAGCCTTTGGTAATCTTCCTACTCTCTAAATGTTGTTTCATTTTTATTAAGAAAAGCCTTTGGCTGGTGCAGTGGCTAATGCCTGTAATCCCAGCACTTTGGGATGCCAAGTTGGGCGGATCACGAGGTCAGGTGTTCGAGACCAGCCTGGCCAACAGTGAAACCCCGTCTCCACTAAAAATACAAAAATTAGCTGGGCATGGTGGCTCACACCTCTAATTTCAGCAGTTTAGGAGGCCAAGGTGGGTGGATCATGAGGTCAAGAGATCGAGACCACCCTGGCCAATATGGTGAAACCCTATCTCTACTAAAAATAAAAAAATTAGCTGGGCATGGTGGCACGCACCTGTAAGCCCAGCTAATTGGGAGGCTGAGGCATGAGAATTGCTTGAACCTGGGAGGCAGAGGTTGCAGTGAGCCAAGATCACACCACTGAACTCTAGCCTGGCGACAGAGTGCGACTCCAGCTCAACAACAACAACAAAAAATAATAATAATAATAAAAACATTAGGTGGGCATGGTGCCACGTACCAGTAGTCCCAGCTACTCCAGAGGCTGAGGCAAGAGAGTCACTTGAACCTTGGAGCCAGAGGTTGCGGTGAGCTGAAACTGCACCACTGCACTCCAGCCTGGGCCAAAGAGCGAGACTCTGTCTACAAAAACAAACAAACAAAAAATAAGCCTTTGATTCTTCTAGGTAGTTATTTCTTATATGTATTTGCTTTTCTATATATTTTTAATTTGTTATTTATATTATATATCACTGCAAGGTCAAGGTCATGCCTCTGACTTTTAGGTTTTGAGTGTAAGGTGAATCTGTCCTGAGCTGCCAGCACTGCCTCTCTGACTTGCCATGAGAAACAGGAGTTTTAAGTACTAAATTGTATTTTTAAATATGACAACAATGAAAAGTGATTGTTTTATTGTTGTGCTATTCTAGCTCAGCCCACAGGCTCAGCAGTTGAGATTATGTTCTTCTTTCTTTCTTTTCTTTTCCTTTCTCTTTCTTTATTTTCCTTCCTTCCTCCCTTTCTCTCTCTTTCCCTCCCTCTCTCCCTCTCTCTCTTTCTTTCTTTCTTTCTTTCTCGTTCTTTCTTTCAAGTTGAGGACCATCCTCTTGTTCTGTTACCCAGGCTGTAGCACAGTGGTAGGATCATGGCTCACTGCAGCCTCGAATTCCTGGGCTTCAGTGATCCTTCTGCCTCAGCCTCCCTAAGCACTGTGATTACAGGCATGAGCCACCAAGCCTGGCCCTATGTTCCTTTTAGTAAGTAATAATAGAGCAATTTCACTTAAAAAAAAAAAAAAAGGTGGGGGTCGGGCTGGGTGCAGTGACTCACACCTATAATCCCAGTACTTTGGGAGACCAAGGCAAGTGGATTGCTTAAGCTCAGGAGTTCAAAACCAGCCTTGGCAACATGGCGAAATCTTGTCTCTACAAAAAATACAAAAATTAGCTGGGTGTGATGGCATGCACCTATAGTCTCACTACTTGGGAAGCTGAAGTAGGAGGATGACTTGAGCCCAGAGGTGGAGGCTGCAGTGAACTGTGATCATGCCAGTGCACTCCAGCTGGGTGACAGGACCCGACCCTATCTCAGAAAGAGCGAGAGAGAGAGAGAAAGAAAGAGAAAGAGAAGAAAGAAAGAGAGAGGAAGGAAGGGAAGGAAAGGAAGGAAGGAAGGAAGGAAGGAAGGAAGGAAGGAAGGAAGGAAGGAAGGAAGGAATCTTATTGAAACACTCAGTGACAGTCCTAAACTTCCTTCATTCACTCACTCATCCCGTCTTTGTTAAGCATGTCTGTGTGCCCAGAACTGTCTTCATCCTGGAATCAGTATCTGCAGTTGAGTGTCGTCATCACTGCTGTCATTGTCGTCATCATTGTCATTATCATTCTCATTATCCTCTCTTCTCCACGGGTACAGCACTGAGTACCAATTAGCATGGTGGGCGTTTATGGAGATGCGTACAGTGAACACTCCATATGGTTCCTATCCTTGGGGAAGCAGGCGGGTCATCCGTAACATGAATACAAATCTACTCATGAATGCATATGCATTTCCACATCATCACAGGCATTCTGTAGTGAAGCAAATGGATCTTGTTGATATTATTTTGGTTCTTGTATAGTTTTACACAAATGCAGGAAACCCACTCAGAGAGCTGAATCTGAGAAGCTGGGTGAGGGCACCTCCAACATGGGGCCTGGGATAGGGTCCATGTGAGGAAGTGAGCCTGAGCCTTGAGCTACATTCAAAGATGAAAAAAGAATTTCTTTCATGTTCTTCTCCAGATCCCTCCAAAATTGAAAGATGCCATAGTAAAGGTCATGCAATTCCGCTGGGTTGGTTGGTTTGTACGATTCTCACAACCCTCTCTTCTATATTTCCACAACCTGGAGTTTGGTTTGACAAAAACTGGTAAGTGAAGGCAGGGTGCAGTGGCTCATGCCTGTAATCCCAGCACTTAGGGAGGACAAAGAGGGTGGATCATGAGGTTAGGAGTTCGAGACCAGCCTGGCCAATATGGTGAAACCCTGTCTCTACTAAAAATACAAAAATTAGCCAGACATGGTGGTGCATGCCTGTAATCCCAGCTGCTCAGAAGGCTAAGGCAGGAAAATCACTTGAACCCAGAAGGTGGAGGTTGCAGTGAGCCAAGATCGTGCCACTGCACTCCAGTCTGGGTAACAGAGCAAGACTCTGTTTCAAAAAAAAAGTGAAGAGCACACATGCGCTGACAGGCATCTCAAACCCGCAGCTGAGAGTTAAGAACCTATGCTTCACCTTATCCTTTCATACTCATAATTCAGCAGCGACTCCATAAATGATCACATATGGAGATGTTGAGAATGACATTGAGACTTTCCAGCACTACTTTTATTTGGAATTAAAAGGCACAAAAATCATTTCATTGACCAACAGAGTTATTTACCTAATCGTTGTCTCAAAACAGTAAGTCCAGGCCGGGCTTGGTGACTCACACCTGTAATCTCAGCACTTCAGGAGGCCGAGGCAGTGGATCACTTGAGGTCAGGAGTTCGAGACCAGCCTGGCCAAAGTGGTGAAACCCCATCTACTAAAATACTAAAAATACAAAAATTAGCTGGGCGTGGTGGCAGGTGCCTATAATCCTAGCTACTTGGGAAGCTGAGGCAGAAGAATCACTTGAACCTTGGAGGTGGAGGTTGCAGTGAGCTGAGACCGCACCACTGCACTCCAGTCTGGGCGACAGAGTAAGATTCTATATCAAAAAACAAAACAAACAAACAAAAAAACACAGCAAATTCTTGGCTTATGACATTTAGAAGTTTAAAATTAGAACTTGTACAAAATGTTTAAAGCCTGTAGGAAGTTCTAGATTTCTAGCATATCTGAAGAGGATTTAGATTCTGTTGATTGTGGACAGATATATCTGTGACTGGCCTCTTCCACCACACCCCTTCCTACCATAGTTATACTTTGCTGAAGGAGCAGGTCTCCAGAAGGTAGCCTCATTATACCTGGATTCTCTCCTAACTGGCTGGCAAAGCCATTTCCATGGGCATAGTACTGGAAACATGTCTTAAGGAATAGGAATGGGCTGGGCACAGTAACTCACGCCAGTAATCCCAGCACTTTGGTAGACTGAGGTGGGAGGATCACTCGAAGCCAGGAGTTTGAGACCAACCTGGGTAACATAACAAGACCTTGTCTCTACAAAAATGTTCAGAAAAGAATTAGCTTGGCACTGTGGCATGTGCCTGTAGTCCCAGCTATTCAGGAGGCTGAAGTGGGAGGATTGCTTCAGCCCAGGTGTTGGAGGCTGCAATTAGTTACAATCATGACACTGTATTCCAGCCTGGGTGACAGAGCAAGATTCTGTCTCTAAAAACAAACAAAGAAATAGGAATGAACCCAAACACTGAAGGCCAGTACTATATTCACATTCAGAGTCCCACCTCTAGGTCTTAGTAGGGTCTTCCAATAGGATACTGTATTTCTGATTTTTTTTTTTTTTTTTTTGAGACTGAGTTTTGTTCTTGTTGCCCAGGCTGAAGTGCAATGGCATGATCTCTGCTCACTGCAACCTCCACCTCCTGGGTTCAAGTGATTCTCCTGCCTCAGCCTCCTGAGTATCTGTGATTACAGGCACTCACCACCACACCTGGCTAATTTTTGTACTTTTAGTGGAGATGGGGTTTCACCATCTTGGCCAGGCTGGTCTTGAACAGCCTGACCTCAAATGATCCACCTACCTTGGCCTCGCAAAGTGCTGGGATTACAGGCTTGAGCCACTGTGCCTGACCTGTATTTCTGATTTTCTGTCCAACTCAGTGGTAAACATGCCCCATGCCCATCAAAGTACTCATGCCCTCCAGGTAGAATCCCACCTTTCTGAATGCTGGGGATTACGAGTTTACCCCTAAGTAATGATTATTTAATAGTCTCACTCTCCTGTGGCCTTTCATATCTCCTTCTGAGTTCCACTCACAAACTAAAAGGGGTATCATCCCACTCAGAACATTGTGGGGTGGGCAGTCTAAGCCATAGGGCCCATCAGTGTCTGCCTTGTGCCCCTTGGCCTGAGAGTTGTTCCCTATGATTCCCAGTGGTGTCACCCTCTGGCCTCACTACCTTGCTGTCTGCTTTCAAAGCAGTTTCCAGGCACACCCCATCTCCACCTTTCTGGGAGAATAAATAAACAGTTCGGAGGCTCCCATGTCTTTATTAAACATTTCCTCTAAACTGCATGCTCTGGCTCTGCGCCCACGTGCACCAAGAAAGCTGGCCAGGAGCAGCCGAACCCCAGAGCCCTGCCTGCTGGTTCTTCCTATAAATAGCTCTTTGAACAGCCAGGAGGCCCCTGCACGAACTGTCACTCCTCCCCTCCTCTCTGCATCCTGGCTTTCCCAGCTCCTCAGGTCTCAGGCTGGGAGGATGGTGAGCAGCTTCCCCAGCCCCTGACAGAATGAGCAGCTGTATCAGCAGCAGCAGCAGCAGAAGAGAAAAGACCAGGAGCGAGTCACACGTGCTCCTTCCCTCCCTCCCTCCGCTCTAGCTCAGGAGCTGCTGGGACCTGTGGTCTGGCAGTGGGGAAGGGAGGGGGACCCTGGTCAGCAGCAGGGTGGGAAAACGTGGAATGGAAACTAGAAGGGGAGAAGCTGTAAATACATAAATAAAGAAAGCGTGTTGGACCAAACCCCCAACACTGAAATCTCGAAGCCCAATGGAGCAGGAAATTGAAAGGCTGGACTCCGCAGCCTCGCCTGGCCCTTCTCCCCCTCCTCCTGGCCCGGAAGACTTTCTAGGCCTCCAGACATTTTTTTTTTTTTTTAATTTAGAAACCTCAAATCTAGAGAGAAAGAGGAAGTGTGTTTTTAAAAGAGTGAGGGCTTAATGGCCACAGATCTGTAAAAACTGAAAGGTAGAGGAAAGAAAAGGGCACCCAGATTGTGTGTGTGTGTGTGTGTGTGTGTGTGTGTGTAGTGTGCGCGCGCGCGCGCACACCCGCGCGCAAGAAAGATAGTCTAGGAACCAGCCCGCAAGGGGAAAAGAAAACAAAGGAAAGGGTGACAGGAGAAAGACAGAGAAATAAGCGGTGGAAGGCGTGAGTGGTGGGGGAGGGGGCTGGGCGCTGGAGAGAGGCAAAGAGGATGGATGCCGGAATGCAGGCAGCTCCGGGAGGGAGGGAGGCGCACATGTGGGAGAGAGAGAGACAATGATGTCAGCATTTCCTTCTGGATTGGTCACGTGGTTCTTGCCAGGTAAACAGACTGGAAATAGACTCCATAAAGGCAGTGCCTGCGGGGGGAGAGCGGGAGACGATCTTGCTTCACCCTTTCCTCTCTGCTGCGTCCTCAGCAAGCAGGTTTTCACGTCTGCGACAAGGTGGTCTAAAAGTGGAATTGCATTCTTACAAGCCAAAGAATATGATTCAGAGAGGAAAACCTATTTGCTTTTATAATTAGCTCAAAGAGTTTAGAGACATTTTGATTAAGAAAAATAATAATAGAGGTGGGGACAAATGTGAGTTTAAGCTCAGATGCTTTGAGTGTCTTGGGCCAGGGATAGCTTATCCTTGTGTCTTCTTCGGAAAAGGCTCAGATGGATCTAGATTAAGGATGGATTGGATGGCTGCAGTTTAGAATGAAAGGATCAGATGCTGTAATTATCAACATTAGGAAACAAAATGCTAACAGATTCAAGGAGAATACATTAAAAGAGTTTGATACAGTTCAAAGTGTGACACTGGTGCCGAGGAAGGAATGGAGACCCCACAACGTAAAGAGGTTAAAAAAAGAAGCTACCATGACTTTCAAGCAGTGCTCTTTAAAAATGATATGGGCTGGGTGCAGAGGCTTATGCCTATAATCCCAGCACTTTGGGAGGCTGAGGCAAGTGGATTACGAGATCAGCAGTTCGAGACCAGCCTGATCAAGATGGTGAAACCCCATCTCTACCAAAAATACAAAAATTAGCTGGGCATGGTGGTGCATACCTGTAATCCCAGCTACTCAGGAGGCTGAGGCAGGAGAATCGCTTGAACCCGGGAGGCAGAGGTTGCAGTGAGCCGAGATCATGCCATTGCACTCCAGCCTGGGTGACAAAAAAAAAAAAAAAAAAGATAGGAAAGGGTTCCCAAGGAAAACATGGCAGGAGTTCAGGGCATTTTAAAATGGGAAAGGGACATCTGGAAACTTTATCTGAAAGCAAACTGGATGAAGCAGGTAGTTTTTCCACCTGGAAAGCTCTAGAGTCCAAAATGGTAGTGGGAGGGAGAAGTGAATGGATCTTTCTTCAAATGCCTGGAAATAGGGCCTTTATATCCATGATGAAAATATGTCATTTAGATCATTCTTTGAATAATTTTGGATTGACAGGATATACTATTATGACCAGTTATTTTCTGACCTGGTGGAAATTTGGCTAAAGTGGGAGGCGGAGTGAACAACTGTCTCAGTTTTTCAGAAATGAGTGGTTTCATAGATGCAGTTTGTTTTTTTTTTCTTGAGATGGAGTTTCGCTGTTGTTACCCAGACTGGAGTGCAATGGCATGATCTCGGCTCACTGCAACCTCCGCCTTCTGGGTTCAAGCAATTCTCCTGTCTCATCCTCCCGAGTAGCTGGGACTACAAGCGTGCGCCACCATGCCCAGCTAATTTTGGTATTGTTAGTAGAGATGGCGTTTCACCATGTTGACCAGGATGGTCTCGATCTCTTGACCTTGTGATCCACCCGCCTCGGCCTCCCAAAGTGCTGGGATTATAGGTGTGAGCCACCGCGCCCGGCCTTAAGATGCAGTTTTAAATCTGGGACAGTCTTAGGTAAACTGGGACCAGTTGGCCACCTTAGTGGGAAGCCATGAGTTCTAGGCTAGTCTTCATTAATATAATTAGACAATTCACCCCTTCCCCTTTCTACCCACCAAAAAATTAAACAAAACCACCTTTCATTCTGTTTTTCTCTCATTTCTTATTCTCTCCCCTCATTTCTTTCCCTTAATCTTCCCTGATGAATTTATAGCAGAAAACATTGCATGGCTAATTTGGGTATGCATGACTCTGTAGACGGACACATGAGCTGGTAGAATATAGCTACATAGAACAGTTTGCTTTAGTTGCACCTGGAGAAAAAAAGAAGGGGGGAAATTATGCATTGTTGCTGCTGCTTCCCCCCCCCCCCCACCTACCACACCCTTAACATCTCTTATGTCCGGGAGGGTCAGAGCCCAGTTAGTACGCACAAGTGTACTTTCAGCCCTTGGGTTAAAAGCCAGATATTTGATACCCCTCTCTATTAACAAAATACGTCACTCTGACAAGACTCCCGGCCCAGAGTTATTTTTGCAGCATTATGTAATTGGATTGCCTAGTCAGAAGTACTTCCTTAACAAGGCTTTCAGCAACCCCTCCGTGTGGGCCTGGCCAGTCCTGCTCAGTTACACACACTCACAGTTCGGCAGCATCAGTCAGAACCAACCCAGCCAAGCATGGTGAGGAGCAATCAGCCCATACCACTGGACTGACCACCCTTCCCCCTTGCTGCAGGATTGTCCAAAGGAGTGGTCAGTGCCTGCAGGACACATGGAGGCCAGAACTGGTGGACAACTGTCACATGGCTACACCTCAATATCAGCTAATCAGGCATCATGTTTGTTTCAAGGGAGCTGTGGAGCTGCCCCGCCCACAACCTTCCCTACCTTAAGGCCTGCAAATCGAGCACTCAAGTGACCAGGAGTTCCCAAGGGGCCTGCCTTTGGATGTCTGTCTCTGCCCTCTCTTATTCCCTGTCTACTGGATTTCCTCATATTTTTTCATGAGCATTTGGTCATCTGATCATCCCTTCCTGTTAGCCCTGCTGACTCACAGAAGTAAGGAACTTGTCTGAGCTTCAGACATAGTCAGAAAATGTACGAAGAAAAACAAAAAGGCCTGATATGAACTTCCCCTGGTATGGCCAGCCGAGGCCGGAAAACCCAGGGGTACACCAGGCTATTGTTACACGGGTTCAAACCCTGTCATCCTAGGGTTTTGCTTATATTGCTCTATTGCATTGTCCTTTTGGCCTTTTTCCCTTTAGTGAATAACATCCCCCATGCCCATCAGTGTCTTGTCTGTCAGTCTTGAATCTAGCCCTGAATCCATACAAAACCGGAGCACCCTTCCTGGAATATTTTTCTTTCCTGCCCCTCAGCCCATATGCCCTACACATCTATCTTTTCTCATCCCTTGGGTCCCCTGATTCTCCTGATCTTGACGAGAGGCAGCTGGTGTAATAGAAATAACTTTAAAGGCAGACAGGCCTAGGTTCAAATTCAAGCTGAGCCACTTAATAGCTGTGTGACCTTAAATAAGTGACTTAACCTCTCTGAGTCTGGTATTCCTCTACCATAAGATGGCACTAATAATAAATACCAGTTTCCCAGGGTTGCTGGGAGAACTGACTGCGCTTACTTAGAAAGTGCCTGGCAGGGAGCTAAGACCTGGGAGGTGCTCAGCAAATGTGGGCTCTCTAGGGAGGGAGGAAAAGAGCCACCTTGGCTGGCTCCTGAGAGCTAACCTCCCTTCTCTTTACCACCTATCTCTTACTGGAATATCTTTTTTAGGGGTGCTAAATTCAATCTCACCATCATTTGGTGGTGGTTGGGGGAGGGGCCCTTGGTTCCTGGAATAGAGACTCCCTTGGCTATTCCTTTGAGGGAATCTTTCCATGTGACAATCTGGCCCCTGCCTGCCTCCTTACAGCCAGGGTCTCTCTGTGGACCTCCAAGACTGGGCACTAAATTCAGAGCATTAGCCTTGGTTTAATCTGTGCCAAACTACAGGGTCCACGGAGTGCTCTGTGCAAATGGACAAGGGATGAATGCAGATTCTCCCAAAGTGTCCACCTGTGTGAACCCTCTATCTTTGTTGCAAAGGTGGGTTCATTCCAACTCCACAGCGGAAACTAGTTGGAACACACAGGGCAGGATCCCAGGGACAAACTGGGGTCCAACCAGCCACAGGCAAAATAATGGGGGAGACCAGGAAGGAGAGGTTCCCTGAAGGTGAGGGGCAGGGACAAGCCAGCAGTTAGGGGCTCCTGTCGCTGAAGTGAACAAATGCCAAGAACCCCTGATGTGAGCTGTACCTGCAGGGGCCACGCTGGGGTGGAGGAGCGCCTGTGGCAGTGTGCAGCACTGTTCCAGCTGGCAGGAAGCCCTTCCCTGAAGACTGTAAGTTTAACCTTTAGCATTCAAGTGTCGGGGCTTAAGTGTCGTTATGAGCAGTTCTTCCTGCTGCAGCTTTCCCAGGCTGCGGAAAGAGGAGTCAGCGCAAATCTGCCCGCTTTCCTTTTTCTTCTCAGACAGAATGAGAGGGAGGGAGACGTGCAGCACCGAACACCCAGACACGGGCACCCCTCCAGTCGGCCCTTCGATAACTCTACACACCCACTCCCGCCTTCTTGGCAGGCCCGGTTTCTGGTCGACCTCGGAGGCGAACAGGGCCCTGGGGGTTCTCCACTTCCAGTTCTGGCGCCTAGGGCTGAGAGGTGCAGAGGAGTCTGCCCTCCCCAGGCCCTGATTGGAAAGGGCTCCTGGGGGAACATCGAGGTCCAGCGTCCGCCTCAAGTTGAGTTCAGGGCTCCCATGTTGGTGCCCCGTGGAGCGGGGGAGGGGTGCGCATCTGTGGCCCTAAAGAGACTGGACAGACCAGTGAGGACGGTGGAAAGAGAAAGGAACCACCTGCAGCCCTGGGTCCGGAGTTAGGGTGACGGGGAAGGCAGGCACGGGGCCTGGCCGCGCGGGCCCTGAGCGCGAGGTGAGCCCGCCGCCGCACCCTCTCCTTCCCAGGTCTCGGCTGGCGCAGGACCCCAGGCCTAGCGGCTTTTCTGGGCATCGGAAGGGGCATAATGGGGCGGCGATCAAATTGCTCAGCCCGGGCATGTTTCCCCGCCCAGCTGAGGGGCCGCTGGGCTATGCTCTGTGTGCACCTGCGAGGGGCGCCCGGGGCCCAGTGCAGTGACTGCGCTGGCTTAAGCGCCTTAGCCATAGTCTCTGGAGGCTGGGGCGCCCAGGGCTTCCTCTCAGGAGTCCCAAGCCCGCAGGAAAAAAAGGGTCCCGAAATGCAGCTGGGTGTGCTGGGCATTAGGGACGCGCGTGCTGGCTCAGTGAACTGGGATCAACATCTCAAGGAAACCATCGAATTCTGGATGATAAGGTTTTGGGGACGAGAGAGCAGGGAGGGAAGGGGCCTGGACTATACAACACCCAGCCCGGAGGGACAGAAGAGCAGACGCGAGAAGGGTGCGTCTCACGCCCTGGCCAGAGGAAACTGGCGTCGAATGTCCCGGTAGCCCGCTGATCTCTGGTATTAAACGAGGAGTCGGCTGCGAGGGCGCGCCCCGAGTCCACAGGGGGCCAGTGCCCTGCCCGCAGCCTTGACTCAGGCTGGGCCCTAGGCCACCCCACGGGGGAGCCGGGCTAGCCGGAATCCCAGCTGGTGCTCTCCAGGCCCAGTACGCACTGGACTCCCGCCGGCCCATGGGGCCGCGCCCTGCCCGGCACCCACCAGCCTTAACCAAGTACGGGCTCCAAATTTCGTGCCATCAGCGCACGGGAAGATCGGATTCGCCTTTTTCTCTATTTCTGAGAATGGGAAACCAACGAATCGGAATTTTCTTGCCTTGGAAAAATATCTGTTCGATGTCGTTTGTTGCTTAAATTGTCCTTGGAATTTTTTTCAACTTTATTTGGAAAAGAGAAAGTTGATGCACTCCCCAAACCCTGTTTCTCTTTAAAGCGTCCCTTTAGACGTGCAGCCGGTTACCGCAGATGTTTTCTGGGGCAAAGAGAGCGAAATGGAATGGGAGGGAGGACGATGACTGGGAATCTCTCATTTTAAATCCCATTACTGGCTTTGAGGAGAGTCATACAAAAAAAAAAAAAAAAAAAAAAAATCAGGAAAAGCTAGTTCGTCCCCCACTGATTTCCTTCACTTCAAAGATTTCCCTCGCCCCTTAAATCAGAAATATTATGGCACTGGGTATTTCTCAAGAAGAAGAAAAAAAAAAACCTCACGTTTCTTCAGAATATGTACACGGTATAGGTTCCTTTTTACATTTCTCAGCAAAAAAAAAAAAAAAAAGGCTGGAGGTGGTGGGTAAGAGGCACTCAATTCCCTGGCCATTAAACAAGCCATGCCTGCAAGAAATGCATGGAGTGGGGTGGAGGGTGTTCAGCCGCGCATCCCTCCATTGGCGCACGCCTCCGTTTCTGCGTGTCAACAATGCACGTGCCACTGTGGGCACCGTCACCCCGCACCGGCCAAGGCGGGCTATATGCAGATGGGAGCCAGGTCTCAGTTGCCCACTCACAGCCCTGCTCCCAAGTCCGCCGCCCGCGCATCGCAGGGCTTCCTCTTTTTTCCTGGCTCCCGCTGGCAAGCAAGAAGTCTCCATCATTTCCCCAGTTTATGCCCTTGGAAATCCCTAAAGCAAATGTAGTTCAACCGAGGGTCTCTTGCCCTCGAGTTCACTTTCTTGCATTGTGATGAGGTTAGTTCTCTCTCTCTTCTTCACCAGTCCCAGGCTTTAGATGTGGTACAAACTTCTAGTACCAGGTCACCAAAAGGGAAGTCAGGCGCTAGCCGGCGGTGCAGGCGGTGCGAACCCGGGAGAGCCACCGGCTCAGCGCCTCCTGCCCCAAGGTTGGATTTCAGATTTCCATTGCAAAGGAGCTGAAGAAACTGGGAATCTGACCCAAACCCTGGAACTGACTAATTGCCCTGCATTTTCACAATACGCCATGTATTCGAAATGAAGGGCAGGCTTTATCATTTGGAACTCTTTCAAGGACCCGGGTGCTCCAAGTTTGGGGCTAATTCTTTAAAGGTTTTACTTCTGAGAAACAGGAAAAAAGAAAGAATGAAACATACCCACAATCCATGTACTGGAGATGACACTCAGAGTAGGTTGTGGTCTCTTTTGAATCGGGAGTTCAAAAGAAAAAAAAAGGCTTGTTCCCTCCCCCTTGCCCCAGGGATGAAACCTCTCTAGATTTGAGCGGCCAATTTGGTTTGATTTCCGCGGTTTGGAGGCTTTGGCAGGGTTAGGGGCAGCAGGGCTAAGAAGACAGACCTCAGCTGCCTTCTAGGTCAGCTGGTCTGCTCTTAGCCCTGGAAGTAGAAGCTAAAATCGGGGTGATTCACCTTCAACCTGGTAGCTGGAGGGAGAGTCAGGAGAGGGCGTAGCGGAGCCTCCTTGGCCGCACCCCACACGCCCTGTCCGTGGACCTGCTCATCTCCTAATCTTCTTACCGCACCCCCTACCTGCCTCCTGTCCCCCAGGGATCTAGTTCCTCTTTCTCTTTGTCATTTCCAGCCAGTTTTCTTTTCCCACCAAAAACTCCTTTTTCTTGGAGTAACTTTCCGAAAGAGCTGTCCTTGTCCTAAATGCCACCCTCATGGAGTTGGATTTGGGAAGCTTGTTTTCAATTAAAGTGCCTTTTGTGGGCACGGAATGAGTCCCTACAGCCCCCAGAACGTCACCTGGGTGTGGGGACCCTCCTCTTGGCCGGGCTGGACGCTGAACCATGACAAAAGGGGACCCCAGACCCTCTGCTCTTTTCCAGTGAAAAAGTCCCAGAAACACATCTGAATTTGGTTTTTGGTTGCCTTTAAGGTGTAAAAAATATTTTGACAAAAGTACGTCCCAGGCTGCCTGAGGTGGGGGAAAGCAAACTCTTGAGCAAGAACATAGATGGGCACAAAGCAAGAAGCTGCGTGTAGTGGGCACCACTGGGTACCTCCGCCCACGACTGCGGGGACAGTGACAGGAATCTGAGGGTCTGGCATCAACATTCAAATGCCCTAGTCCTGCCAGGGGCACCCCTGGTTTTGATAAACGGGTAATAGGAGATTTTTAATCAGACCCAGCTATTCACTCCGTGGTGCACTGAGAACAAAACTTTGAGATTTGGTGGTTGAGGCTCAGGGCACATTGGCTTAACCTTAGGACAGAGCCTTGGATGGAGCGATTGCGGATGCTCGGAGAAGAACCGCACCCTGCATCCCCACCAGAAAAGGGAACTGTCCGATTAGTCTGGGGGTCGGGGGTGGGCTGGGGCGATTGGGGTGTCGGATGGATGGAGCCCACGTGCCGCGCCTGGCTGCCACTCTCTAGTTTCTCCCTCCCTACCTCATCGTCTGCCATTTCCAGAGGCAGGAGAAAGGTGATCTCGGACTTGACCCCTAAATCACAGCAGCCGATGGCTGCACCTCGCTCCAGGAGGAAAGCAGCCCGTTCCGTGGGCTGGGGCAGCTTAACCCTTTCCTCCTCGAGCGCGCAGAGGCCGCTGGTTGCGTCGCCTCTGACCCCGGCACTGCGAGCAGCCCGCCTCCTCCGCGCGGCACCTTGGATCCCGTGCAGAGACCACAAAAGGATGAGGCTGCCGGGCGCTGCGAGCCTGTGGCACGGGCCGGATGGCCCGGAGCGCTGCCGGGGAGCCCGAAGAAGAGCCGGAGTTAGCGGAACAAGGAGGGATGTTTAGATCATGTTAACTACCCAGACAGATGCACTTCGGCATGTCTGCATTTATGGAATCCATATGTTGTGGCAAATGAAAGGGCTGCAACACGTACATACAATAGACTTAGAATAACAATACACATTCAAAAAGGGACTCGTACATTCTTCACTCTCTAGCCCCTTTCTTACATCTAGCTCTGGAGTTGTACGGAGAGGCGTGCTTTCAACCTCTCCTACCTCCACACGGTGTTTTCTTTTTTCTTTCCATTTTTTTTCTGTGTCCCCCATCCTCCTGCAGAAGACAACCCAGGGCCCAGAGCTAGGCTTTTTCGAAGTGAGATCTCCTAAGACCCCTTCATCCTCCTTGCCCCTTAAGATGGCCCATTGCCTCTTCACCCTATAGACCAAATAATAACTGCTCACATTGCATCCCCATATCCTGATCATTGCAGGGGAGCAGAATCTTACCCAAATTCACCCTTCCCATCTTCATCATTAAATCAAACTTTTTATGTTATATTTGCAAATAAGTGGCTTCAAACAGATCTGGAAACACAAGCCCCCAGCGAGCCAGCACTCACACAGCTCTGGTCAGTACCTGAATTTATGTACACCTTGTATATCTGTGTACACAGATATATTCACACACACACACACACACACACACATACACACAAATGCAAAGACATCTGAAGTCATTCAAATGTATATTTATGTACCCCTTTATGGATATATTTTTGTGTTTTTATATCTATATCCATTCATTTGAGTGAGAGCTAGAGAAATGTACACAGCAATGCAATATTTAGCCTACATTCCACTTTCCTTGCTAATGTAAATGTCTTAAAAACAGGTTAGTCTAAAATTTTATGCCCTCTTGCCAGCTAAATGAAAGATTTAGATTCTGGATTTCTTGTTTCTTTTTTTTTTTTTTCATTTTGTACGTAAAATAATCCATATAGATGCTGGATTATCGTCTAAGCATTATTCAATCATATGAGCTTGGTACCTCTCCTCCTTATAACGAATTCACTCAGTAAAATTAGCATAAGTATTTACCAGATTAAGCTGACATTTTCCTATATTGTAACATGAAATACATTTATATCCAGAATTTCCTCCAAATAGCTTAGACCAAAGGAAATACTGACTTCCTCCGCACCGTTTTATATAAGAAACAACCTACAAGTTCACTTCTAGTACTATTTACATTTTAAAGGAAAATAAATATATAGTATTTAAGTGATTTTTCTAGACCTACAAAGAGGAATGTAATTCTGCTACATCTTTAAAAAAAAAATAAACAGCTTTATGATGATTCCTGAAGACAGATAAAAAAGAATCGAATATATTCCTGAAGGTCTCAACAATTTTCCTTACCTGGTGTATTATGGAAAAATTCAGAATTTACCAGTCTTCCTTCAGTCAGCTACATTTTACACTGACCTGCACTTTGGACTGAAAGGGAAAAAAAAAAAGATTAACTGTTGCCAATGAAAAATTTAAAATAATAATCAGAAACCGGACAACCTGAAGGTAAAAATATACAATGGCTACAATAAAGATAAATATTTATTTAATCAAAGTCGAGGTTGTGTTTGGAATGTAGGAATGTTTCACCCTTCCCTTAAAAAAAAAAAAAAAAAAAAAGGCAAGAAAGAAAAAAGCTAGAGTCTTTGCAGGCTCCTAGAGAGTTCCCCATTGTCCAGGGCTATCGAGAGCCCAGAATGGCATTAACCTCACAAAAGACACATTGTGCAGGGGACAAAAAAAAGCCCCTTCTTCTACAATAACTTTTAGCTTTTTTATTTTTAGAAAATGACAAAGGTTTTGCAAGCACTGACTGGTGAAACCTGTAGCAAGCCAGGCTGGACTTGGCTTTACTGATCAGCTGTCCTGCATGGAAAAGCAGCCAGGAAAAGTTTGAATGGCAACCCAGATTTGGCTCACAGAGAGGAAACCCCTGATTTTTCTAAATGTATTTTATTCCCCCCCACTTAAATAAAATAGCATTATTCCCAGAGTGAATTCAGAAGGATTAGATGAGGTAACCTAGCAAAATCCTAAACCGGTTTTTTCTCTCTAGTCTTGACTAAGAAGCTGCATGCTCTTAAGAGCATTGGAAAATCTCTCAAAATGAAGAATTACTTTCTAATCAAACAGATTTCCTGATTAATTCCCAAATTCCTTCTAAAATAAATAATCTTGGTAGGCTAAGGCAACATGTTTTTTTCCCCAAGAAAAATAAGTTTTAACTCTCTCTCTGATGCTACAGGGTTTACTAATAATGCCTTCAAAAACATAAATGTTGTTTTTCCATTTGTTTGCAGATCACTTAAAGTGCTCACTGCATTTTATTTTATTCCAGACATTGTAATTTCAATGGTACTAGTTCATATTTAGAACTTTCATAAATACAACTTGTCATTTAAAAAAATATCGCAGTAGCAGTGACGCTGAGGCTAGGATTTTGAAAGGGGGGGAAGAGACAGAGAGAGAAAAGGGGGCGAGAGAGAGAGAGAGAGAGAGAGAGAGAGAGAGAGAGAGAGAGAGAGAGAGAAACTGAGACTCTTGTTCTTCCTGCATTTGCTTGCTTGCTTTTTGGAGGTACCCTGCACCAGCCTAAGTGATGGCCTTGATGTACTGGGAATCGGTGCAGTAGCAGGGTCCCTGGCTGCTGTCTTTTATTTCAGGGATCTCCTTTGGGCTCTAGTGGGATGTACCGCTTCTAGTCTTTATCTGAAATCCATCCTCTCATTTCAAGCCCTTTAGCTTCATGACTCTGCTCCAAACTCTTGGAGGTAGCTGTAAGACTTTTTTTTTTTTTTTTTTTTTTTTTTTGGGCATTAGGGAAGGGGTATGTAATTTCCCCTTTCTACACTCTAGACCTTTCCTCTATATTTAAATATATTGGCTTTCTCTCTTATGAATTTAGTCTGAAATTATTTTTCACTGCCTTTATTACATCCCTGCTTTTGATGGCAAAATAGCTTCCTGTGTTTTGAAAACATCTGCTTTCCAGGTTTCACACGAGAAAATTGATTTTACTTTTCTCTTAAGTCCAGAAAGGTAGAAAGTTGGACTTGTTTCCAAGTGCAACTTTTCCATTTTTTTGTCTTCCCTAAAGTTATCCCCTTTCAGTTCTGATTCACTTTCCCCCTTTTATTTCTTCTAATCACCACTCCTCACTTCCCCTCTCCTTCCAAAGAACCAGAAAAGATTGATTGCGTCTTATTTCAGTAGACAAAATTAACATATATTTTTTGTCTAATCTATGGTACGTGTTAAAGTTTTCTCCATATTTTCTTCATTCGTCCTCGGATTTGGGGAGAGGTAATTTTCCTTCAGTTAAAAAAATCTCAGATTTGCAATTTAAAGTGGTCTCTATTTGAAGACTCTGCTCTTTCACTTAAACCTTTGCTCTAAGCTGTCCCCCCAACTAATGCCCCCCTTCTTTGGAGACGTTCTTTTCCTAGTTAATTTAAACATTGCTGCATTTGCTTAAAGGAAGAGAGAGACAAAGGGAAGAAGAAAGAATAAGAAAGAAAAGAGAAGAGGGTGGAAGAATAAAGGAAAGAAAAAAAAATCTTAACAAAAATTCTTAGCCAGGTTCCTATTGTTGCTCCTGTGCATTCCACTTCTCGGTGTGTGTGCGAGCGTGTGTGTGTGTGTGTGTGTGTGTGAGCTCGTGTGTTTTTAATACATGCATAAACTTTTGGTGCCTCTCTCCCTCTTCCTAGGCTCTTCTCCCATCCTCTCTTCCTGCTCTCCTTGCCCTGCTCATCACTTTCCCCTGGTTTTTTTTTTTTCCTCCCTTCCTCCCCTCTGCCTCCCTCCACCTCCCCCTTTTCTTTTTTGCTGAATCTTATTGATCCAGAAGGTGGCTAATTAGCCCTTCCCGTCGTGCCTGGGTAATGAAGCACATGCGCACTGAATTAATCACAGCCATTTTTTGCAGGAAACTAATTAGCAGAATAAAGATCCAAAGACTTTTTTTTCTTTTCACTCATCAGCTCCCACTTCCAGCGCGTCCCCTCCGACCGCTGCAGCCGCCACCGCCGCCGCCTCCTCCTCCTCCTCCTCCCGGCCGCAGCCGCCGCCGCCGCCGCCTGCTTTGCATCCCAATTACAGCCTAGAGCCGCCGCCGCCGCCGCCGCCGCTTCTCCTCCGTGGCCCCTGCCCGCTCCGGGGGCTGTAAACTCCCCGCCAACCATGCTGCTCGGCGGCAGCGGCGGCGGCGGCTCCGGCTCCCCGGCTGCGGCCGCCTCCCGCCCCGGGCTCCGCCGAGCGCGCTCCAGCTCCGCCGCCGCCGCCGCCGCCGCCGCCGCCAGCAGCGCGTCCTCCGCCGCCGCCGACCCCCGCCAGCCGCCGCTGCTGCCTTGATGGGCTCCGCGACCCGAGCGCCTCTTTTCGGGATTAAAAGCGCCGCCAGCTCCCGCCGCCGCCGCCGTCGCCAGCAGCGCCGCTGCAGCCGCCGCCGCCGGAGAAGCAACCGCGTAAGTGGCAACTTTTCCCTCTTTTTTTTTTCCCGCCGCCGCCGCCGCCGCCTGCTCCTCCTCCTCCTCCCGCCGCCACCGCCCGGACGCGGGGCTCCTCGGGGCGCCCGGGCTGCTTTGCATGGGGCTCGTCCTGCCCCCTCCCGGCTCCCGCGCCCGGCCGCCGCCGCCCGCGCTCCCCGCGCCCGCGCCCTGCTCGCTCGCTGCGTCCCGCTCGCCTTCCCCCTGCGCCAAACTTTCTCTTTCTCTTCTTCTTCCTCCTCCTCCCGACGCCGCCGCCGCCGCCGCCGCCGCCGAGCCCGGGCCGCCCCCTCCTCCTCGGCCCCCGCGCCGCCGCCACCGGCCGCGGGCGACCCCCGGGAGGGTGGAGGCGCCCGGGGCGAGGCCCGCGCGGAGAGTTTGGAGGCGCCGCCGGGCAGGGCCGACCGGGGCGCGGGCAGAGGGCGGGAGGGCGGTCGGGGTCCCGGCGCCGAGACAAAGGCAGCGGCCGGCGGTGTTGCGGGGGGCGGGGGTCCGCGGTGCCGAGCGCCCCCGCCCCCGCCGTTCTCGGCCCCCAACTTTGCCCCACCCGGAGTGGCGCCGGGGCCCGGGGCTGAGCCGCCGCGCGGGGCGCGCACCCGGCCCGGGGCAGTCGCTGCGGTCTCAGCCTCTGCTGCTGCTGCCGCGACCGCCGCCGCTGGCCGTGCGGCCGGGCGGGCGCTTTCCGCGCCGGGGCTGGACTTGCCAGGGACGCGGGAGCCCGTTCGGAGCCTCGGGGTCCCGGAGGGGGGCGAGGCGGCCGCGCGATCCTCTACCTGCGCGCTCTCCGCCCTGCCCCACTGGCAGCGCTGCAAGCGCCCAGAGGGGGCTCTGCCCTGGACACTAGGGGCTCCCGGGGGCTCGGGGCTGCGCCACCGGCCAGGGCCAGATCTCTCCGGGCCGGCCTTCCTCCGCCAGCTGAGCTCAGAGACATCCGAGGATGCTTTTTTTCTTATTTTTTTCTTTCTTCTTCTTCTTCTCCTCCTCTCTCTTTCTCTCTCTTTTTTTTTTTTCTCTCTCTCTCGCTAATCTGGGATTGTTTACGTTCAGTTCCCCACTCTCACCCCTCGCCTGGCTCCACTCGATGCAAAAACCTTGTTCCTGAATGTTATATTATGTATTTTAATTTCCATCTTTTTGTATGTCTATTGGAGAGTAGATCTAAGTGTATTTCATGCAGTGAATGTAATTAAATTGTGTATGGACTCTATTCGGAGGCTTCTTGCAGAACTATTGAATTAAAAATATATATATATTTCACTTTACGAATTAAGCTGTTGCTCAGCATCTGACTTTTGTCCAGTGTTGTGCTGTTCTTTCAACGGTGGCAAATTCTTTGATTACAAGTGCTTTCAAAAGGCATCCAGTCCTAACTTTTCTCCCTTGTTGTTTTGAAGTAGGGTAAATATGACAATTTTTATTGGTCTCAATTATTGAAACTTGATCTAAACACTGTATGGAAGGAGCATGCTGCTTGCCTTTTTCTGGCCTCCAGTTCTAGTGACTTTTAAAAGGCAGTTTGTTAAGTACCTTTGAAGAATATGACAGACGGTGATCGCTTGGCTGTAATGCAAATTACAGAGCATAAATTCACTTTGGAATTTAAAAAAGAGTCGAGCCCTTTCACTGGGGACAATTGAGGATTTATTATGTTTTTTAAAAAATTACTTTTTTTCTCCTCCCTACTTTGGAAGAATAGCTAGTTGCAGACCAACTTATTTGGAGGTCCTCAGAAAGAGGCTTGGGCAGTAGGCAGGGGAGAAGATTGATCACAATCTACATAATCAATAGGGCAGCGTGCTGCAATCGTGTACCTACATTTACTGTAAATTTCTACAATATCTGCAGCGTGGGTGCTCCAGTGTCTTGCTTGGCTTCTTAGAGAGGATTTAGAGGCAGAGCAACCAGAATTTACTGCCCAGCCCTCCGGAACAATATAGGGAAGTCCACTTCATAGTGGCCTCATTTTAAAACCCCATTTTGCTGAAGGTTTTTTTTTTTTTAAAATCTATTTACATGTGGGGGTTCCAGGAGCTGAACCCCCAAAGTGTAGATGTCCTGTGGGTTGAGGGGAGTTGGGGGGTATTCAGGGGACCTAGAGGGTGGGAGTTTGCTTACTGAATGACCACTTTCAGGGCCCTCTTCTCATCTTAGTGTTAGGTTTTTTTTTTTTTTTTAAACTAGTGCAAGTAAGAGATAGGAAAATCAGTATATACTAGAGATTGAAGCATTGTCAAAAGTATGAGTTGCTGTGTGTGTATGAGAAAAGAGAGAATACAGACACAGTCAGTCTTGAAAGCTTGGTGGAAGGTGAATCCATATTTGGAGATGATTTTGAAATGGTGTAGCAAATGGTGCACGAAGAGGCTTTTGTAAAAAGTGTACACAGAATCAGTTTTGAAAGGCTTGCGGTTAGGGGAGATGAGGTGTGGGCAGGGAAACCCACTTTAGGCCAGCAGCCTTTCTCTCTCTGTGTGTCTCCCTTCCCCCTCCTCGGGTTTTGGTTTTTAATTACTTAATGCTGAAACGCACAGGGCTTATATAAATATTTGCAAATGCTCTTTCCTATTGATTTCTCTGAATAAACTGCCCTGCTCCGGTCCAGAGAGGAGGCGATTCAGATCTGTGGACTTTTGAAACATATAAAGTCTCTGGAGGAGTGGTGTTCTGCGCATGTATGTGTTTGTGGGTAGAATTGTAGGCATGAGGATTTTGGGGGCCCGCAAGGAGAGTTCAGGCTCTCCATGATGTGGGCTAAGAAAACTGGTCAGGAGCTGATCCCATGGCCTGGCAGTCCTGGGGTGGGTGTGTGTGTGTGTGGGGGGGGGGGGTGTGTACGGGGGGGGTGTGTGTGTGCGTGCGCGCGCGCCCGCGCCCATATGTGCATCTACATTGTGTGGATGTCTTCACTGGGGAAGTCTGAATGCATATGCACTTACTCCCCTCACCCCTATTAAATATGGAGCAGTTTTTCAGGGCTCTGTGACTGTCTTCTCCTTAGGGTCACATTGAGTTTGAATCTGACCCAAGGTGCAGGAATCCTGCAATGGGGAAATAAAAGAATATACAGAACGGGGTCAGGTTAGCTGCTCAGAGGCCAAAACCCCTACAGCTGCTTTGATTTTATTTTTTGGTGTATATTTTAGGCTCCTCCTGCCATTCTACAAATTGTGCCTCCCCCTATCAGGTGTTTGGTCTGTGGCTTAAAGGCACCAGAGCCTCTGCCTGCATAGACTAGGCTCCCCGGAACAACAGAAAACCCACATTACCGAATCCAAAACAAAACCTGGGAGGAGGGGGAGAAAAATCCCCTATTGAGTTCAGGCAAATAAGATTGGGTCTCTAGATCCGGTTACAAAGCAGCTTTGAATATGCAAGACAGTGCACAAGACCAGTTATTCCAGTTACAACAAACTATTAAAAAAAAAGAGAGAGAGAAAAGAAAAGGCATGTTTAGGTCGTAATTTGTTAGTACAAGGAAAAGAATCCCACATAAAGCTGCCTTTCTTTTTTTTTCTCCCTTTACTGGCTTCACACAGAACTCACTCACCCCTTTCCAATTCATCTGCTGTATAGGTTCTTTTATTAAAATCTTTTGGGTTTAGGAAGATGGCTGCAAGCAACACATTTTCTGTATTTGTTTCCCCTTTATCTTAGAGAGTGAGTTGGCAGGGGTTCTGTGGTTTGCAGTTACACAATATGTTATCATGTTTTTAATCACTAAATCATTGCAGTGGTTATAGATTTACAGTCTTGGGGTATTACAGAGAGGAGCAACGGCGGCTATATATATGCTTTTAAATTACACCAATGTAAACTGAGTGCGGCAGCTGTGAATATGGTCGGCAGACATCTATCCCCTCCCCCCTCCCAGTTCTTTCTTCCTCTGTGATTTTTCTCCCAAATTTCTTGTTTTGCTTAAAATAAGCTACCCCTTGTCCTCCCCTGTATTGTCTCTTTGCCCCCTCTTCGAGAAGAATGAATTTTCATTTTAGACCTGTAGCCCCAGAGAAGCTAGAATTCAAACTCTTGAGCTATAACTTCGGATCAGAGTATAACAATAATAATAATGAAAAGTATGGATTTCCTTAAAAAATAAAAAAAAATCCTCCTGGTTTCCTTACGGATGTCGTGTATCGGGATGGAGGGTTGATTTCACGTCAGAAAGTAGGGGGGAGGGTTGGGGGGAGGGGAGCTGGGCTGGTGGCGCTCGCCTGCCTGGAACCTCGAATGTCCTGTCCCTGCGAGCCCACTTTCAGCTTCTGTTTGTCATATTATTATGTAACAGAATCCTTGGCAGCATTAAAAATTCAGTATTACAAGCTGATTGTAATGCTGCCTCATTAGACAACACTGTCTGGCCTTGTATTAAGTGAAACGTGGAGCTTGGCTTTTAGATTATAAACACCAATAAATATTAAGGATCAGCAGAGGGGGCAGTAGCAACTGGGTTTTTGGCCCCTTCTGGTTTTATCCCTCCTCCCCCTCCAGGCCCCCAGATCATCTTCCCTTTAGCCCCTCTCTTCCCCTCTCTCACCACCCCCATGGTAACTGTCATGTGTTTTCTTGTGGGGATGCTGATGTGTCGACCCTAGTGGCATTTTAGGAAGGCTTTTTATAGTTATCTTGTGTACACAAAGGTTTGGAAGTTTGTTTTGTTTTGATCTTCAGTAAACAGGTCCTTCACTTTGCTGATGTCATTTCCGTTCATATTTGAGTTGTTTATTGTGCTTCTTTGCAGGGCCCTCTCATCCCTACCCCCACCTTGCCTTTCAGCTCAGAGCCTGTGGCTGCCTGGGGAAGGGGGAGTGTGCTCCTAAGCTGCCAGGTCTGGGTTCAAAGGCTGAGGGTCGCGTGGCTGTGCCTCGTCCTAGGGTTTGCCCGCTGGGGAAGATGCTTCCAGCTTCAAATCTGGTTAAACACTCCGACATCCACTCGCCCTGGTATTTTCATGGCACTCAGTGATTCATCTCAGCTTCCTCTCTTTGTGACACCTCCCCCCACTTTGCCCCTGCCACACCTTGTCTGCCTTTAATACATCCTTATTGTCCACTTTTCCATGCCCCCACCCACCGAAAAACCTTGTAACGACGACTCTGAGACTTTGATTCAGTTGCAAATCTGAAGCTGGCATTAGTGGACTTCATGCTGTGAAAAAAAGAAAGTGTTTCAAGGCCTCGCCCCCGCAGCCTCCCCGCCACCGCCTTCTATCCCTGTTGGGTTTTTTGTGCGTGTGTGTTTTCTCCCCATTTCCTGCCTTTTTGTAGCTCTAGAGGCCATTCTGGTGTTACTAAAAATGACTATAATGTCCACTGTCTCTTATTTCCATGTGATCTACAATTGGAACCCCCCTCCAAAAAAGAGAAAAAAAAGTAGGATGAGGAAAGCAAAGAGGAAAGCCTGACTGCGTAGGACCCAAAGGCTTTCCTCTAATAGAATGATGGGTTTTAGGTTAAAAATATATATATATTATTGTTTTGTTCTTTTAGGTTTAGAAATAATAGGGAGAGAGGGAAAAGCAGTCATCAGGAAGTTCCCTGAGCTGCTTTCCAACTAAGACGGGTGAAAAATGAACCCGCATTGACACTTGGCTCCATGTGAAAGCCCCTGTCACCTCTCCCCCCTTCCGTGGCCCTGGCCTTTTGTTTCTGGAGAACGGAGCTAAGGTACTTTTTCTCCCAGACCAAAGGCAGCAGGCAAGGAGTCCCCTTGTGAGCGCATCGCCTTTAGATGGCCTTCTCATGGTTATTGTCAATGCAGACTTCCCCAAACAATTGCTCCGGGGAGACAGAAAAGCAAAAACATTTGTCCTATTTTTTTAACCTCTTTGTTTTAGACTTCTTTTTTTTCCTCCATTCTTTAAATTTCACAGTTTCTATTTGTCTGCAGAGACAAACGAAACAGCATGAAGCACATTTTTACCGTAGGCCTCACTGGCGATTGGAGCAGCCTCAATAGAAATCCAAATTCTAAAACACTGGCTGACTTGGAGGAGATGTGAAATTTTCAGCTCGGGGCTCTGAAGTCAGATTAGCACAGATTTTTGAACCCAAATGCCCTAAAATGAAAAGATAAGAAAATAGGATTCTAGAATTATTTGGGGGAAAGCATGGAAAGGGTCATCTTTTGTCTCGCTTCCTGTCTTGTGCCTCATCCTTAGAAGCTTGATAGGGGAGAATTGCAAACCCCAATGAATTCTTCATTTAAAAAAAAAATTCAACCCTGGCTGTTATACTTCTGATACAGCATTTGATTATTTTAACTCATGTGTGAAAGAGCTCTTGGTACATACTGTGGGACTGATACTGTGTTGAGAATTTTTTTTAAACCTACAATTTATATAAACAGGCAGTATCCCATCGTCCATTTCTTTTCCTCTTCTGTTTCCTTTTTCCTTTCTTCTCCTTCCAACCTGCTTCCCCTACAAGAATTCAGTGGTTAGCATCAGACGAACTGTAAAGGGATGTGTCAGACGGTGGGGTTGGCCTCTGAAGAAAATAGGAATCCACCTCTTTCTTCTGGGCCCCAAACAAAGCGCCTCTCTCCCCTGTAATGTATGGACCCAGATTGCGATGCTGTCCTTAAGCGTCTGTCTGCCTTTCCATTAAAATTCTCAATTTCAAGGTTTAGAAACACAAATGTAAGAGTCCCCCTGGGTATAAAAGTCTTGCATGGCAAATTCTCTTTGCCCTTTCAGAAATAATATTTTTGTTTAAAAAATAAGGAGTGAGAAAGAGAGAGCGAGCTCTTTACCTGCCATGTAAAGCTGTTTTAAGGCAAATTCTTTATTTTGGCTTTCTTAAAACTTGGGCTTTGTAACTTGAAATTAATGTAGAAAAACTCCGGAATCACAGCTCTTAAAAAATAGTTACTCATTTGTGTCTTTCTTGTGGATATCATGGACAGATTTAGCATCCGAACTGGGGAGGGTGGGAAAGGAAATTAGATAATGTTCCACCTATGATTTGGGGGTAAAAATTAATTTATGGAATTAGCACTGTAGGGAAGGATGGAGGTCTTGAGGTTTCAGCAGAGAAATGTTAATGAAACCATCTGTGTGCAGGCCTTGGCGCACTAGCTTCCAATGGTTATGAAGGCAAATGTGAGCTGT